>NC_050587.1:28100000-28770000 GCF_013368585.1 Megalops cyprinoides
GCCCCTGCTGCTGTACCTCCAGGATGGATGCAGTCTGCTGGGGAGGGACAGCGATCCCGGCTGCCTCCAGCTGCACGGGGAGAAGTAAACCAATGACAGAAATAAAAAGAGCTGATTTCACAAACCGGTCTAGGGTGGAGCAGACGGATAGCACGATGCCAAAGGATGAAAGCCGCTGTCTTCAGTATAAATGGACAGCACAAACTGAGCCGAATTGGAGAGCTCTGACCGAGAGGAATGGAAATCAGGCGCGGGCAGTCTGCATCGTCCCACAATGAGGGGGTAATTTTACTTTCCAATGGGGGCAAAAAGGGACTTTGGCAGAAAAGCAGAATGGCATGGTATTTTCTGCTACATGAATCAGTGACTGTAGAGTTTCTGCAAATGCTGTAGCGCTTTCATGCATCTCTGTGGGATTGCAGTTGGAGCAAAAAAAGTGCTGCTTTGTGTGTTTCAGACACAGCAGCGACATGAAGGTGGTAGCGGCCTTTCCCTGACCTCTCCTTTCAAGGATTTAAAAAGATCATAGCAGTCTTTATCTGAACAACCACTGACTTTTGAAGTTTCAGTTGTTTCCATCAGGGAGCAGGCAAAAGAGAGATAAGCCGGACATTCATGTGCCCACCCCCTTCTAGGTATTTGCGTCAGGAGGCTCTGGGGTGTCAGACAGTGCAAAGGAAGGGCACTTCCACCTTAGTGATTTACTCCCAGGTCACTGAAACAGAGTTTAAAGATGATCGCCACAGCAAAAAGGAAGCCCATATGCATTCTGAGAGATATATGAGAGGCAGCAATTTTTGCAAGCAGTGATGCACACTATGTTCAGGCTGTGTGGTTTTCGCTCTCCGCTTCGCTCGGAAACTTGCGCCCTTCTCAAGGCCAAACTTGGACGTCACACAGATACTCACACACTTTCCATCTGCATGGATTTTCTCACCTGCCTGCATTCTCCTTGGCCTCAACACAGCCCCCTCCCCACACTCCCATGGTGTGTTTGTATAACAAAGGTGAAAGAGGTCCGTACCTTTTGGAGTGAGGTTCTAGCCTAAGTTCTTGCCGCACAACTCACCCCGAACACCAAAGCGTTACAAGTTGAGCTAAAGTCAATTTGCCCTTAGCTCCATGGACAATGACGCTAGCTAAGTCTCAGGGAGAGGCATCACACACCAAAAGTGCTCTTCTACCGGCTACCTTATAGCCGTTACACAGGGCTTATAAATTACAACCTTTAGCTCTGCTACGCTTGCTCTCTGATGAATACTTTAGTTTGCTACAGCCACTAAACGGAGGCAACACTGAGGGTCTGAAAACGCTTTTCAGAATGAACACTACATGTCATGGCTTACAGTACAGTGTGAAACTATGGGGAGTGAATTTTCTCCCAAGCAGTCAAAATTCAAAAAAGATGTGCTAGTATTGGAATGAGAACAATTTTTATTTAAAAAACCCATGATCCAATATAAAATCCATAAGGGAGCCAAGTTTGCTCTCAGAGTGGTTAAAAAATGACTGTGGTTCATCTGCCCCACAAAATACAAAGCATCTCTCTACTCACAGATGATACACTGTGATGCATTCTCAGCTCCAGCAAAGACATTTATGTCACTTTTTTCAAGACCTTCAAACCATGAGAGACTACATTCATAAAAGATCCATGCTCAATGTTTTCAGATCAAGATGATTCTTACGATTAAGCATTTCGTCAAACAATCTTCATCAAAGAGGTGGTTACTTTGGGACTTTTGCTGTGTCCCTCCCACTGCTTTTAACCCATAGGCTGAAATTAAAGCACAGTCTACTTCAATAAAAAAGAACTAAGCAAGGACCCATCCAGTTGTGTTTACATTTCATTACATCAGTACTGCTACTCTTGCCACACACTGACACCGGCGTTATTATTAGCAATATATGGAAGATCAACTATAGCAACTATCACAACATTTCTTTGAGCAAACAGCTGAAACATTAGATGCCAGCTTCCATCAAAATAGCAGGATCACCACCCTGATGTACCCTGATGTTGTGTACTAAGCATTTTTTCCCAACTCTTTGTCTGAACAAATATTTTCCAATATACTGGTAGCATTTTTATTTACTGTCCAGTTTCACGTAGATTGGTAAGGATAACGATCAGAGACATAACTCACAACTGTACAAGGGTGTAAAACATGATGATTCTCCCATTCTGTTTTAAGGTATGACTGCAACAGACTGTCTATTGCTACCAGTATCAGCCTTACAGTATAGAGGTAAAGGGACAAAACCTAAACAATTACATAAATATTCCAGATGGCTGTTCTCACCTCTTGATCCTGAAATTACTTCTCATTTTTCATCCAATTCCTCTTACTTAATTGTTCAGGATTTATTGAATAACAAAACAGAACCCTAATCTATGCCAATCCTCAAAAGCACCAGCAAAAAGATCTGTTGGGAAACTGCCTGATTTCTGTGAAACTACTGTTGAATTAAACGTCACTAAAGTGAGGTTTGTCAATCAAAAAGGGGGAAGTGATGCTTAGCAGGAACTGAAATGTAAATAGGAGTGGTTAACAACATGCCGTCTTCATTGAAGCCATTTCCTGATGCCACTCCAAAATAACCCGCTGAGCCTCCAACTGTTTACACTTCCTTAGCACACATGAAAGAGTGGAGGTGGGGGAATTCCCACGCAGAATACCCACGTACAAGGAGACATTTCAAGCCTGTGAAATTGACTGACGTTCAGCGTATTACACAGTACATATACATGGTGAGTGAAAGTAATCACACAAGACAGTAATCAACACAATGGCAAAAAGCATGTTCAGAAACTTCAGTTCAGCATTAGTATTACGTACATGGTATAAATGGTAGAAAACAACTACCGGAATAATATGCAATATTCCGTATAACATCAGAAAATATGAAGCTTGTGAACCCCACACAACTAAGTTGAGGCCAATGAGATCAGTGCTTTGACAACTGACTGGACACTCTGCCTGCACGCTTTGATTGAGCAATGTGCTGTCTTCACCACATCATCAGCTTCCTGGAAATTTCCTTTTTTGTGCTAAATCTATTTGAATTTCTGTTTTAATTTCTTGTTCTTAGCTTTCCAGAAGTCACCTCTCTGAGCAGTGTAGCCTCTACCCATATCAACCAATCAAATATTATTTGTTTTAGTGCATTTGATAATTTAGATTGCCACAAAGTACTGCACAAAGCATTTTCCAGAGGAAATCAAAAAACCAAAAAACTCTGGCCAATTTGGAAAAAAAAAACAGAAACTTACTTCCTGACTGTGGGATTATTCCCTATACCTCTGACCCTCATAGAGGCAGCAGGCATGCCCCCAACAGGCTTAATTAGATGGCAACAGCATGCCATCTTCAAAATGCACCAATCAGATCAGCCAGACTTGCTGTTAGGGTTGAATATTGATGAAGATGGTTGAGACTGACCACTCATAACTTGTCTGGGATGTCTGGCATTGCTACATAAGTGCAAGGTTCTCATCACCTGCATTACATTATTACATTATTACGTCTCCTCTTCCAGGATGACTTTTACGACATTTATATGACTTATTATCTATTTAACTTGTTATGAGAATGGAAAAAAGCTGTATCCATTTAAACTGAAGTCATTCTGGTTGCTTAAAATGTATATCCAGTACTTTTACAACTTCTAAAACTCAGCCAGTTCACATATTCCTAGTCCTGTTATTGTATTGCATTCACTTAAATGAAGTTTCTTAAAACTGCATATATACGTATGTTCCCCATGCGGTATAGCCAACTAAACAATACCCAACAGTTTTAGATTTGGGGCCTCTTCTTTTCCTGTCCTGTTTTTCCTCATATTTCCATGGGTACAGTTTGAATTTCCCTCTTCTGTTTATGCTGTGAGGTTGAGGTAAAAACCTCAACAGACTAGTTACAGAGAGCAGTTCTGCTTTGTATGGCAAGCTTGGCTTTTCCCTTGCATCATTTCCTGTTTCCTAATATGTGCAGGCTCTCCACAGGAAGCTGTTATTCTATAATTATAGATTTCACTGAACTTTGTACAAGAAGAAAATAGCTGAGCATAGTAGTAATAAGTAATTTAAAACTTGATATTGCAGTGTTTGAGTGAAAATATCAGCTTAGTTCATATTCAACGTTATTTGTCTTTGTTTATTGTTTTTAAATGATCTGTAGTAATCTTGGGAGAAAATAATTGCTGCATTCCTGATCAGAATCACATCATTACGGTGCTAGACAATACTTAATAATTTATTAGATTATTCAGACACTCACTTTCTTTAATTTGAAAGTAGCAGTACAAACAGTATTGAATTGATTTGTCTTTTTAGGATTGTGCTTATTACCATTGTCAGGTGTGCCATGGATTTTTATATTATGTGTCCCAAATTTGTGAATTTGTGTCTCTTTTATGCATCACTAATGCATCCAAGTCAACATTGCCAGGAAGAGTTAGCTGTGAATGGAATGGTTGAATTTCAAAATGCAGAACCAGCATTTATGCTGGTTCATTGTCTTTGTTTTTAGGCTATGTCCACTAAAAGGTATATGTCTCTTTAAACTGATCTTACAAAAAAGGGAAGTTAATCATGTAAACAGGCCAATAAGCATGCCCTTTTTTTATAATCTCGAGTAAACATTTCCTTGTAGCGAGGTTGACCCACAGGGGTTCTAGAGTCTGTAACTCCACTACAAAGCCCAACAAGTTATACATTAATAATGTCATGTTCATAGACAGATTTCAGTGGGTCCCTTTGGATAATGAAGTTAACACCAAGCTGTTATGTATTACCTCATTCAAAAACAGAGCATGTTTATAAAAGCACTGTGGGATTAGGATGCATTCCAGGTGATGCGCAACACACCATCACTTGTGTAGTCCACACTGAGACAAAACCCACAATAAAGCAGGTGGTGGGAGGACACAGTGTGGAACGTAATCCCAAGGAACTGTGGTGAAACCTCTATTACACTTATTTGCTAATCCTATCATCAGTACTGGTCATGACACCAATTCCTTGCTCAATTTATATGACAACAGACACAAGTTCATGTTCATGTTCATGTTATTCATTAAAGGGGTTCATCTGCTACTGTATATGCCACATATACCCACTAATTGGCACTCAATTATCAATAATACAGACACTCAGACACTCAGCTAAAGCAGTAAGTGAGTAAAGTAAGAAAAACCCTTGTCAAACTTTTATTTCCAACCATTGCTGATGTAAGTCTAATTTTGCTGTACATTCCTGTTCACAGCACTGACCAATGTCCCAATGTAACCTTCTATTGTTCTCTTCGGAACAGAATGGCAAGCTTTGTGACCACATCTAATAAACACAATCACCGGCAGATGACCAGAAAAGATAGATGCCGGGACTGACAGTTGCGGAGAGCACTGTAAATACCTACATGCTGTTTCTGTTTGCTCAAGTGTACAGCTTCTTCTGAGGCCTAATCTGTTGCCATTGTAAGAGGCTCGCAATTATGTGCTAATTCAAAAGTACCAATAAAGCTCTTCACATTTTCTACCTCCTCCGTAAGAGTAGCCTCTTCTCAACAATGGCACCATTTCTGTAGAGCTCCAAGACAGAGACAACACACGGAAGGAAACTTACATGATATCCCGCTCCTTGAAACACATTTTTACACTTTGCTGGTTTGGGAGGGCGAAGGATTTCTTTTTTTTCACTGATACAGCCATGGATGACGGGATGTCCACACGACCATGTTATCTCTGGGACCCGCGAGCAGACAGACGGAAGCGAGGATGAATGGCTTGTGTGTGAGACGTTACTGATACCACTGCAAGCAGGGGAGTCTGTGGCCTGCGACATTCGCTTTGTGACGAGTCATTTCCGCCAGGCTCTATATGAGCACCCCCCACAGCACATTGGCCTTTGTGTCTCGGCAGCGACTTCCTGTTCAGTAGAGGCTGCTGGTTGGACGTCCCAGCGCTACAGTCAAAACGCCGAGCCGTCAAGCTGGCCGGCAAGCGTGAGAGGGGCTTTCCAGAGCGTGCCAGTCATCACCGACATGATCGGATATGATGACAGCCATTGACTGAGTGACAGTGAAGGGCTCGTTAAACTCCCCCCATCCCGTCCCATGCCTGTTTGTCAAACTTACTTTCTTTTTCCCGGTACTCAGCTCTCTAGCAACTCTATTTTCATTTTGCTTAGTCTCTAGTATCTTGACCAACACATGAAACTGAAATGACAATTAATACGTCAACCTGACAATTTGTTCCTCTCAGAAAAAATAGACCTGCTTGAAGAGTACATAAATCTGTGCCCATTAGATTTACATTTCATAATTTAAAGTGATTATATAGCTGGAGCTTAAAAGAGTTGGAAAATGTCAATATATATTTGAAAACAAACCCATAAGACAGCACCAAGCTCACATCACATCAGTAGCCCCTGAGACATTATCCCTGGGTTTTATTTCTTAAAGGATCATCTTGGGGCCCTCTGCATCCCCATACAAAAAGTAATATAATGAGAATATATTTTAGAAAAAAATATTTTGTATTCAATATATATAAACCATACCAATTTCTTCCATTTTAGTATATTGCAATATATTTCTGCTTTGTATTAATGTATTTTAAATGTATTTGCAATATATTCTTGGACTGGGCAACATGCAGTATTTCTTAGTATATTACAGTACATTGCAGTATATTCTCAGTTAGTTAAGACATTTGTTCCAAGTGAAGGCTGAGCCCTACGGTGAAGGTCTGAGCCCAGCTGTGTTATCTGGAAGCCCACAGCAACAGAACAGATCAGCCATGGTTCTCTTATCGCATTGTTCTCTGCACCCTGTGGCTCGTTCAGGTGCATAGGAGGAGATGCTCGTCCAACATCGAGGAGATGTACCTGTCCTGCATTTGGCATTTGCCTCCTGGCACACTGTGGGACTTGCAGTGTGAAAAATAGTCCCATTTGGCATTCGTGCGCATCGGCAGATTGCACTCGCTCTGCCCGGTGCCAAATGACTGCACAGGTTGTTGCGATGAGATGAGCCTAACATACATTCACAGATTGCAAAAAATTGTCTGAAAAAGGAGTGAAAAGGCAAAAAAGGACCAGACAGAACAATACATTAAGTATAGGTCATAATAGTTTATGATTTTGAGCACAAATCTACTTTGCTTCAAAGTTTGTAATTGCATTGACTACAATTTCACGTGGATTGAAAAAAAAACTTGAGTGTAAAGAAGTTTAATCACTCCTGTATCTATTTGTGAATGAAATCTTTCAGTCTTATGCTGTTGTTTTTAGTTTGCTTCACTGAGAGTCTTGTTACAGCGTGACATATTTAGGGGAGAAAGGGAACATCTACGCTACAAGTCTTTGAAGTCACATTTTGCTTTTGTGCACTTGCAAATGAAGGCGGGGGAGAAAGCTGCTGCCTATGAAGGAGGTCGTCTGAACTCCCATGAGGCTCTGTAGTCCCACGCCTCACTGCTACCCCAACACCCTCACTCTCTGAGACATGTAGAGCCATTCTATTTTGACAGAAAGACGTGGAGGAGTGAAGAGAGAGGCATTTAAGCAACAACATCCAATCAACACATACACGGGTACCCTGACCGCAATGCTTTGTGACAAGCAAGTACACATGCAAGTGGAAAAAAATACTTCCATTTCTTTAAGACAAAACCCATGCTAGTTGGTGGGAGGAGGTAGTCACAATAAGGCGCAACCATCTATTTTTACAAGTCTGTGCTTATTAGTCAGCATTTTAAAAAGTGGGTCTTTCATTTAAACAGTTTGACAATATCAACTTTGCTGACCTTGTAAATAGTGAGAGTAAACATACAGTACCAATCCATTCATTGTTTTTCTTTACTCTAACTCTCTGATGTGCCATGTCTACCTACAAAAGACAACACAAACTCATAATCATGTGAAAATAGCAGATTACCCACTCACAGAACAGAGTACAAACTCATGGATGTGTCCTACACATGCATGCACTGTTTTTTATGCACTTTATGTGTGTATCAGTTCAATCAGTCCCCGGGGAGTTAAAAATATTGCTCCACATTAATCACATGGACAGGGTTAAACCAAACATAATCATGTGTCTATTTTCCTGCTAAGTGTATAAAAAGAAGCATTGCAGTCACTTCCTGTTTAAAGAATTGGGTGAAAGACGCTCATTGTACAATGATGTCATCCTCCTTTCTATTGTGAATGTTTTGCTGGTGCATCGCTTGAAGTTGTTGCAAGGGATAAATTCACATGTTGTTTATTCACACTGTATACCCTTACAAGGCTAGTATCAAAATAACAGAATCAGAAAGGCTTCATTCAGGCTCCAAACATACGTGATCACTGTATGGCCTGAAGTCATCAGATCACCACCGAGCAACATACCACAGTGTTGTGTGCAACAATGCAAAAGCAGCATTACTGACAAGCAATAATGAGAAGACAGAATTGTTCAGATGTAGATCAATCATGTTTCATCACTGTAGGGTTGATGCTCATAAAGAGAGTGTTAAAGACATGCGTTATAACAACAAAAGGACAACTCACCCATTGAGAGTCTGTAAAAAAGCTGCCCTCCCTGATAATCGGTGCTTTGCAATGACAAGCGGGCCACTTCCTCACTGTTGCACTTTTTTTAAGACTACTGACTGAGACCCTCCCATTTACTGCTATATTCTCATGGTCTGAGGTCAAAGCCACATGCACAGACAACTCATTCACAGTCTAATGGGGCACACGACTTAGTGTCATAATGGTGTTCTAGAACACATTAAAATCCAGCTGACAATTTAGGACTATGCTGTTATATCAACAGTTTCCCTTCATAGCTGTTATGTTCTATACCAGCTGCAGAGTTACCAAGCTATAATTTATGGTTATATTTATGTTTAACCATAATGTCCTGTTTAATAATTTATTATCACTTATTTAAGGTCTTTAACTTTATTTCTGGACAAATTTCTGGAGTTTAACTGAAAACTGTGTGAGGTGGATCTCAGTTTCAGCAAAAGGTGTGCATGTGAGAAAACAAATGAAACTTAATTAGAAATGACTACAAACAGTACCATTGCTTTCAGTTATTAACAGACTTTCAACAGGTATTGAGTACCGATACATAGTGATTACTGTTTCTGCTTTTTCCACCCCCAGTTCATGGAATAGAACTCTATATAGAAGCTTTTTATTCATTATAAAATGTACATCTAGCATCTAATCATGTATTTGGCCAGACCGTCCGACCACCAATCATGCTGTTTATCTGGCTGGTAAACTTGCTTAAAGATTCTGACCTAATGATGAAGCCCACGGCAACAGAGCAAATTGGATCTGTTCCGCCGGGGACAAAAGTGGGTATGTCAACAGGGGTTTCTCGCGCACCGCTCTTGGACATCCTGCAATTTGTCAGGCATCAGCTCTCAGTCAATGCTGTAGTGTTCCGTGCAGCCATACAAAGAGGGCATAAAGTGCTGACAGAAGCACAGTAGTCATCATGCTAAAATTGAAATTGCTGACTCAGCATAATGTATGTGGAAATTGTTGACCCCACCAGCCCCATTGCGCTGAGGTTCCGCGCAACAGAAGACGAAATGAATGCCTGAAAATCAATAAAAATAACAAGAACAGAACAGTGCAAATATGGCCAGCGCAGAAACGCTGCAGCATGTTTGCACTCAGTATATACAAATATGCAAATATGTTCATACAGATCTAATCATGTACTCTTTCTGGGCAGCACTGTGGCATAATGGTAAGGAGCAAGGCATATAACTGAAAGGTTGCTGGTTCCCTTTACAACACTGTTGTTGTACCCTTTACCAAGGTGCTTAACTCACAATTGCCTCAGTAACAGTAACTATCTAGCTGTATAAATGGATAAAACTGTAACCTGTGTAAGTCAGTGTGGATAAAAATATCTGCTAAATGACAGTAATTTAATGTTATTTATAATTTCTAAATTCCTTTATGGAGTGTCCATCTGATTAGACAAGTGCTGAACAAGAACCCTGGTGACCAATGTATGGTAAGATTTGTTATTCAAAACAGATACACTGTAGGAAAAAGAGGTCATATTAGCAGACACATGACAGTTTTTTAGTCAAATTGTGCCTTTCTACTAATTCACACGAAAGCAGAATTATCGTGGAAGAAATCTAACTGCCTTGACTGTGACTGTGCCTTGACTTTGTGACATATCAACAGAACTCTTCCTTCATTCACATGAACACAAAATTCAGCTGACAGAATCACACTGAGAGGAGAAACCTTAGTCCGGTCCCTCGGTTCAAAAGGACACCATCGGTAGCCCAGATTGCTTAATTGAGACCTAATTTTGCAGCAAAACCTGACTTTGACAACACTGAAATTGTTACTGCTTTTTAAAGAAAGGTTCACCCCTACTGATCTAATATCAGCATTTGTGTGTGAAAAGCAAAAACCTATCAATACAAAACACGTATCCCATAAAAGTCGATTAAGCAATGATTGTAGCTCTGCGTCGCCATACTGCCCCCATTTTACCACTTACTGTCTGACATTCTCTGTCAACAAATATCAGCCTCCCTGCTGTTTGTTAACCTTAAAACTATGCTGAAAATACCCAGATTCTAATGCCATCCTTGCCATTCTTCCTAATCACCAAATTTTCCTTTATTTACTACCAGATGAGGGATGAATATATGAGAAAGAAAGTGAAAGATACTGGGAAACTTACCATGTTGACTCATACTCAGTAAATGCACTTCAGTGTAATTGACACAAGCTGCTTGTCACACAGAGCTATAGAGGAAGCATTCAGACAAACTTACTTTTTTTTTGCAACTTCCAGCTTGCAAGCCTTCTCACCGCACGCTGCAGAAACAGCTTTGTAGATTGTACTGAGTTTTTTTTTTTTTTTTTTTCCTGTGGATTGTTTTTTTCCCCCTTCTCGCTAGACAACCTGGCTCATCACAACCAGAATCACCTCTCAAACCAGTGTCACCCACTCACTAAGGAACATTCAAATGTTTTCTGGTAAGAGTGAGGGGGAGGAAAATTGCTCAAAGAAATGAAAAAAAAAAATTAAAAAACAACAGAGGTAATGGAAATAAAAAGAACCCCAAAAAGAGACGAATTATTTGCTATTCCATTGCCCCACAGAGCGACAAATAAAAGCAAGTCATTATCAGATGTCTTTGAATATTTGGTACAAAAGGCGTTTGTCGTACATAATGCACAGTGTTCATGAGCCTGCATGTTTCTTTACGTGGAGACAGCTTGCCTTTCTGGGAATGTTCCTTTTAAGGATGATTAACTGGAAGCTAAGCTAATGTGCCTGATGTGTTGTGCAAGATAGTCATGTGTTATTATTTAGATTTCAGAACTTAGTTTTCTTACTACATTGAGGCTGATTGATTGAAAGATTTGCATTTATAACGCTCGGTATATCTGATGAAGTAATTCAGGTTAAGTATGTCTAGCAAGTGTAGAAATCTATGACTAAGCAAATGTAAACAAGGCATAGATGATCTTTGCACTCATGTTTCAACTCCTTTTGAGCATTGCTAGGAATTCTTTTTTTAGGTGTCAGGGAAATTTTTGTTCCATTTTAGGAAAAAATTACAGCTGCCTTCTGGCCCATCTGAGTCTAACTAAAATGGGGCAAAGAGCATGACTAATTTATTGAAACCAGTAGTTCTGGCCCACACATCCATTCACAAATGACAGATCCCCTGGTAGTTATTTGATTTCCCTGGGGAGCATTCATGGTAGTACAACTTTAAATACTGGCAGGCAAGTGTGAGATACATTGAAATGCAGAAAAGCTCTTAATTTTGCTTTTTAAGTCCCCAACAGCAGGTGCAGTGCTTGGAGGTGAGCTCAGAATTATGAGGGCTAGAATGGTTGGCAACTCAGCATGAAGAGCAAGGTACTGTGTGTATGACCCTGGGGAGGTAGGGGAGCATGATGTCTACTAATGGACCAATGAACCGTGAGAGACCTCAGGTGGGTGTAACTTTGCTTCCCAGGCATCCCCTTTTTGACGCACATACGGTAAGGCCAGTCATGTGTCCATTGCGGTTTCTCTCCACCAGTGGAAACGAATGCTTCGTTATTAGTTGTAGCAGACATAATAGGCTTGTCTGCTACATAATACAAATGTCAGGAAATAAAAAAAAAAAAACTTGTGAAGTGGCATTTGACATAATTGAGATGTTTTTGCAGTTACACATCGCGGACAGTGAATGAGTCAGCAAATGACGCAGAGAGCCAGAGGATGTCCACCCACCTCTGCCCCTCCCGCCATCCGGCCTTCATATTAATGCCAACATGGCTCAACACAAGTGGGTCCTCTATTCACAAAGCACATACAGTAGTTGTGGCAGTCTTTTTTGGTACCGTGTTTGTTGCACCTGACAACCATGCAGTCCTTCCAAACATTCCGTTGTCCAGCTCAAAAAGGCCATCGCCATGTGAGCATAAGAATATGCAATAAAGGGAACAGGCCATTCAGCCCATCTCAGCTTGCCTTTTACTTAAAGTGTTTCAAGCCTGGCTTCAAAGGTCTCTGTGTCCAGTACTGTCCTGGTAAGATATTTCATCCCTCAGTAAGTGCATAAAGAAATACCGCTACCTTTAGCAGATTTCCACTTGTGGCCCTCTGTTCTGCTAACAGAGTTTATAAACCTTAGTCAGATCTCTCCCAGCCTCAGGCTCCGAAGTTGCCCAGTCAGTAAGGCACCCATCTTGAGAGCAGGTCCTACTTAGCCATACAATCATCAGATGACAGTGACTGGGAGAGCAGCAGGAAAATTTGGCTTCATACCACCAGGGTATTGGTAGGTCTGTTGGCAGGGCTTCCTCATCCCTCTGCTCTCAGTGACCCTGTTGCTTTTCAGGCTGCCTGTCACCTGCACTGATGGGATAAGTGGATGACATGCCTGTCCTCTGACTGGTGCTAATATTATTGCAGTGCATGGTGGAACTTGTGGTGTGAAAAATAGCCCTTGGCCCTGTGCAAGTCTATCAGAGGACTGCATTCGTCTTGCTTCAGGGCTTTTGCACGAGTGCAATTGGTGATTCCATGAAGGGGAAAAACCATAAAATATCCCCAAGCTGAGAATAGGTTTGCTGAGAACTATGTGATTGTTGCCCTTCTTTTTCAGAACTTCTATATACTTCTTATAGCATAATGTACAAAACTGGGCACAGTATTCAAAATTTGTTGAGCACTTTCATTATACCAGAACAGACATGTCAGCAAGATACACAAATTCACTGCTCCACACTTTCAACACGGATGTGCAGAACTGAAACTGTCTCTCAAGTTGGTTGAGTTTATTAGTATATTTAGCAGGGACCATGCACAACACATTAGTTGCACCACATGAAGCTATGCAGCTAATTTGCATCTGCAGTTCCTGGACAGAAAGCACATTAAAATATTAAATACATTATAAGAAACTTAATATACAACATTCACAATCAAAACAAGGACAGAAGAAAAAAACAATATTACATTTATCATTCACTAGTAGCAAATGTTTCTGTCTACATGCTTGAGTGTCTTGAGCCAAACATTTAGTCTTGATTTAAAAATTGTAAAACCTTTGAATTTTCTTATGATAGTGGGTATTGGCTTCCATTTTCCTGCTATCATGACTATGAATACTGTTTGTCCAAAAGCTGTCTTCCTGATTTGTACCATATAATCACCTCAAACTGAAGTCTCCTTAGCATTGTCCCTTGAAAGAGATAAACATCTTTTTGGAGGAGGAGATCCATATCATGAATAACTGTATACCTCAGGCATGCATCTGCAAAAAATATAAAACTTTCCAAGGTTCAAAAGTTCTATTTTTGTAGACTGTTACAATGATGGTGACTCCTTGGTTTTTTATCTCGAGTTTTTAAGATTTATTTGTGAAGGGTATATAATGGTTTAAGTGTGGTTGCTCCTGCCTGGGAAAAGCTTATAATGCTATGATAAATGAGGGAAGATCATGGAGTGTGCAAAAAGTTATGCAGCACATACAGCAGTTGATGTCTGATGTGTTTAAAATTCAAATTGTGTTTAAAATGAAATTGTGTTTAAATTTAATTTGTTTCTTAAAGAACAAGTTGGAGTTAGTGATGGTACCCAGATATCCAAAGTGCTGGATGACATTTACGTCTGTCTATTAACCAGTTTATCTGGTTTTTGCGTGTGATTGTTCTTAATGGATAAATACACACATTTACTCACAGTTTTACTCACACTGAGGGTCAAACAAGAGTAATGGCATGTGGACATATACTGTGTATTCTAAAAGATTGACATAATGAGCGCAAGCTTTGTAACAGGAAAAAAAAACCTTACAAGAAAACACAAACCTACACACCTCCATAGATTTCCACAGTTGTTGGGTCAGGTGCAATAGAAATGAGTATCCCAACAAACAATAATCAGAATTGAATAATTTTTCACTTGGGAGCACTACAAGAGTAGTGTGGAAATTGTTCCGAAGCTGTTGAACCGCAAAGCGGAACATGCCACAACCTTTCAGTACTCTGGAGGGTTGTGTTTATGCAGCAGAGGTTTTTATGTTATTGGGTGTACCTCAAGATTAAAATTAGTTATTAATTTTAGGGGATTTTCAACTTGTTTTGCAATGTTTCCTGTTCTGCTTTCTTGGAATACTTTTTTCTTTGTTTCTTGGCTGGACTGTTATGCAAGCACTTTAAATATTGATGCTCAATTTATATTTAAACACTCTAGCCACATCTTCAAAGAAAAAAAATGTAACTGAGAATACAGCTGGAAGAATGGAACATATTTGTAAGGGAATGCTTTATGACAATTGAATATGCTGATGCATGATACTGTGGTTAAAGTTTGATTAAGCAGCCAGTACACCAGTGATATTGAAAAGCTTTAGGGTGACAGGTATTTGGGGGACCCTCTAATTGCTATCATTCAGAGAAAACTGACAGTCTGACAGTCAGACAGCACAGGAGGCATTTTACTTATATCCTGAAAGTATATAACTAACACAGTGCTAATTAGCTTTTGCTGGTAACATCCTTCCATGTAAATCCATATACGTCTTCATGATGTCTTAGTCTTGGCTTTCCAGCTTCCAGCTTCTATTTAACAGATATATTTTACAGTCACTTTCGATTGATTATCTATGTTATCAGTAATTTATACCACAGGAAAGGCATTAACTATCTACCTAATATTCTGATTGATGAAGAGGCTGTGTTTTATCCCCAGACAAATGAAGGGAAAGTAGTTTGTACAGAGATGATTTGCTTACAGATTTCAAGTCAATCATGACAGACATGATTCAACATTCAGAAACATGATTAAATATTCAGTTACTGACAATTTATTGAAACAATGTTCACAGTAAGAATTCCAAAGCCATGACGCCATGAAAAATTCCAATGAATTCCACCATTCATCCAAGAGAGAAAATGTTGGATATGGGTGCTCTCTGACTCCGACCCAAAGTCAGATAATCTTATAGTCACTAATCACCCATGTTTCTGGAAATCAAAGGTGCTTTCACAGTTCAAGTGAAGGACAAGTGTTGATTGAGTAAAAAAAAAAGAAAAACTTTGAGTGAGCTCTTTGGTCACACTGCTGTTCTCTCTCATTCTGTTCCATTGTACGAAGAAAATATAATGATGGTCAATAACAACACAGAACCTACTGTTTCATGAACATATTTATTGTATATTCTCAACCAAATTTCTATGTCACTGGAAAAGATTAGTCACTTTGGTTGCTAGAAGAGAACCCACCACCTTCTTCCTCCCCCAGATTCCCTTTCCTCTTTCTCTGGCTCAAGGCCTTACACACTTTGTGACCAATCTGTATCTGACCTCAGAGTAACATTTCTCCTCTGGCCAGCCCTATGGTTGCATACTCATTCCCTCAGCTTGATTTAAACCTTAATTATCCATTCATATCCGTGTTTGCGATGATTAGTATCATGATGAGGTGGGTCAGCTGGATTAGATCCAAACTCTGAGCATTGCACGCTAATTCCACTTCCAGGAATCATAAGTCACAACGCAAGCTAAGTGATAACTGTGAATTCTGTGCGTGCATGTGTGCATGCGTGTGCTAAGGGACAAGGCCCAGAGAATATATGTCATGTACAGCGCAAATATATATTATAACCATTCACCTAATTATACTCATCCATACAGTGTTAGAATTCTCCTGCAAGTAGATATGCTTTGCTGTGGGTATGTAAAAGATTTGGAATAAATACTATAAATACTATAATATACTCTGGGAATACTAACCCAGAGTTACAGTACCTTTTTCAGGGGAATCAGATGCAAAGCCAGACAGAGACGGTTTCTGTTTACCCTGGTGAACAAAAATTACACATCTGTGAGTCTGTCAAATGTGCCCACTCAGTTTCTTCTCAGGGTCATTTTTGCCAACCGCACACCCTCCCCCCCCCACTTGAAAGCAGAAAATTCACTGCGTGATGGCAGACGGCTTGGTCTATTATTACACTTCCTGAAGTATGTAAATGAAAAAGGTCAGTCTTGTGGGTGGGGATGTCACGTTCAAACAAATGTTTCCACTGTGTTTCAGCAATTACCGACACCCACCTCTATGGCTTCCTCAGTTTGTGGAATGCAGCTTGTTTATTGTTTATAAGCTATTTCTGTTGTTCATCAATGCTCTTCATATCATACTGGTTAAAGTCATCTGACAAATTCATGGAGTATAAAAACAGTGAAAACATCCAGCACTAAATATCTCTGGTACCACATTATTGCTTTTAAATCCTTATTTACATTAGTTGTGACTCTGTCTGAATACCAAGTTAATCTATAGCCTGGTGAAATGGCATGATGCACCAACAGCTTACTAGACAGAATGGCACGTTGGTTTGACTGTGAATGGCGGAAATGAAACCGTGACAAACAGAGGTGATACTGGAAAGAAGAGGGGAAGTCTCAAGCAGATTACAGAGAACTGGGCAAGTAGAATGCACAGCTGTATTCAAGACTTACACCTTATACCCTTTTCAAATGTTGTTTCACTTCTGTGCAGAGCTCTCAACTTTGCAAAGAAAGACTAACGCATTGCAAGTCTATTTTTATCCTAATATTGTTTGTACGAGCTTTCTCAAGAGACTTTTGTATGTAACTATCGCTTGTTTGCTGTAAGTGGCTCTATATCTGGTAGCAATATTCTTAATTTAATAACAGTGGATACAGTTTACAATTCTGTACAGTTTGTGTATAATCTTCTTGCAGATCATCTTAAACTTTTTGACAAGGTGGAGCTGAACGTATGTCAAACAAAATGGGCTAGTCTGCAGGCTGCACACGGGTCTTGTCTGTTTCCAAAACCGACTGTCTCGTGCTGTGCTTTTAAAAATAACACCAGGTATTGCTCATTCTGGCGTTATGCAAGGTGTATAATGCGTTTCTGTTTCTTTTTTTTTGATACTGGCCTGAAATTTGCATTGAGCAGTGGTACATACTGTGCATCTGCACAAAATCTATTATTGAAAAATTCAATTTTTGAAAATGCATTTATTTCCAACTCATAATCTTTGAAGTAAAAAGTGAAATTGAAAAAAAAAAGACATAGAAATGGAAAGGGAAAATGCAATGAAAAGATGTGCTGCATTCTACCAGGGTTTCGTGAATAGCTGTCCCTTTGCAAAATTTACTGTGCTGTGGTCACGTTTGCAACCCTCTGTGTCTCAGACAGGGGTGTCTGTCATTAAACTGCAAGCCATTTTCACTGATGCTTCTTCCAGTCTTCCAGTCGCAAGCAAGAACAGCAAGCAAGAACAGAATATTTAGTGTGATGAAGAGAATTGCACCAATTTAAAAATACACCCTTCCTTTAGGGTTTTCTTTTATTCAATGTTTCACTTTCAATACAAAAAAATAAATAAAAATCCATCCAATGGCAATATTTGCATCTACAGTGTATGAGATAATGTGTCTGATGAGGCTTAAGTACAGATTCATAGTGTGTAGCTGTATAATTAGCCTCCTCCCGTATTTGTTCAAAGCAAGGTACACCTTCAGAAGGAGAGCAGTGTCTTGCAGTCTGACAGTGTACTCTATGTACGGCATATTCTGCTATTTACACTCCAATTTAAAATCCGACAGCTCCCTCCAGGTAAGTGACAGTACCTCTTTTGCAGAAAATTGGATAATAAGATCAACGTCACCATCTCGGATAATGTATGTATGAATTTTGTCACCCCACACAACTAAAGAGAATTGCTACTTTCCACCTGTGCTCTTTTTGACTTGGCATTGTAAGTTGTGAAACTCAAGATCAGAAGGTATTGTGTACGCTTTTTCTTCATCATGTCCATACCACCCCACACCACTGCACATTTCTTCATGATCAGTTCTGACTTTCTTTGTGGGCTCCCCCAGGAGACCTTGGTTTCCTCTGGGTGTTAAAGCATTGGACACATCCTGTGAAATATTTACAATAGTTGGGTAATCTCTGTGTCAGTTCACGTACGTCATGCCGATGTTATTTCAGATTTGAGTACTGCTGTCCCAGAGAAATGGGGCAGTTTCCAGGATGACTTGGAAAGTAACATCAATCAAAGTAAATTGCAGAAGAGTGAGTAAACACTGCCCTCTAGTGACACGATGACACTACAGAACCCATGCTGGTGAAATGCTCCCACTTTTCTTGTGTACATGTTCCACTTACAAGTCTTACAGAAATCTTCCTCAGTCTCCTGGGGTGCCAGTGACATTTATCGGAACAGATCTCAGTAATTTCCCCTGTTTCCACCAATTTGATGCACAAGGGATTCCCAGTCATGTTCCAGAGTCTAGAGTCCAGTAGATTTTCTAGTGATCATTATATTATTATCTATTTGAATATCTCTACAGCTGGATGCAGAAGGGTAAAGACAGCATCCGGAAAGGAGCCTCCTATCTCCAGGGTTAATGCCCCTGATCAGAGATTCCTAAACCCTGTTCGCAAACGTCTCACGATCAATATGTTTGACAACACCAGTAGGTCCTAATCAGAATGCCATCATCACTGCCTAATTTACACAAAGAATAACAGATCACCATTTGCCACTGTCTGCGAAAAAAAAAAAAATTCACTTCAAATTATTATATATTCTCTCAGATTTCAGTTGCTGATTTGTTTGCTTATTACAGCAATCTCTCTTACCAAACATGGGTCTCCAATGGGTCTGGTGCTTTTCCCCCACTAACACTGACACAAAGAGGCTACATGTGTGGTGAGTCAAAAAGCCCTTATAGATCTCAGCATGTCATGGGCAGAGCCAGAGCCATGTAGAGAGAGAGTTCCATCATCTCCGTTCTCTCCAATGGACCATTTTTTTTTTTACAGCAATGGCAGATCGTGGAGCCTCTCAATAGTTCCCGGAAGTTAGCTGCAAATACTAGCAGCGCAGTAGAGCTGCAGCAGAATAGACTGTCTGTGATGCACTTTTAAAGGGTAAGATGTTAAAGAATCAGGTTGTTTATTATCAGCACATCTGAATCAAATTAACATGTGCATTAAAGCATGTTAGTGGATTATCCCCCACTAAATTAGTAGATATAGGGAATGTTAGCAGAACACAATCTCTGTATTTATGCATTCAAATTGCCCACCAAGAACTTCCTGGAACTATCTGAAGTCTGTGTGAATCATGTGACGATCAAGCATTTTGAACTTCCGTTGACGCAACTCACTCTCTACATGGTTCTGGTCATGGGCACCTTTTGTCAGGAGTGCAGCGCCTGCTTCCTGCGTTGGCCACCAGATGGCCACATAATTCCCTTGTGTTCTCTATGTCTCAGTTCATGCGTTTCACCTGTGTTGAGTAGTTATTGTTTGCCCCTGCGTTCTCCGCTATTTAAGTTTTGCCCTTTGCTCCTGTCCTTGTTCAGTCTTCAGGTGTCATTCCTTTTGTGTGTTTCTTTTCCCAAGCTGTTTGTTTTCTGCAAGGCCTTTAATAATTAAAGCTCAACAGTAGCAAAACCCAGCATAAACAGTGGGTCCCCAAGACCATAACTGGGAGCCACTGTGATAGCTACTGAAGTAAATGGCTGAGAGGATGTGAGTGTAGTTTTGTGCTATTGTGTGTCAGGTCTGGGATCAACAGGTTCCTTTTTCCAAGATTATACATGCTATAGTGTTACAGTTGCTATGCACGAATGTGCACTCAAATCAGCTTCAGGAAGATCAGTTTCACGATCACAATATTTGAAGATGACAAACAGCATAGTAATGTGTTGCATAATATTTAATAGTTTTCACTGTCCTGTGGTATTTTTCCATTCTTGACAGCTTCTATGGAAATGGTTAAGACAGTGGCAGAGGTTTGCCGGTGGCCAGTTGGTTGCAGAGGGAATGATCATATGTAAACAAATAAATAGATGTTGTGAAACAAATAAAATGTGACTGGACATTGGATTGCCAAATCTTTGTGTTCCCCCTCCCTTCCTCTCTCCATCTCTCCCACCCCCAACACTTGTAAACGCTCCGAAACAGACATTTTATGGGATCCGCAAACTTGTCAGTGAACGGAAAAAAAGATGTCAGAAACTCCTGCCATTCTCACCACTCAAAAAATAGTTGCTTTATGAAACAAGTATAGCATCATATAAAAGATATTAACCAATTAAAAATCCAAAGAAAGAGAAGGCATTCCTATACTTAAACTGCAATATGCCTATAATACTTTTTATTACTAAAGCAGCTGACTATATTTGTCCATACTGTAATTGAACTATGCATGAGCGATAGTTTCTCATGTCTTTACATTGTACTCATAGCAAGTCCACTAGAAAATCAAATAACTACATTAAATGTGTTAAAATATCCAATAAAGCAACTTAACATAATAAGAAACACAATCAAGCTAAAACATTAATGAAAAGCCATACTTATGAGACACTAGTAATGCATCAATGAAATAATAAGTTATTATTGCAATATTCAATATTTCATTACTAAAAGACACATTTCCTATGGAAAGCTGTTAGCCAATAACTAAGATTTTATATTTTTCTTAGAAATGTTTAAGAGAACACACCAAGAATTGTCTCCACCATTCATGAACAATACAATAGGAGTGAAAGCAAACTGAAAAAAAAAATGTTTACATAACTAGGAGGTACTTCACCAAAATAAACCAACCAACCGTATAATTTTTCAAAACATCTGTGATTGCCGTATTGGCAGTTGGCTGAAAACAAATGAAAAACAACTGTCGTTTTCTTACACCCAGATAACAGAGCCAAAGCACATATCCCTCTGGGATAAAGTTACAAGGGACTACAAATACACGAGTATGGTACTCCACTCCGGGAAAACAGTCAGCTAAAACAAGTGCCTCCTTCAGAGGAGGCGAGCTCCGACAAATATAGATATGTTTTATAGCAAGGCTGGTATTAAAAGTTCATTTACTCCTCTATCATTTCGCAACATGTCATTTATTTGCAGCACTTATTTAGTTAGGAGTACCTCCAGTAGCCAAAACGTTGTTTTCATTCATTGACCAAGACATGTTTAACGTCATTGTACACATGCAATCATTATATATTATGCAAGATGTATAAAACCACTCTCATCAGGTCATAAATGTAAACGATTTGGTGGTTTCAGGTAATAAGGGTCAAAAAGAATGAAGATTAATCACTATGCAGCAGGTTCAAGCTCTCTAACCAGGACACAGTACACCTAACTTAAATGCTTGATATGATGGGGTAAAACCTGTTGTAGTAATGGATTCCAGTAAGTGTCATTGCCATTTCCTCTTTGTTAAATTTGCCTTGAAAATGAGAAATAATAATAAAAGATGCTATTTTATTAAAGATGAAATGTTGATGAGTGGGAAACAGTTCTAACTTCTAAGGCCTCATTTTCACATACCCTTGAAAATGGCTGCTTTTGTGCATTTAAATTAAATACAAATCCATCTCTTAATACCTTACCAGCCTGTGTGTAATAGTGATACAATATGTTTCGGATATAGACACATCTATTGAACGCCACCTTGTTTAATATTCAAGTCAACTTTATAACACATTTTTGAAATTGCTTATCATCTGTCTCCATATTGAACTGAACATGCTGAGTCATGAAAATATAAACATGCTCCTCCGTTCTTATTACATCTCGACATGACAATCTACTTCATACAGTTAAAACATGCACACCATATTGTCAGCACGGCATGTTCCACAGGTTTAGAGAAAAACGAAACAAAACCACAAAACTCACTCATCCAAAAACATGTATGCTGGACATATTTATGGGCCCAACCTCAGGACCCAAACTACATGTTTCTTAGGCAGTTCAGTGGCAGAGCAAATGTGTTTGTTGGCTGCAATACCTCAAACATTGCTTTCATTCACAGGTTTGGCCCGGTCACTCATGAGGGCTTCACCCACATTTTAACCTTTTATGGCAATTTCCTTCCGAAAGCGGGGACCCTTTTTCTGAACCCTGTCACAGTGAACCGACAGTCAGCTTCCTCAGAAACTGTAATTTCCCCCGTGGAAGAATGTGACAGAGAAAAGCCTGTACTGCATCCACCTTCATGGCTTCTATGCCCTGCTGTGTTTTTAACGCCACGTTTTCTTTCACTCTCTCCTTTGTAGTAAAATGTGAATTTACTATAAAAATGAGAATACGCCCTTTCAATGCGCAGGTTCATGGATCCGGTAGTGGGAGATGAAACCGCTCCTGTGCTGCTCCAGCGTGAGAGGTCACATGACGCAAGCCCACGCACAGAGCCCACGGACAGCGCTTTCTCGGGTGGAGCTGCTGCCACAGTGACACTGCAGAGCTCAACTGCAGGCCAAGGAGAGGAAAAGAAAACACGTACACACACACACAACAAAGACAAATACCCAATCGAAATGATTACTGCCACATCCTGTAAAAAAAGGTTGACTGTCCTACAGACTTCCTCCCCACTGTGTTTGTACTTTGTTTCACTGTTTGTGTTTGTGTCTCTCCATCCATTCATTTTTTAAGACATTAAGGGAGATATATTTTATCACTACCAGTCTTGGCAGGCTTGGAAATACAGTATTTGGTTTATGTCTAAAATTATCTGTAATTTCTTTGTTTTGATCTAACCAGTAACAAAATGCTGTTTCCCAAAAGTGGATTGCGACAATGGCTGGTGATGCCCAACAACAGAGAATTTACAGAATTGAGTGTATTTATAGTGAAAATACCATATGCAAATTATAGCACAAATATTGATATATACAAACTCACTTTGCAAGCAACATTAGTTACACAATTCCATGTAATTACTGTCTTGTACCCTGGACAAAAAAATGTAAGACTGTGCAAAGTGTCCTAAATGTATCCATTGTGGTGCTTGTCCTTTTATTATTTATATATTTAAGTATGAAAAGTAGGCATGTCATGCATCTTTTTATTCTACCTATATAATATATATTCAATGTATATTATTCTGCATATGGTATTATTGTTTTCTGTATCATTAATACTTGTATGTCAGACTCAGCAGGTCTTTTTAACTGGGGAACTGCAGACATGAGAATGTCTGACCGCTAACAAATTGCTCATTAACTTTTCAACAACGACTATAAATGGCCTGGGCATCTTTGCATTTATAATAGCCTATCCACCCTCCTGTGTGCAACACGATGACAATTCTCACCTGTGTCTGCTGAGCGCCTCCAATGTCCCTGAAAAGACTGAGTGGCCCCCAAATATGCATGATTTACAGACATTTGTCCTATTTCCACACATGGATTTGCACAGACGCACACATCAGAACACATGTATACTCCACATGGTGATATGCATATGGATGGGCACATACACAGAATGCATATGTACTCCCACACTTCTTGGCAAACATGCAAACATATGCATTCACACACCTTTACATTCACAGACACTGATGTATTTCACACACACACACACACACACACACACACACATACAGTCCCTTCCATGACAAAAATACGTCTTGAATACATGGGTTTAAGCATTCAAGCATACGATATAAAATATACTTAGAGATAGATTTGTCCATATACATATAAATGTATACAGACAAGTCTAGAAATGAACATACCATACAGTAGAGGGGCTCTGTTGTGGCAGGACTGTCAAGTAATGCACACACACATCAAAGAGAAACAATATCCTCTTAAACAATACACAACATAGGGAGCATGGCATGCTTATTGAGCGTACGTGCAATCACAAATGACTCCCATCTGTTGGGTGCGCTGTCGGAGGATGGAGAACATCTGTGGTGAACCCATTTTAAGGACATGTGAGATGGGCTCTGTGTTTTCATTGCCTCACCCAGTTACCTACTTCCACGCAGGAACTGCGAAACATCCACCAACGGTGGGCCGTTATGGAAAAACAAACAACCCTCAAATGGCGCTTGAGTGCTGCAACATCCCCCCCCCCCAGACAACAAATTCCTTGTGCGCTCCTCTCCTCTGTCCTCAGGCCTTTCGCTGCATCTCGTTTTCCCTCTCTCTCCCTTCTCCTTTCCCCTCGGGGAGTAAACATCTCCCCTGTGAGAAGGGTTCGAGCTGAGACCGCGGCACTAGTTTCCATGGAGTGGGCACACAGCAGAGAGATGTGGTCGCGTTTAACAGCAGACCGCAACAGACTTCCCCTGCTAAACACCCTTCACCCACACACGACTCGGCAGTTGCGCGCTCTCCCGTTCTAACTGGAGTCATCGCCTCAGGCCTGGCCTGCCCACGACACCAACCGCCAGGCTATTCTTGACTGCAGACGGGCTAATAATTCACAGAGCAAGGATTCTAATCACTCACACACAACAGGACTTGTTGCCTCTGCTAATGGAACCATCCACTCTCCACCCTGGTCTGGTGACGTTAGCGCACTCTGAGTGCAACCTCTCTGAAATGGAAAGTGGGTAGCTGTTTGGCTTTGTGTTTCTTGTTTTCTTTTCTGTTGTCTGTCACCTTGGCTTTACCTCTTGCAGGGAACCTCTGCTCAGAGGACGTAGGCGCTCGTTCTTCCTTGCAGAGTATTTGAAATGCAGGTCATGTATGGACAAAGCAAACAGGCTGCCAACTTCAGGCCTCCGACACACAAATGTTTACAACCATAACAAGCCCTGACGTGTGGGTGTGTATTAAGCCTGTTGACATCTCTTGTGCAATTTCGTGACAAAAAAACAAGACAATATTTCCATGAATCTTATGCAAGTAAACTTTTATATAGTTACTAATTTGTTTTGAACCAGTATAAGATGCTCTTTTAAAGAAACGCATATTTTGGAAAAAAGTATATCATTGGGGAAGATTTTTCCATGTGCATGCCGAGCTGCTCATCGCCATATTATCTAAGTCATAAAAACGACCACTGCGCTTTGAACCACTTTAAAATGTCTATACAAACTCTTTCCGCCTACCCATAGCACAGTGCATAGCTGTACATGGTGAACAAGTTAGCCACATCTGGTTTCCAAGTGTAAGCGAAAGCACTGTATGTTAATTGGTAACATAAAAATGAGCTTAACGAAAGAAAGCTAATAGCACTGGAGCACCACATGGTGACATTTTAAAATGAGTCATCGCAAATGCTCACTTGCACTTTCAGTGGGGCTCTAAGCCTGCTGACTGTGCTGCAGTCCTCTTCACTCCAGATGGACATGAAGGCAATTAAAGATAGAATTGCATCAGTTGGAACGATTGCAAAGACGAGTGCTTAATGGTTTATGGCTTTTCTGCAGGCAAATGAGTACGACAGGTAATACTGGATATTGTTACCAATCATGACCTCATTTTGCATCAACCTTGTAGCAGTGCCTTCATACAGGAAAGTACGGGGATTCCACTGGAACAACATTTTAAGGAATTATTGACAGACATATGGGTTCATATTTCAATTTACTTCACTGCCTGTTACAAGCAGTTGCAAAAGCCATACCCCCTGTGTATGCCTTCCCTTGCCTGATATTTGAAGCTAAGTGGGACCTTGCTTGGGAGACCTGTCTGGAACACTAGGTAGCTGCTGGAAGGAGTTTTAATGGGCCAGTAGGGGGCAGTCTTAGCTCTGCACTATGTAAACATATTTCACAGAGTTTGACTGGCATCGGAAGCTTTTTTTTTCACTCTTCAGGTAAAGGGTATTCCTGTTCTATGTCAAAGACAGAGTGCACTTACAACAGTCTGTCAGCCGTGCTGATGAATGGACATGTGCATACCTATGCATTTTTAAATATTACACAAGATATAACCAACACAACACCATAATGATTGGTCATTAACCACAATATTATATGGTGGTGGAGTCACTTTTCCATCATCAAGCACACATATGCACAAATTACAGTACAGTGGCAAAAAAGGACAGATTTATGATAATAACATTACCATCTCTGGGGAAACGAGCTGACAGAACGGTACAACTTTTGCTTCATTCTCATTGTGAAGCATTGATTCAACACAAGTTGTGCTGGGGTTGCGGCTCTCCAGTTGATTTTTACCCTGTTCTCCACCTTGAAAATGGCTATAAAGGATGGTGTCCATCAAAATCTGAAGGTGATCAGGAGGTTTGATGAGATGAAGTCTGGAAATCATTCAGGTCATTTTGTGTATCCCTGTCCCAAAATCTTGTAAATACGTATACTGTATATTGCACCATTATTTCCATATGAAATCCAGCTTCATTAACTCTGTATGTGTGTATGTGTGTTCGTGGGGGGTTATATGCAATGAGTTGAAGACTTCCTGATGGGTTCCTCCATTGCTCCATTGGAAAATTCTTGGAAAGACAATTCCAGACGATTAAAAGTCTCAGTTCTCAGAATGCTTGCTGTAGGGTATGATAGGAATTACATTGGCTGGGGTTTCAAATGCATGTGATATGGCCATTGGCAGAATTGTAACTTTCCAACTGCCCTTTCCCCTGTGTCTTGATTCATAAAATCTGATGTATTTACTTTGATTGTCAAATGTCAAAATACTCTATTAATTCAAATTTATAAACAAATATTTCCTCTTCATATAAGTTTTTAAAATATGTTGCATTGAACAAAAATTCCATTCTTTGCCAAATGTCTCTTGAATGCATCACTGTGCATTTACTGTATTTCAAAATCTGAACAAAACCTTAACACTGTAAAAATGTAGTAGTATAACTGGCAAATACTTTGTCATATTAACATGGTCAGATTTAAATATGGTTGTGTAGTTAAGGAGCAACTATAATTTCTCTGCTCAACAGCATTGTTCTATTGAGGATTTCACCCTCTCTCCTTTTAAATGGTGCAATTACAGCATTCCTATGGGTAAACAGTGTAGGCAATGCAAACCATGCCTTAGACCAGCTATAAATGCGCTACAGCCAGATGTAAAGACCAGTTTAACATTACGGTCACATCGTCATTTGGAGTCATGTGAACAAGTAAACTTAGCTTTCATTATATCAATAAAGTATCTCATATAACCCTGCAAAAGAAAGTACTTGTCTGCTGAGTTTTTTGACATGTTATATAACTAAAGATTGATTCAGAAAGGCCAAATTCAAGAAAACTGAGACTGCTTTTTTAAATCAAAATGCATACCCTCTGTCTCTTAAGGCCAGGATACAATGAGTCTGCCATAGCTAGATCATTCACACTATGGAGGAACCAGGGACTGTCATTTCATACCCAGTGTGATATCTGAATGCCTGTTGGCTGTATGTCCAGGGTTACAGTGTAAGATTAAG
Organism: Megalops cyprinoides; assembly: GCF_013368585.1. Lineage (NCBI taxonomy): Eukaryota > Metazoa > Chordata > Actinopteri > Elopiformes > Megalopidae > Megalops > Megalops cyprinoides. The sequence goes on from NC_050587.1 coordinate 28,127,714, forward strand.
ATATCAATTATTTATAATGAGCCATGATCATATTTGAGCACTTACCCCAGAATATTCTTATCATGTGCGTCTGCACCCAATGACACTACAATATGTGGAAGGCTTTTTGAGCCAAATTTAAAATGAAAACTCATAATGAAAGAAAATTCTAAGATAAATACTTTTATTTATTTTTTTTTTGGCGTTGAACTTATTTTTGCAGCTCTCAAGTGTAATGTTTTCCAATGTCCTCAGAGCTGATGTTGTGGTTATGCAGTCATTCCTTTCCACTGTCCTAATTTCATGTAATTTGAATTGGTTTTTGTGGTGTAGCATTGCATTGATTTCCACTGTCTTCATTTGCATATAATTTCAATTGCTTTTGTTGTGCTAATTTGTATTGCTTTTTAATGATATGCTTATCTGTCTGTCACTCCCTAGGGATGACTCCTTGAGAAGGGGGAAGGTGAATTATTTGTGTACAATGGCATCTGGAAGGATTGGGTATAATGCATTCAGGCCTTTGTGCATCTACTTCAAGAGCAACAACAAATGTAACAAACTCTTTCTTACCAGCCAAGGTGTAAGCTTTGCCATGATGCGGGAGATGGAGTCAAGTTGAAAGAGGATGCAAAACAAGATGCTGTTGAAAAATTTGGAGGTTAGGGATTAAACTAGATCAAGTAAAATCATAAAATAGCTACTGTTCAGACATGACATGATAATACCATATTGGCTCAAATATTTCAAAGAAGAGAATTTAGAAAATGACAAAAGTGCATTTACAAAAATAATTTACCAAGCAATCAGTGGGGGAAATATTAACCTATTTTCTACAGTCTAGCAAGAAAATCGATGTGGAATCCTTTGATTCACAATTCACTTGCATTCAATGGCCATTTTATAAACTACAAAATCCATGGTGCCTTGCAAGAGAACCAAAAAATGATTGGGGATTTTAGCTCTTCTCTCATTGACGACACCTTAGCAACTCATGGGCACCTGATGAGGATATGACTACTTTGACAAATGTCATGAGACTTATTTTTACATATTTTTACATACAACATTGACATTAACTTTGTTTTTGAAAAATGTGTAAATAGATTTTGGTGGCATAAGTGAATGTCAAACTTTGCTGTTGGCCTACAAACACAAAATTGATTGGACTGTTGAGAGATTCTGTGGTGAGTAAGGAACATTGGTAACACTTCATGCAAAGATTAGGGCACCCACAACAGTGTGACTGTGCCATTTTGATGGGAAGTGCTTAGGGAATGTTAGCAAAAATTGTTTGGGACATTACTGTACTTTCGGAATAACTGATTGGGTATTCGGATATTTTTGTTACCCACATTACACATAATGCAATTCAAGTCATGACAGTGGGAAATATGGTAGTTCTTAATTCAGTTTTAAGGACCAAAATTGCTAGTCCATGCCCGGTTATATGCTGGTTTCATGCGTCATTCCCATGGACCTGCTGATAGGACATTGGACCCTGACTGGACACCTCTGTAACAGATTATACCTCATCAACTTCAGTCCTACCGTGGCTCATTCAGCAGGTTTACCAGCTGTCTTTAAACTGATAACACACTCAGAAAAAGAGATATAGCTTGTTAAAATCAGAAAATGAATGGTTGATTTAATTGACAAATTGCTAGAACAGAAGACTGTCAACACTGCCACCCTGAGGCAAAAGGATTGGATAGCACTGCTGGAGGTTATGACTCATGTGGTTACCGTGGTGTTTCTTCAGTCATTGAAAGCCATTACCGTTAATCACCACTGAGCACACATTTTGTCCTCATGGAGGTAGCTGCAGGTTTTAAACTGTGGTCCTCACTTTGAAGGACTACAACAATTAGCTGGCTGAGCGAAAGACCCAGGTTTATAGTGAATCATACCAACTGTGCCTACTCAAGGAGGCCATGTCATGCTATGTCTTCTCTTATGCTACTCAGCTGTCCTGAAGAAAGATATGATCTAGTTTGTCTTGAAGAGATAGAGGATCAATATATGCCCTGTGTATACAGCAAGAACATAGATAAACAGCGTTAGAGAACATAAAACGGTCACACTCTTGTTCAGTGCAGTTGACCTGAGCTGAAATCATTAAGAAGGCAATTACATCTCGGGACTGTTAGGCGTGATAAAAAGTCACAACAGCACTACATAATATCTGACAGAGATTTTCTGCCCAGAACTACTTAGGGTCTAATATAACTATAAACCCTCGGTCTCCCCACTCTCTCCCTGTCCAAGTGAAATATCTCAGAGCAATTTTTACGATAGATTTTTAACAGAATGCTTGTAAAGAAAACACTGGATTACCCCAACATCACACCCACAAACCCAAAACCCTGCAGTACATTTATTTCCTCCCTTGCCTCAAAGGACAGAAAAACTGACAAGACTTGTTTAGTGTTGCAGACATCAATTTCTCATACTCCAATTCTCTCTATGTCCACATAGAAAACAATCTATGCTTTTAAGCAGTCAGAACCAGAGTAATCTGACAAACGCTGTCAAAAGACTTCTTTGCAGCATAACGGGGCATTTTGAACATGGTCAATCCTGAATACTGGTGAGATTTTACATGTAAAACAACACTCCTGTCAGACTTCATCTCTTAAGTGTGGCTTTGTCAATCTTTTTTTACATGGATCATAAATGACGTTTTTGTGGCAAAACAAATGAATTTGTTTTTAATGATACTGTTGACTTAAGGCGGGCACCATGCCCGTCCACATGAATGGGCTTTGGGTTTGGACTTTAGCAAACCAATCTCCAATCTCCATTCTGATGGTTGGCTCCCCGTAGAGCAAAGCAATAAGCAATTGACACCCTTAAATAAGAAGTGGGTTTATGACTTGGAAATAATAATAATTCCTCTAGCTGATGGGCCTAATGCAATCAATGCAATCCAAGCAATGCAACAGTACCCTGTTCTGTTGCTTTCAAAAGTATACTTGATTCCTAACTAGGTTAGTTGGGTCAGCTACAAGCTGTAACATAGCCAAAACAAATCATGTGTGGATGCTTATCACTCACATATAGACAATTAGTCAACATTAGAGTTTTACACACTTAGCTAATGTAAAAAAGGTCCGCAATTCCACAAGTCCACTTGAACCCCTGTTCTTGTTGCACAACCAACTCTAGTCAGCTAATGTCTTTACCAGTTCAGCTAAAGACAATTTACTCCATAGCTCTATCGGGAACAATGCTAGGTAACCAGAATCTCAGGAAGTGACATCACTGCAGAAGGCACTCTGCTACCTGCTACCCTGACATTCCTGGCTTTACACATCACTCACAGAAGATATTATTTTCATCTCTACTACACATAAGCAAGCAGAGTAGAGATAATGCTACATTGATCTGATTTCTGTACTTAAATTTTGATCACTGTTTTTCAAAATCCTTGTTTTTCAAGTTTAGGACAATAGATGTGTCTGTATATGTGAATTACTGGGGAATCACTTTGTTGTAAAGCACTCTGACACTTTGGAGACTCCATTGGGGCTGACCAGAAACAGATTAGCAATACTATGTTTAATTTGTACTCAACTGAAACAGTCATGGATGTGATATATTTCATTGAATTGATTCCATGTTGCAGGGAAAGAAGTGTGCAACTTTACAATATATATATTTGGTATTTACCAATCTTCACCAAAAAACATATTTTTTTCTAAATGGCACACAAAATTTTGTGCACAGATTTTCACACATAAGGTTTCTCCCACATGCACCACATGTGTGAAACTCTCACAGTCACTCCTATTAATGCAGCTGTTTAAGTTAGCTACCAGCTATTTGAACACACTTCTTTATTACAACTAGGCTTGTTTTATTGTTTTTTTTTTCTAAACAAAGTTCCTTGAAGTTGATAGGCCCAATAAAACATTCAATTCAATTTGTTTTTGCAGTTAAAATGATTTGCTTACTTCTCTTACTGTTTCACAATGCATTCATCTGTGCCATGATGGATAGCTGTTATTGAAGACAATATCTTAAACTGATGTTTCTGAATTAATGCATTTTTAATGCAAACACCATAGCATGTTAAAAGAAACTCAGATTTTCCCTCAGTTTGAACTGATTTCCACCTATTGTAAAATAAACACTTATGAATCTCTGAAAATCATCTCAAATACATGCCTGCTGGCAGCTGTAATGCCTGTAGGCTGTAGACAGCAAAGTCCAAGGCTTTGTCCTTAAAATATGGCAAATACATTTAAATTCAGCTTTAATAAACATAAAACAGAGACTACTTGACATGCTTCTTCCTCATCAACTCTAATTATGTCAGGAATGCCTAAGCATGCCATTGGGGAACCACCCTGAACTTCACACTGTAATCTTGGTCCTAGACAGGAAATAGACAGGAAACACATGTTCTATTTCTCTCAGTCTTCACATTGCTATTGGTCAGAACGAACAGATGACAGCCACACACAGTGAGCTCTTCGTTAAGTTTGCCCTGCATACAAAACAGAATCTTACTTACGATGGCGGCTGCCTACCCTCCTGTCTAGCAAGCAGGCCCTACCGTTCCTGTGCTCATCCACCCACCCACAGTCCTGTCTGCGAAGTTTTTCTTTTTCCAACATGAAAAGTGACTCCATCTGTTTTTGCTCTATCCTTCTACCCAGGACTCAATTTAGCTACAGGCTAAATAATTACCTGGTGCGTTTCTGGGGTACTTGCAAATGGATTTCACTCTGGTGGTGAAAATCTCCTAGTATTGGTCCTTCATGCTGTAGAACACGTTTAGGAAGAAGGGGTTCAGACTGAAAATACACCTATGGGTTACGGGTCAGACATTTTTTAAAATCAAACACTGAAACATTGCTTTCTGTTGAAAAGAAGAATACAATTAGTGAAATTATACTGGTTAGTTCAATTCTATTGCAAATCTTTGTAGTAGATGCACAAACCTTTAAAGAAATGGTAATAACATAATAACATAAAACGAGCAGCACCAGTAATAGAGCCCAATGTTGTGTTGTTGGTAGAAATGCTTTTACATTACATTCTTGGCATTTAACAGACACCTTTATCCAGAGTGACTTACATGGGCTACCATTTTTAGGCTATACATTTATACTGCTGGATATTTGCTGAGGCAGTTCAGGGTTAAGTACCTTGCACAAGGGTACAGTAGCAGTGCCCCAGCAGGGAATTGAACCATTACCATTCAGGTATGAGCCCTGCTGCTTACCACAATGCTGCACTGCCATTCTAGGCTCCCAGCTATATGCCTTTGTCCTCTGAGGACTCCGTGATGTCCAAGAAAATACCAAACAGTTCATGGTGCAACACACTGGATAACCGTTTTCCCTTCCTCCTCGAGTATATCCACCTCCCCACCAATGAAAATGCTGCCAATTGATGAGGAGCACCTTTCCTGTAGGTAAGTATGCTCGACTCACGCATATGCACAGGAGTAGTTACAGTGCACACAACACTCACTGCAGCTATATTTAATGCACCCCTTTCAGCCTAAGGTTTTAGAGTTACACACAGTAAGCTCAGCAGTAGGTTACAGCAGTACTGCTACCACAAATAACGCCAGCAAATGTACAGGCTCACTCTGTGAACACTCTGTTACAAGGAGCACGGTGAAGCATTCTCAGGACAAGCATCCTCCTCCCCTCATCACCCACTCACATAACAGGAGGAAACAGATTGAATACATTCCCTATCTTGTCACTTCCCTGTGAATGTGCGCGGCCTCCTCAGCTATCTGCTGCACACCTGGTCGCCAGGTAACTCTGCCCATCTCCTGTCAGTCAGCTTCCCCACTCCAAAGTTCATGGTCACAGCAATGCATACTTGATCACCTGAAACACATTTAAAAAATAACGCAACTATGCAAACACAGCACAAAAAAAGACACACAAGAAAAATTACCATAACTATGGGAGCATGGTTTGAGTGAGACCACTCTCACTCCTCCCTCACTTACAAAATCTCAGCTTTCTAAGCTGCATGTCCCCGCTCTGGCTCATGCAAAACCACTGTGTCTAATTCTAATTCTTACAATGCTATTCAAAATCGAAACTCCACTGGATAATAATCTCCTTCATCTGTCCCCGGTCGGCACTTCCTGGCAAATCTAATTCACATAACCTGATAGCTACCTCTTACTCCTGTTGGGTCAAACGGAGGTTGCAGGTTGATTCCACCGGGCCCAGTCAAAGCCCTATGCTGTTACTTCCCAATGGCCACCCACTCTGAGGAAAAAAAACACATGACTGTGCAAAGCCATTGAAATTTTGGATTTCTGATCTCACTGCACTGCATAGTTATTTATTGTCCACTCACTCACCGCTAGTGGTCATCGTCGGTTCAACAAGCCATAGTTAGATCAATCATTCAACGCTTGTCAACAGTCATTAAAGACTATCTGTGAGCAGAAACAGGCATTGTTATGTGTAGGGTTCATGACCGGGTTCATGACCGCATGGCTGCATTTTTCATGCCAAGGTTAGTACACTCAGAAGAATAGATTCAGCAACAGCAGATGTACTGCAATCAGAACTGACCATAATCTACTGTGACCTCTCCTAGTTTATCTTCCACTATACATTTCAAAATTAGCAGTACAGAAAGTTGTATCAGCAGCTGAAGGGCCTCTTTGTTTTGGCTGAATTACTATCATCTCCCATTGGATCCACTCTGCTGACAATGGAAAATAGCAACAGACAGATCCCACATGCCACTGTTGTGGTGGGCCAATGGCTTGCAGAGCCATAGTACAGTGACTCATGGGTAAAGTGACCAGGGTTCAAGGAAGTGAACACGGGACCCAGACCAGAGACAGGAAGCATGACAGCCTAGTCATAGTGGAAAGCGGGGGTGGAAACCATGAATACTGCAGACAGTAATACATAAGCCTCTACATAAATACCGATCTATGTGCGGCCTCCTTCAGACACAACATGTGGGGCTACAAGTGGCAACCAATCTGATGATGAAATGAAGTTTTTGTAACTGTGGTCTGTTTTTTTTCCGTGACACTGACAGCAGTTACCACACGACTGATGGTTCATTGTTAGACACGCTGTTTTTTCCTTTTTTCACAGTAATGATGAAAATGTATTTGAGTACCAAGAGTAGACACTACATCAGTGGCGGCGGGTGAGCCATAAATAGAGGGAGGCAGAGAACTTACCTTCAGTATTTGGATGATTATCCTGAACCTATTTTTGATTAATTTGCACAATTAATACACATATCAATTTAAATAAAAATAAACATAACTATAATGTATAATGTAATGTAAAATAAGGACCATCAACAGAATTAGCAGCAAATTCCTTGCTTTCTTTCCTTTTGTTACCATTTTTTGTTATGACTAAAGAACCATTGTATAGTTAAATGTTGCAACTACATTATGTAGTTAAATGCAATCATAATGATTTAATATACTGTCACCTGATCTCTTCATTGTAAGTTAAATTAATGCATGTGAGATGTGCACAAATGTAATGCTACTACATTAGACACAAAGAAATTAGATGCACATCCTTACAAAAATAACCTAGCTTGTAGTTCATTCATGTAAAACAGGCTCAGAACCATTATCAGAGCCAGGTGTTCTGCCTCTTCATTTTGCAGCTAACTGGCCGTCACTGCACTGAATAGGTTTCTGGTTACGTTTTTAAAAACTATTATTTCTCTTGGAATTATATGTTAACAATGAGATCTTATAATTTGTAATAATGTCTTCATACATACTAATTTCTCATACACCATTCCAGTGTTATGTTCTTCAAAGAAGCATGTGCCATTCTCTGATTCAAATTAAATGATACATAAAATGTTCCTTCCTTCAATATGCTGTTGTCAAGTAGTACACTGTATTGCATGTTATTTTTGTGTTTATATTTTTCATTTTCTTAATAAAAAGTATTTTTGTATAGAATGCCCCTAATTATTTCTGATTGTTGCTTAAATATTTAATGTACAATAATTTCAAGAATAATATGAAGTAGAATGGCTTTTTTAAGGGCAACTAAGGTTCCCTTGTTTTAAGAGCTTCCCACATGGTTAATTTCATTGTTCTTACTGTGTGTATTTCATGCGCTCTTGAACAAAAAGTAGCATGATTTTTTATTTTCATATTAAACTTAAGAAGTACTCAGAATACAGAGCATGGATGTACTCCAGTATATTTTTCAGTGCTCGTTATTCACATGAAAAAAATTCACATTCTCTACATTTTTTTATTTCCCCTGGGATGTGTAGAAATGTAGAAGTGAAATAAATAAAACTGTGCAGTTTTAGAAACATGTATTTGGATTGTATGACCAAGACTCTTCAAACTTTACCCAGTGTCAGAGATGGGTATGCGGTAGCTTTTTTTCTCTCCTCCAGACATACTTTTCAAGAAATTGCCACTTGTTTGGGATGTACTTTGTCTCAGTGAGAGAAAATTGCTCACTCTCAGACAAATTGCCCCAAGATCATTTCATTCTCTTGCTCAAACAACAGGATGAAAACTCATCTTGGGGGATTCTGGCCCAGATTTAATCTGACCACAATGTGCTTCATCTTTAGCTGTAAGGAATGAACTTAAGTAGTGTAAGTTTTACTGCACTACATATCTTATATATACAGAGAGAACTTAAATACACAACAAACACTTTGGGGTTCACATATTCCCCAGAAGTATATATATTCACAGATTATTAAAAAATAATTTTTTCCCTTCATTTTGTTAAGACCAGTTAACCAAACTTCATCTCAGACACTTAAGTATTTGCATTGCACCATATATGATGGAATGGTTTGAATATATACAAATGCAAAGGGGAAAAGTCCCATCAGTTATGACGGAAATAATATCATGACTGCAACCAGGAGGAAGGAAAGAGGGCTTTGGGAAGCTGAAGACAGGAATGTCCTGTTGGTGTAATATCACAGGTCATCATGTAAGGATTTTTGGGGCTGTCAGAGGGATTCAGTTGCTCTCTGATGACAACTACAGTAGCCACATACTGTGTCTGAATGTGAAATCAACATCTTCCTGCATCCCAAAGAGCCACAAGGACGGCTGGATATTAGAGTGGCAAGTCATGATAGCTCCAGGATAAAGGTGTTAGAGGGAGCCTACTTTACAGTAATAGATTTAGGATGAGTTGGAGAATACTGTACAGCTGTTGGCATTGAATGACCCTTTAGGGTGCCTGGGCACAAGGAAGTATCAAAAGAAACTGGTCAAGTGCAAACTGGTGCATTACTACAGTCACAGTTGAATCTGTTCCAGCAAGATAGCAGGTGGAGAGTATATTTTCCATGTTGCATTGCATAAGTGGATTGCTTGGAGGTGTATTGGTATAGACTGCAATACAGTATGGATGGAGATAACTGTATTAGAGACATGGAGATAACTGCTGGCTACTCGAATGTGTAGTGAATGTGTATTGCTATTGAGCATATATTTGCTCCACACGCTGCACTTTTATTTTGTGCAAAAATAGGCTTTTATGAAATGGAAAAACATGTGATGCCTTGGTGTAAGAGGGAGAAATATTAATTAGATGCTGCTCTAGCAATCCCTCATATTAAAGAATGTGGGTAAATGAAGAATGCAGCAGTCTTCAAAATAAGTGCAACTCATTTTCTGAAGGAGGAACTGGCAGACATACATGACAGACATTTCATTTGCAAGCTAGCATATCTCTGATTACAATAAGCACGGTGGTGCACAGGCACAGATCTATTGCATGACATTAAACATATCAACCAATAGGAATAGTTTTTCAGAATAAAGGTGAAAATAAATCTTACCCTGACAGCCTTTTCCACTTCACATGAACCTAGTAGAGTACAGGTGGGACTCTCTGAATGTGTGTGTGTGTGTGTGTGTGTGTGTGTGTGTGTGTGTGCCATGGTGAGCACTTACATGCACTTACTGAGTTGTATCTTTCCATTCCCACTGAATAAAATATGATTTCTTTTGTCAATGCCATGCTAGGTGTGAGCATTGTTGGAGGACACAAGAGACAGAACTTGTTTTATGGAAAAAGGGACAGCCTTGGTACTTTACCTCCTTTGATTTGAATTTGGATTTCAAAAAAAAAAAAAACAGAAAAGATTTTTCTGCTTTTTTATTCTGCCTGACATTATCTTAAATTTTCAAGGTTGAGGGTGAAGAGAAGACATCTCACAAGCAACTGAAATTAAACAGCTGACCTCAGCAAACCTCACAGCATGATACCCCCTTTTTTAATGAATGTCCAGAACTATTTCCTGGCAGTCCATCTGCCCGTATGATCACCCATGGCATATGGAGCATGTAGAAATATTGAAATGGGATCATTATGGTAATAGTTTATTAGTCTGCCATATAGGAAAGTACACACAGTAGGATTTAGAGTATCTCTGAATCACATTTTAATCACGTCTAGCTATAGTAGATACAGAACCTACACAGGAATACACAGGAATCCTGTGGTCATTCATAGATTTGCAAGCTGCAGTTTTAAATGTTCATGTCAGGGAGTACTCCCTCTTTGGACATACGTATACGTATTAATACAAACACACATTCTCATCACATGCATCCCTAAGTGGTATCCCTCACAAACAGTGCACATAAATTGTAAGCGTAATGTGAACTGCTGATGTTTTTTAGAGCTTTATCCAAGGTGTCCTTTAAAGGTTCAGAGCCTGTGGAGCCTCCGCTTCTTGACAATACCAGAATTCTCATTTTAATGCGTTTCAGACACAAAGGGCTTCCAAATGAGAACCAAACTATTGAAGAGATGATAATGATACAAAACAATGCAAAAATGATCAAAAGCTAACCACTGTGCACACAACGTGAGTCCCCGCACAGTGTCAAGTGCGTTTCAAGCACTTGGGGTCTCTGGGGTCTGAGATAGAAAGGCCTGCAGCTTAAGAGCTATGCAAATGTGACACCAGGCATTGTTATCCAGCTTCATTAATGCAGAACTTTAGAAGCTGAATCCAAGTGATGTGCCCATCTCAGTGAAGCCTAATTGCAACTTAATTTATGGGTCTTTTTTTTCTCCCCGAACTCTGTAAAGCAAACATACTGTATTTTTTCATCTGAGAGAATGCTACTGAATACAACCACGCATCTCTCCAATAATGGAATCTTACATGTGTAAATTACCTGCAGGTATTAGTCAAAGAAAAAAATGTTCAAAAAAGAGTGTTAGACACTGTCCCATTTTCAGACATTCAAATCCAGACAAGATTACAGTGCCCCATGTGACGTGGCCAGCTCTAGGCTTCCCCAGCAGCAACCATCACCCATAACATGACAATTAGCTGTAAAGCCTTAGCAAAAATCCACCATTCACTTTTAAATTTGCGGCGGAGTCTTTTGAGGAGATTTTTTGCGGCTGCACCTGCGCTTGTTACACACCACACACACTCAGTGTCACAGTAATGACTTGATCTGAGCAGGGTGCTTTTGTCAACACCAGCCATAGCCACTGTTCTGGATCAGATCAACAGATTTCCAGGTCCTTTTACACAGTTTGGCTTGTACTTGGTTATTCCATTGTTTAACAGTGAGTGTAATACCACACTTTACTGCCTTTAGGCCTCGAGCGAGTTATTCACCCGTTGTAAATCAGAGTGATATAGACCACATCTGATCTTTCCCACCAAATATTCGTTCTCTTGTATACTTTTTACGATAACGGAATCTGACGATCTAATTCAATATTCCATTAAAAACAAGATAGAATCTACATAATACATATATGCAAGAGAGGGCTTAAACATTATTTCCAAACTAAATGACCGCAGAGCGTGATGGTTTTAGCTGCACTTAATGACACCAAAGTTCTATGCGGGTTAAATGTTTAAAGATGACCTCAGCTCCATAAATCGATGTTGTGGATAGCAGCTGAATTGAAGCCATGTGTTTTTTTTGTGATTTCCAATTTAGAAAAACCACAGCACAGGTCTGTCCAGACTAGGATTAGGGCACCGAAACAGGCTACACTCAATTAATGAACGGAACGGAACGTGGCCTGTGTGGTCCACCGATGAAACATCAGTGGTCATAAGTGATACATCATTGCACAACACAATTTGTACATTTGCTGCATGTTTGTTTTCTTTGGGCCTCATCTAACATGCATTACGCTTTTTTTGTTTGTCTGACAGGGTAAGACTCTTGCATAGTGCGGATGCAAGATTAGCATTTGTCAGGATTCAAAAAGTAAACAGGGTAGCAGGGTAACATAGTAGTAGGGCCCATGACTGAAACGTTGCTGGTTCGTGTCCCCGCTCGGGCACTGCTGCTGTACCCTTGGACAAGGTACTTAACCTATAATTGCCTCAGTAAATGTCCAGCTGTATAATGGACAAACTGTAACCTGTGTAAGCTGCTCTGGATAAGAGTGTCCACTAGATGACAATAATATAATGTAATGTAATGTAAAACTAATTACAGTTAGGTAGGGGATTGTTATATGATCATGTCCTATATAGGTATTTATCTTTTTATCATATTTGTTATTTCAGGAGTATACATGTGGTGGTACAAAATAAGACATTTCTATATTTAAGAGAGATATTCTTTAGACTTTAACATCCAGGTGCGTACAGAAACCATTCCTATTCAAAATTAGTGCAACATAACGGGAGTAAATTTCACGAACTACTTGTAATTGCAGGTAAATTAAGAGGCTTTTCAGGATAGCATTTTTAGATCTCTGGAATGCACAATGGACAGTGAAAAGCAGCCATGGTAATCATTTGCGATATTCATCTCTACAAATTTATAGCTCACTTGTGATTAATATATTCAGCAAAGGACCACCTGGCATATTTGTATCTGTATTTTTATCAGAGTATAAAGTATAACGCCACTGAAAGATATGAATCATTTCTCAAGACACCTTTAAAAGAGTAGTATTCCTGGCTTCTTTCATGGCTGAAACTGAACCCAGTAATCCTGAACTAAAATCAGCATGGTCTCAGAGTTGTTGTGTCAACTTCACTATCCTTGTGTTAAATAAATGGTGTGAGACCAGACTAAGAGCATGGAATGCACCATCCAGTGAACGTGCACAACTTTGTCTGTAGAGGAGAGCAACACATCAATGGTCTGATGCTGTTCCATGATACAAGTTTTGGTTAAAGACATGGAAGGTAAGAATGGAAGGATAGTAAGGATGTCTTTTTGTAAAGTAAGGAACATGACAGCAAATGATTTTCACCATAACAGTAGTGAAACATTTGGATGTGGTAATGCGATTGATTTGCTTCTGTATTTAATGCATATCGTGATAAATATGGCATTGAAGAAGGCGTATGAATTTTGTGTTCCAGCGTGTGTCCTTGACAAGTTCAGTGATTAAAACATAAAATACGCATATATTTACTAAGTTTTGGAATTTCAGGAAAGGATTCCTCTTTTATGCTTGCCGTCATTTTTGGGTAAATTTTAACAAGTGTTAGTTTTATTCTTACACAAAACACTGAGGAATTCACTGAAGAAAATGTAAAATACAGAACTGGACTTTTAAGTTGTTACTTAAAGTTCTTACTTAAAGGACAAAGTGAATTGCTTCAGCATAACATAACATTGCTTGTTTGAACGTAAACTGTGTCATGAGAAGATTGCACACGTTCAAAAAAATGCAAATTGTAGATCATTTCTTGCAGCCACGAAAACCTCCGTCACGTTCATTTCACAGACAATGGGTTTTCTGTCCTTTGCAGCATTCTCTACAATTTCTGCATGAATGGAAGTGATGTTTACTGGTTTTGAATCTAGAATGTTTGTTTCATAAAATTGCAATGTACTGCATTTCAATACTAGTGTTCTCCATATCTTTAGAATTTGGACAATTAACAATATAATTGCTGTGCACCAACAGTCTGTTTATTTCCATGTGGGGATAAGATGTCTGAACATCTTAGGGGGAACAGGGGAAAATATTAAAGATATGATTATCTTTCTGAGAGAAATGAGGAAATCTCTCTTCTGTAAGCTTGTGGCATGGCACTGTGATGGTGTTATAGAATATCTTTGTGTTAATCTCTTCATAAACCACTGGTGGTTTGGCAGCTGAGGAAGTCAGTGAGACTTTTATTTTCACAATTTAAAATTCCAGACAGAAGCTTCAGACTCCACTGTTGTGACATGACACAAAAGGAAAACACTTTTTTTTTTCTTTTTAACTTGAACGCATCTAATGCAACAAGTCCTGACACATGCACCATACAGTAAACCTTCCCAGACAGACAGACAAATTTTGGCGTCTGATGTCTCTATTTTTAGTTTGGAAGAATTTAGTTGGTGTCCTTGCTTTTTTTTCACCTGACTCATGGTCACATATGTACTTGGAAAACAAAAGACCCAAGATACTTGTCCTTCAACATATGATATGATACCCTGCTCTTTGAGCTAAAATGTGCAAACTTGTACAAACATGTACAAACTTAATAAAGCTGTGAAAGATCAGATAGTTCTTTGGTGTTATCATTAATGCACAACATAGAGAGAAGCTATGAATTATTAAACCTCATAAATACAACAAAGTAACGACCTTGTATAAACTTTACCTGTTAAACACTGAGACCTAAACAGGGACCCAGACTCTTTAATTGTCGCCCCAGGAGGAATATTTGATGAAAAAACAAACCAGTTTCTCCAACTGCTATTTATGCTAGGCAGTTTTTTAACTGCTTTTCTGCTTTTATGGCAAATAATCACTCCTCTTAAATTCAGGGAATGCAGAACTGTCTGAACATATTTCCATAAAAATACTGGTGATGTGTTATACAAAGAGGAAAACTGTACTGAAGTTGCTCTCTTTAGGATTTGATCATTGGGATTAAGGTGATAATTTTTCCAGCAAACCTAAGAGATGTACTCTTACGTTCAGACTGCAGCTAAAAGTGGGATTTTTCCCCTCATATGTGACTCACTTTGGGTATTTATAATATATATGTGAAGAACAAAAAATCATAACTGAGCATGTTTAGTATGGCACAAGTGATTACATCACCCTGCACATGAAAGGTTACCTTCATCGTTATAATTCTGTGTGACTAGACAGACGTGATGTCATTTGTTGTTGTTTCTATGTGCATGCAGGACATTTCAGGACAGTGGTTCATTCACACTGATATCAGATATGGGCCACTTTCAAAAATGACAAAAACAATCAGATCAGAGGAATAATTCAGAATTGAGCATTAAAGCCTGCAGTCTGAATGTAGCATTGGTGATTCAATCAATGAGCTTTGAGCTTTATTAGGTTTCTCTCTGTTGACTCAATTGAAATATGTTGTCTCAATTGAAAAGGAAATTGAATTTGATTGATATGATCCAGACTCACACCATATTGAGACACCGAGTCATACTCTGTAGTTACAGTACACAGTAGTTCACTTCACTCAAGCAACTGTTACTTAGAGTTTTTAAGCTGTTATTTAAACTCCTTTTACAAACAAACACAAAAGTGTTAAAGTTGTAGAAAGTAATCAATGGTGATGTGAATCATCCTACTGCAGCCTTATCTGAGGGAGGGAGCGTGCTAAATAGTTGTGTTTGCATACTGTGAGTTTTGCAATGAAGCGAAGATCTGTTTTGTAAGAGTGGAAAGATATCTTTCTCTATGGCCATGTGAGAAGAACATTAAACAATTACATTTTATCACCTAAACCTTTATTCCACCCCTCTGTTATAGACTGCCCTGATAGTCCTTGGGAATGGGCAGTGCCAAGAGGACAACTCACTAGCAGTGTACAGTTACAGAAACAGTAAAAGTAGTTCACTGCTATTACAGTGTTTATTTGTCTGTATCATTTCTTAAATGATACAGTAGGAATAGACAGTATGAAGTCAGACAATGATAATGCTATCTGAGCATACCAGACACTGAATTTTGAATTGCTATATTACAGATAGCATGGCAGTGCTTGATTCTCTGACAGCAGTAAGAAAGGATATCTAACTTTTTTTTCACATGTTGTACCAATTGGTGAATGTTAGCATTGACTTGCCACAGTAACCACAGGAAGAGTGGGAGAAGAAAGGTGGGACAGCAGCGGTAAACCTCATGACATCACAGCCTGCACTCCCATTGGATGCTGCCACAGGCAGCAGGGTTTAAAAGCCAACCAGCAGCCTGTCCTTAAGCAGCATCACAACACAACAATTACTCCTCTGGCCTCCAGGAGAGAACACTGAGAAGTCAAGTGGACGCCTCTGGGTTCCCTGAAGGAAAGGTTGAGGTAAAGTATCACTTTCGCATCTTTTTCATGTTTTTTTGCAAAATGTTAATATGGGTAAATTCTTTTTAAGATCTTGCAGAAGGAATATCCTCTATTTTAAACATAGCAGTAAGTGCAGGTTTATAGTACAGGTGGGAAAGTTTGTTAATGCCTTTGAAAAACATTGCTGCTTCATTAAATATATTGCTCTGATATTTACATCAGCTTTTGCGTACTTATGAATGGCTCATATTTTAATATGATTATTTGAGAGACAACTTTCCTCCCACAGGGATGGAATCATTTTAAGTAATAGCAATCTATGTATCCTATTTTTATTAGTGTTTGTATATAACTATGTATAGACAATGATATATCTATATATCATTGTTATTTATCACCTTTGAAATATTTCCTTTATGTGGTGAAATTTTTAGGGCGATCTGCTTCAGCACTGCAAACATTCATACTCTCAGTGCCTGTTGTATTTCTATTGTGCATGTAGTTTAAGAAAATATGCACAAATTCTGCTCAAATGAATGATATCATACATACTGTAGGTACGCCTTTGAACAACATGAGTGGGTACGTGAATGTTTGTGCGCAGCAATTATTATTTTTCGTTCGTACTTCTGTGACCTGCTACTTCAAAAACAAAAGAGATCACAGAGTGAGAGTGGCATAGTTGTGTTTATGTGGAAATGCAGGTCCTCCTCCATCACAGCCACCCCAGCACTTGGGTGCGGGATGACGAAGCGCAGCGTGAGAGGGAGAAGAGGAAGTGGCAGATGCCGTCCATAAATCCCGGCTAATTTGTCAGCTGATTCTATGACTCATACATCCAAAGAACAGAACCTCAAAATTATAGTCTACAGTGAACAAAAAAAAAAAAAAACTAACGGTTGATACATTTGTGTTTGAAGGCAGGCCGCACGGAATCATTTCTATGCTTTTTCACACTGCTCCCTGTGTTTTTTGCTGCTGTTTTTTTTTTTTTTGGCACTGCCACAAATTTAAGAGCACTCTCCTCTACAATGAAAACGCTAATGAGAAACCAGGGCAGACACTAAAATAAAGCAGGAAGCTTTAGTTTCAATGCCTTTGGACTGTGGTTTGGAAGTGTCCATATTTAACTCAGTGAATTACATACTGGCAGAGATCATTATAGGATGAGATAAATGCATATAACTCAAGTTATACTTAGTGTAATGCAGTTACATATCACAAAGAAAACAGCAAAGACATGTACAAGGAAAGCTGGATGCAGTTAGTAGGGAAACCCATATTCTCCCTGCCAAGAATTGGTAATTCACTCAGAAACGGCAAGCTTCAGCTGAACTCTGTCCCACAACTTTCTGCTCAGAGAAGAAAAACACCAGCTTGTGGTTTGCCTCATTTTAATTAAGGCTTTTATTGATTAGACCATTATGAGGTGATGTGTGAGAGAAATTTTTCTGTTATTCTACATGTATTTTCAATGGGATACACATATATAGTTCAGTAGCAAATGACTGTATGTTGATATCAATTTCATGTGCACTGGAAACTTCACATAGTCTTTTCTCCCTTGTCTTAGATTTAATTGGGGTTGCAGTAATAAAGAAGGGAAGTTACAAAATGCTTACAAATGAACATTTATTGGATGATAAGCTTTTTCACATCTTACAGTTCCTGTCAGGAGATGTATAAATGGGCCTCATCTGAAAGCCAGTTATAGGCTGACACAAATAACTACAACTATCTCTCTCCCTATGAAAATAATGATCTCTGAAAAGAAATGGATGATGGACTACAGAAGAGTCAGTGTAATTCTCAAAATTCTCTTTTTTCCAGGTAAACAGCAGAGACCATGAAAACTGCAATTGTTTTGGCTGTTCTTCTTGCTACAGTCTTCTGTCATCCTGTAAGTACCAAGTCAGCATTCAGTTGAAGTAACAGTGAGACCCCAGTAATCATTTTTTTTTAAGTTTTTCACCACTAAAACATAAATAGAATGTATTGTATGGCAATTTCCCCACTCTATTTCCCAGACAATTGAACAAATAATTCTCAACAGACAGATTGCCAAGTGCACATACACACACATATACACACACACACACACGCGCACACACGCACACACACACACACACACACACACACACACACACACACACATAAACACAGAGGTACAAGGTTTATGAAAATGTCATAGGAGTTCATATCGCATAGCTCACTCAAAGAGTGACATGAATCTTCTGTGCTTTCAGGTGAAACGTTCAGCAAGCAGCTCAGAGAGCTCAGAGGAAGTGGTGAGTGCTCCTATAATAATCATATTTACAATGTTCAGTTCCCATGTCATCAACTGCATTCAGAAATGATTGGCATTTCACATTTCCGAGTAAAGACGCAGCTAAAAGACTCCAAACATTTCAGCATACTGTCTTCATTGGTTCCCTAGTTCAAAACACGCATTTTAAATATGAGTTTAGTTGTTGATTGACTGCTAGCTTCACTGAGCCTTATTCAGTGTTCACCTGTTGTAACTGGGAAGTTGTTACATTTTACGTGTATGTATTTTCCTGTATTTCTTTTAGATGGCTGGCATTGAAATATTGAAACAGAGCATTTCAATCTTATAAAAACATGTGACCCTTTAATAACATGATGACAGATTTAGTTTTTTTGCTGTTATATATGGCATTTCAATGTTACATGTTTTTTGCTTGTGTTGTACTCCACCTCACTTGTAAGTCACTTTGGATAAAAGCATCTGCCAAATGAACAAATGTAAATGTAAATGTAACAGGTGCTAAGTAATACATGAGCCAAAAGAAAATACGCATTACACCAGGTAGGGACCACTAATGGCAAAATGTTCTCTGGTGTTTAAGTTTATTATGTGTTTCTGGCACACAGGTAAAGCCTGCTCGTATGCAGCTGAAAGCCCCAGCGGCTCTTCCAAAAGCAGCACCTGTACAGGTAAGAAACACCTGACTGCATATCTTCCAGGGCAGCGCAAGTAAATGTTTAATGTTCATATTAACAACATTTACGAATCCTTAACCTGTTTTAATTTATTTTATCTCCCACCCCCAAATTGCATCCACAGCAATCACCATGTAAAGTTAGTAGTGTTTGTCTAATGCCGTGTCATATTTCAGACTGTGACGGCAGGGTCTGACGAGAGCTCTGACAGCTCAGATGAAGCACAGGTAAAACTCGTTGTCCTCCTTTTTGATGCTGAATTCTTACAAACAAGACTCTGTCCCATACAAAAGGGACAGAAACATTTACACATAACAGAACAGGCATATAAAGTAGACACATACTTAAACACCTGGTCAGTATTAATAGCAAGACAAGAGTAATATTTCCCTGGTAGACAATGTGTGGTACTTTTGCAGGTGATAGTGACATATGTCACTGTTTCCCTCTCTTCTAGCAATCAGAAACAGCATCAGATGACGATGATGATGATACCGACAGCGATGACACAGATGAGGCTGTGAGTAATATGTCTGCATTCTAATCCTTACAACGATACATATCCATGATCATCCACTATTATGTTGCATGGTGTTGTGGCCTAGGTTCATTTTACCTATAATGTGCTTTTCCCTTTTCATTTCATATTACAAAATGAAGTAACTGTTAATTAAGCAAATGTTTTAGTAATTTTTATTTTAAAATCAATTTGGTAGTGACTGAATTTGAAACAGAAATGAAACAATATTCTTCTACAACCAATGAAAACATGTAGTGACTCCATAAATTCAGCATTTTAGTTTCTCAAGGTTAAGGACAAATCATACAGTAGTTTGATTAAATCCAGGTTTCGAAATCCAAATCCTTTGGTTTGACAGTAATAATGAGTTTTGTCTAAAACATTCCTGGGAGCAATTCCAAATTATTAATAGAATTTCAGAATGCATATTACCATGCAATATTACCAGTGGGTAGTGTTAGATTTTTTTGGTTAGCATTTGCTTGCATTAGCATCAAATTTTTTAGCATTAAATCTTGAGCCTGGCTTCAGATATCTCTGAAGTCAACCTGACAACACTGCATACTGTACAAATTCAGCATGAGCACAAATACAACAGTTGGGCAGTGTTTCCTCACTGACACCATATCATTTCTTAAAGGACACAGATGAGAGTGAAAGCGCCGAGTTTGAGGAGACCACCACCGCCCCCCCTGCCCCCATCGAGACCACACTCCCCCCGGTCATTGACAACGGGAGGGGTGACAGCTTGGGTTACCCCGGTGACTACAAGAAGTCCATTGTTTACGTGGAGAGCAACAAAATCGAGAAGGAACCGTCCTCCTACAAGTTCTACGGTGTGGATAAGGCAGAGGAGGGCCTGGTGAGCAAGAAAACGTCCGTCTATGATGCCAAGGATGGAAACGATATTGAAAAGAACCTGAAAGTATACAAGGTAATTATACTTGTTCTAATAGATTTCAGAGTTTGGTGCCTTTTAATTATGTGAGGCCCACGAAGTCCATTACATTTCAGTTTTAATCTTTGTAGTTTTAATCTTGTAAGAAGTTGTAATGCCACAAAGCCTCCAGTTCCCGCTCCATTGCATTGGGTTACTATTAAATGGGGCATGGTAATGGTTCACCCTTTCTGTTCAGGCCCTCCAGGTGCACGAGGACATCATGGAGGAGGACACCAGCACCCCTGAGGTGGAAAGCCAGGGCCTGGACATGGCGAGCGGGACAGTCGAGGAGCCTACCCACCGCCAGGCCCCTCAGAGTGCCCCGGAGGAGAGCGAGGCCACAGAGAGCGAAGGAGAAAGCACCAGCGCCAGCATGGCCGACAGTGTCAGCACCAGCGAGGAGTCTGACGGCAGCCAGAGCAGCGAGGAGGCCACGGCCACACCCGGCGCCGCCGACAGCGACTCCTCTGATACCTCCGAGAGCGAGGAGAGTGACTCCAACGAGACCGAGGAGACTAGCGAGGCTCCCGTTGTCATCACCGCTAAGTAAACCGCCACCCTGCCCCCCCAGACCCACCCCATACTCCCAAGATGCTGTCGACAGTGAAGAATGCAACGTCGCTTCCAGTGGTTTGGTGAATTGCTGTCTGCCTTCCGCCGCCACAGGAAGTCAAACCCGGACCCATGACGAACAGACGCGCAAAACAGGCTCTCCACGCCCTGTTACTGCAATAGCTGTAAAGAGCAATGCAACTCGTTATACGTAATCCAGGATTTTCATTTGTTCATTGCACAATGAATTACACTATGAGGTTATTTTGTTAAAAAGTGTTTTGTACTGCTTTGTATCATGTTTATTTCTAAATAAATTTCTTTTTTTTTTTCAAAACGGTTTCGAGTCTTTGAACATCATTTAATTAATCACTTCAGTTTTTGGCTTGCAGTTGTTGACATTAGTGTAGAAAAAGCAGCAGTGTTGGGTAATGGTAAGGAGCTGGGCTTTCATTGCCTGGTGGGGCACCGCTGTTGCACCCATGGAGAAGGTACCTTACCTGAAATGCCTTAGACAGCATTCAGCTGTGTAAACAGATAATATTGTGAAATGATGTGAAAATCAAAAGCTGTGTTGATTGCTCTGCTAAAACTGTGTAATGTAAAACAGGTCTGTGATCAGCATCACAGCAAAAAAGTGATATTGATTAGATGATTTTTTTTCTGTGTAAGACAGTAAAATCCATTCAGGTTATCATACTGGACACTCAATGACAGTTATTGTCAGTTAGCGTGTTAGCTGATATAGACAGAGACTAGAGCAAATGTCAACCACAAGTGTTATGCACCATGTATATTTTAAATCAGTTGTCTGTTATTCTTTGGAGCATTGATAATTCCACAAAATATTTCAAAATTTTGAAATGCTCCCACTGCTCATAAATTTTAGATAATTTTCAGCCAAGCACACTGGAGTGAATTACTATGAAAGCATTGAGACCATAAATATTTTATGGCACAGTAGTTAAAGCAATAAATCATACGAATATAGTGTGCCTGTAGCCTTGTTTTTCTGTCAGAACCATTTAGGATACATGTTCGTCTCTGGCAACCAGGCCTACTTTGGGAAGTGGGGGAATGCGGTACTGTGTAGTCCAAGGGCAGACGAAAACAGAGCCTCAAAGGCATGGAGCTCCCAGAGGTCTGTGGCAGCTTGGACCTCAAGCCAAAAATGCCACAAGACATCTCTGCTGTCTGACCACCCACATCTTGTTGCCTAATTTTGTGTCTGCTGGTAACAGTGTAACCATGTCACAGTGAGTTCCCCTTTGATCTGAATAAAATGGTTCATAATAACATGAAAAATAACTTAGAAAAAAGTTCCCACACATGGCAGACACCATGCAAACAAGAGTCACCCATTTAACAGCATGTGGAATGTCATGGCAGCCAAGAAAGTGACAATAGGATTCTAACATGACCTAACAGCATCATGCTGGCCCATGCACATAAAAACAACATGCACAAAGCAATATTCTGGCTGCATGTCTGCCTTTTTTTTAGTTTTGGCAATAGAATAAAGTGCCCCGACCACTCATAGGAATTTGCACAAATTGGTTGATTCATGTTTCTACAAAACATCTTCAAAAATATTATAAATCTACAAGAACAGTGTCTTGTCACTCAGAGTATCTGAGCTTTTAGCTAGTTCAGGCCACAGTACTTGATTAAGTAATCATTGGAGAGTCATGTGCCACATGCTGATTCCCCACTTAATCTAGGGAGATTTTTCCTTGCACACTGTGATTCTTTTGTGCTTTCTCATTTTTTATGAGTTTGCAGACATTTTTTGTTTGGTACAAAAGGGCTTTTCTTTTTGGCAGAGACCTTTTTGTTTGTGTACCTCCAGCATCAACTTTTTTACAACAGCTTTTCTTGTAATATTTTTCTCCCCTGCAACTTTTTTTTTCCATAGCACAGCACTATTTAAAATAACATAAATGCAGGGCACTGTCATAGGAAGAGCTCCTTGCTGCTGCTGCCCCTGTCCCTTGGTTTCTGGTTTCATAAGCACACATAGTATTTATACAATAAAATAACAGCCCATTGAGCTGAACAATGACAATGTAGCAAGAACTGCTTGTCTGCAGTATGCTGTATGGGTTTTGGGTCTGCCCCACCAACCGGAAACTTGATGGATGGCATAACTTCTATCACTATAATTTTGAAGATCTACAGTGTATTTCTGAATACAGAAATGCCATGTTGGCTATTCAAAATACGAGAAAAAGAAGAGTAGCATTTGAAGCAGTGGATTTTTAAATCACATGAACCCAATAGCTGGTTGAACAGATGAATGAATACAGTTGTATTGAGCTGCTTTAGCTGATACAGAGTTATACAACAGATGAGCACATTAGCTATATCTGTTTCCATGGATACAAACATCTGTCAAGCAATTGACAATGACTGGCATACACGTTGAAAGAAATGCATTGTTTTGTGCATTGCTTTGTTGCATTGTGTGAAAAACACCAGTACTCCCATACACCTCAGAAAATAACAGTAAATGTGAAATGATTTACAAAGACTCAGAACTACAAACTGCTTTTTGCCAAATATGTGGCATTATCTTATTATTTCAATTTCATTTCAATGTCATAAAACATCACTAAGATAATCATTGAGAAAGCACAGAGGTAAGAATTGAGAAACACTGCCCTGATAGCAAAAGTTGGCACATCCGATGACCTGAGTCTGACAATTAATAAAAGATTTGAAGCTTAATGAACAAAGAGTGGCCCCACAGAGAAGTGAATGTCTTTAGAGAAGGGCAAGGGATTAATCTCTGGTCTCAAAAGTGGGCATCAGTCACAATTCAGCATACTAACACACTAACCAGAGTTTATCACTGAGAGATTACTGTACATCCCAGCTACAACTTGTATTGTTACCCAGACAATGGGTAATAGCAAACAGACTCAGGGGCAAACAGGCTAGAACAGGCCTAAATTTGTACCTATGGGGGCTGCGTGAGTCACCATCCTGCCCAGCTTGCAGAACAGATGTGCAAGACACTGACCACCTACTAATGGAGTGCCCAGTCACGAATGTGACGGGCGGATATAACACCATAAATGAAAGCAACGCACCTTTCAGGAGATGGATTGAGGATCTAGCAGTGGAGGTGTGAAAACCATTCGATGACGACGATGACCTACAACTAAATAAGCACTTATTGCTGAAATGACATTCCTCTCCATTGTGATAAGCCCAAATTCACAGCCACTGCCCCCTAGAGGATACAGCTATGAAGTACAGTATCAAATGCATCAAATGCAACTTTCTTTTGTCCAACAGTAACTTTTACAGAGACTTTGAAAACTGCTGTCACCACTGACATAAAAATTTACCTTGAGCACAACGCATAGAAGTAACAGACACCAGTCACTAAAATTAGAACTAACAGAATACAAAATTCATACAACTGAAGAATTAAATTGTGTGGGCCAATTTGCTTACCAGTTTGCACTGTGATGTTTGCATAAGACAAAAATCATCAAAATGCAAACGCACATACATACTACTACTTATGGATAAAAGGATGTGAAAGCAAACACGTAGGGGAAATTAAGATGAAAATGAAATAAAAATGGAAAACACAAAAGATACAGAAATTTAGCCATTGTAGAAATCTGCATTAAATTTCAGCAGAGTCAGCTCTCAGGGTTCTTTTTTATCTTGAATTTGATTTACTGGAAAATTACAAGGGGAAAAAAAGATGATTTGAAAAATAAACACTGAAATCCCTGAGGCCTTCTTCTGAGGGACATGTATGCAATTACTGCTGAAAGCACTGCTGCCTCCTCCCAGACTTTTGCTCTCTCACTGTATGCATCTCTGTGTTTAGGCTGCCTGCTGTGTGCCTTGCTTTCTTTTTGATACAACCCTTCTTTTGAAAAAAATAATAAATGCTATCCCAAGACGCAAATAGAAGAGTTCCATACATGAAAGCAAACACATGGCTGATGCATCCATTTACAGCTAAACTCGCATCGGTGCACTCACACAAACACTTGCAAAAAGTAGTTATGTATATTTATGTATATAAGTTCAATGTGGCTTGTACAAAGTATTTATCATACCATTGGTTATTTAGTGGTAAGCACAGAAATACTTTATTCATGGTCCTGTAAAATATGGATTTATGTGACATTGCAGTGCTGCAATGTTTTAATTGTCTTCTGCACAGTATTATAAATATAAGGAGAATTCTGTACAGCCACGCCTTATGTCTGACAGTTCTATTTTTCTGTCGTCTCTCGTTTACAAGTGCAGTTGTGTTCAGTTTGGAGGGCTTGGACAAGATGGAGCAGTTATCAAAAACTTAATATAAGCCTTAAACTTACATACACATGTGTGAATAATAACTCAAGTCAAAGGAGAAAAGGTGTCAAAAGGGAAACTGGCAGAAACATAGAGCATACAGAATGCACAAAAGCATGCTATGAGGATCAGAACATCAGTGGCGTTGAACAGCTGAATCCGGATATTTAGACTCCAGCACCCTTAGATCCCACAAAAAGGCCTCAGACCCAAAGCAAGCCAGAGACATGACCAGAGGTCTCAAATGGTGTGATGTTTATGGCAGGTACGTGTTACATTTCTATCCTCAGCAACTCATACCTCTTACCTGCTAAGCGGAAAGTATTTTTGTTGGAAAATAATTCATGTACAGTATTTTCATGTGAGGTTCATGTGAAGAGTGCCATGGTAATTAAAATTTCCCTGATTTTTGAGTGCAGTGCTTACAATCTCTTACTTGTTACCTCCATCTATTTCTTCAGTTAACTCAGTTAGCAAAATGTTGCATTTCTCAACACTGGGGACCACATTTAGCTCTGCATTTCTACAAAAACTCGCTATTGGTTATGGACCGGCTGAGGGGCCTTACGATGTTTTCAGGTAGGTGGGGAAATACAGACATAATACTTGTTATTGCGTGAGGACAAAAACATGGTGAGAACATGATGATGAAGCTGATCTTACATTTGTTGCCATTGCAGCTGTTCAGTATAGGCAGTTTTCTTGGTTGGACTGAACAGCAGTTTCGCACGCTGTGGCTCACTGGGTTAAAATGCCTGCTTAGTAAACAGGAAATCCTGGGTTTGCACCCCAGCGGTGCCTCCTTCATGTCTTTACGATAAATTTCACCGCAAAAGTGCACTTACCCGACCCTGAAACAACAGGTTCCAGAGAAGAGGAGTTGCGTCACTGCCTGCTATTGTTGGTTCTAGGTGGACAAAGTACCCTTTTATTTTTGCAAATTGATAGACCATACTGGGAGCAGAAACCAAAAAGCTTTTTCTTTTTATTTATTTTCTTTTCACAAAGCCTCTCCTGGCCACTCCTTCCCACCTCCAGGCCTAGCCAACAGAGGGAGATTGTGGTGTCAAATGATTTTCTGCTGACAATACAGAACAATTCAGTTTTATACTTAGAAAGACATGTGGTCTTAGGTTACTGACACTAGAGCATTTATTATTGATCCATCCTGAGGTTGGCAAGTGGTAGTAACTCATAGTAACTTGATGTTTTCCAATTCTTGCAGACTGTGAGAACATATCTCAGGGCCAGAGTCAGATGGATACCTCACAATAAAATACTCAATACTTTAATCAGTTTAAGAGAAAATATTGTATTTGCTACTGTATTTGCCATCTTTTAAAATATATTAACTATCACTCTCACCAGTATTGTTATGGGGTTTAAGTAGCACACTTCCACATTATATAGATATACTTCCAGCCCAGAGAAAAAAAAAAAAACTGTTGAAGAATGTGTGGCACCAGAATTTCATGGTTCCATGGTTTCATGGCAAGAAAGATGGACAGAGAATCATTGAGCCACCCTGCTTGTGAGCCATGAACATGAAATGTGATATATTTACATAAATTATTTGTCAGTTTGCTGTCCGACAAATTTTCACAGTTGAGTTGAATACTAGTAGTGTTTTTTGGACCCTCTTTGTCTTATTTATCTCTATCACTTTAGCTGTATCACTTGTCCAGCATATTTACCTTCCCCTTATTTGTCCGTTTTCAATAATGCTTTGTTTTCATTGTCTTTTTGTTTTTTTTTTGCCCACGCAGTCACAAACCCAGAGCAGCCAACCAGTCTGCAGCTCTTCGCGTGACTTTGACTGCTTTGACACAGATGCACAGGGTCCCGTGCTGTCATGCCCCATGACATACTGTCACCACAGAATTAATTGGTTTGTTTTCATTTGAGCTGCTTCTCAAAATTGCCGCATTCATTTTCCTGAAGCGCATGTAACATAACACAGCACAAGAGGGTGCTATTGCATTAAATCTCAGAAAAAAAAGAAATCTGTGAAATACCGCATGACTGCTCAAAAGAGGTTAGGGCAATGTTCATTTCAGGACAACACCCTGTGCAGAATTTGAATCACAATAAGGAAAAAAATCAAAATGCCTGAAATGAGTTTTAAGGGGATGTATTAATCTAAATGTGGATGTTGAAAGTAGAATGGGCAATAGGTCTGATGGAAAATTGGGCATGATTTAAAATTCACTCTGTCAGGGGACCAGCCTACCTAAATGGAATGGTACTGGGAGACCCTATGTATGCCTTTTGAATCAGCAGGGGCCAGTCCAGGAGGGTGGAGCCCTGTATCCAACATGTCTCCATCATGGGCCTCAGAGATGGCCCATGATAGAGACGTGTAAGTAGAAAAGGGGTGAGAGGTGGAATCAGGGGACGAAAAGGGGTATGAGAACAGCTGCTGCAACAGGAAGAAAAAAGGACAGAAGGACAGTTTACAGACAAAATTCACTTGTCAGTACTGGCTTGGGAAAGTAGTTGTGGTTTTCAGGTATTATTTAGCCCTTGGAAAGAAAGTGATTAAATCAAAATGGTTAATTTCAGATAAAATAAACAACTTTTACAAATTTATAGATTTATAGGACAATTTGAGGATGGCATTGTGTCTAAGAAAATGTTAAAAGAAATTTGGACTCACTTTAATAATGTGTGGGAAAGTCATGTTGATACAGGTTGTTTCATTCCCCTTTCAACAGTGAACAGTTGTGTTCTAGTTTTGACACTGGTGACCTCAGATGCACATGCTACATTTTCATGACTTTTACCAATACCACTCAGATGCCGTTTCTGAGTTGCAAATGACCTTTCTTCAACTTGTCAGTCACAGCACAGGTGAAAGACAAGCATTCTGTTCAATCATGTCACATATGTCTTATATCTGTTCAAATTTAGCTGCTTTAATATCAAACAGAGGGACTGATCTATCCATTGTTATCATAGCACCAGCTCATACAACCAAATATAATCAAATATTATCACCAGGTTCATAGATAAATGAAAAGACAGCTTTGAAGCTGGATATGAAATTTCAGTTGTTGCAAAACTGTCTCTTTTCCCCTCCTTTTCTTATTCACTTATGCACTTACTAACATTCTCACACACCCCCACACAGCCACGGAAAACTCAATGCTGGAACTATCCAGTGAGTTCACTTACAACCTTCCATGGCAAAAACAACAAACACAGACACTCCAACACCCATGGCTATGATTACTGCAATTATGTTTTTGCTCTGTCGAAACAGACAGGAAGAGATTGTTGGTTTTGACTCCAGCTTGAAGCAAAAAAAAAAAAGAATAAAAGTACTGAAGATAAACACAATGGAAACCTTGTGGCATTACAGTGAGACCACTGCTGGGTCTTGCTAGCTGGTTTAGTCTTTTCTTCTGTGAGGAGCGTGTACCTTTATTTTTAACATGTCTGAATGAAAATGCACCCATTGAATTCACTTCCAAGACACCCAAACAACCACACAGTATATCTATGTTGACTGTGCTGTCACACAAAACAATATAATCTCAGTGGGAGTGATGCTTCAGAGGTGGATGTATCACCAGAAGGACAGTACAAAACATTACTTGTATGCTCATTAATTTATTTGGAGATCAGTACAAAACACCCTCAAAAGAATCTGAGGTGGTAACGTTAAAAATGAAAACAGCATTTTAATAGATGTACAGCATCAGGCACGTAGAAATCAGACTCGCAAGGACCATAGGTTTGATGCCTGCTACACCAGATAAATACTTTTCCTGGGCTGAATTCACTTTCAGATGCATGCTAATTTTGGCCAGAGAGCACCAAACCTATATTAAGTGAATTTACATATTATATGATAATAGTGAGGTTAACTATTGAGTATAACTACCAAGAACATTCCTTAGGTGCTCTTTCAAAATTGAACATTAGTTAATAAGGATAACAGAAATATATAAATGCCAATATAAAATGCTGTTTAAGAACAACCAAGACTTATCTATAAGTTATCCCCTCGTCCATCAGTGACTGGTGGGATATCTGTAATGTTCATGGTAACACATCTAGTGATGGCATTCGTCGTGGTGACTGATGGAGAAGTTGTCCCATTGGTGATAGGTTGAGTTCTCGTGGAAGGGATGATGACTGGCGTTGTCATTTTTTTTGTGGTCGTCTGGGGAGTTGGCATGGAAGTGGTAACCTCCTCTGAGGAGTCACTGGACTCGTTGGACTCTGAGGACTCAGAGGATTCTGAGCTGCTGACACTCCACTGTCTGGAGTGGACACCACGGAAACGGGCCTGTTGATCACACATTAAAAGAGACCTTTCAAAACAGACTTTTAAACAGTGGCCATCATTGGAAATGTTTTTCCAAGTGTATAGAATTTCATCTCTCTGTGGAAATATTTAAAATTTAAAGGTACAAAATAACAAGATTACCTCCCTATGACTTCAATTACAAATGTGAAATTTGAACAATTCTTACTGGCTTCGAAGTTGCTGTCGTCACAATCAGAAGAATAAAAAGTGCAGTCTTCAAAATCTCCATCTCTTGTAGTTTTCTGAAAAAGATAAATTGCTTCACAGATGTAGAGTGTACACTCTCAGAATCAAGATGGACAGCAATACACAAGAGTATACAACAAATTAACTTTAAGTTAAAACCCTTACAATTGTACTTTGTTTCAGTAATAACATCATGTCAAAATCATAGCTGCTGGTTTAAGATATTACCTTGAGCGTATAACTTCACTTGTCCAGTATGCAGTGAAAAGCAACAGTTCCAAACTGAATACTGACACTAGGGAGCAGGTGTTAATATACCCAAAGGCAGTGAGTAACGCATGATGTGTTTGAACAGATAATCTGTTAAATGTTTCAATGACAATGATGCAGCCGGATATTGGCTTTTAGGCTCTGGAATATCTTGTGCAATACTCCCAAAGAGTCATTCCATCATTAACCATATGACTAATTTTCAGGAATTTCTTCTTGTCCCCTCTCTGAAATAAAACACCACTTGCCCTACAGTGCCACAAACATGGCTTTAAATGAGAGAGTGCTTTAGCCATGAAATATGGTCATGGATCTACTGTCAAAACAACATGTGGCTAATGGTAGAGTTACTGTGGGGCGTACAAAATTGCACAATTTTATTTCAGCAGGAATTCATGTATCTCAAAATACAAACCAGCCATCCATGAGTACAAAAGAGAGTTTGGAGCTGTGAGGACACATGGGAAGTTACATTTCTTTGAAAAGTACAGTATTGTATCTCATTGTCTAAGTTTCTCAGTGTCTCAGTTTACTTGTTGGAACAAACCTACTGCTGCAACTGTTGCCATGGAGCAAAAAAAAAAAAAAAAAAAGAGAATCCACAGTTCAACAAGGAAGGTAAACTGAAGGGCATTCAGGTATATTTATTTAACTTAGGATGTCATACTTTTTCAGGATTAACTGTGAACTGACTCAGGTGATAACTTTTTTTTACTGATTTTTACTTGATTTTTACGGATGGAATTGCTCCTGGAATTTTCACCATATATGGTCAAAAATATGTGCGTATATATGGCACGTAGTCCATAAAGAAGAAGGCGTGTAGAAATGTTTACTGTAATCGGCATGTATATTCTTGTACTTGATGAAGAAACCAGCAATTTCATAAGAACATATCATTCAAGAAATAAGTTGCCGCTAAAGGAGTGGCAGATAACAATGAAGGGACATCAGCAGTTTATTTTGTATCACTGCAGTCACCAATCTGTCAAGTGTTTTAGTGGGTGAGGGGCTGATTAGGCATTTCTCCATATGGGAAATTGGGAGGGATTTGATAGATGGGTGGATCGGATTGCACTAAACCAGCAATATGCAGGATTGATCCTGAGAACAGCTGAATAGGTCCTTTGAATGAGTCAAACCCAAACACTGAAGGGGGATGCTGAAAAAGTCTGGTCACAGGTTACCTCTGGGACAGGGGACGGCATCAAAAACCCTTGGAGGGTCAGAACAGCGGAGGGAGGGTCCAGTGAGAAGTGACTGGAGAGCCAATGGAAACCAGTGGAATTGAATCTGATGGCAACTTCCTCAAGCCATTTGGGTGTGATCGCTCAGATTTTGGGCAAAAGCCAGACTTCTGTATATTTGCTAACACAAAGCAGGAGCCTTGACTTCCATGAAAAAGCTCTTTTTATTTGGAGGTGTTCATAAGCCCATGCTGGCTGACTAAGCTAACCTGATCCACCTTAAAGTAGATGACCATATCCCAGGGAATGTAGTAAGGCAGAGCTCTTGGGACTTTCACAGATGATGTTACGCTGGATGATGGCATACTGGACAGTGGGTCTATCAGCAAACTTAACATCCTGAATGAAACAGCAGAAATGAACTACAAAAACCCACCCATAAATAACACAAAGAACCAAACCCAAAGAGTCAAAAGGGCTAACAATACAGTTCCTGTCAATTCACTTTCATTCACTGTATAGAAATAGCATTCCTGTCTATCATTCACCTCAATTGAAATAGTCAAGCGTGTAATGCATTGCAAGTTCCACATTCATAAGCTGATTTCAAATAATGATAATACTGTTCCGCAGTAAATGGGTGTTAAGAAATTTAAACTGGCAGCAGTTTTTCTTTCCTTTGGCTTTTTTGTCTGAAATGCATTATAGTTATTGTTAATTTAGTCTATACCCATTTAACCCGTACAATATACCTCTGAATTTTTTTAAATGTATTTTTATTCAATTGTATTTTATTTATTTTATTATTATGTTTTTATTGTATTACATCTAGTATAATTATTGTCTGCCTGTCTGGTAAATTATGTAATGATGTCTTTGTTCAAAGGTTTTTTTTTTTTTGCAGTCACCATAATGATGATGTAATGACTTTCGGCTCCAACATTTTAGTTAATCAGTTGCTGCTGAGAGTGTACAATCACTTCTGACTGGTCACATGAGTTTCGTTGCAATTAACATATACTTTAACCACAGTGGCACGTCATCTGTGTAACAGAAAAGAATGGAAAAACCCACAATTTTCTTGGAACACTTAATTTGCCAAAGCTTCGTTTAGAATGTGCAAATGAGACCTACAAGGAATAATTTTTCCTGTAAGGGAGAGTAATAAATTTAAGCAGAGTTTGGATAATTCTTTGACAGAATTCAATTTATTTAACAGAATATAATTTCATAGTGACATTATGATTTTTGTTAGTTACTTGAACATTAAGGTGATTTGATAGTCCCACAAAAAAAATGATGTGGCTTGCTCAAAGGGGGCCAGGTCATGAAAGGACATGTTGAACTAGTGGTTGGACTTCCCCTGCTGGTTCATACTGGCATAAAGATTTGGGGAGCCCTCAGTCTGCCTGACTAACATAGGCACCTAAGTACATTTAATTAAATAAGCAGGTCCCACAAAAAGACCATCTCCGACTCACCTGCTTCACTGAGTACCTTATGGAACAGACACAGAGAGTGCTCCGCATGCAAGAGCACACAGAATGCCATTAGAAAGGAATTGCCGAGGACCAATGCATCGCATTGTTTGTCCACTCTGTGCATTAACCTGTAACTGGATAGTGACCATCCCTAAGAAAAATCCCCATGTGCTTTCCCCACAGTACTGACTAAGCCTGTGGTTTACATCCTGTGGCTTGAGTTTTGAAATTCCAGTAAGGTTCCAAGCAGCCCCGATATACAGCGGGTTTGATTTTCAGGTGCATCTAGACACCTATCAAGGTTAGGATTACATATGATACTTTGTTTCCCATTTACTCAGCATGATGTGCTAGCCCCTGTAATTTGTTTGGTTCATGTAATCATCAGTGATCTCATTGTTGTAACCACAATCCTGTTTTGACTGCCTCATGCTCGCTATAGCTCGTTATGGAAAACGCCCAGGGAAGTGCCTGGCAGGGCAGTTGCGCAACACAGAAGCTCAGTGAAACCTGCACAAAAACTATCAGCTGAGGCCAGAAGGCGTTCCAGCCACTTTTTAGGACTTAACACCATTATAAATGGCAGTGATCAATCTTTAAACCCTATTGAATATTATAAACAATGCAATTTACAACTGATATCAGCACTGCATCCATTTACTCTTTTACTGGCTATTTTTTGAGCAGGACGTTTCCAAGCCAATGAATAACACCAAATATTTCTATAGTTTGCCCTTTATGTATTTTTCATTAATTCCAAAACAAGTAATTTTTAACCCAAGGCCATATCATATCATAGCCATGAAACAATCCTTCCCATACTGTAATGTTAGTCCATGAATGCTATTGGAAATTTACAAGAATGTATTGTAATACCAACGCTGACATTTTACAGCTTTCCTAAAAATGTGTGGTTGCTGAGGCAATCAAACACAGCATCTCAAGCCAGAGAAGATACTGGATTTGATTTCATTTGATGATTTGCTTATAGCTGGATGTAGAGAAGCTGGCTAACACTTCTCCCATAAGTGACCAGGAATGAAGCAAAAAGAGCAAAGATTAAAAAACTCAACAAACAAGACAAAGGAAACTAGCCTACACCAACCACCAGCAGGGACAAAATGAGCCTTTTCTCCTGTTCACCAGCCACACCTGTTTTTAATCCACCTTCAGTTAGTCAGGTGTAGCTTGTTAGCCAACAGGCTGGTTCTCATAGAAATTGCCAACATGGGCACACAATTAAATGATTGATACACAATTGACAATTAGTCTCCAGGGAGAGGTGGTGAAGGCTGTCCTTCACACTGGATAAATGCTAGTGATTGTCTAATACCTGTTACCTGTGTGGCCTCCTTGTTTGATCCCTGACGTGAAAATGGAGTGCAATGCAAACAGCACAAACCATAATTGCTCTACACAAGGTGGTAAAGTTGCACTTTAAAAGAATGAGAAGCAGTTCAAAGCATTGACCAACTGAGTGCCATGTGTCATAATTGTAAAATAGATGTCATGTCAAGCCTGTGAACCTAGCTATAATTTCCACCTGATATTGTCTCAAAATGTTTTGGATGCAGTGGAACATCATTACCACTAAATTCCCCTTTGGGACAAACCTGAGGTTCCAGTTTAATGAGTGGGAGGGATGTTTTCTTGCATGCCTTGGACTGTCAACCAGCCCAGGCTATCCCTGAAAAAGTAGGAATAATGTTCAGTAATGCTCATATACAATATAGGCATTCCAAGTAATTTTTGAATACATACAGTATGGCCCTTTTTACAGAATATTGCT
This sequence comes from Megalops cyprinoides, assembly GCF_013368585.1. NCBI lineage: Eukaryota > Metazoa > Chordata > Actinopteri > Elopiformes > Megalopidae > Megalops > Megalops cyprinoides. The sequence goes on from NC_050587.1 coordinate 28,162,459, forward strand.
AGTTAAAGATACAAATTTTAATTTGATTTGCAACTTTCATTACACTATATGTTTAGTTTAAAGGCTCTATGCAACTATATTTTTCGCTTAATATGATATATGGGTAATATGACCCATATGGAGTACTCTAAAAGTACACTTAGCATAACAATGTACTTATGACATGCACAAACAGGCTATTTTGCATATGTTTCTCTTAAAAAAGTTTCAGTTGTATGATAATTTTTTGCTTACCAATGAGTGCATTAACAAAAAACAGACCATTAAAGTGCACATGTGCATTATATGTAAATTCTGCATATAACTATCAGCTGTATATCATTACTGCAATTCTGTTGAATGTTCAATATATTCCACTGATTGGGCATTTTCTGATAAAGTAAGCCACATTACTACATTACTACATGGTCACAAAAACCATTGTTTTCATAGTAACATGCATGCATTTTTGTTGAAAAACTCCTGGGTGATAGATTTCCTTCTCAACTCTGTCTCAGGTGAACAACCACTGGGAGTATGTGGTTTCCACTGAGGAAAGGGTAGTGGGTGTAGACCTGAGGTTGATACTAGTAGTAGTATGGATTATATGGGGAGTAACTAAGAAAGAGGTTGAGCAGGTTGCTGTTGAATAAGTATTCAAGTCTGGGAAAGGGGCAGTAGTATGTGCTGGAGGTGGTAGTGGTTGGGGAGGTCTGACTCAATGGTTCCATCTGAACATTGGATTCTGAAATAACAACAACTTGTTAACAACATTTGATCATTGTGCTGATTGTCTATTAATTTAACTATTGTCAATGACAAATGTTGCAACATGTTAACATGCTACCAGGTTACTACCAAATACCTAAAAATTCCTTAATTATACTCATATCTATCTTCAACAATCCATCCCTCTGACTTTGAGTCACCTAAATAAGCACAGAAACAAATGACATTTCCAAGGCACACAGATACTCGTCTGTGAGTGTGATTATTTGTAATCTGATTAACATATAACTTGATGACATTACATTATTGGTATTTAGCAAACACTATCATCCAGAGCAATTTACATAGATTACAATCTTTTACATGTTACCCATTTATACAGCTGGATAGTTACTGAGGCAGTTCAGGGTTAAGTACCTTGCCCAAGGGTACAACAGCAGTGCCCAAGTGGGGAATTGAACTGGTAACCTTTTTGGTTGCGAGTCCTGCTCCTTACCGCTATGCTACACTAATTAATCTGTGATTAATTCATATACGTACAGGGGAAGCAGTACATGAACTCAGAAGACACAATACCAAGATTGTTGTTTTTATTGTGGAGGTGCACCTGCAAAAACATCATTCTTAAAGTACTTGCATATGGTGTTTATGCTTGTACAATATTCTTTATCCTATAATTGGGAGAGAATGAACTCCAAAGGGAATTGAGGGCATACAACATAAAGCACATTACTCAACCACATTAAATGAGATTGCATTTGACAATTTGTTGGTACTAATACTACTGCCTTTATCGGTAGTAATTCAAACCTAAATACAAACATGCACTGTTAAACAATGCAATGTAAACAGATTTTTCATTGTTCATGTATAATATATGGATTATATGCATGTGAAAATTCATACTGTATTAGAGCTTACCTTTTGATTAATTTGAATTCTTTAGCTTTCTTTAAGTTCCAAGGTAAGTGAACACACAGCAAACCATGCTGAATTGATATAAATAATCAGAATGGCCCCTGGACATGTTAGGATTGTAACTTGAGGCTTAACCACAGCATGGTTTAGATGTGATGACATGTGATCCTACTCTTGAATACAGAATTTGTAGTAACAATTCCAGACTTTTATGGTTGAGCTCCATATTCATCTTTGATTATCGCTATCATAACATGTGTCCAGTTTGTCTGCAAATATTGCTTTTCTATTTATTATTTTCTTTTGTAAATATGTATGTCTCTTTTAGCCCTTTTTAACTACAAATGCATGCATATAACATGAAATAACTTGTCAAGAAGATGATGCACTGAAAAAAATGAAGACTATTAACAAATAACCCATCGTCAGTTCAAAATAAATACATCATGACAAATATGTAGTCATAATTTTCCCCGATCCTGACATTATACATCATCTGCAGGTCTTATAATTAAGAATACATGTTAAAAATTAATAATACATGTTAAAAATAAAATAAATACCACGCAACATCGGTATAACAGTCAGCCTTATGGAGTCCTCCAACAGATCTTGTTGAAAGTTCTCCAGCAGTTGCTCTCAGATTTAACAACTGAAATTTAGTAACTACATTAAGGCTGCTAATAACTACATTCCTAAAAACCACTTGCACAAACAGCACTTAATAAAAATAAACATATAAAAATAAGAATTAATAAATGTGTGTTGCTTTGACCAGCATATCTGCAATACTCGTACATATGGAACACTTGGTAAAGTATGGATGCTTGTGCAAGGGTTTCATATTATATAAGATTGTTCATGTGAGTATGTGAGTTTGAGTAATGTTCCATCCAACACCTCACTTATGTGCTGACTGTATGAGCTGATAAGGTGATCACGGCAGAATATTTCCTCTTTCTGAGTCACAATGACACTAACAATAAAATTTTCTGTGCCTGTGTGGAGGAAATAGAATGACAATGCAGGCTCAAAGTTGCCCCCTGGTGGTGAAATAATTTCAAATTCTGTTCCACATGCCAGGAAAAAAAACATTAGGATCCCATTAGCAACAGTTTATTACCGAACTGCCCCCCAGCACAACATTTTCCTGGGCCCATTGTAAAAGGGATCAATTTTTCAGAAATATGTATGACAAGTATCCTGATTTTTTAGAATATGCATGAAGTGTATCCTGAGTCCTTGGACAACAGAAAACTTGAATGATGCCATGCTTCAACGGACGTTTTCATATTAGCGATTTCAACAATATTGAAAAACATGGTTTTAATAGCTTCATAGTCATTATTATTGTTAATAGTGTTGAATAATAAAACAAAATAATAGAATTATGAAAAGAAATGCAAGTTTTGCGAAAATGGACCAGCCTTAATAAGTGTAATGGACACCTTGCAGGCCGTGTACATTATCCACACAAAACTAGTCATTAATTTCAATGAGAGTTTCGATTACACTGTTGACACAATATGGCAATAAACTTTTTTGCTTCAACTTTCTAATCTTTGCTGATTTAACTTTCACAGCTCGACATAACCTTGACAACCTTTCACATCTTTGTTGAGATAAAACACCTGTGTCAACTGCAGCAAGTAAAACAAATGATATGAGGGACTGTGCACTGTCAACCAAATAGTGTTTTGCAGCATCTGTGATTTCAAGTAAAGGCGATACTACCTTAACCACAGAACAGCATGGATTCACTGTGACTTTCATACTTTTTTTATCTTGCGATGACCTCAAGTGTCACAATGAATACATGCTAGCTGGCAAACATGGGATAGGGAAGGAAAAGGAATCAAAATCCTGGAAAGTCAACATTGCCAGCATGGGCGGCAGTGTAGCATAGTGGTTACGGAGCAGAGCTCATAACCAAGAGGTTGCTGGTTTGATCTGCTGCTGCTGTACCCTTGAGCAACGTACTTAACCCACAATTGCCTCAGTAAATATCCAGCTGTATAAATGGCTAACATTGTAAAGAACTGTAACCTATGTAAGTCGCCCTGGGTAAGAGCATCTGCTAAATAATGTAATAGAGGAAGAATGCAACCATGTGGGTTAGAATATGAGGTCATTTTATCAATACAACAGTACCAAATTTGATATTTTGAAGAAATTCATTACGTGGGTATTCTGATCCAACAGTTTCGAAGCAAAATCCAAGGCAAAGCCTGTTTACCTTATTGCCATAACCAATAAAATGTGCCAGGTTTTTGCAGTTCAAGTTCTGCTGCTACACAAATAGGCCACTAGAGAGGGCTCTGACAAAAGTGGTGTTAACAACAGTGAGATTTTCAATGTTTAATTCTACCAATGTGAGAATCTGTGTAGAGTAAAATGAGAAAGAAAAGTATAGTATTGTTTTACATAAAGTTAAATTCCTCAGAAGTTAATTTCAGGTAACAGATACTTTGGGACTGCTTAGCCATACCTAATCTCGTGGACACAAGTTGTCTAATTCAGTTTATTCATCCTCACATTCACCTCTTATTTGATGGTGAATGTGAGAATGCAAGCCTCATCTTCCCAGTATGGACTATATTTAAATTCTGTTAATGCATACAAAGACTCATGCTTTTAATTTTGACTATCATTGGATGTTTGTCTTAGCAGTTACTCACTTGTAATTCAGAACTCTTAATGCAAAATTGCTAACAAATCATCAGAACCATCTTGAGTGAAATTTATTGAATTGGTAATTGGTTGGTTATTACATACCTGATTCCAGTAGGTTGTCCACAGTGTACAATATAAATGCAGGTGAGAGAAGGTGAAGGGAGGATCATCTTTGAAAGAGCTGTTGTTCAGGGCTTAACTGTCTTTCTTTGTAGGTATAAATGTCTGCCAGGCCTGTGAACAATTTTTTTTATTTCTATACTGTGTGGTATAAACAATTCAGAGCATCAGTCAGCTACTTTGCATGCAGTACATGTCAGTTACTGTATATGTCTCACAAGCCTGAAGGTGGGACAGTAGAGCCATAATGCTACAGTACATTTACACAATTTTTCAATGGGACCTCCAGGCTCATCCAGCTGGTTTTTCAGAATCCTCAGGCAATATAGTTCTGAAAACATCATCTGTAATTTGAGCTCCATATAGTAGCTATTTTCAAATTACAGTATCTTACCTGACCATAATAATTATTTTTAAAAATAATTAGCCCTTATTTTTATTTGTAGTATTTTTACTATCCCCTTTAATCGTACCCTGTTTAACCTGTTATGTTTATTTATGATAAATACATTTTTACAACATCTCCATTCCTACGTAAAAGAAAACCTGTACATGTGAGCCGTCACCCAGCAGTCTTCATATTTGGTGTTTGAGCAGGATTAGCTTGATCAGTACTGATGGGAACCTGGAGACGCAGGATCTTAAACAGATTCTCACTCTTTGTTCTCAGGCAGAATGATCCTCGTCTCTAATACGAGTCATTTGAAGGATGTTACTCTCATTCGTCAGCATGCTTACAGGACTGCAGAGAGTCTAATGGAGCAGTATGCCAGAACAATGGTGGACTTGAGTGAAACTTGAGCCCTTGTAGAGTGAATGTTCCAACCCAACAGTCATCATACCCAGGCAAGATGGCTCCCTGGGGATATGCAGCAATTTCAGGCCAGAAAGATCAATGCCATCTTATATTTTAATGAATTTTGACCCAGTGATCTGCTAGAAAAGATCGGGGAGGCCTGTTACATCATGAGTATGGATCTAAAATGGTACATGATATTTTTATGTTTTTTTTTTATTTACTTTATTTTAAATTTACTTGTTTGAAGAATATCATTAGAAATGCTGTTTAAATGCCCTTCCTTCATTTGGAAATCCATTTTTAAGAATTAACACCTTTTAAGAATCAAATAATTTTTGATGGATTTGATTCATATAAGCAGGGTGCCCTGTACAAAACTGATTTGGACAGGCCTCTGTGGATCAGTATCAGCTAATTGTGTCTGCATTTGACAGCTGTGTTTCTTGCTGCCTAAACAGAGCCTTATGCTATCTGTCAGCAGCACCCTGAAGTGTCATTTAAAATTTGTAATATTATAAAATTATTATAAATCACATAGATCATATACAGATTCATATTAACAATATTGTATATTACTATAACAAATTTAAATTGATCACATTTTAAAACAATGATTGTATTGTTCTGGTTTTGTGTTCCAGATGTTTTTGTAGTAGTATATTACCATATTTGTATAACACCAAGTATGTTCACCAATTTACTAACAGAGAGCGTTTTCATACAAACATATTACATTTTATAAATCCCATGTTATTGTAGACTTAATTCTCCGATATGCAATAGGAAGTGACACCACACTCGTGGTATTTGCAACTACAGAGTGGATGTCAAAAGAGAACCGAATATAAGTCTTTGGTTGCAGGGGACTTCAAACATCATTTAGGGCCTCTTTGTTTTCATTTGCAACTCTGCGTAAGCAGGTGGTAGAAACCAACCATGAACTGCTGTGTCCTGTCCGTTTACTTGAATGGACAGTGGTAGAAGTCACACTAAGTCACAAATAAAACTTTATCTCCAGTAAAGCAACCAGTCCTCTGATACGGGTTCTCTATTTCTTCACCCCCAACCCCCCAAACCCCCCAAACCCCCCCCCCCCCCCCCAAAAAAAAACCCTTCCCCCACCCCGGTGTTTTGTGGGTAGTGGCAGCCGGTGTGAGCAAGCTTTGTGAATTTACCTCTCTGTTCTTTCCCATGGCTGTTATTCCCCTTGCCGTTGCATTGGTTTAGGTGCCAGCTGGGCAGCAGTCACATGACACAAAAATTCATAAATCCTACTGACAGCTTTCTTTCTCTCGGGGTGCTGGTGTTCTGTGCATCTGTGTTTAGGGTTCTTACTCTGCGTCTGTCTGTTGTTCAGTTACTGGCACACATTAACAAAAGTCTTCATGTGCAAACTTTGCTGATAAAGCGACTTAAACAAAAGGACTCACAATGTATATGCGTCAGAATTGTTCAGGTACACCAAGTTTGATGTGTCATAATGAAAAAAGAGGGAAACATTTATTCGTTGCTGTGGGGAACGCAGTAAATTTCCATTCACTGCTGTACATTTATTAATGATTAGGAGCTTTTCTTATCAATACAATGGTATCATAAGATAGCCCTGTCACTGTTTCCACAAGTAACCTAATTTTTAGCCCATTCTTTAATTGAACAATGAGAACCAGAATTGCTTAACCAGCTAAAAAGGTTTTGTAACCATGAAACAAGGTTTCCTTTTCAGTTACATTACGGAGTCACAGCTGTTCACTGCAGCGGTGTCAAAGGGGAAAGTACATTTGCGCGGCCTTTTCTGACGTTAATCTTGTTCCACGAAATGGCCTTTTCTGTGGTGACATCTATGATCTTTACATTGTGATTTTGTGAATGGCTGCATGGAGGGTTCAGAGGGGTTATCTGCTGGTTGAAACTAGTGTGCTTCTCCTGCTCTAGGCCATTGTGACTTAAATTATGCCGGTAGAAGACTTATGATGAAACATAATCGAAAGACCACAAAGAGGACCAGTAAAACTGATTTTTTTTTAATCTGCAGGCATGATCTGTGTGTGATCATAGACTGTGTATTATAATAACTGACACAGTACTCCATAATAGGGACAGAGGCAAAAAACCTTTATCACAGATCTGAAGAAGACATAAATGCACGCTCGGCAGCATCAAGGAGAGTACCTCAAAAATGATATGACACTAAACAGTCTTTTGTATAGCGCTGAACAAAGATCCCCAATGGTCGCAACCCCCTCCTCACAGAGTCCAATTATTTTTATCTTACACTCAAGGTCCATCTTCTGGGCAATGTCCAGACAGTGTCTAACTCCCATTTTCCTCCCTAACAGGTGTCCGAACAGTGTGTAATTCCCATTATCCTCCCCAACAACAGGCCTTACTTTGTAACTTACGGCACACATGTAGAATTGTTCTCTTCTCTACTCCCTCCCGGTTCTACTTTGAGATATCTCACAGCTGCATACCTTTGTGGTACACCATTATCTCCTCTCTGGCATCGTGCCCACTTCATATTCTGCCTCTCTGTACACCATTATCTTGAAGGCCACACATATATAAAATATAAAAATAAATAACAGTCCTGCCTTGCCTGTGCACCAGTATTGCCAAGGCCACACATCTGTTCGATTAAAAAATAACTGATTACTTGCTTTGACCTAACTGACATCTACTTGGCAGTGCTTATGATTTACATATGGAGTATGCGCCTTGCCACAAATTTTCCACCACAGCCTGTAAGTGTGTGTCATGACAACAGGTGTTAAAGACTAATTTGAATTACAGCAAAGTTTTGCGATTCATCCATATGAGTCAATGATTGTGAATGCTTTTTGAGATTCATGAAGCATCAGTCTTCGCCATTTGTTTATACACAGTAAAAACATGAAAAATAAAAAAATAAAAAAACAGAAGACATGCAAAATACTTTTCTTTTTCTGTTGGTTGCTTCTTCACACTATTCTTTGAAAGTGCCCTGAAAGGTTTGACTAAGAATCTACAGCATAATTTCTCTTCCAAATTACTGCTCTCCCATAGCAAATAATTGCATTCTCAACTGAGACTTTTCACTGGGTAATTGGCTATGGTCTCTCCCATGTATGTAGTAGCATTCTCCCATATCAAGTAATTATGGTATTTCCTGTGTCAGTGGTAAGGTTACATCCACAGTGATTGACTGTGGTCTCTCTCCAGTCTTCAGCTGTGAACCAGTGTGTGGGGACAGATATGTTCTCTTCTGGTTGATATACGGCATCTAGCAAATTGTCCATGCCACCATCTACCACATGGTTTGGTCTGGAGACACCTTTGACATGCTTCTCCAATCTATGAAGGGTTTTGCGGAGGTGTAACAATAGAGGGCCAATGTCGTTTTGCTTTTTTGCTTTTGTCATTTATCTATGATCCTCTTTTCATGATTACCCCTGTTTCTGTTTCCCCTTGTCCTGCATGTTTTAGATCTCTCCCTGCTCCAATGCAGCTGATTCAAATGATCAACTCGTTATGAACTCCTGAAGCTGCTTAATAACAAACTGATCATTTAAATCAGCCATGTTGGAGCAGGGAGAGATCTAAAACATGCAGGACAAGGAGTCCTTCAGGAGAGGTTTGGGAAATGCTGCACTAGAGCTAAGTCCAATTTCCCTTACACTAGTATTCTATATCTTTCCTTACACCAGACTGTAAAATGGAGGTGCCTCCAGAACTGGTACAGTGGCAGGAGGCATGTGTGGTGCACAGTCTGCAGGTACAAATGAACCAGACTTACCTAGCTATGGACGGTAGGCTCAGAGAGAGATGACCAGGTGAGAGGAAGAAGAAAAAAAACAGGAAACAGGAAGTGAACACAGTGCTGCACTACAGAATGATTCATGTGGCTAAGCAGAAAAAAAAGTTGAAAGGAAAGTTTGTTTGCTGCGGGTTTATTGAAAATCTGCAACTAAATGAGATTGCTATGTGCCTTGGTCGTGGGTGTGGGTGTGGGTGTAACTCTTTATTTTGGTTCAACAGAAACATTACATGACAAGTGTCATGTTGATTTAAACTGAATTCAATCCCTGTTTATAACAATACACCAGAGAGGTCTTCTGTGATTTAAAAGTTATTTCAGATGAATAACATTAATTTTGATTTAATAATTAATGCTAGGTTTTTGTATTTTACATTTTGACATTTACAAGACTTAGTATTTTTTTTTTTTGATATTTAAAAATGCTAAAATTATAAACTGTATTGGTTTGCTTTACCTCTTTACTTGTGTACTTTATGGGCAGGTCTTAAAGGAAATAGTTTGTTCTGCTTTTTCCCATGTCAATGAACTGTTTTTGTATGTCATCCACACTTCTCTTCACAGTGTGGATGACTGCTGACTGCACTACAAAATTACAAGTCAGCTGTTAAAAAGCAGAACGAGAAGTGTCTTTCAAAGCATGATTTTGTAATGAATGAGGTGCTCTGGATACTCTCCACCTCCAACAGCCAATCCAGGCTCAGTCTACCCATCCTTAAGAGTAAACCCAATTACTGTCTTCAGGAAACAGAAATGGGTCAAAGGTCAGGCCGCAGGAGCCAACTTAATGTAGATTTGTATGAGCTGCCCCACCTCGTGACAACCCCATATTCCCCTTGTGGCCTTAAGAAAGTGTGAACTGATTAAGCATGATAGTCAAAATGTTGTCATTATAGTGATCAACAATAAAAATTGATTCTCATTTATTTTTCATTCCCCATAATCATCTTTCAAGTATAATAATTATGACACAACTCTCTCTCTGTGATACGTCTTTGATATCTGTAGCCTTATGTGGTTTTTATGTTTTTTGCATGTCCTTGTGTCTCCTTTTATGCCTTTTGCTTGTGTGTGTTGTACTCTGCCTCACTTGTAAGTCCCTATGGATAAAAGCATCTGCCAAATAGATAGATGTATATGTAAATGTAAATATAAATGCATACTTTGTGTTGACCAAGTATCTCTCTTTACAGTACATCACATTACAGAAGCATTAGATCACATATAATCCTCCTTTCCCATGGCTGCCACTATGTAGTAAGTATTATGCTAATGTTTCTTTGAGTATCAGAATGACTGTCAAGTGGCTTGCCAGTGAATTTTCTTTAGAAAAAAGATATTTCCATTGTCATGCTTATCTTTCACACCCCCACATAGACAGAGTCAGGTTTGAACTCCAGACCCTTGTCAAGCAACAGCACTACACACCTACACTCTATCGCTCCACCTTATTAGATGCAACAGTTTATTTATTATAAGACTTATCTCTCATCTGATCTCCAGCTCTTTTTTTTCACTTTTAGCTGTCTCTGGACCACATCCTCTCAATGTCTAAGTCTGACTATTCCATCATGCAGCCAACCTTTACCTTCATCACAGGTCTCATCACCATGTTCCCATAGAGGTTCCTAGATCCTAAAGGTGACGACTTGAAGTGAATCATCATGGGGGACAACATACATTTCTTTCATTTTCTATAGTGACATGTCTTATGGATGTTTACTACATCAAGGTGACCACACAGACCACAGGGTGAGGGTAAATTTTCAGAGGTAATAACTGCAGTCAAAATATCTGCTCTCAAAAGAGACTGGTGTTGATGTGCATTGCTTGAGTCCTGGATCGTATACAGGAAGTTGAAGTCTAGGGTATACAAAAATAATTCCATTTGGTTGATCTAGACAGCTCTTGCAATACCAGTTTACATTAGAATATTATGTAACCCTTGATGATGGTAAAGGCTGGCAGCAGTGTGGTGTAGTGGTAAGGAGCAGGGCTCGTAACCAAAAGAATGCTGGTTCAATTCTCCGCTGGGGCACTGCTCTTTTACCTTTGGGCATGACACTTAATCTACAATTGCCTTGGTAAATATTCAGCTGTATAGATGGATAACATGTAAAACTGTAACCTTTGTAAGTCATTGCTGAAAAGAGCATCTGCATATAATGTAATGTAATATTCCCTACAGCCCTACACCTTTGTCCCACCTGCCACAATGTATCCAAAACTCCTGAACTATCCCCAATCTCCACTGTTACACTATGTAACTACTCTCCTTCCCCAACCTGCTCTTTCCTTCAATTTACTGCTTCTACAACTGAGAGGTACTGCAGATGCCCTACAAACTGTCATCTATCATCTCTAAAGCTGTGGTATTAGAGTCATCCCAGCCTTCTGCACGCCAGCACAATGTGGACATACAGTGCAACTAAGCAGCCATGCATGAGCTAGACTGAACGGAAGTCTCCGTTTTGTAATCATTGCACTTGCACTGCTGCAGAGCTCTGGCACTTTTCACTCACCCCCATCCCCCCCAAACACACACACAAACACATACACACACACCTCTCCATCACTCTTTTACACCACACCTTTCGGGGGGAGGTAGAGGGGAGGTGCAGAGGAGGTGGGAGAGTGACTGAAGGAGCTTTTTGACCCAACATCCAATCAGATCATCAGACAGCGCAGGCAAATGACAAAGTGAACAAAATTGGTCCAGACCACAACAAGAACTAAGGAGAGAGCGAAAGAGAAAAATTCCCGGTGTGCTGGGTGTGCAGCAGATGAAAGCAGAGCAGAGTCAAACCACAGCAATGTTGTTGTGAGATGAGCTGTGAGATAGGGACCTCCTGCGATGAGGTGCGGTTTTGGAGTTTGCTCATCATGCCGTGAGACTGCAAGGTAAGGCGCAGTGTGCTGGGGCCCTGCAAAGCACCGCTGACACGCCAGGCTAGTATCAACTTCTCTGAGCCTGTCTGTGTGTGCACAGCCTACTGCAAAATTGTCTGTCCCCTCAAAAGAGAACGTGTGTGAAGCTGAGCTAACATCTTCTTGGGGCAAGCCGAAGATAACTTGTAACATTTTTGTGTAAAAGGTGTCAAAACCCAGAAGAAGTGAGCAAAAGGAGTGAGGCACATTTTCCCCCTGTTCCTCTTTCTCACATTCTTTTCTACACTTAACCCCAGTGTTTCAACCACAGCAGCCACCCACAGATGTATTCGAGAACTAACACCAACATCAGCCCTCTTTCCCTCTCACTCCAACAGACACATTCTAGAACTTAACCCACTCATCCTCACCTCTGATCATCTGCTCGCTGCCAGAATGAGGGAACGCCAGCATCAGTCTCTTCCCCTCCACCCCTCAGCCCACACAAGTAAACATCCACACCGCTATGCTCCTGCCCTACCCCCCACCAGCTGAACGGCTGAACACCAGCATTATTTTCTTCTTCTCATGCTCCCCAATGTTGAAATCACTCTCTTCTGCCTTTTGCCTTAAAGCTGAACTAGAATACACAGGCATTGCTCTGTTCTTCCCTAACCCCAGACATTGATCTTGAACTCACTCATCATTCTGATCTTCCCCACACCCTGCAATTAAGAAATGGAAAACCAAGATTAACAAATTAAAATGAAAGTGCGTGGTATGATTTGTCTTTGTGTCTAGACTGTGTCATGATACAGCGATTTTGTTAATGTGTAAAATGTTAGTTTCGCCTGCACAGGCGATTTCAGAGAAAAGTGATTGCCTCTGAGACCACAATCGCACGCTGCTTTAATGGTCTTTTCTTGTGGTTAGAGAGAAATCAGAAGTAGAAATGGGCACCCCGCCAGATGTAGGAACTGTCAGGCCACAGTTCCTCACAAGACTGTGAAGCTTTTATTGATAAGCCCACAAGAGACTGCACAGACTTCTTTAGATGCCATTCTTCACCATCCACAGGCCTTTTCCCAGCACTGTTAGCACAAACCCAGAAAAAGGAATCTCAATTCTTCCTGAATTTGTTTATGATTTGTTATTTGTTCCTATCCATCTTGAGATCAATGAGCATAATGCATGAATATGAATTGTGTAATTAAAAGTACAAAAAGAGATTATCTCAACTTTCAGGCTAAACTGGCTTTGCTCCGCAGGGAATAGGGATGGGTAGGCCAGCCAAGGTTGTCTTGTTACTCCACCCTGGGACTCATTTGAGTACCAGTGAGTTATTCAGATAACAGCAGGAAGATGTGCCCATCCCCCCAACACTGTTTGGCTTCTGTTGCACTTTGGGGCTGGTAATGTGGAAAATAGTCACAATAGGCATATGCATCAAAGAATTGCATGAATGCACCAGAGGATTGCACGCACCTTGCACCACATTCCTGAGTGGTTGTCACTGGAGATGGAGGGGATAAGATGAAATGTACTGTATAACCGCAACGTCCAAAGCTTGAGTGAAATTTCTCAGTCTGCGTTGTTAGGTTGTAATTCACAGAATGCATAGTCAGATGAATCAGATGAAACCGGTCTTGCAGAGGCGAGGTTCATTCCCCAGGAGTCAAAGTTGTGCAAGCGAACAGAGCACAAGCTAAGACAGCCTAGGCTCAGATGAGCACTCACATAAATACCCAGGTGTGATTAGCCCACACCTCAACAGTTGACTGCATTTAAACAGAGTGACATGACGGTGAACTATATGCATTGATATGATCCTTTGCAGTTCCTGTGGACCATTTGGTATGGTCTACATTGATACAATAATGACTCTTTGTTCTAGGGTAGTTCCTGTGGACCATTTGGTGTGGACCAGCCAGACCTTATAGCTTTGTATTTGACATGGTTTTACCAAGTAGATAAATGTGCAATAGATTGAAGGATAAGTCAATAATAAAATGAACAGAAGACTCAATGAGTAAAGCATAGACCAGAATGTAGATCCTAACAGCATTGAAGTAATGGCAGAAGACCTCTGGTGTTCTCCATTACATTATATATCATTAGCATCTAGCAGATGCTCTTATCCAGAGCTACTTACATCGGCTATGGTTTTCCACAATTTTACCCTTTTATACAGCCGAATATTTACTGAGGAAATTGTGGGTTAAGTACCTTGCCCAACGGTACAGCAGCAGTGCCCCAGTGGGGAATCGAACAAGCAACTTTTCAGTCTTTCAGTTATGAGTCCTGCTCCTTAACCACTATGCTACACTGTCGTCAGGATATGTATCTGGGGTGTTCATCCTTCTCACATTGCTGCTCTTTCCATTGCTGCTTCAAATCCAACAGAGCACTATACTTATTTGCACCGTTTCAATAGTTGTGACTAAGTAGCCATTTGTTTAATTTTTCTTATAACCTTTAACCTTATAACCTTTTGTTCCTTCTATTTGTGCTTGATATAAGTGGATTGTATGATTTCATATTGTGTGTTAAGTAAACCACATATTTTGTCATGCTAACTGATGAAACTGGTCTATTGGCTGCCAGGAAACTTTGGTAAACCTTAAAAGCTCACAAGTGGCTCTTAGCACATATATGCATAGCTCTTTCTGCACAAATATGCATCATAAATTCACCCTTCTGTCTTAATTGAAGATACTCAACTCCTGTGCACTGCAGCATTGTATTGTTATTGTTACGTACAACAAACTTCCAAGACAAATCCAAGAGATTTGCATCCTTCAGTAAAAGCATGGTAGAAAAGAGCAGGGTTATTGACCTGGTTGTCCATATCTCACTGCTTGTTTCCCCTGTTTTGCAGTGCTTATAGAGTGTTGTAGAGTGGGGGATTCATTCCTGCATATGCTGTGCAGTGTGCACAATCAGGCAGCCTACAGACTACTGGATGCTGGGGGGGGAGGGGGGGGGGTGTTCAGTGTAGTCATCAGGAGACTTTCTTCTATGCACCACTATTCCAAACACCCTGCCTGTGCCTTGGATGGGTCTCCAGCCTTAGGATTTTAAGGAGGTAAGGATAACCCATAACTTACTAATTTTAATTTTGACTTTTTATAGCCATCAGCTTTGACTGTGGCCAGTCAGAAAAGGCAATAATAGAACACCATTTGCTATATTGTTAAAGATGTGAACTTGGATCCATATTTGATGTATTTCAAAATATAATGTTCATCTTTTAAGGTCAGTCAATCAAGAGCTATGTGATGTTTCAAAACCTGTAAGCAATGCTGTGTGAGCAGAATGCAAGTTGGCCTCATTCAAATGCAAACCAAATCATCTGAGTAGACAGGAAGTGGTTTGTAGGCTTCTGGTTTGTTTTTATCTTATTTGCTCTTGATCAAGTACATGCACAGCAGAAGGGTGGAGGCTCATGAAGCATGTTGTCCTTAGCAAGTCTGCCCCAGATTGTTAAACAACACACAGAAGATGAGTTGTGATATCCTTATGTTTCATCCCTTCAACTGTGTGAGAGATGAGATATCAGAATGAGATCTACACAAGACACAAAGTAACAAGGTCAAATCCAGAATGCAGTGCTTTTGAGACAATGGATCTCACTCTCTGATAAAGAAGACAGGGCTGGCCGACTTCACCTGTGAGAACTCTGGACACATTCAGCACAGATGTTAGCGATAATAAAGAGTGTCCTAACTGTCAACACTGGAACCCTTGAACACTGTACAGTAGATGGTCATATAGGGACCTCTATATAAGGAGTGCATAGAATGGCCTGTGTTCATGGGAGTATGCCACGGAGTTGAAAAGGTGCTAGGGGGTATGGTAGTTTTCTGTATAGTAAGGACCCAAAGTTACTAAGTTCAACCCTTCATTCAGAGGTGGGAGCCAAATTGAATAATTTTGATGAAAATGAAAATGACCTTCAAGAAAATTTGAAAACCCATGGAATTTACAGAAATGAAGTCATAGATTACAAATAAATGTCACCCGTTCACATTGCTGATATCAAATAAACATTGAGTATTGTACACATTGGTGTAGAAATACAAAATCATGATTAATGTATGGGTACCCTTAATCTATGGGTTCATTACATGGACTGTACAATATTTCTCACAAGTAATTACTAGTTACTATGGTACTACACTGCCATGTTTCCAGTCATCTGGTATTTCTCCAGTTTTAAGGGATTGCTTAAAAATAACTGTCAGAGGCTTGTAAACCACTTCCCCTAGTTCCCTGAGAACTCTTGGATATATTCCATTGCTGCCTTATTTGTTTTAAGTTTTTGAAGTTTCTAGTACTTCTGCATCATTTAAATCAATTTCCTCCATAATACTCTGAGAACTGAATGCACCTGAAGGCATCTGTGAAAACACTTCACTAGTGAAACTCTCCACAAAGTAACTGTTTAGGGTATCAGCAATAGCTTTGTTATCATAAACCATAACTCCATCCTTATTTTTATACCTCTTTTTTCATCCTTAACTATCCTTTTTCAACTGTAATATTGAAAAAAAAGCATTTCGGGTTGCTCTTTGAATCTAGTGCAATCTGTCTTTCAAAACGCCTTTTAGCTTCCCTTATTTCTTTCTAACTTCAGCATGCATATTATTGTATTCAATCTTATTACTCTCTGAGCTGTCCAACTTGTTTTTTCTGAATAATTTCCTTTTGTTTCATACTGTCCTGTGGCGACTTATTCATCCACTGTGGACGCTTGTTTTTCAGCTTCCCTTTTCTCACTTGCGGAATGAATTTACACTGTACATCCAGAATAATCGCTTTAAATATGCTCTACATTTCTTTCACAGTTTTGCCACCTAGAAGAGGTACCCAGTTTATATTCCTTGTATAATCACACATCTTAAGTCAGCTAATCTAAAGTTGAAACCTCTAGCATTGGAGAATGCAGATTTAACTTGCAAAAAAACTTCAAATGTAACTGCACTATGGTCACTTTTTCCGAGTGGCTCCCCTACCTCAGTACTGCCAGTTCTATCAGGATTATTACACAGAACCAGATCTAGAATTGTGTTGTCTCTTGTAGGTTGAGTAACAGTGTAACGACTCAGGTAAGGACTCAGTCGCAGACCACGGGAGCTTCAGGTTCCAGGCAGGTTTATTAAAACGCAAAACACAAGGGAAATCAAAAATGAAACGAAGAAACGAAGCAGAAACGAATTCGAGGCGCAGGCAGGGTCGAATACGGTAATTAACAGATAGAGAAACCGGCGGGGACGAAACAGGCAAAAATACACTGAGACAAACTAGCAAACAAGACAGAAACAAGCAGGGTAGAAATAGGGCTGGGCTGATGAGGGAACTGGAAACAGGTGTGCGGGCAGGCAGGTGGAACTGATCAGGAGGGTGGAGACAAGGCGGAGAGCGGGGCAGGGCTGAAACACAAGGAGAAACAAACAAAAGCACATGGACAGGGGAAAAAACAAAAACACCACAGCTAGGGAGGCGGAGTACTGACAAACAGACTGTATCAAAAAACAGTCATTTACAATATTCAAAAACTCTTCTTCACATTTACCTTGACCTGACACAGCTTCCCAATTAACTGAAAGGTAATTGAAGTCCCCCATTACTATTGTCTCACCCTCCTGACATGCTAGTGTAATATTATCACAGAGCATACTGTTAACGCTGCTGTCTGAGGCTGGTGGCCTATAACAGCCACAATAAAACAATCTTTAAAAGTCCAGATTTTTCCACCAGGCAAGCAGATGTAAAACAGATTATCTCAACTGCTTTGCCCTAAAGGCAGCTTCCCCTGCCAGAATCTCACTGCTTCAGTGGCACTACAAGATTAATAGCACCTCATTGCAATGTCAACACTTTCTGTCTGGGATGAATGCAAGCACGGCATCCAAGCCCTGATGGAAGAGGTCTCCCTGTGTGCTCCTTAATTGGGTAGGAGCTTACTGACAAGGTTTACGTGTATTTACAGCACTCGTCTGAGGAGTCCACTTCCCACTAATTTTCTCGATATTTCCTGGAAACAGAAAAATCCGCCTACTGTCGGATGGCTGTGTTTTGCTATGGACAGTCTGAGAGGCACCACTTCAGAGACCCGTACATGCCCTTCAGGCTGCTAACTCCTGCAACATTTAATGCCATGCAGCCCGGATACTCCAGTGGAAGATGGCAGTGAGCTGGTGTGTCTCCCCTCCCCATACACCCTGGCCAAGGATAAATTAAAATCTCTAGACAAATTTAAAAAAATAATGTGCCTAGGAGGCCGTCAAAGCCTCAATTTCAATTTCAATCCAATTGAATAACAGAAAGTGAAACACACTTCTTGTCAAGGGGAACTTTGACCTGTTCGTCCAAAATTGTTTAATTGCTTGACTCTGAATTGTTTAAATGCTAAATTTTTAAGGGCCCTCTTTGTCTTCCATCCAATTCAAATCCAACAATAGAATTGGGTTTTCCTCAATGTCATTCCAAACAGTGGTCTTGGCGGGTTTTTAAAATAAATTATTTATTTTCAGATTATTTTTTTCCTCTGTTAATTTTTGTGGTGAGATGTGTCAGCAAGTTATTTAACACCTATATTTTTCAGCCAGTAGGCCTTCATGAATATTTCATGTCATATTATAACAGCTGTTACATAGTGTGATGGTATGTCAGCTTTCCACTGAAATCTGTATTTACAACAGTGAATGTAATACAACATTCAATATCATTTCTGGAATACATTAGTGTGTTTAGTTAAACTGAACTCCATCCAAATATATTTTCTATCTCTGTGTACAGATGAAACCACAGGCCCCTACATGTCCCTTTTTTCTGCAAATGGACATGCACACAAAATAGCTGCAGGGACACATATGAAAACTGGCTACATCATTTCCAAAGTATCAGCAGTGCGTGGCAAGAAACAGGAGGCAGAGAGGTTGCGAAAGAGAGAGGGTGTAGGAGACTTGTTAGTATTTATTTGATTTCTACTTACTCAATAAATGCCTGTCTCAAGGTCAAGAGAGAGGTATGGCAGCAACTGAGGGAAAAGATGGTAGAAAAGCATCTGTCCACACTAGACAGGATAGTGAAACTTAACTTTCTTATGAAGTCAGGGGGTGGTGTTGTGTGAATCTTGTTATTAAGTTGAGGCTCCAGTCACGTCCTACGATTCCATTCGTCTCAAATTCTCTAGCACCCACACACTTGCAAGCTTTCTTAAGCTCTTAGCAAAATCATTAAAAACACAGGAAAGCCTCCTCCGTTTGCTCCGGGGAAGAAAATGGTGAACAGTCCGCTGTCAGACGGCACCTCTGTCATATCAGGTGATTGTAACAACCCAGTAGTATGGAGGTGACTTTCCCTGATGTGTTTTGTTTTGACCACACAATGAGGGAAGTTGACACACAAAGGCTGCATTATTAATACTGAAAACTGACAATGGAACCTTGTAAAGCCAAACCTGGTGGATTCAACGTGGGAGTGGAGAAAGGTGGGGGGGGCCCTGATCATTTTGGATTACAAATGTCAGACAGAGAATCAGATTGTTCCATTGATTATTTTACCCCATGATGTGCGGAGGCCTGCTGGGTTTGAGAACGCACTTGAAATGGTATGCAAACCATTCTTATACATAAGTTAGGCACAGATTTTGAGGGTTAAACTTGTTTCATTATTAGTTCACAACATTTATTGCCAGGACTTCAACTAAAAATATGGTCAGAGTGACTTTTTTTTTTCCTTTTTTGCCTAGTGTATCCCCATGAAACCATTCCCTCCCACAGATAGAACCACCACACATAAAGTGCTGACTCTCTTCATCTGAACCCAAAAAGTGCTCATATTCTCTCCTTTTGTTTTCTTTTTCATCTCACTTTTCTTCAATCACATAAAAAGAATTTCCTGTTATCTACAGACCTCCAAAACCAACCTCTCTCTCTCTCTCTCTCTCTCTCTCTCTCTCTTTCTCTCTTTCTCTCTCTGTCCCTCCCTCTTCCCCTCCCTCTCTTCTTTGATGCTGATACTGAGACTTCAGAACCTGCTGCAGGTTTCAGAGTGACTTCAGCCTCAGGTCTGCGTGTCTCTGAGTGTGTATGTCCCATCTCTGAGCACGCGCACGTGTATGTGCCCTTCTGTCTGTATATGCAGCAGAGAGAGATGGCGTACTGGCCATGGGTACTCTTCTTGCCACTTGTGGCTCAAGCCGAAAGCGGAGGAGGAGATTATGGTAAGTCCATTTTTATACTGCCTATTCCATCCCGTTTGTCATATGAAAAAGCTGTGCCTCTACCATAGTGTTCCTATGTACATTCATGGCTATAAACCTGTTGTTTACATTATTTTGAATCTACACAAAATTGGTTTGACTCGTGGTTTCGCATAATTTTTATGTTTAAATGTGAAATTTAATTGTTTCTGTGGTTGACAGATAGTTGTTTAACTTGCAACAAGAATTGTATACTGTGGGACTTTTGTTCACATTTTGTACTGTATTTGACTTCAAATACCTAAAATACCTTTCTACATTTGTCTCATGTTCCTGTGTGTTTATGTATTGACACACATGATGAATCTTTGATTGTCAGCTGAAATGCCTCTGTTGAAAGCAATCCTGAGTAGCAATCCTGAGTATTTTCTTTAAGACACACCCTATTTTGCAGCATAGAGATGTGGGATGATCTCTTTACCTATTTATAAAGAAGAGGCATGTGCATCTTATGCCAACTGATCATCATGTTAACTCTGAATAAGTAGTTTTAAAAAGTGCATCACAATAGATCCTTTATTTACTACAGCTAGAGGTGTGTGACCGTGTCTGTGACTGTGTTTTTACAGTCTCCTATGCCAGAGATACGGGTTACTTACCAGAGTGAACTGAACACCAAAATATACCAAAGGCATCTAACATTTTCAGATGTACATGTATATATTTACAGTTGAGCAGTGCTAATTGCTCCATGCACAATTACTTTTGTTCACAAAATCCATGCACTCTTCATTTGTCCTGCGATCACTGGTGATACTTCTTACATTGATATTGTCATTGTAGAGGCACATATTGACAATGTCATCCGATTTGTCTGCTGGTCACCAACTGTCGGCGGTGCGCACAAAAACCCAGACAAAAGTTTCATTCTGAATGGAGAGACCAAAATATGACATCTGCTGGAAATGAACGTACCTTTGGCCCTCTTGTGTAAGGCATGGCAGCATCAGGTCAGGTCTACAAGCACATTTAACGTGTAGCATTTTAGATCAGTGTGTTTATTGGAGAATGCTTATTACACCAAAATTAAGCAATCTGACATGACAACATTTAAATATTATTTTGACATGTGCAAGAGATCCTAACAGTACAAGTTCTTTTTTTCAGTTCCACTGACATTAACACAAGTAACCTAGTGCTACCCATATAAAACCCATATAAAAATATGACCATTAATTTGCAGAAAGAAATTTATGTGTTGCATACTGTGTGTGTTTCGTTTACATTTCCATTTTACTGTATGACACTGTGACTACTGGATTTAAGCAAGAGGTTGGCTTCTTGAGCCAGATTTGAAGTGCACAGTCATTGTCTCTGTAATATGTAAAAAAGGAAGATATGGGGACTCAGAACATCAAACTATGGCAAATCTGAAAGAAAAGGAACATGGATTTGGTTCCTTCAAAAGTCAGTGAGTTTCAGTGCTAATAGATCTACAGTGGAGCTAAAGGGATAAACCTTAGCAACAAAACTGACGCCAAAGATAGTATCATTGACGGAGAACTGAAACAGATTGCTTGCATTTAACAGGACGACTGATCTAGCCTAGGGCAGTCTGTCAGACATTCTGCATCAGAGCATGCAGACAGGAAACTGAGGATCCTGTTGATCACAGTGTGACAGCACTGTTATTGGCTCCCTGGGCTCCCTGAGGTCATACACATCAAAAGCATTTAAAGTCTGTAATGGATAATTTTTTTTTTTTAACAAAAATACTTTTACCACCACGGAAGCCACATGCATCAGCTCTGGTTATAGCACTCCGTTTCCAGAAGGCTCAATGACAGTGAGTGAGTCACTGAGTGATGTAGTGTGTCTTCTCTCTGTATGAGCCAGTCAAGAACTGTAAACACAGTGTCTTCTACGGAGAAAATTATTGACCAGTTAAGTTAAAAGAGAAATTGTGATCAGCAATGGCTACTTTTATAATCTGATGACTTAACATTGAGGAAGGGACTTTCAGGGAGGCAGGTGCTATCTTTGTTTATGGCAGAATAGTGTACTACCCAGCCCCTAGTCAGATACCTGTTCAAAACATAACTAGCATGCCGAGCACCGGATGACTCATGAGCAATGGCTTTCCCAGACACAAGATACAATAATGCCAATGATGTAATAATGTAATAATGTAATAATGCAGGCCCCTACATTCCCTGAGCAGAAGCAGCACTGTTGCAAATGCAACAGAATCAACCATTTCACTTGCTGGTGTCATTCACCCTCACAGTTCTTAGGTTTTGATTCTGACCATCCTTCTCTATCAACACTGAAACCTGCTGTCTTCAAACACTGTGACTGTTGCATACGAAGACGACAACAATCTCATTCATCCTTTTGTAGAAACCCGCAGCGGCGCTATCTGGATATGGCCAGGCTCTGATCTCTGTTTTACAGACTAGTGATATGCTGTGTGCTACAAAATCCAGGTTTTCCATCCAACACCATTGAGGGTGTTAACATCCTGACCTTTTCCATACCTTGGATTTCACTGTCTCAGATACGGAAGGGGCACGTGTTCTTCTTGGCTAAGAGAATATCCTGCTCCTGGAAGGCCTTGGTTGCATCAGAAGCTTTGCCTATTCGCCCACTATTAATGCCATTGTCAAGCTGCTTCTGTAGCCACAGAGCAGTGTCACACTGGCCATCTACTAAGAGATCTATCATCATCGGGCCCATCAAAGCATCACCATTGTTGTCAACCTCAGTTATGACTCGCAAGACAGACAAGCAAATTATGCTTGTGTGTAGTCTGAGGAAGATAAATCTCTTTCATGGATCCACAGTGTCTACCAAGTTTGGTCTCTTCCAGAACTATCTTCAAGTTCCTCTGGCAACCTAAAGGAGGGACCTCAGTACGTTCATCATCTATATGAGAATCTTCGTATAGAGCAGAATGGCTTTTGCCTTCAATGTAGTACCTGAACATTTTCAGAAAATAATGTCGCTACTTTTGTCAGAGATTCATTTTGTCAGCTAACAACTTTCCAGTCATGCCATCAGCCCCACTCTGTCAAATGTTGAAGCCATTATACATCTACATCAACGACAGTCAGCGCCACAACTTTTCTCATCATAGCGAATTGGCCATCACAACTGCCCCACTGCAACAGCTGCTTCAGAAGGATGCTGCTTTGTGGATCAACAGACTGCCAACAAGCAGTGCAGACAATCAAGCACTAGCTCACATCATTGCACACATTGGCGCACTTCAGCCTCACAGCGTCTATGTTAGCTAGCTATGATGCCTCTGAAGTGACAGCGGGAGTTGTTTCGTCTAAGATACAAGGCAAGTGGAGCGACCATTGACTTTCACCCCCTATGCCCTCACACCAGTTTCAGGATAAAGGGAGGTATTGGCAAACCTATGATCCTATGAGCTGTGACATGTGATGTTATATGACCAGTATTTCACCTTGCATACATATCATGAGGCATTCACTTCCATCTTCACAATTCAGTGAGGGTACAAAACCCTGAGATCATACGGATGGGACAAACAGTTGAACAGGTATAACTTCAGTTTGGAGTTCACACCATGCAGGGACAATGCAGGAGATGACTTGCCGTCGGATGCCATCAAACCCCTGACACCACTGGAACCTTAGAACATAAGAACATATTATGATGAGAACAGGCCATTCCGCCCAACTAAGCTCACCATTACAATTAAAGAGTATCCAAAACTGCATCATGTCTGGACTTGAACACAGCAAGGGTCTCTGCCTCAACTACATGGCCTGGCAACCTATTCCATGTATTGATAACTCTTTGTGTAAAATAATACTTGCTTACTAGACAACCAACTTCAAACCCACTCAGTGATAACTCCTGTAATTCCTGCAGATTTCATTTTCACTATGAGCCTCTCATGCAGTACTTTGTAAAATGCCTTTGAAAGTCCAAATAGATAATATCATAAGCTTGGTTTGCATCTAAACACACTGTAGCTTCCTGTTTCAAACTGTCCTGTAATTACTTATTCATCTACTGTGGACGCTTGTTTTTCAGCTTCCCTTTTCTCACTTGCAGAATGAATTTACACTGTACATCCAGAATAATCGCTTTAAATATGCTCCACATTTCTTTCACAGTTTTGCCATCTAGAAGAGGTACCCAGTTTATATTCCTTGTATAATCACATATCTTAATGAAGTCAGCTTGTCTAAAGTTGAAACCTCTAGCATTGGAGAATGCAGATTTAACTTGCCAAAAAACTTCAAATGTAACTGCACTATGGTCACTTTTTCCGAGTGGCTCCCCTACCTCAGTACTGCCAATTCTATCAGGATTATTACACAGAACCAGATCTAGAATTGTGTTCTCTCTTGTAGGTTGAGTAACAGACTGTATCAAAAAACAGTCATTTACAATATCCAAAAACTCTTCCTCACATTTACCTTGACCTGACACAGCTTCCCAATTAACTGAAAGGTAATTGAAATCCCCCATTACTATTGTCTCACTCTCCTGACATGCTAGTGGGGACAAAATGGGCTAATTTTTCTCCCCTAACTGAACATGCTTTCCCTACATAAAGATTTACTGCTGAGACAGAATTACCAGCTAAAAAGTGCTAAAAGTACAGAGGTGGCTCAGAACAGCCAAAGGCAGAAATCAAACACAAGAAATGCCACTTAGCCTAGATACAATAATACTATGCTTACAGTTCAGCAAAAGCAGACGCGCTAACACAACCAGAATCAGGATATCCTAAAAGCAAATGCAGAAGAATGGTAAAAACAAAGTAAACAATCGAACAGGCTGGCTAGCTAAACTACCCAACTAGCTAGCTAAAGCATGTTACTTAAAGATTTAAAGATTTGCTCCTGAGAGGGCGAAAAACCACAAAAAAACTCTCGTCAGCTACAATATGTGCTGAATTAGCTATCTTTGCTAACGAGCTAGCTTGTTAGCCAATGCTTCGACGGGGGAAAAAAGTGGAAACTTCCCTCTCAGTCCCCTAATGGCAACAAAAGATTCAACTTTTGGAGCATATCAGACCTACCTTATTTAATAGCTAGGTGAATAGCCCCAATTTTTATTTTTATCCGATTGGATGTAGGAGCACAGAGACAACTCCACAAACACAGCATGCTTGTCCTGCTGGGAGGAGATGGGAAAAATAAGAAAACAGCATGGAACACAGTTGTAACATCCCTAAGCAAACAGTGGAGTGGAGTGGTTAAGCAAAACAATTAAGAACGACCTAAATGCATGTCTGCGTGAAGGTTAGCAGTTCGATGAAGTGCTGCATCAAACCTCCCTGCACAAGGGCCACAAACTCGGATTCAACAAACTGGAATGTCCCCTTATGATAGAGAGGGACTAAAATTGGGCTTCGACTGTCTCACCACCAAGATTATGACGAAGTTTAAGAAGTTAAAGCCGTTACCATTGGCTACATGCTCCCATGTTCACACTGTGTATCAATAGGTGAAAGCCAGGTATGATCCCAATCACCAAGTCAAATTATTGAGGACAGAGGCTACTCTGTGTCCTCCACGCTTTCCCTCAATGACAGATCATGTTGGCATGCAAATCATTTGCACAAAGCCCCCCTCCATGACACCCCCATGGCTTGGTTCTGACAATTCAGTGTTGTCAAGGACAATACATGTCACCAGCAACCCTGACGCAAAGGGGCAGACACTCCTGCGCCTCAATAGATAATGATCAGACACTGAGAGTCTAAGCCACTAGGCCTTGATGTGCCTCCTCACTGTTTTCTGAGTGCAAGTGTTGAAATACTGGAAGCAGCCAGTTGGCGAAACCCACCTCATCCATGATTATCAGACACCTGGTTTTCATAATAATGTCTTTTTTGTGATCAATTTTGTATTTGTAATTTCCAAAAATTCAGAATTCAAAGTTAAAACAAAGTTATAGTATAATTTCCACCGCACCCCCTCCTCATCTGACAATCATCCCCTCCGCTCCTCCCTAAGGTTTGTTTCCCATCTTAAAGTGGACATGAAACAGCCTAATTTTGATGAGTTTTGTACAGAATTAAGTGTGTTGGAATTTATTTTGAGAAAATTTTAGAAATAAAACGATTACACATTAAATTATAATAGATTTATGTTTGGTACTTATGCTTTCGCTCTGGCTCGCCGCCATATTGCCGTTGTGTCACTGACTACGTCATGAGGTTGGTTAGTTGGAAAGTAGACCAAGGAAGACAGCAGTTGCACCGGTGGTACATAGAATTTCGAGAGAAATTGCTTGTTGGTCGAGAGAAAAGTAATAAAAAAAATCAATAAAATCATTTTTAAATCAAAATGTCAAATTATTGATTTCTTTAGTAAGTAGCCATGTAATAAGCTGATAATGTACAGCTTCGCGTTAGGGTCCTGCATCACCCCGTCGGGGTTTATTTCACAATAATGACCGGCTCGCTGTACATTATCCCTTACATATTATCTAATCATTAACTTGTCAACTAGATGGCTGTGCTTTGACGGGAAAAGACGTAACATAATCCTGGTCGTACCTCTTTCTGCTCTGCCAGATGGTCGTGCCGTTGGGCCCTTTCCTTACGGCACACAGCTACTTCTTTGCTATTAGACTGGGTCGGACGGTCTGTACACCCAATCTTATAAGAGGAAAAGTCAAACACAGGGAGCGGCCTTGAACTTCAGCTTGTTGGTCCGGCGAACCACCAGCACGCCTGACTCTCGTCCACATCGTCCTCGTTTGCAAAGTGCTTGCTACAAACCCTAGCACCACGGCTAAGTGGGGGATTATTTCATTTCAGTGCAGCTAGCCAACGATAAAGAACTGCTTGCCGCTTAAGAGGCAAAGTATGAAAAGGAACAATCTTTCTTTGGTTTTTGACTCTATAAAATTCATTGCTGCATCCAGGGGCAATACAAAAGTGACCCCCTTGCATCGCTTTTTAGTATGGCTTTTCTTATTTTCCATTGAGTCAGTGATTTTCAGTGCTGTCACTAGTTAGCTAATGTGAACTAATGTAGAATGTCCAAGACAACCATCCCCATGACATCACATTCTACACTAAAACAAGATGGCGCTACACTTGTTTCAAAAATTTAGAACTAACTTAGATTACTTATTATTTTTAATCCAGTTTCCCTGACAGTGTTAAACCTATAAGGATTTTTAGAGTGGGAATCCATCTTGTAAATTATGCTAACTACATCTAGTGTTTCATGTCCACACAGGCACATTGTATACAGCTTATGAAAATAAATAAAGAAAAATAAACACAGAAGTGTCTCTCCATGACACTCCATTACAATGGTACTAGTCACACAGTGCACTACAGTGAAGTCATCTCATTGGAGGTTAGACAGTAATCAACTGATAACAGCCAAGCAACTCGCCGGTTTCTAACAATTCACACAGTCTCTGAGATCACTGAGATGAGGAAATCCTAACCGACTTACCCAAAACCAGTGAGTTCCACCAGTATGGGATCCATGTCTTGTTAGCAGAAGACACTGTCAGTTTTGAACCAGGGCTGTAGGGCTCAGCTTGGAGTCAAGACAAGTACCTTGGGACTGGGACTAAGACTGAACTGGGATCTGGTCCTGATGTCCTCTGAAATTTTGCTGGTTTCCACTTTCCTTGTTTTATCTTTTTTATCTTTTAGCTTCAAAGGCAGGTTTTGGTATTTACTTACGCATACTTATGAAGAATATGTTGTGACATCTATTGGTATTAAGCCTGCAAAGTCACAATTATCACACATGTATGACCATTACTAGATGCTAATAAATGACATAGGCAAATATGGACCACATTACTGCTGGATCACATTACTTTTATTCATGGGTAGTCAAATAAGCAGCTGTTTGATGAATAATGTACCACACAACTTATATATTTTGCAAGAAAAATAGAAAATATCTATACTGATATATGTATCAGATATTTTTAAAATAGTATTGTGTTATGCTTTCAATGCTTTCAAGTGTGGTTATTTGATTTAATGGTGCTCAGTGTTAGCAGTCAATAACTAAGTGAGTGACTGGGATGTACAACATACACTTGTTACCTTGTTGACCTGAAATATCCTGCATTTCTTCACACTATACTTATGAACCCCCACAGAGTGCAATGTGAGCTGCTTCTCCCATTTGAATGTCAAGGAACACGGCACCTTAACCTGTCAACTCGAGAATGAAAGCATTGATGAGGTGACAAATATAACCCTATGGTAAGGAACGTTTAAAAGTTATCTACTCATTATACTAGTGTTATTTGGATGTTGTCGATGATATATAAGTAGTACCAACAATGATTAGGAAACTGGAAATATTCCAAAGGAGCAAAGGAGCATTAAATTCATTTTTTGATACTACGGTTTCACATGTCATTATTTAGCAGAGTACAGTCTTGTAGCAATATTCATCTCACTTGGAAAGGAATATTTATATAACATATACTTAACATGATGTTTGCCATATTGGATTTTCTGCTTTCTTTATTTTTGGAAAACACCTAAACAACGTTACTTGTGAAACCATTTGTCATGTTGACATGCAGCTTTCAGTTTTGTTTTGTTTTTTTCCAGTAGACACTCTTCCTTAAAAAGCACACACAGAGGCCACCATAATTTATTTACAGTGTTTATGTAATGTAATGTAATGTGTTTATGTGTAACATGCAAATAAGGTCTAACATTGCATACCAACAGATCCAAATGTTGGATCTGTTGGTATGCAATGTGGTACAGAAATACTTTACAGTAAATCCAAACATGTCCAAACATTCTACAAGACACGCTTGCTTATTAGAAGAGATTATTATACATACTATGATTAAAAAGAAACACAGTGCTACCCAAGTGAAATCTTGTGGGTTTTGTCCCATGCATTGTGAATCATTTGGCTCAGCATTGCATTTAAAAGCAATGTGACTATGCAGCCCTGGCTGGCCAGTAGATTAAAACTTCCTTCTGGGTTTTAAAGCTGCTTACAATTGCTTTCCACTTAGTGCTTGGTTTGGGAGTTTTATGAGTTTTTATATCTGTTATGCATCTATTTAACACAATAGATTACTACAAATGACTTCTGCCTTACAGCCAATAATACTGGGCCTTATGAGGTGTGAAATGAG
Source organism: Megalops cyprinoides (assembly GCF_013368585.1). Lineage (NCBI taxonomy): Eukaryota > Metazoa > Chordata > Actinopteri > Elopiformes > Megalopidae > Megalops > Megalops cyprinoides. Next base: position 28,191,688 of record NC_050587.1, read on the forward strand.
ATGTATAAAACATAAATAGATGTACAAAAAGCCTTAATTCCCAATCCTCTCTTTTCATATTCAGTGTCAATAATCGTGGACGATCCCCCTGCCATGACGGAGAAAGGAAGGGAAACATCATCACATTCAATAGCCTGACTGCAATCAGTGAATATGAGCTTGTTATCTGCTTTGCATCAATGGAAAAATATCATAGCAGGTTTCATCTTAAAGATATAAGTAAGTTTTAGTTACCACTGTTTTGTTACTGTCCTATTTCTTGAAATGATAAAACGGTGATTGGGTTTATAGTGTAAATGAAAAATATAGAAGGGAAATATTCAATTTTACGGCCATCATATTTAAAGAATGATATTGATGACTAACACATTGTCTCCAAGTTGCTCCTGTTCTGCTGTTTTGCTTTTAAGACTGCCAGGGATTTAATTTCTCTCCCCCTTTCCTTATACATCCTTATACATTATACAGTCAAGCCGATGCCACCCTGGATTGTGAATGCAACATTTTCAGAGAGCAGCAACGCGGCAGCAATACACATTGGAACTCCATACGAGGGAGATTACCTTGGAGGAAAACTTAAGTTTCAAGTAAAGATCGAAGGCCCTGACAAACACCTGGTAAGAATCTTCATTATCTTGCCTTCATACTCAAAGGCATCAAAGATTAACACTTAATTAATGCAAAAGCTTTTTTCACAAAAAAAGTTCTACATTGCCGAATGAGGATGACAAGGTCATTTTAAGTTTATGTTCATCGCTTAGCACACTTCAAAGGCTGCCTGCGTCTGTCAGTGTGAATGAAACATTACTTCCCTTTTTTTTTCTTTGCAATAGGAAAGAGCAATTTCCTACCAGTCTTTAACCATTGAGGGGGCATATTTGAAAATGAACACAATGTACTTTGTGAAGGTCAGGGCAATACCTAATGGGGAATACTTCAAAGGTACATGGAGTGAGTGGAGCCCATATAAAAGTTTCAAGACACCCGCACTAAAGGGTAAGTACTGTTTTGACCATTGATGGGTGACAGATACTACTGTACATATTGGGATGATTATAATACACTGTAAATGATTCTTATTACCAATACAGTACTTGTAAAGATTGTCAGTCCCTCTTTATGTTAGGTGGCCCTCATACCTGTGTATTTAAACTGTAATTACATAGGGACAATGCAACTTATGGGGCAGTGGAAGTAATGCTTATTTGTAATAATACATTGTTACAAAGTACTTGCAACTATTAAACCCGTTTGAAGTTTGTGCAATTACACCTGAGTAAGTTACATTGCTATTAAGGCACACAATAGTACACATGTAGGTAATGTGTTAATACATAGATATTAGTGCCAATTTTTGGAAAGTAGAAAAGTGCCACTTTTTGGAAAGAAAAACCAATTTCTTGAAATAAAATGCAAAAACACCAATTCTGAAATGTAATGGAAATACAAAGAAAAACATGAACATGTTTTAGGAATTGTAACATGATTAAGTTCATAACCATAACACAGTGACTAAACAGAATGCCGGAGTACTTCGGGGGCATGAATGTACAATCCCATTACCAAGTCCAAGGAGCTGAACTACTAGGGAGGTCAATTTGCTGCTGAATGCTTGTACCCAATGTGATGTCGACATTACAAAAAGTGCTTATTTCTTTCAAGGAAAATCATTGACTATTTGAATATCAGAGCAGGGATACATTACATTTTACCAAAATGTAATGTAACAAAACCGTTAACTACCATTGTGAAAATGAGATAGCGTGCTTGCAAGTGTAATCTTTTCTTAATCCTTTCCTTTCAGCAAACTGAAGCTTAGAGGTTATTCTTATACTCTGCTGATGTGCCATTGGAATAAAGTTACAAATAAAATTTTAAATAAAAAACAGTTGTATTGTGACAAGGAGCAGGGCAAACCCAAATACAAAGACTAGTCCAGACACAAGAGATTTGGTTCAAAGAAAATAAAGTTATCTTCAGTGGAGACTCGTGAGATGCAAAACAGGCTCGGACAAGAGTATGTGTATGTGTGCACACAATCACACACGCACACACACGCGCAAAGGCATGACACTTAAAAACTGAGCAAACACATGGACAAAGGGCAGTGAACACAGGTGTAAATAATAACTGAACACAAGTGAAAGACGTTAACTAAATGAGATATAGTGTACACAGGAAGTTGTGTGGCCATCTGGTGGCCAACCTGGGAAGCAGCAGCTGCATTCCTGATATTAACTTTCCAGTACTGTTTTATTGTTTTGCATATTCATTGGATCAACTAGTTTTAAACTAGTTTTAAACTCCCAGTTTTAAACACCTAGCCAGCTAGCACGGAACAGCTGAAACACAGCACTAGTTGTACACATTTAATATGTCATTCAAGTGACTGCACTAACAACAGTTAGCATTCACTTTAAATACTCTTAAGTAACACTTAAATACATGTGTTATTTATGGCTAGTTTGAGAGTAACGCATGTTGTGTACGCTTTAACCTTGTTATCACGACCTGACATAGCAGTCAATGTTATTTTAAGTTTTTTTTTTTGTTGTTGTTGTATATTGATATTATATTGCTATGGTACAACTATTAATTTTTCAGTTATGAGCTTAGATATCATGATTGTCCCCCTGCTTGTCTGTTGGAGATTTTATCACTCTACTGCTCAATAATTTCAGGAGGTGATCTTCATTTTTATCTTGATAGACAAGCTTCTGTGCAAGTTAAGTTAAAGTACAGATTTTATTTTCCATTTGTTTTCGATGGAGTAATGGCCTATATACACAGTACTCAGTCTTACAATTTGCCATATCCAGTAAATTATCATTCATTCTCAATACTCGGGACACCCTCCAGGGAAACAGCCCTCATTGGTGACATCACATAAAGAATTTTATAACATGATCAATACTGAAATGTATTGCATGGGCAAGGAGTCATTTTGCACCAGAAAGCAGACAACAATGTTTGCAGCTGGTGTCTGAATGTCAGAAACTTTGAAATGTGTCTGATTGTCACATCTACCACAGAGTACCGTGCCTGTTCAAGAAGACTAACTGCCTCTTGCCCCTCCAGAAAGAGATGCTTCATTGCTGATATACATCCTCCTTGCTTGTCTGCTCATCCTGCTGCTGATTATTGTGACGGCACTCCTGCGATGGCACAAAGTGTAAGTCCTTATAACTGCTCTATCATCTCCAACATGATGGGGACTTCTGTCAAGTTATCAGCCAACGTCATTTTATGACCCTGGTAAAAAGTTGACTAATATACAATGGTTACTGAAAAAATAACATAAAGTAATTAAAATTTTTTAAGATCAAAATTTTGACTTTTTGTGATTTTTGGAGGTTTCACTGTCATTATATCTTGTTTTTTTTTTCTTTCCAGTATCAAGTCTTCCATATGGCCAAGTATTCCCAACCCCAAAAATACTCTACTCCAAATGTACAAGCCAAATAGAGTGAGCAGTTTCTTTGATACACATTCTATTTATGTATTTTTTTAATTAAAAAAAATCCAGTTGATGTGGGAATACAAAGAAAACTCCTCTCATATTGGTTGCAGGGTCTGCCCGTTAGCTTCAACCCTGAGGCCTTCAGTGATCGGAACATTCACATGGTGGACCACGTTGAGGCGAAGCCAAGTGCCCCCGAGCTAATGGAAGCGTGGGACAGCTATGAGGTCAGGCATCAGAGCCAGGAGTGTGGAGGGCTGGAGGGCTTCCTGTGGAACTCTGCCGACAACCACAGAGAGTCCAGCCCTATGCTGTCGAGGAGCACACAGGATGGAGAAGACATGGTTGGGGGGACCCCAAAGCAGGGATTGTTGGATGGGTCAGAGGTCGTCTACGGTGGCAGCAATGATGGGGTAAAAAGCCTGCCATTACCCCAGACAGGACGGAGAGAGGAGGCATATGTAACCATGTCCAGTTTCCTCAAGACCCAGTGAGAGGAAAAAATATGATGCAGATCGTCAGTTATCAGAGTGATCCCTATGAGTCAAGAAATGTAACAATCCACTTCACAGCTTCTCAGTTATGGGTCTGCTGCTGCTTCTGTCTGTGCAGTGCAGCCAAACAAGAGTATGGTACCATCACAACATTCCTTCTGCTGTAGATCATGCACTATTCTTTTGACAACACCCACCATGCAACAGGACACTATCAGTACCCAGCACTGTGCTTATTTCTGGGGCTTATATCTCAGGGCTTTGGTACAGAGGATCAAAGAATGTTATTTGTGAGGGAGGAGTGGGCAGAGATTAACCGCCACCCCATGTTCTTCACTCTGTTTGCACTCACCGTATTTCATGTCATTTTGTAGCCTTTGGGACATCCAAACGAACTGCTGCTCGGTTACGCCTGCACGTGAGGCCAACCTGTGACCTCATGGAGGCTGTTTTATTCCCTTTTTATTATTATTATTATGGCTTTTTAAAATACATTTTGTCATATACAATTTTATTCTCCAAATAGTTTTCTTTAGAGATGAGATAAATGTATAGATTTAACATTGGACAGGTAAACTTGTATTGTTTAAAGAGTTATATATTGCCAAGCTGTCTACTCTTTAATGAATGCTAGGTACCTACAGTATTAAGGTTTTTGATGACTTGAACTCATCATTTTGATGGCTGATAACTATGATGCTTATGGGCATAGTTGTTCATAATGTGGACATTTGGGTTGTAGGTAATTGTATTCCTGTATAAACATAAAGACGTACCATTTATGATTTTCAGTGCATGACAATGATGAATATGAACTAAAACACCACTTTACTCAGCATTAAAAATTCTGAATTATTACTAAATTCAGTCCACTACACAATGCACCTATGTAAAAGAATAATTCTTTTGTGCATTTGGCTAGAGGAGTCCATCTTAATTTTGCAATATGCATTGCATATTGGAATCAGCCAAAGATGCCTACAATTCATACAAAACATGACCAAACACGGGCTAGGAATACTACTCAGAGCACATTTGAAAATTAATCTGTAGATTATTATTGGTTACTATAAATGTCCTTTTAGTGTAGCATCAAGGCGGTCACTGTAAAGAATACTGAATGTCAACTGTTAATTCAATACCAGTCTTTTCAGATTTATTAAACATTTGCACACCCTTTTGTAGCATCATGTTGACTCATTCCTTTATTTATTTATTTATTTTTTTAAGTAATTTTCATTTGCATTAGGCACTTAGAGATACTCATATGTAACAACTTACACAGAAAAGGAACCAAACTACTTATAATAAAGAGTATGTTGATTAAGAAAACCTTGAGTACAGCAATATCAGCTTGCAACATTTGTAAGATGAAATTATACAAAAGGGTACAATGATCCACATTTAAATGTAAATAAAAGAAAATGTGAATATGAAGTGTTCAGTGATGTCTGACACTAAAATCACATGAGTTAAGTTAAATTTTCTGCCTTATTTCTACTTGAGTACAGATCTATCAATTCCATTATATTAGATTCATTGGCATTTCCAGGTTTCCAGTCATGGAAGAACAAGGCAATAGTATGACTGATTGAAGAAAAGGTATTTATTACCTTTTCAGAAAACTAGCATGTGTGCACAGAAACCCTCTTCATCACCTGGATTTCTGCTGAGCAGCATGTTGGCATCTGTTAATATTTTCATTTCACAAATCCACTTATGTAGGCTGTCCACACAAAATTGAAATGTCAATTCAGTATTTTATGTACTTGCCATGAATTTAAGTTGCAAAAGACAGCATGAGGTTACAGGGTGCCTTCTACACAGAATTGTTGTGATGAAAAAACATTTTGGTGAAGTTGAAGCCATCATTTTCTGTAAATGCACAATCAATAAGATGTACTGTAATTGGACAGTATGAATCAACCAACCAACCAATAAAAATTTACATTTGAAAAAAAAAAATTAAAGTAGGTACCACATATGGGTTACCACAAAGGCAGTCAATGCAAGTATATCCCTTATCACTGAAAGACAGGGCCATCGTCAGGGCAACATTTCTCATGTTCCATATTCTGCTTCATAAGCTGACATCTGCACTGTGGTGCACCATTACCTATCAAGTACATTAAGCACAGGATTTGAATTCCTCAAGACATTGCAAACTGACATGCACCATACATGTTGAGACAGAATATCATATCTTTTCAATCTTTAATCTTGGGCTGGTTTGATAAAATACACTGTGGTAATATAATCAATTATTTAAATGCAATTTCCTATGATAAGTAAATTGTTAAACATGATACAATCCCCTTCCAAATTCATTTCCTTCATTTTCACAAAATTTCTATAGCACCAACAAACAGTTATTGACTCGGTCACATTGATTTCAGCTGTCTTCATGATAACCCCCTACATAACAGTTTTTCACACAATAAGTGTTTATGATAACCGTCCATGTAAAGTTCTCTATAACTAACCAATTAAAAATCACAATTTCCATGCATTCTTCATCATGATAATGAAGTACACATCGTTGTCGATTGAGGCACTGACTCCACAGTAGTAGTTTAAAAACTCCTCTTTGGTGACCTTCAGAAGCGGAGAAAAAAATGGATCTTAATGAACTGGTCATCAGAGGCAACCCACAATTCAGCATCTACAGACTTTCATACAATTGTGTGTAACTATTGCAAATGCAACACACCAACAATCTACATTTCAGTTTCTACTAATTGCTCTCTGAAGGATAGCATAACATATTTGATTAACCTATAATGACAGAATTAACTAGAAACAGACACAGGAAACCAGGAAACCCGAGAATTGATCAAGGAAACTGCCCAGAAAAGGAAAGACCCAGTGAGCACTGCCTAACAGGGAGCTCACAGAAGAAAATACAGTCTTTGATGAACTACACTTATAGGAATTCATAACAGATAATTGGCTGGGTCAATACTTTAGACTGAAAAAAATTAAATTTTCTCAAGTAAGCAAAATTAACAATATATGCAGATTGTATGTTTACACACACCTAAATGTAACCAAACACATAGCTAATTATCAGTTATAACCATAAAAATACATATTGCAAAATGACAAATAATGATCTCAATCTGTAACTATGAACTGTTGATTCAATGCTTAGTCAACCAACTGGTTACTGCAAAATAAAATGGGTAGCAAATCAGAGAATGCTGTAAGAATGTAATCCACCTGAAAATTATAGTGTGTATATTATATAAAATATATAATATATAGTGCTTCTTCGAAAGTGTAAAATATTAGCAGGTGAAAATTACCTTTGGTAACCTAATGGTAGATTGTTAACAAGAGCTCCTAGTGGCTAGCAAAGATATTATGAGATTATATTCCATGTGACATTCCCCACAAAGCAGTTACATATTAAGGCACCAGTCAAATGAATGGGCAATATGCAGAGTGATTTTGTGTTGAGTCAGGAGGGAAATTACTAAAAGAAGAATAAGGAAAGGGACAGCAAAATGCCCACATGTTAGTAGTTGAATATATCGCCACAGTAGGTCATGCAAAGAAAAAGACAGAACATGAAACATCTAAAGGAATTATATTGCTTTTCCACAGTATGATGAAAGTGTGTGTTAAAAAGTGAAAAGAAGCCCATCTCTGTTGTCCACATCCCAAGGTGTCAGGGGTTGTTACCCTAGGAATTAGGTGTCAAGCCGTTAGTTTAGTTTCCAGGCGTTTTTCATCATAACGATAAAGTAGACATCTGTGTCAATGGATGCACTCACACCTGCGTAGTAATTCATAAACTCTTCCTGTGTGACCTATTGCAGCAAAATACAAATCATAGTTGATAAAGGCAAAAAAAGGTTGCACTGTCCTGGAGTTTCAATAGGATGTAAGACTGTAGACACTGGAAATGCAGGAATGAAAAATGTTACGCAAAATGACAATCTGGCTTCAATTTTAAAATGGGAAAATGCCCGAGATGAAATGAGATGAGATGAAATAACTAGATACTTCTATGGAAGGGCTTAAATTGCCATATATACATGTGTATATAAATGGTATGTAATATCCTTTTTTGCCCAATTTGATTCTAATCTATCTGAAACTTAGTTTACTAATAGCAAAGAAAATTTCAAAACAAAAAAATTCAATTTCAATTTAGTATTCCACTAAAAGATATTGCATAATTGGATAACTGATACTGGATAATAACATGTCTCCCACCATCTGTGAAAGGAAAGTCAGCAGTTAATACAGCATCAAAGACTCAAACACCTAAAAAAGTAAAAGCAACACTAACTTAACACTTAACACTAACACTAACTAGATGCATAAATAACTACATTTCAGCTGGTGAACACACAGTCTCTCTCTCTCTCACTCTCTCACTCTCTCTCTCTCTCTCTCTCTCTCACACACACACACACACACACGTTTTGAATATGGATGCCACCTTAGCGATGCTGCACTGAAATACAGGAAAAAAGTGTATGTTATCCATATGACTGAAACTGAGTGTAGAAGCAGTAATTTTATGCTGGTTCAATCACAGTGTTTTTCAGTGTTTACAAATATCAACATATCAGTCCTCCTGTGGAAAATATCAATCAACATGAACTGTGCATTAATACATTTTGGCAACTTAGCACCCAGGTGGTAAGTGGCCCAACACAGTCCAGCTAAATCCTGGAAAATGGGGGAAAAAATGGAGCTGCTTTTTGCTGTATGTCATAACTACAGAGTAGAAGATTATCAGAGGAAATAAGAAATTAATATGACTAGATACCGTCTACGTACCTTCCCATCCTTGTCATAAGGAGAGTCAAAGCTGTCCAGGAACTTGCGGAATACCTGTTCCTCTGTCCACTCTCCATTCTGATATTTTGGGTGGTGCTTAGCATTGTAAACCCCTTTCAAGTCCTCTATGGTGATCACACCATCACCTGTCTTGTCCAGCTTTCTGAAGGCCTGCAGGATCACTTCCTTTCTAGCATTAGACATGGGCGGCTACAAGGATGCAGACAGTGACTGTCATAAATTCGGTTGGTAGTAGAAATGATATAACAAAAAACATTTGAAACATGTGATAAACAATTACAAATATATAAACATCCCTCTGTGTGGCAACAACGTGATGGGTACTGCATGGGTTTACCGTGATAAGGTGAGCCCACTGTCCATTTAAACAGACATGAAGTGAACCAAATGCAATATTGATGTACTGACCCTGAGTGTGATAAGGAACTCATCAAAGTCAATTAGTCCACTGCCGTCCCTGTCAAACTGCTGAAAAAGCTTCATGGCCTCCTCCTTTTCAATGAGGACACCATAGTCATTCAAGCCCTTCAAAAACTCCTTCATGTCCAGTGTACGGCTGTTGTCATCATCCATTATTCTGAAAGTCCTAAGAAGATATACAGATATAGGCTGATTAATTTCAAATTATTTTCAAATAGAAATTGACTGTAAGGCTGCAAAACATAACAGAGGGGCAGAGAGCTCCAACTGGAACGATAAGACATGCCAAGCTGGGTTATGAAAAAAAAAAAACCTTCCTTTGAAACATTCTTACATCACAGAGGTGGAACAAAAGGCCCCAGGCTCCCTGGAAAAACCTAAAATAAAGGTATGGTAGACGAGAGGTGTGTATTCAGCTATAACTACTGCAGTTGTACGACTCCCTCAGGAACAATAATCTCAACACAGGGCCCAAAGCAGTAACACAACCCAACACTGTCGCTCTCTGAGCCTTGGTGTGGGTGCTGCTCAATCCTTTTGCTACGCGTACACTGCAGGAGGTGCCTCACTCACCGGCCCAGCCCCTTAATTCCAGAAGACCCTCGTGCCAAACACTGCAGCCTCAGTCGCTCCACAGGATCCGCGCAGGCAGACAGCTGCCGCTTGGCATTCATGGCCATCTCCCGATCGTGCCGTGATGTCCCTGCCATGGCCTTCACCACCACACACAGACGGCGTAGGAGGACAGCAAAGGAACAGAGGGAACACAGCCAATTAAGCACACGCACACAGGCACAAACTACCTATGATTACCTACCTGTGCATACTTTGACTACTTATTACATTAACGTGTGTGTGTGTGTGTGTGTATTAACAACTGAAATGATTGTCTTTACTCCTTTACTCCCTGTTGTGCAGTGGTCTCTGCTCTTGGGATTCAAATATCATCCACCATGACGACAAGATAGTGTTGTCTATAGCACCTGTTAATTTTGAGCAATCGATACATGATGCTTCTGATTGTTACTTACTTTCTTCTCAACATAATCTTTACCTATTTATGCTTAACATAAAACTCCAGTTTATAAGTATAAGTTTATGAGTTTATATCCATCCATAAGTATATCCAAAAAGCTCAATTTTTGTTTCATCTGACCATAACACGTTTCGAACTGTCATTCATATGCAGTTTAGCAAATTCAAGGTACCTCTTTCTGTAGAGGCATCTTCCTTGGCAACTTGGTCATGAATGCCATGGTTCATTCTAACGCTGTATGTTCTGGAGATGCACACTGATGACCTTGGATTTACAGTTGCCCCTTGAACCATTTTTTTGCAGCCCGTATCTGTATCTGCAGCCTTAAATTTCTTAATAATGTACACTATGGGCAAAAGTGGTAGATTCAGCTTGTTGTGTGTGAGTGTATATATATATATATATATATATATATATATATATATACTAAGTTTACCACATTCTCTAACCCAAGAATATGCTACTAATTAATTTCTTCTATATCGTACCTCCACCCCCAGAGAAACAGGAAACCTTCAGAGGCCTCTGTATAGTTTCAGAAGCTCCCATTTAGCTTACAGAAAGCAGGATGTTGGTGTCGATGTGTTGTATAAGACTGTTAAAAAGGTAACTAAAATGTATAAATGCAACCCTTGTGTTTCTTAAATAAAATTAATTATTTGGGAGTAATATGAGTTTTTTTTTCCTTTGCAGTGATATTGAGATTTTTAAAAAGCAAGCAAAAACCCCAATATGTATTTCTCCTCTCTCTTTTTTACTTCCAATGTAGTCAGATGTATAAATAAATATGCAGGGCACTGTATTTGCTTTGTGTGTGTGTGTGTGTGTGTGTGTGTGTGGCCTCAAAACCCTTGATATATTTATGCAAATAAATTGTAAAACTGTAGCACTATCAACACTAGAACACAAAGAGAGAACAGAATAGTGTGTTCTACAAATAATGACATGTTTTTTTCATCTTGTGAATGACATATACAGTATTTAGCTAGCAAAGTTCTTTTTTAATGGTATTCCATACACACATCGTCCAGTTAGGTAGGTAATACAAATACTGCAGCTTGTGAGAGTTGGTATCCTATCTTGTACTGCCACTTGCTTTTTACCTAAAAACGTTTTTCTGTTGCATCACAAATACCCAATCTGTGTTCTGACGCCACCCTGTGTCTACAGCCAATAGTTAGAAATATTATGCACTGGCAATAATAGAGCCTAACGTCCCATGTAATGTTTGTAGCGCTATATACATTATGGGCACCAGAACAGCGTCCTTTTATCCCTCTGAGTCTCCCTCTTTGTATCTGAAGAAATATTTAATGTTAATAAACATAAGATGTTTCATCAGCCAGGAAAACTTGCATTTGCACAAGTGTGGGAGGAAACACATCCAAAGCACTCACTATAACGTGAACTAACGTTATCTCACCTGGCTCGACAAATATCGACAAATATTATTAATTCATTTAACAACAAAGGAATGAAATCTTTTTCTGATGTCGCCAACTAACAACTTGCTAAAGTTAGTATTTAATTCTTCACTACCATGAAAGTAGCAGAAAACATGCAACAGATGTTAGCAGGCTTTATTACTATAAACTAACATAGCTTCCACTGGTAAGGGATCCAAAAAGTCCCTCTACCTACTTCCTCTTAATGAAAACGAAGCTGAGAAGCTAGACGATAACATTCACCATTTATGTCAAATCACAATAAAGTACATCCCGTTTAATAATTTCTTACCTAAACCGACACGATATTAAAATTCAGCAGGTTGTCCACCTCAACCAACCTTCAAGAATCCTTTCGTGGCGTACTGTTGCCATGGAAATATATACAGAGTGTATTGATGGCTGTTGCGCATGGTGGTTGGTTTGATGCGTCTCATATTTCAGGGGTTTGGCGTCTGCCGTTGAAGCCTCTGCCCGCCATCTTTTGAAGATAGCCTCCTTACCGCCTTTGGGTTGTGTGTTGACAGAATATTTGCGCATTAGCTAACTTTTTCATTATTATTTATATTTCACAGTATCCATGTTTATTATAATGAATAAGGAGCAAAAGTGTAATTTGTAAAAATGGAAACATTCGGGTTTTTTCGAATTATTTTCGACTCAAAAGTAGGCTCAGACTTGCTCAACTAAAAAAAAAAAGCGAGATGCCTTCATGTAAAATGTAACTGGTGTAGTTAATGTATAACGGTTTGCATTAATGTAATTCTGCTCGTCCTCTCCCGTTCTTTGCGTATCAAATCAAATAGCCTGTGTGTTCTGTTTGTGGTCGTGTAATAGACCGCGAAAGACAGGGGAATAAAATGAATAGTAAATTTGATGATTTTGCTGGGTAATCTTCAAAGCATGGGCACTTTGGGCAGCGAAGCGAATCGGAAAACACGGAAGTATTCGCCCATTACACCAAGTTCAACATTAAGTTTTGTGTTCTTTGAGGGTTTGGGTATGGAGCAAACTCTACGTGGCTTCACAAAGCTATAGCTAAATTCTCACAGATTTGCTTGAATGTTGGTATCTAGCCGAACAGTAAACAGGAATATGCAACTAAATGTTGAAGAGTAGTCAATTCGGTTGCTGTTTTAATTGTTATTTAAGTGGGATATAGATTGAAACAGTGTCATGATTTAGGATTGGCGAACCTCCTCAAGCTCTTTGAACTTAGTTCCCACCAGTACTTTACCTGTTCAAGAAAAGCCAGTGTCTCCAAGGTCACATCATCAGTCTCACAATTTTACAATATTCTTCATTCAGAATCACTCTTCAGGGTAAGGGCAAAGTAGAAGTCAACTTGTGTTCACTGTCCAAACATTTACCAGTTAGTTAGTAGCCATTTTATAAATTGGCTTTTTTTTTGTACATAGCTATGTTACTTAGTATTATGGAATCACCAAGGTCAGTCTGGAGTGGGATAATGTGTCATCAGCATAAAAAAAAACATTAGTGTGGGAATGAAGGCTTTCTGCACAGCTATGGTAGAGAAGTCATTTTGAATATTTAACTAGTCTGGGCTACTCTAATCTTCAGGTTTCATAAGTGCAATGTCAGTGCTGATCAGAATTATCATGGATATGTTCCCAATTTTATATATTTAATTCAACTCATATATAAAATACTGAATAATTTGATTGATAACGATGCTGTCTCATTTACTACATTCTCACCTAGGATGGAATAACACAACACAAAAAATAACCACTCTCAAAATTGAACTATGCTTTCTTTTTTTTGTATTTTCAGTTTGATGAGTTTGCATGCAACTGATTGATTGGGATTTAATGAATAGAAGACTGATCAATTGACCATTTTACTCCTTAGCGGCTCAGGTGAAGTACGTGAAAGTGTGCATTCAGCTGGAAAGCAGGTTCAGATGTCTTCCATGCAGATAGTAAACAAATGCAGTAAGGTACAGATTAGAAGGCACATAGAAGTACTCTGTGGATGTGCAGATTGAGTATATGAAGAGGTAATGCTGAGGTATGCCACTGCCTCAAACTCAGCACCACGACTCGGCAGAACTGACAACAAAAAAGATGCATTGAATTATGGGGGTCATTGAGCATTTAGTCAGTCTAAAGAGATGATGCTGACACTGAGCCAAGAGTAGTGCATGTTGGCAGGGCATGCACAGAGAAAATGGGCAGCAAAAGCTTGTTATCTCAAAGTGCTGAGAAACATGATATTAAGACAAAGTCTGGGAGAGGAAAAACAAACAGGACAGTATAATAATGAGGAATGCAGCATTGGGGTGGTTAAGCTTAAAAACCCAATTTTCCCGACCATTTAGCTATTTACTTATTTTCTTTTTATTAGTAGTCTTTACTGTGCTTGTAACTACTTATTAGTTTATTTTGGTTTCTTTGATCTATTCATTTGTGTGTGTGTGTGTGTTTGTGTCTATTTGTGTCCCCATAACTAACTGTGGCAGCACATTTCATTTCTTTAACAAGTGCACCCATTTCTCTCATATCCTAAATAGACCTCTTGGTGTGGCTATTTGGTGGTCAACCTTCAATTCTTAAAAGTCAGTAAAAAGAATTTTAACAGAATCTCCAGTCATCTCAGTTTTTTTCTCTTCTGGTTGCTCACTCAGAGTCCATCGATACAGGATGTAGAGCTGGGGCAAGAACACTCGGAGGAGCATGAGCTGTTGAGCAGCAGCGCAGAGCCATGCTTTCACAATGACAATCCACCACTCTATCATGTAGACTAGAGTATTACATGGAGGATTTCACTGGACTGAAGTTTCAGCCACAAGTAACGTCCATGCACTTGGACCCCTAGATCCAACACAGCACACTGTACAGGAATGGCCCACTTGACAGGCTTCAAACAGGAAGGGGGGGGCGCATCAATTTGGTGGGAATGGGCGGTGCACAGGTAGATACTCCTGAATTATAGTTCCACAGCAAGCATTCACAGTGTTCAGTTCTAACTGTTTGGAGAAGCTCTTTTTCATGAGAACAAAAAGGGAGTTTGCTGTTCCATTCAGTACTACATTATTGTTATGGGTTTTAGTTTTTTTTTTTTGCCCCAGTAAAGTAATGAAACTGGATAGGTCATTGAAAGTGATCATTTTATTTTAATATACATCATGACATTCTTTTACAATTTCATTTTTATTTCACATATATTGAGAACACAGTGTACATCATGACTAATAAATTAGAATCCCAGCATCAGAACACGTGTCCATCCAGTAAATACAGCTACAGATTTTTTTTTTTTTTTTTTTTTTTTTAAAAGGAAATCATGGCAGTCTCTTCCTCATGTTTCTTCATTTCAAATAAATAAAATGCTACAGAATGTTTAAATATTATGTTTTTCCAGTTATATCATTCAATTAGAAAATTCAGAATAATTAGAAAACAAAATATGAAACCTTTCTTTTTGTGTGAAGTGGTAAAAATAGCAGAGATAAGAAGAGTGAATATTTTCTCCAACAAAATCGTCAAAAGCAAACATCAGATTACAGTTTTTTGCACACCTAGATGAATGATTGAAATTTAGTTGCACTGAGAAGACCTGGAATGAAATATTTACAATGTTTATTGATGTAGGCCACAAACCTCTTGGCTGTGACGCTGACAAAAAAATCATAAATACCCTAAGTAGGTATAATGTTTCTCATTCACTGGAACAATAAGGGGAAGGAAAATATACATGTGCCTTATAAAAACCAAACAAAACTGCTATTTAAGAGCTATTTACAGTATATAGCATGATGTTATACAAAACGACATTCAACTCAGATATTGGAATCAATGTTTTCAAGTTGACTAATGTCTTAAAGATGTGACCACTGTATACACAACCTGTTGGTGTTAAGGTGCAAGTTACCATAAGCCATGGTGACATGATAAAAAAGATCTACTGAAAATGAAACATTCCTGAGGAATACAAACAACAGATCTTGTATTCTTCAATACCTATATACCATTAATAAAAATCGTAAAATTGCAAGCAAATAAAACACTTTTAAAGACATTAATGTGTTATGCTCCCCTTTCTCTCGTTATCTTTAGATCTTTTAATTGATACACTTGAAACAATGGTCAAACAGAAAAATGAAATTGATAGAAGGCTAGCTAAGTAACATTAGCTTTTTGCCTTATAGACCAAGCCATATGTGCAATATTTGTCAGTGTTTTCTGATGATGTGCAGAGGTGAATTAGTGCCATCACAGGTAGCTAGCTACTGCGAGTTGTCACCCTCTTTATTAAAGAAAGAGAGGTACAAACAGCAAGGACGCTAACACAATGATTATACTTCACTATATACTCATAGCTAGCTAATGTTAGCCACCTAAGTAGCCTAGCAGTTACCAAATAGTCATCACAGACAATTTACAGACACTTGCTATGTTACGACTGATGAAATACACCACTCTTCCTTCACTACAACTAATGTTAAACATCTATCCTACTTTTTGACAGTTCTCTTGCTCTGTCGGTTTATACAACACAAAGCCAATCTCTATAGCAATACCGATATCAATATCAATCGCATACGAACAGGGTTTATGAATATTACCCATAATCTCAACGCTAACCCTTACAAAAGTCATAGAAAAAGTCCCCAAAGATCTCAGTATGTGTTCAAAAAACACTTTAATCTCCCATGATCAAATTTACCAGTATAGTGAGACTAACATGGCCATAGTGCACCTCATTATGTCAGACAATACATCAAATATCTGTGCAACCATGCTTTTGTAGCTCTGAGGGAAAAGAACCTGTGGCTTCATTGTTGCTGCCAGACAAATAGATCCCTTGATCACTGTAATATTGCATCATTCTCACAGTGGGGAAAATGGCTTTTGATGCTTGTTGACACGATAACAAAACTGTAAAAGGAATAACATTTTTTTTTCCCAAACCCTATAAATAGTTTTCTCAATTTGATCCAATACATAGCTTGGATCAATGATTGTCACAAGTCTAGACTCTGGTACTGGGAGAAAGCCATACCAAAAGGCCACAATCAGAATGGAAATAAGCAAGTGGGGGAATCCACTACATAATGGCAAGGGTGGCATTCAGAGAAAGCCAGAATATTTGTCTGTTCACTTCATTCTCCATTTGTTTCATCATAAATAACGCTTAAATAGCAGTACTATTATTCAGCAGTTACAGTACCAGCACATTTCAATCTTACCAAAGATAAACAGCACATTCTTAGCAAATGCCACTGAAAATAAACAAAGTAACCCAACTTCATCAAATGCTGTGTATATAAAAAAGAAACAGCACAACAGTAATTATGACTGTGATCAACGAACATTAGCAAAGCAACATACTGGTGTACCCACAAGGCACATTACCTTATGGTTAGTGATGTAGTTACACTAGCTCTTGGTGAATACCTGTCTTACAGGGAATCATATACAGAGTATAATCAGAAATTCATTTCACTCCTGTACCACTGATGCTTTTTATTTCCAAGAAGAATGCTTTAAAATGGACTACAGTAACAATTCCGTGTGACCTATCCACAAAATTTTCATTTTTTCTGACACATCTATTTCACAGTGCCTACAGGTTCAATGTCCTTTGTTGAAAAGTCTACGATTATCTTAATTCCCTCAGTGCTTACACTTATATTATGCCACCCAAATGACTTCCCAAAGATGTTTAAAATGATTCTCTGCAAGGTTAGGCTTGACTTGAACAAAATGTGTCACCTCATGAACTATTCACAAAGTGATCCGTGACGAGGGCTATCGCTTTTATATCTTATACAAAAGTCAGATCCTGGACAACAATTTCAAAAAGTTCTCATTCATCAGTAATTTATAAATATGTTCTGAAACATAAACTGTTTATTTTTTGTATGCACAAATAAACACAAATTTATAAAATGCACATAAGTGATAATTGTTGACAAATCCTAGCTGGATCAAAAACTAGAACTGCTCATGCATGCCTGTTGAATGTTCTGTAGTAAAAAAAAAAAAAAACAAGTAAGCATAGTGTGCATGATGAATATATATAATTGACAGTATGTGTTATTACTGTTATGAAAATACATAATAGCAAAAACTGAAGAAGTATTTTGGTATTTTTAGGCAGCCTTGGCAGGGAGGTTAAATACAATAATAAAACTACTGCTTGCAAAATTTGAGGAAATGCTCTTCAATTTCTTGTAAAGTAACTGCACAGAAAATTACGCCAACATTTTCAGCAATACAATTAAGGTAGATATTGCAAATGAATGGCGAA
This sequence comes from Megalops cyprinoides, assembly GCF_013368585.1. NCBI lineage: Eukaryota > Metazoa > Chordata > Actinopteri > Elopiformes > Megalopidae > Megalops > Megalops cyprinoides. The sequence goes on from NC_050587.1 coordinate 28,209,634, forward strand.
CATATTTACAATATATATATTTATAACAGATATAATAAATACATATTTATAATACATATTTAAGTTTATATTCAGAAATATAAACCTTTTTCCCCAATTAAGGCCAACAGGGGCATTTCTTTTCAGACATGCATGATATGAAACCATATGATCCTTCAAATCAGCCTGACCAATGGGATGTATGTTTTTTGTTGTAATGTTTTGTTATAAAGCAAGTACTTTATGTTCATGCAAATAATTTTACTTCATTTGTTTACTGAATTTCCTTGTGTAACCTGAAAAATAACCCTGAATACAGCATCAATCCATGCAGTGAGTGTAAAAAGGACACAGGTTTGCACTGTTCTTCAAACACAAGAAAACAATTATATGCATGCTTGACAAGGTTAGTATGTTTATAAATCAAGCAGATCACTATCAAGTTACAGGGAAAAAACTCATCTTCGCTCTCTGTAAGTACCCCAGGCTACAAATCAAACATAAGTTTTCAGATGCTTACTGACCAGGCAGTTCACATGTACCATCTAAACAAGTGTAACAAATTACACTATAAGCACCAATGAAGAATCCCTCTAACTGATCCAGCTACAAGCAGCGAAGCAGCACAGCAATTTTTTTTTTTTTTTAATTATGCAAATGCTGCAATGGCTGCTGACTTGATAGTTAAAAATTTTCTAAGGGACAGTATTAATGTTGAGGTAATAGCTTCAAATCATTATATGGGAGAGTTTAAGCTTTGCCCTCCTCCCTGCACATCTTACCCCACATCTCTTGCCACCTTGACTGGACACTTGATGATGTGACCAAAGCATCACATTCAGGATTTACTCTAGGAAGGGATGGGGAGGAGGGGCGCATTTAGTAGTGCAGGATGCTGCCTTAGATGAGACAGCATGTAAGTGACCCTTGAACAGAGTTGTTCATTCTGAACAACAGCATGATTTTCCTAGTGGAATCCAAAGGGAATAACTGCCTGAGTGCCCCGTGACTACTTCATACATCAGATGCTACTTTACCATATAATATGCCATGCAGAGGCCACAAAAACCGGAAACGGTACTTAATGTCTACTTAAATACAAATGCCAATATTTACAAACTACATCACTAATAATGTAACAACTTTGCCAAATATTGCAGACACAGTAACTTAGGTATGTACAATTCAGTAATAAATACAATTTTAGAGAGCAGAATTAATACAACAGCAGAAAAGGGGGCAGATACATACTGTGGCTGCACATTTATAAACAGATGTGAGCTATTCCCACTGACCAAGTGTCAGTTCTCTTGAGTGCAACGAGCCAATTTAAAGCTGCCACAAGGTGAACAAATTAGACCACTCCATTAAGAAAACTCTCCCTACATCTTTCCACAATGTCCTCCTTATGGACATGTAAAACAGAATTTGTGGAAAAGTAACTCTGGGTTAAATTCTTAGACGGCAAGAGTTGGGAGAAATGAATTATTCTGTAAACACATGAGTTGTGTGACTTACTACTTAAAGAAATATATTTCTGCAGATTTAAAAATGGAAGTGAAGAACTTGCCTCAAATCTTCAAATTCTACACTCAAATTGATTTTTGTGATACATGAGCAGGATTTTCAGCAATCTATAGATAAGTCCCATCGTTATTTTTTTTTTTTAAATCTTAAATCTTAAATCTTAAAAAAAAAAAAAAATCAAGCAATTTATCGGGTGTAATTTAAAATGGATTAAAAGGGGAGATATGTCCTTAATGAAAATGAAGATACTTAGGAGACAGACCCATTTTTATTTAGAAACAAAAACTTTTCCCCACCTTTGGTATTGCATGGTTCACACACAGCTCTAACTTCATCACCAGCATAATATTAGGTATCACAACTGACATAGGCTAAGCTGCTGTACAAGCATTTATGTCCACTAAGAAATGCACTAGTTACCCAAATGTTGGTTAGTGTGTTCTGCATAAGCTACTGAACTATAACTGTAAGAAGCAGATATTGGCCTATTACCTAGCATCATTCATTCAGATTTTATCTTGCTAACTAGCCTCTCTAAGTGGCTAATACTATTTGATATTATTGTTATAGTCAGGTTGTTATCTACAAAACTCATATCTATTGCTTACTAGCAATTCCAAGTTGCTTTATGTTACTAAAATTGCACAATGTTGCCATCCAAAACCAAACAATAACATTATCTGGCAATGAAACATCTACAATTCCTTACTGGCTTATGCCTCTTTACACGAGGAGATATTTTCGGAAGTAGTCTGCATTTGTTGGCATTTGTTGAATATCAGTGAACATATCAGTGAACGTTTCCATTATGTCTTAAGTATAGTGTTATTTCAACCAACTGAGCAGCATGCCCAATCATTTTTGTACAAGATATATCTTCATACGTAAACTTGTGTGCCCTCTTTACAATTCCTCTGGAAGAAAGTTAGTTCAATCAATAGTTTGCTTTAACCCAGAAAGGCATTTCATTTATCACTGACGGTACAACTACGGTTGAAAATCAGTAAATATCAAAATGCTGTTTAAAATAAGTAAATAAATAAATCTGTCAGTTTTCTTATACATATGAATTTAAGCCAAAAATGATAGGGCTTATCCATAGAGGAGTGATTTGTGTTCTTTCCAATGATCAATGATCTTTTTTTGTTACAAGTTTAACCTAAAGGAGGCAAATTTGTCTAGTGGGCAGCTCAACTGAACTCAGTTTCAGTTGCTCCAAGAGCAGGGCCAACAACAAGATTATATTCTGGAGCTGCTTGAGTTTTACATGGATGTATGCTCACATCTGAGTACAAGCCGGCCAAACAGCAGCCATTGGGATACACAACGCCCTGACAGGCAAAGAGCATCACCAGTGAAAGGGAGAGGTACTGTGCTACTTTTTGTGCCACCTTCCTGGCCACTGTCTTGCCTGTGTGAGGGGTGGAAGGGAGGAGTGAGAGAGTCAGCATGCTTTCCTCTCCTTCCCGTCCTCAGCTGCTGTCACACGTCGTCGAATATTCGGCTCCGGGACGAGGACATGGACAGGTAGCGACCCCCTGCGTGTCTGCGGGACAGGACAGAGAGGGGTGCATTCACAGAGGGGTAGTGCTCATTCCCTCTTTCTCACTGTGCTCCATCTCCAAATGTGAAAGTGTACCGTAAGGGCTCCATACACAGCTATCAAAGCATCAACCACACAAGTAAACGCGGTAATGAGGAGCAGGAAAACAGAGACAGAGAAAGCAAAGACCCTAAGGAAGAAGGGAGACTGGAAAAGAGGAGAACAGAAAGTGAAGGATGCTGAAAGAGAATAAAAGAATGCCTGGTCTACCCCACCTCCCCATCTCTGACTCCAGGTCATCGGAGAGTGCCTCAGCATTGAAGTCCAGCGGCTCGGCATCCTGCAGCAGCTCTATTCGGTCCCTCTCCGGCCGGCCGCTGGACCGAGAGTACTTAGCTTCTGTCACAGAGAGAGAAAACGCACCAAATGTAAACACATTTGCAGTTTTGGTTCATTACTTCAGCACACCTGACTTTTGATAACACACTCACGTCTGTTAGCGCTCGCGTTAGCTGTGTCAGAGTAGTTGGTCTCTTTCAGCTCAGAATGAGTGCTTCTGTTCCTGGCAGAATAGTCATCCCGCTGGTTCCCATAGCGCTCTTTCCATTCCTGAAATACAGGTATTGCAATCACAAAAAACAGCATTCTGCATTCCTTTTCTCTAAAACTCAACCCTACTGCTGAACACCCAAAGGGCAATCGATAGTTTTAAACTGTCAAAAAGCCTTTATGTCACGTCAAACAACAAACACAAACTACAGAAAAAATGTATTCCACCCAATTTCATACATACTCTAGGGAATAAATATTGTTGTACAATTAAGGATTCTATTTTTAAGGTTTTTTATTTTCTTTGAAAAGTCCCTTGGTCCTTGGGTAAGGGCCTGTTTATCAGATTCACGTCCTCTATCCTTTACATCCACTTTGTAAACCACTGACTGTTAATAATTAAGCAAACACTGCCAACCACATTCTTCTGATATTACCCACCTACTTGCTTCCATAATGGAGGCTACAGAGGTACTTACTGGTATAACTACAGAATGCACAGTTGCAAAACAGGTTCCATCTTTCAAGGACAGAGGTGGAGTGACATTAAAATAATTTAATAATGATGGTAATAGACTTTATTTACTCTAAGCATACGCCTGCTGGCCCAAAAGAGGAAGTAATAAAAAAATAAGCACTCACTCTTCGTCTGTTCTCTCCATCTTCCACCCTCTGGCGTTTCCTTTTCTCTGTATCGAAAACAAGCAGACTCAACATCCCATTTATTTTCCACTGACACATATACTGACTCCACTGACACATTCCACATATATTATATTCTTAAGCTAAGTAAGGCGCAAAAGCAGATATGCTTTCCCATGTCAAGGGATAATTAAGCAACAGAAAGGATGAAACATTCATGACTGTATGTGAAACATGTTGCTAGAAGATAGCGGCTAACTCATCTGGCAACCAAACACAACCTTGTTTGGAGGAGGTGTACATTTAAAAATTCTTTATTCTTATGGCATATCCAAACAGGAAGGTACACACATGCAACAAGGCAGACAGATGAAACTTAGTCAAACTATTGAAACTTAGTCATGCAACACTTCTAATATTGTGACTGTGTGTGTGTGACTTTTGCTTGTATTGTACTCTGCCTCACTGGTAAGTCGCCTTGGATAAAAGTATCTGCTAAATGGGTAAATATAAATGTTAAGTGTAAGGAAAATAGAGCCAAAGCACTCACTAAACAAAAAGGCCACATTTTTTGTGGCCACAAGCTCACACAGGCTGGATGAAATTAGACAAAAATGAACTCCTGCTCACCTCGACGGATTAGCTCCTTTCCCTCGTCGATCAGGTCAGAGGTCATGTTGTTGTCACCCATGAACTGCTGAAAACCCAGGAGGTTGAGACAGCGGGTGCCCAGGCTACAGAAAGAGGGTTCAGGGGTCAGAGTTAGCGCACCCACTCTGTCAATCACTTTCCTTCTGCATCACTTCATTGCCCACGCTCATTACAATATGTTATTATAACTGTAATGCACTATCATTTACAATTATAATTACATGCTTTTTATATTCCTGGAACATACATATTTAAGGTTTAAATCCAGCTTTGCCTTAAAACAACAGTAACAATTAACATATACCATTTATGCAAATAGTGCCACACCAAAGTATGTAAATTGAATTTCAAGTCATTTTGACTGCTAGTTTAAAGAAAGTAGCTTTGGAAAAATCAAATGGTTAATTTCTTTATCAAACAATACATTTGAATTTGCTTGGGAACAGGTGAAATGGGTACCTAAATGAGAAAAAAATGTGGAAACAAAGAAATACAAAATCCTCTTTTTACTTATCCTGATATAAGCTATACTTGTAGAATTATGAAACTTGTGGAGTTTTAGTTTTTTTTTTTTACTCCCCTCATGTGCTATGGTGCACCACAGTCTACATTACAGAAAGTGATATAACTCTTACATCACTTATAACTCTATAATGTAGTAGTGACGGAGAAGGCTCACCTGAAGTAAGTGGCGATGCAGAGTATAACAATTAACATGGGATAATAGATGTAGAAACCGTTGGCTATAAAGGAGAGCACCCGCATGGAGCCCATTATCTGGAACAGAGGGAAGACGAGGCAAAGTTAAAAAGCACTGCAGTGTAGTCCAAATGAATACCCATTGTTAGCTCTAAAGAACTGGTGTACTTTCAAGAACATGTTCCAGCTATTCATTAAGAAACCTGCAGTTAAACGGCCTTTTTAAAATATGGTTGCTCTTCTGTTTCTTTGCCCTCTCTTTATTCTTTGTGATTTATGTATTAGCCCCAAGTCCCCTCAAGTGGCCCAAAGTACCCCACCTTTCCTGCACTGTATAATAACATCCACAACTTAACAAGCAGTCATGTGGCCGTATAAATGTGCAGTAGACAAAGTCGTAAATTAATGCTGAAGAAGTAAAATAGAGTATCAGTTCTCAGATTTTACTAAAATTATACAATGCCTTATTCAGGCCGAAGGTAGTATATCTGTGTTCAGTTTCACTACCTAGCTATCACACACAAAAGCTCAAGAGGAAGTTCAGAGCAGGGCAATGAGGCTATTTCTATTTTGAATTATTTACAAAGAATGATTACAAAGATGATTTACAAGGAAATACTAAAGAATAAGGCTTTACATTACATTACATTACATTCATTTAGCAGATGCTCTTGTGCTGGAAGTTGCTCTGGATAAAACAAGAAAAGTGTATGCATTCAAGTTGAATGAGCAACAGTGTCAGACCAGGCTAACAACACTCCCAGAGCAAGCCCTATCACAAGTTAACTTGTGCAACCTGACTAGACAAAGAAAGCCAAGTATACTACCATACATTCATTCTGAAATGCTCATTCTGAAATGCACCACCTGCCCCTTCCCTCCCACTGGGACCCCACAGACTCACAGAGGTGTATGCGGTTTGCTCTTTCTGCTGATGCGAGATAGCCGAGTCCATGTGGATCAGTCCCAGAAAGTTCAGACACAGAGGGGGAGTCAGACGACAGAAGAGCCTGCAGATCAGCATAGCATTAATAAGGCAGTGGGAAGAGCCATCATGATTCATTAATTACCAGCTTGAACAAGAGTGCCTTTACTCTAGAGAAAAGGGCTTTCATTGGTCCAAATTAAACACAGCTTGACAGTGCGTGGCAGCTCCCCCCATTAAGAGGTTGACGAGCCTCACTTGTCCATGACTAACACAGCTTTCAATGACATACATGCCGCTGAACTGGAGGCTGTAGGCATCGGTCTGGTGGTGGGAGGCGAAATAGTAGTAGTTGAAGACTCGGATGCGGAACACAGTAGAGTACACACAAGTACACAGGAAGAAGATTGTGATGAAGCACGCCATCTGGTAAGCAGAACAATATCGTCAGGGAGAAGATAAGATTATTTATCAAAGCTGACTGATCCATGTCCTCTTTTAAGGTTAAGCAAAAGGCAACGTTTCACTTTCATAAGTCATTTGTGACTTTACTGCTTATATAACTTTTATAACTTTGGCTCTACATCATTCAGAGACAATGTTTCTGTCATTTTCAAAGCTCTTTATGTGCCCCATTACAATAATGGCCTTCCAGCTGTGTGGAGGGTGTATACACATTTTGTTTCTTTTATATTAGATAAAAACTTAAAAAAACAAGACATTTTAAAGTTTCTACTGAATAGCTTGTATTTTAAATTATTCTGGGTGACAAAATTCAGATGAAACTAGTAAAATAGCAGGAGATGCTGTTTTTAATTAAAAATGATGTTTCTGGAACAAATCAGTTAAAACCAAAAACAACAGGGCTCAGACATATTATCTGATAAGAAGGGTGCCATTTAAGGCAATGCTTATGACTGCACTAACAAAATTTGACTGCACTAAAAAATATAGGGTTTTCTGGATGTTCAACATTTTTCTTTTGTACAAACAGCACCTTGTCACACCATTGGCATTGATGGCATATAATAGGGAGAGGCAGTCTTTCAGGGCAAGGTAATCTCACCTCAATGTACAGGTAGTTGTATTCCCTCTCTGCCAGCTGAATGAAGACGGCAAAGAGAGAGAGGACGGGCCGAGTGCTGAAGAAGGTGCATTCGGACCAAACCACCACCACAGAGAACACAGACAGAACCACCGCCAGCACGCGGTAGAACCACTGCCTCAGCATGCACTCCCAGTACCACTCTAAGGGAGAGATATACACATACACATTACTTACACATGTACAGCACTACTGTGAGGACAGACAAACGGAGACAAGTGTGTGTATGCACATACACACGCAACATTCAGTTACTTACAAAATCAGACACACAGCAGGCTAGACGCGATTCTCTCTGTTCATATTCAGTTATTAAAACTGTTCAAATAGTCTACTCTACATGGTCTAATTCTGGACAAATACTCTTAATCACTGGATATTTCAACATCTGTTGAATATTTGATGGCTATTCAGATTCCCATTTGTGTCTTTATTAGTGTCTCCCATTGTGATGCCATACTGTGTGCATATTCTGTCTGTCAAAATGGTTATTTTAGACTGTTTACTCCATTTCATTACCGCTTTATTTTACCCCTCTCTTTCTGCCCTCTCAGCTTGATTACAGTTATGCAATATTGTGGTAATACCAGAAAATGAGCTAAAATTAAACTAAACTAAAAATAAACAAGATAAAGAACTACCTCTGGTGGATACCCTTATTAATGACTTTCTGCTACTCAGCAGAAAAAATGAGGGCATTGGAACAGGGTATTGCTGGAGCCGCTGACTTAGCTATAGAAGTGGTACTCTCACTGAGGGCTTAGTCACAGCTAAAAGGACTTTTGTTCTTCTTCCTTTATAGGCTTTCAAGGCGGTATGGCCTACAGACCTTTGACATTGCTTATATTTAAGACTTTAGAAAAAGCATCCCTCATAACAGCACAAGGGTTTCCTGTGTTAGGCAACCCTATGATAATATCATCCGTTTCTAACGTTTCTAAGCACAGTCATCTGACACAATCTAAAATGCAAAAAAGATGTTTGGAACTTTAACTACACAGATCTAGCTGAGAAAAATATTTTTAACCTTGCTGAGAACAACATTTTTAATAAATTCACCAGCTTCCTGTCCAGAAACTCAAATTTTATGGTCTATATATTTCTGCTAATGCTACAAACTACATTAAAAAAATACTCACTACTAAAGCAGGTATGACCTTCAAATTAGCTCTTCATAACTGAGGTAGTGATCTCCCTAAACTGTGACTGGACTTTTGATATTTGGTTTAGTTTATTATCTTTTCATGTTATTACAGAGTATCTAAAATTACAACTATTGCAACCTGTTAACATACAAGAACATTTCACTGAAACATTTTTCATCTGTGTGACTTGAAGGCCTCTTGCTCCCTGTTCCCTGCAACTTCAAGTTAAGGTCCTAAGCTGTTAAGGACTGATTTTGAAATCTAAGTTCATAAGCCATGGAATATTTCAGTTTGATCCATAAGGAATATCAAATCACTGTGGAAAGATGTTCAGGCCTTCCATCAGCAAACACAGAGCCAAAAAAGTGAGCATACCCCCTTCAGTTACACCCATAAATAGGAGAGACATTGGTGCACAGTGAAAAGTAAATGAGAGAACTCAGTAAGGCTGATGTGAATGCTCCTCTTTTCCCATGCCTGACACCCCACTCACCTACTGTGGGGGTGTAGATGTAGCGGTTGATCCAGCCAGGAGGCTCGGCAGGGGCAAAGCTGTGGACAAACTGGCGAGAAGAGCTGGTCTCATTTTTGGCCACGTCCTCCAAGTGGAAGGCCTCATCCAACAGGATCTGCCACTGAACTCGGGTTCGATTATGCCGCTGCACTGCATAGATCACCTGACCAACAGGCCCACAATGTCACATGACAGCATAGTTTTATACAACATACTTTTTGTTCTGTTAATGCACTACTGCCCTATGCCATAAAATTTTTCACTCTCCAGCAATGTAACAGATGTTTGTTGCAGACTAGCCAAACAAGAACAACACCTGTGAAAATTCTGCATAGTACCTGCTTATGAAGCTTCACCAGGCTTTTCTCACTGGGATAAGTGTTCTGTTTGTCATCAAAATCCTCATAATCATCCATGTTCCTGCCCATCTTCTCCTGGTAGTCTGTGGGACACTGAAGATCCATCCAACAATGATTCAGGTTATACAAGTCAACAGCACAGTAGGGGAGGTCTGCCATCCCAACAGAGCAGGGTCACAGAAACTTTACACTAAATTACTACGTTCTCTGAGCTTTCTATGCTTCAGTTAATTTCTCTCCCTTACCTTTCTCAGAATGGTGTCAATGTACTTCCGCAGGGGATGGTTGTACTTAATAGCCTCGCTAATTTTCCTCACCTCCTGTAAGTGACAGACAGTGAGAGGGCATGGTGGGCAGAAGAGAAATCTTCAGCCTGATTTTGGTATGAAAACAACAGCTCCAAGCCTCCCCACCTCCTACTTCCTTACCTCCATGATGTCCTCCAGGTTCTCCTCAGCATCTGCCTTCTCAGCCATCAGCTTGGCTGCTTTGAAGTAGGTCTTGATCAGCAGGTGGCCATGACGTGAGGCGTTCCAGTAGGAGCGTGGGATTTCCACCAGCCCGTAGCCCAGCAGCAACACCAGCAGGAATAGCCCCCAGGTGTTGGCTGCAGTAATGCCTATTGTCTGCAACTCATACCTGAGCGCAAACACAGGCGATACAGGGAGGGAAGGGGGGGGAGTCAGCAAAAATGTTGGGAAATACACAAGGGACGGGGAAAGGGAGAAGTGAAGAACAGAAGTGAGAACAGATGGCTGATATGATGAATGTCATAAGGAGAGGCATGGGTTGGACGCTAGCGAAGGTGTAGGGTGGCGTGACAGAGGTAGGGCTCACCAGGACAGGTGCCATTGCGGGTGCACGGCCACATAGATGAGAAGAGAGCCAAAAATGAGCAGGTAGGTGCCATAATAGATGGCATTTTCAATGAGTGCCGTCTTTATCTTCCCAGTGATGGAGAAACCCCCAGACCGAGCATATGACTGCATGAAGGGTAGCAGCAACCTGTGCAAAGGACAAAAGGTGAAGTTACTATATTACAACAAACTTTCATTAAGGATAACCAACTATGTGATAGGCTGTGTATTGACACAGATGTGTTTAACAATTTTCTTTTTTATATTATTATTATTGTTTAAGAGACCTGTGTATCTATCTTGTAATTTTGTAATCCAATTTTTCAAATTAAAACATTTTGTCTGGATTAACTTGATTCTAGTTTTCAGGAAAGCATTGTTGGACCAAGTTTATTCACACATCAATGGCTATTGTAATCTTATGCAGATAGTCATTGCTGTGGTGACAAGTAAATGTTTTGCTTAGGCTGGGCTGTAACACTTTCATGAGACCAATATCAAATTCCTGTCACAAAAGTATTTTTATTTATTTATTTATTTTGACAAATGTACCAAGTCAAGTGGTTGATTGCCTCCACTTGCCTCCACTGTCAACACAGAAAGATCTTAAAATATGATCATTAGATCATTATTTGTGTGCTGACATGCCCAGCCTCATTTCTTGATTCAAAGTGATCCATAATAATTCTGTAAAATGTACTTGTAAGGTTCTTGTGGATTAAATAAAGTTTGATAAGTTACTCCAATAGTAACCAATGGATTTAAACATGCAGGTGTAAACAGCCTATTTTATAATATTAAAATACCACTCCTAACGCTGTACTATTTTGGTTGACATGTTATATGCCATAATTTATTTGTGCTTCTTTGTTGTTTCCAGAAAAACCGATAAAGTAAATAAACATAAGCTTAATTATCATTTTCTGTTTACAGTGAATCATTGTTTTAATCACATTTTGAATGTTTGAATCCACAATTCTCATAAGATCGGAATGACCCAGTATTTTTCTATCAGAGTAATCTTGACTTGTACTTAAAATTCTGAAAAATCCAGTGGTAGCATTCTATTGCAATTAAATGTCAAATCAGATTACTGCATCAAAATCCAGATCAGAATAATCCTGATCCTGTCTGTTTTGAAGTTTTAAGATATAATCCCGATCAGGAGGCAAAATCCGATTTCCAATGGTTTGAAATACTGGGCTCTGAAGAGATGCTCCTCTCCAGAATAAGACAGCCATCACTACCCCTGATTTATGGTCTCCCAGACACCAAATGATATGGCAACAGCCTGCAATAACTGTCTTGACCTTCATGTTTGGCAATGCAAACACTGGCTATGCAGCTCTCTCCAGTAAGGCAGTTTGCTGATTTCAGAAATCTATACAGAGACTCAGGTCAATCTTGCAGCAAAAAAGCCAAGTTGCAATTCCAGATCCATGAACTACATTTGGAAAAATTACCAGAAAAAGGAAAACTGAGCAATAATGGGTATTTTAACATTACTGAATATTGTCTGCATATGCCATATTTTAATAATTCTCCAAATTAGTTAAATTCCTTTTATGCTACTTCTTTTTTTTAAAAAAAACAAGGCTTCTCTCTTTGACCAATGTCCCCATCTGTGATAACCCAACAGTAAAACAGCACATCATTCCATGTTGAAACAGTTGACTGGCTAAAGGAAATGGTGCCCACCCATTTTTCCCCAGCACAGAATCCTTTAATATGAGAAATATATCACAATAGAAGGATCAGTCACCTCAACACACTATTAATGGTTTTGATATAGCCTACTCCAGCCTTCAAGCCAGCCTAAAAGCCTATTGTTTTGGTGCTTTCCCCCCCCTTTCTTTCTCCCTGTCATTCCTCCTTTCATAATTCTTGACAGGGCCCGAAAACCAGTGTCATGTACTCACCAGGTGAGACACTGCGAGGTCCAGTACACAACCCGCCAAAACACAGGCATGATTCCATCTGGAATGTAGCTCCATGGCTTGTAACACACTTTTGAAACACTATAATGGAAAAAGAAAGACCCAGAAAAAGGCCTTTAGCTGTGTGAACAAAAGGAAATGCTGCCACCAGAGAAGAAGTATGTTACACAATAGCCTGTATCTCCAAATGAGAATACATTTTTGTCTGAATGAAACCAATTTATATAGTACCTTATTAAATTTTAAAATCTAATTTTAGCTAACTGTAACTACATTTCATTGTAAATATTTTTACTAAGTAGAGAGTGAGTAAATGATGACTAATTATGTTTTTTTTTTTTCCTAAAAGAACTCAGGACCGGGCAGGCCAGGGGGGGGGGGGGGGGGGATAAAAAGAGCCTTGATAGTTTCAGACAGAAAAGGAGAGTACATCTAATTGAAAAAGCAGATTGTGTCTAATCCGTACTTAATTAATGTTCACTGGGCCTTGACTTCAAAAAGAGCCCTGTTCTCTCTGCAGAACTGCCCCGGTCAAATCCGCTCTCATGTGGGAATCCATGAAAAAAAAATGTGTCTTGTGCATTGCTGTGTACTGATATTCACTGTTCCTTTTCAACAGGAGCAAATCAAGCTAATAAAGTAACCTGAGTAAGAGAACCACTAGTATTTTCATTCATAACTGACTACAGCTGAAATGAAACTAAAATGGAAAACCGAGCACCAAAGCTGGTACTATTAATCAGAGGACCATGAACATTGTTCTGTCCCAATTTCAGGTCATTATTTGTCCTGGATATCTAATTTGTTAATCAGTGAATGAATCAAAATTTGGACTGAATCCAGCCATTCTGAAATTTCAGAACAGTTGTCACATCAGTCAAATTACCAATGTTTACCTGCTCCTCAAAAGGCAACATCCCATAACACCCTGTACAAATCAGTGCATGACATACAGAGATGACAATGCTTGGCAGATGTGCAGACTGTCCTAACCTTTTAGTTGGGGACACGGAGGAGTTTGTTGCTGTCCGGTTGGAGACGGTCGAGGTCACAGTCGGAATTGCTGTGTGCTCTTCATTTTTGCACTGCCTGTAAATTGTCTAAAGAGGCAAAAAAATAAACAATAAACAATGACCGTGGTAATTATTTTGAAAACTTTAAAGGTTGAAATAGAGCACTGAGACTTATAGAGAAAATATATATTGTATAACAGCAAGGTTAAGGAACCCAAACGTGAACAAGGACCAGTACTATATGACCCAGTAAAGGTAGTGTGGGCCTTAACCATACAGATACTATGCAGTACTTATAACTTCATTGTCAGCAAGTGTGTACAATACCAGCAAAGCTAACAGGAATACTGGCCAAAAGTTTGGGATTCAATCTTATCTAATTTATATAAAACATAGAAAGAAACCGAAATCATCTAACTTAATGCAGTACATCTTAGAGAAATACACCCTAATAATCGATTACTGTATTTTAAAAACATTACCTGGATTAATGGCAACTGGAATCACAGCACGAGCATAACTAGAATTTTAATTCATGATTTTTCAAGGTAAACATCAAAATTAAATAAAGATCTAAAAATATAAAATATTCTTTAAAAAGAAAACACAAAGTCACTGTTCCCAGGAAAGAAGTAACAAGAAAGTTTTGTATTACCACCTTAAGCCACCTTACATCAGACCAGAGCATGTCTGAGGTAAAAAGGACACTCATATTCAGCTAGAATGACCTCTGTGAGTTGAACACTTGCACTTTTCTCCCTTTCCTTTGCCCTGATGTCAACACATGCAATGAGCTAGTGAGTAATACAACAGAGGATGAGAACATTACAAGCACCTCTGTGTGAGAATGAGATAGTCATAGATGTGAGGCAGTCAGGAATGACAGTAAGAGTCACAGTAACAATTTATCATGCAAACAAGGAGGGCATTGAGGTGACACAGCACATCTCCATGCATAAGACAGAAATGTGACAGAAAGAGAGACTAAAAGGGCCGGGGGAGGGGCACAAGGGCTGTACTTACCGTGCTGACATCCAGTGGTAGGATGAAGACGATGAGGAAGCAGAGGTACCAGGCCAGCAGTGTGCCAAACAGCACCATGCGCTGCTGCTTTCGGAAGTCACCATAGCGGTGCAGGAGGAAGAGCGCCAGGAAAAACACTACCACGATCTCGATGCCCAGTGCAGCTCCACTCATCCTGCCACACCCGCACTGATCCCAGGGCAGCTCTGTCAACTAACCGAAACTAAAGCCAGCCACACATTCACTGCAGATCACAGAGCCAGCCTGGAGGGAAAGCAGGGCAAATCAATTAATTTATTCTAGTCCACTAGGCTCCAAAAAACACAATCAGGCTGTGTGGGAGAACACAACAACATATGAAATAACAAGATGACGCATACAAAAAAGGAGGGCTTGACATAGCCATTCCAGTTCAAAAGAACGTATTTCAAAAGCTGGGTTCCATTCTATAGTAATATTATGTAAATAGATAGCAATGAAAAAAATGAATACCATACCGTGGAACAGAAATTCCTGAAAAGCCTATAGAATATACTGTCTGAGAAACAGATAACTGGGGTTTTCACAGCATTTGAGCTAGCCTGGGTTTTTGTCACATCTAAATACATTTATGTCTGATGCCAGGCACACCTCTCTGAAGATACAAGCCAGCTCCATGAAACACATTGCCAGTACTAATATTTGCTTTCCTAAAATGGTTCTTTGTTTACATAAAAGGGTCAGTTTTCCTCTGAATAATATAAGGAGTTGATGACGCACCCTGCGTGTGTCATGCATACTCGATGAGCCAGTAAGTCAGGATGTACTGAAGCTGTTTTAAGTATTTCATGACATATTATACATATTTTCTACATGTATTAAATATTGTCATTTTGATGTTGTTTCCTTTGTCTGTCAGAAATGACATCAGTGATAGATATCACACCACACTCGAAATACCGGTAATTGTAGACATCCATATCATGATGTGACTATATTATCACTTTAAGAGACCCAATTTTCTCTTTTCATGTATTCCTTCTCACAGAAAAACGTTAAACTGATACCCGTTTTGGACCCCCTGAATGAATGTACATTTATTGAAGGCAATGACTGTCCATGACTATTGCACGTTCGTATTTTCTTTGAGCAAGTTTGGACAGCTAAAACTAAAGGACTCAAATAGGTCTATTAAGTGGAACTGGGCGCAAGCTTGTCAGACTAGCTGCGCTGCTTAGTTATCATAGAGGATATCTCAAGAATGTCCATGTCACGGTCCCATTCAAATCTTATATTAGCACAAAGCTACAGGCTATATAGACTGTCTAGTTAACGACAAGCTAAAGACTGACCAGCTAACAAACGTTCATGTTCGGGACTCTTGACAGAAGAAACGTGTATCTACGTGGCTAAGTCACTAAATTACCTGCCTAGGCTACGAGCTAGCTACATACGCTTTTCATTGGGTGCATGAAAGTGATACTTCAGACAGACACAGGTATCATAATGTAAGTTGTGACATTGCAATCTAATACAGACAGCGGTCTGTAAAGGGTAGCTACCCAACATTATCTGGGAAGATAGCTAGATCGCAGGTGAAGCGGCCCAGCATCGTCTACGACGGCTAAAAAAACTCAACATCGCTCACAACGGATAAGCAAACGACAAACAGAGTAACGTTAGAGTTAGCTAGTTAACCAACGTCAGCTGGGTAAATCAGCTATAACAGCTGGCTAGCTAACAAATATCAAAAATCAAAACGATACTTTTCTTACCTCCGCTTGTTTGTCAAAGTGAATCCCACACCTCCAATTAAACTACAAGCCACCTTTGACGAGAACCAGAATTGGGGAAATTTTGAGCAATCCACTGACATTTGTGTACCATTGAGGCATTGCATTGGACACGACGTCATATCCCGGTAGCTTCCTGTCTCTTCCTTCTTCTGTTGATTTATGGGGTGGATTTGTTACGCTAAAAGGTGTATACCGCCACCTTCTGTTCTGCAGTTTCAGATCAGACAAAGGATCTGTCAACACAGCCAAAATGATACCCGCAGGTCTTGTTGAAAATACACTACACGCCAGTCTTTGAGAAAGGTGGGGGTAATGACACCTTCAAATAATGATTAGACTTTAGTCCTTAAATTGTCCTGCATTAATCTAGTCATTGGTGACAGGCAGCTAACCCAAAATGACACAAAGATCCGTGCATCTCTGCAGCTCCTATTTAGAAATGATATACCTGTGAACAACCAGATATTTTTGAGAATCTTTTTGTTTACAATATGCCTTAATATCATCTGTATGATATAGTGAAAATCGGTGATTAAGTCGATATTTCCATGAATTCCCCAATTAAATTACGAAAGCCTATACATGTGGCATACAGCTGCACCATGGATAAAGCACCAGCATTTCCAGAGCTGAATATTTTGGAATGTGTTTAGTTTGTTCATTTGCCAGCTAACCCTTTAGCTTTCTTACTACAATGATCAGCTAGCCATAGTTGCAGCAGTGGGGTTCTTGAGTCTGTGGGTAAGACGTGTAATTGCCATTTAATTTATTGGCGCCATAACCGGCATACTTTCATAGGTTTCACATACACTGCTTATTCATCAGCATCAGTTTGGAGTAGGTGCACCACAAATCCACTGATATGAGTATCACTTGGCTTTGAATTGACTCACTGGGTATCAGTGTTGTTTTCGGCTGACTGACAGGAGTCATGCGCAGTGCCCTCTACACCGCTTGCTTCCTGGGTTTCAGCTCCATGGCTCTTTCATATCGGTTTAACAGGATCCAGGGGCAAATTTTTTCACTAAATAAACAATACATGTGTTATTGCATTCTAAAATGTTTTGAAGACGATACTACTGCGAAGAGAACAAAAAGCGCACACAACCAAGAACAAGGTCCAGAATTTAGCTAGCTGCTGTTGTTGCTATAATCACCTTCGGTCGCGCGAATATCTTAGTTTCTATTGGACAAATGTATGTGACTGTCTGTTTTTCGTCCTGAATTCCGGTCTCCTATTGGCCAGAAGGGTGGACTGAGCCTACGATTGTCTGATGGACTGGTGCTGCTGTTTGCATCATGTCGTGTGGATCGGAGATAAACGAATAGGAAGCGTCGCTTTGTTTGGGTAAAATGGAAAAAGCCCGGTTGTAGAACTGTAAGTAGAACAAATTCAGATGCCTTTTTTCTACCTTAAAATATTGAAGGCATGCTTATTTGTTACATTATTAGCTGAATGTGCGTGTGGCAGACGGTTAGCCATTAGCCAGTGTTCCTCCAGGAGGACAGGGTGTAACGTTACTCTCATTGTTCTTTCGCTAGCTGTCCTCTCTGTTGTGATCCAAGTAAGCAAGGTTTGCCGGTTAGCTGCTGAACGAAAACACAATTGACTGACTCAATAATATGCACAACAAATTAGCAACAATGTTTATAAGTGAGAAATAGTTAGCTTCGCTTACCTAGTTATGAAGGTGCTGTTGCTGACTAGCTCTGGCTAGCCATCTTGAAAACATTGACATTGACCTAGGTACCGAACATTAGTCAGTGTACTCTCGCATTGTTTTTCCAATACCAAGCAAGTTGTGTTTTGTTGAAATCTGACCACCTCTTGCTCGGAAGAATGTGGTCAGCTACCGTTCAAAAGCGAATTTGTAAGTCGAAACGAATATTGTAGCTAGCTGCCACTAGCTACACAGCTGACAGTGCAATGGTGTGATCTTCATGTCTAATATAGCGGGGTTTTTATATGTATATACTCATACTCCCAGTGATGCTTGTCTTTTTTATAAATACAATTTCAGTTAACGTGATTAACTTGTTGTTGAACTGTTGTTATGGGTGTAGAGTGTCGTGTCCTACAATGCACCTGTAATGATTGTTGATAAGCCAAAGAGTCTGATTGGAGCATAACATTTTTAAAACTAAAAGCATCCCTCGTCGTCTGCCCAATTTCGTTCCTTCATATGGTCAGGGAAGTACCAGTTAGACGCTGGAAAACGGATTAGACGTGTTAATAAAATCCACTCTGTTGTTGAATGCCAGGATTCATGTTTTCAGTGTAAATATGGACAACTGATCAGTGTATTGGTGTTTATTTTCGTTCCTCACTTTCTCTTTCTTTCAAGCATTTTAAAGAAACACAGCGTAGGAACAAAGAAACAATGCATTTAAAGATTTTTTTCTGCACAGTTCAAAGCTAGGCTTGCCCCTGTCTGATAAAGTAAACAGCTAAATCGCCTGATTTTGGTAGTGTTGCTCATGATTTGATACTGACAGTAGTGTTTCCTGTGTGCGTTGTTTAGTTAGAGAGATGGGCTCACTGGGCAGTCGGCTTCAGGCGTCCTCCAGCAGAACTGAGGAGCCAGCGGAGGGGACCTGCACGGGTGCAGGTCACAGCTGTGAGTGCAGGAAGAGGAAGCGCAGCTCGCCTTGTCAGTGCGACAGCGAGGCCGAGGAGGAAGACAGCCTGCTCAACACACCGCGCAGGTGAAACGCGTGCAGAGACCAGACGCAAACAGATTGCCACGGGTTGCATGACAGCTCGTCATGGCTGATTATCTACCCTGTAGAAGGTTACCTGCTTGACTAACATCATGCAAATGACATGAGGTGTATTTCTGATGAAGTACCACTCATGGTCATGAAAAAGTGGAGGATTTTCTTTTCATGCCTGTAAATGAAGAAAAGTGTTTTGTTATGCTAGAATCAGCTTGCATGGTATGAATGTGTACATTCAAATATGCTGAGTTTAGTAATATATTTAGTGCAGTTCAATGGCAAATAATGTTTGTTCTAAAGCATGCAATTGGATATGTTGTGTTCATTTATCCTCTTCCTCTGCTGACCCTCTCTGGATCTGTTACAGGAAGAAGCTGAAAAGCACTTCAAAGTACATCTACCAGACTTTGTTCCTCAATGGGGAGAACAGTGACATCCGAATCTGTGCATTGGGGCAGGAGTGGAACCTGCACAAGGTTTACCTGTGCCAGGTAAGCAGGGGACAGTTTTATTACTTCAATCCATTCAATTCCTTCAGTTATACTTTTTCTTGATATTAGAATTTTTGTTACAAACATTAATAGCAATTGTGTAACAACAGAGTAAACCAGAAATGTTTGTACACCAGTAATAATTAAGAAATAAAGTCAGCCACTTCGGTTGAAAATTACATTCAGTTGATGGTTCCATTGAAGATTATCTTATGAGCATGTTGCTTTGACGTAGTTACATTTAAAGTAAAGATACATTGAAATAAAAATCATTATGCTTTGGCTTTCAAGTTGATAAACAAAAAAATGGACAATATTTCCATTTCTTTCTTCCTTCCCTCTAGTCGGGGTATTTTTCAAGCATGTTCAGTGGCTCCTGGAAGGAGTCTAGTATGACAACCATTGAATTGGAGATTCCAGACCAGAACATCGACACAGAGGGTGAGGTCTTCTTCACAAGCACAGTGTTCTGTCATGATTCGTACACTGCTCAGACATATTCAGCTGCTGCTGTTACAAGGTTTGAATGTAGTTTCCTTCGTGTGTGTCTGTACAGCACTACAGGTGGCATTTGGCTCTCTGTACCGGGACGATGTCTTGATCAAGCCCAGTCGAGTTATCAGTATCCTAGCTGCTGCCTGCATGCTCCAGCTGGTCAGTACATTATTTATTACATTATCATTATCTATCACCCCTGTTTTTCTAATATGCCATCAATAAATAAATGAGTCAATGTAAATGTAGTGTAATGTAAATAGACGTGGGATTAAATCATGAATGATTGGGATGCCAGTCTGGAAACATTTTTCAGGATTTAAGGAAGCCAAGAGATATATTAAGGGGAAAACTGACCCACCTTTTATTGAGCCTAAAGATGGACCTGTAAATACAGGCTGAGTGGACTAAAGGTTGGGTAAATACAGACTGAGAGAACTTAATATGTTGCTTTCAGAAGTGTGTGTGCAACTTCTTTTAGCAAATTCATTGTGCAGTTTACTCGTAATGAAACAAACAGAAATTTAGGAAGAACTAGAGTGTATGGATTACAGCATGTGTTCGAAAACTTTAGCTTGGAATCTCAGTAGGTTTGGTTGCAGGACCAGTTAGCTAAGATTACTCAGCAAATTAGTTATGTAAAAGTTTTTTTATTGACACCTTGATCATCAAGTCATGCTAGTTTTGCAGTTCCCCTGAAAGAGCTGCAATTTGATTTTTATTTGCAAAGTGCTGGTACAGCAAATACTGACATTATGATTACTAATGTATATCTCACAATTGCAATGCACTATTTCTGTGGTTTTACTATACAGATTGCAATACAGTCAATAAGGGAGGGAAGACCATCTTGGCTGCTTAATATTCATTTCAGGAAAAACTACACAGAACTATATTTATTGGAACTCATCTTAGTAGTCCTTTCAGTACAAATAAATATTGCTTTACCTCAGTAACTTCTGACTACATGGTCTTTTTTATTAGATTGCCAGGAATCAGAAAATTTAAGTAATGATTTTTCTGCACCCCACATTTTCCTGAAGTCCACTTGTTTGTAGGCCTGATGTAACCTCATGTTTTTTTTCCACCTGTGATGGTCTGTGCATGCAGGATGGTTTGATTCAGCAATGTGGGGAGACCATGAAAGAGACCATCAATGCAAAGACTGTGTGCGGCTACTACTCCTCTGCTGGAATGTACGGACTTGACTCAGTCACAAAGAAGTCAGTACGCCTTTTTATGTGCCAGTTTTTCCACTTTTACTTTTCTAACCTTGGTATGAGCCGTCTTATATTTTGGTGTTTGGTCTTTAGATGTCCTTGATGTCTGGATTTTGATAAATTTGACCTTTTTTCCCCTCTCTTGTCTGGTTCAAGTGCTGCTGTGTCAAGTCTGCACATATAAATAAAAAGTATCGTAGAACACAATGAGCTTATAAAATGATATGATGACTGTATATATGTTTTGTAGATGTCTGGAGTGGCTGCTTAATAATCTGATGACCCACCAAAACGTGGAGCTCATGAAGGAGCTAGGGTATGTATCTTACCTTGGAGAATTTGAGATGTGTATTTGGCTGTCTCTTTTGTTTCAGTTTTTTCCGTAGGTTAATTTGGGACAATTTTGTGATTTTATCTTCCCCCAGTTTTTGCCAATGGCGTGGTTGCTAGTTCATTGCTGCTTATAGTGTGGCATTGGTCATGGGGCATAATGTTTCTTAACTGCAGGGATGCAGCTTGCTAGTATGGACTCATCATTACCCATCATACAAACAACTGTGTTGACTCATGAAGCCATATTCATAGTTGACATGGATTTTTAGCTTGTACAATTTTCATCGCAACTCAGATATTGCAACATTCCAGTGGCTACAAGCAAGCATCCTCAGAGATCCAGAGATTGTGTTCCCACAGACCAAGCTACCTTTTTTGTAAGATTCCTGTATACTAACATATTCTGTATCCATTTAGATGTACTTAATTTATTCTCATCAATGGCAAATAGTTAAGTCCAATTGCTTGTAAAAACCAGAATTGATACATGCATACAGGATTAAATTGCAGTTATGCCCATGGGTGTATGAATAAATCAGCGTAGAATTTTGATTCTGCCACTTGAGAGCATTTAATGTGATGAGTCATAAATCTAAAGCTTCATTTCCACTCAAACATGTCCAGACTCACTTGAAGGTGGCCATGCTTTTAAAGCTGTTTCCAATTACAGCCAGCTATAGGGGAGGTGGGAATGAAAGTGTCCATTGAGGTACAGCTGACTAGCTAGTATTTGATGTGGTCAAAATGCTGTTACCTTATGTTGGGTAGAAGGATGTGTGTTTATGGAGTCAGTAAAGAAGGAATTAGTCTGGCACAAAGCCAAGTAAACATTGTCATATCCCACAATTTTCAGTTTCTTAGAGTAAATGTAAACAATATCCAACCAGACAGGTCTTTTTCATTGTGTGGAAGATGGAGGGTGAACTTTTATCTTCGTGTTATTTGGACTGCAGTCATTTATGCATGCTTCCTTGCTAGCTAGCAACAAGTGAGTGAAAATGTGTAGATATGACAGATGTTTGCTTTGTAAGTCACCTGTTACATTGTATTAAGTGTACGGCCTATGCGTTTTTCATTTATACAGCACTTATGCATCTGATCTGTCATGTAACCGCAGCTGCCTGTGTGTGTTTGTTGACAGTGTGGGGGTCATGGAGCAGCTGGTGCAGTCGTCCGACCTGTTTGTCATGCAAGTGGAGATGGATGTCTACACAGCACTGAAGAAGGTAGATGGCAGTGTCATCTTTCACGATTGGACAATGCACAACTGAACGCAATTTTTTGTAATACGCACAGCTGTCCGGATGGTTAGCAGGATACATACTAAATGCCATCATCAAAATATACTATCTTAAGTGATCTTTGATCCTGGGATTAGGTTGATGTGAAATGCTACACATTTGCGTAATTTGACTGGAATCAGTGGGCCCATGATCTCACTAACTCACTGGAACACGGACTGACTGAGTGGCTTTCCCAGACATGAAGTACATTTATTTTACCACTAAAGGATGAAAGGGTAAAAGTAATTAATTAGAGAATCAATGAAAGCACATCCAGACCATGAACTGCCTCATCACTTTACTAAATGACTGGCCAAATATTATCCTCACTCACTTATATTTACACCAGGATATAAAACAAGTTTTAGACCCAACCTCTGACAGTGTCTGGTTCAAATAAATGTGTAAAACGTTGTGGAAAAATTTCTGTTTCTTTGGCCATTACCTGTATTATAAAGCCTTGCAGCGATTTTGAATGTACACCTTTAAAGGGTAAAGAAAGCTAACAAAATGTGCTATGTAGATCTCATGGTGCCCACATGACATGTGCTGTGCATTGTAAAGAAATGTTTACCGTGTGCACTGGCATCTAAGTGATACTGTGTGCCTTTAGATGACTTCATAATCTAATTTTCTCTCTCTCTCTCTCTCTCTTTCCCTCTGCTGGCTTCTCCTCCACCTCCTCTTCAGTGGATGTTTCTTAAGCTCTGCCCTTCTTGGAATGGTCCTATCAAGCAGCTCCTTGCTGATGCAGACAACTGGATCTGCAAGAGCAGGAGTGGTGGGTTTTGCTCCACACACACCGCTATTTTCAGGGTTTCAGTGTAAAAACATTCCATCATTTACTGAATTTTTGGAGCTTGGACACAAACAAAAAAGGCCATTGATTGGAATTTATTATTAGAAGAAGCACTATGCAGTCCAGCATAACTGCTAGGACTATGCATGTAGTAGCTACAGTGAAAAATGTTTTAAAAATCTGTTGACAATGAAATGTCACAACTTTTTACCAAAAAGACAGTGAGTAAATTAGGTAGATTTTACCACGTATGAGGATTTTTTCTTTGAGAAAAAAATATGTCAAATTAACTACTTGGTTGTAAACTTGTGTGGATATTAGTATTTACTTTCCCTTTTGTGAATGTTTCCAATGTTTTCCAGAGCGGGGTGAGGAGGAAGCTTTCCTGAACACTGAACAGGGGGCACCTTTCGCCCCAGTATTCAGACAGGTGCGATTACAGTACATCATCAACGACCTGGCCTCAGCTCGCATTCTGGAAAGGGACAACATTCTGCCTCACGGTGAGACCGATTGGGGGAAGGGGCAAGGTGGGGATTAGGCTGAATTGATAGGGATTGCAGTTAATATGCTACAATGGAAAAATATCCCTGTACAAGTACAGATCATCAGTGGACAATGTCAAGGTTTATTTCCAAAATGTGTACACAAACTGATCTTCTGAAGCCTATGATAGTAAGGGTACAGTCTTACAGATTGGCTGCTGCCGCATCCTATAAACACTGATGCAGTTGAACCTGTTCTGCATGATTATGGTTGTCATTGATTATTGATTATTATATTATCATTATTATTAATGCCAAATTAATCAGTGGAAACAGGAGCACAATATGCAGAGTGGCTCATATACTGTCTTAAAATAGTTTTTAAAAGTATATATGTAATTTTTTTTCCAGTTTTAAGTAGTCACAGCTGGTCATTGTGCACAGGAAAATGTGCAGTACTTGCAGAATATTACAATACTTTGAGGAATTTTACAGAGGAGAGCGAATTGCTTTGTGAAGTATTTTGTTTTTGTCATACTCATATGTAAAGAGGCCTTTGAAGCCTCTGTTAGCTGAATGAGACACAGGCAAGGGTGTAGATGGGGGTGTGACTGATTGGGTGCTCAATTTTCACCTTATATTTCTCTTCCCTGCCCCTCAGATTGGCTATCTGCTGTGTATAAGCTGCAGTGGTTTGCTATGCTGCGGACAGAACATGACAATGATACCGGGTTAGTGTCTGATGTATCACTTGTAATAAATAGCAATATACGTGGACATGGAAACAATGCCAGCAATACTGAATCATCAGACAATGGGTTTGGATAGAGTATAAAAGATATGGGCAGTACTACACTAACTCTTTTTGATAGATAAAATTATTTTTATGCTGATTATCAGAGACGGGATCAATTTTAATCTGCTTATAATGCATATTCTGTTTCCACATTTTCTTTTTTATGTTCTGTATTGAAAACCATTGCGTGATTTCTCATGATAGATGTGGATCCTGCAAATGAATAATTTTCTCTCATTTATGACCGTTCTTGATAGCTGGTCATGTTGCTGGAAGCAGTTGAAGATCTGACAACTGACTCTTTCAACAGTCATATGTTAAATTGCTATTTGATTGTGTAGATTGATATGTCTAATGATGTCTCTCTGAGGACATGTCAGTGTCACAGTGGTTCATAGGAACTTTTTTAGATTGAACCATTTAAATTAGGGCAAGGCATACGGTATGTGTGACAAGTAATTCTAAGTGTCCCAAATGTCTGAGTTCTGAAAGACCTAAAAATGACCACAACACAAAATTAGAATGTATAATCTATAATTAGCTTTAATTTTGCAAATGATATATAGTGTGTCTTTATTGGGGATCAGTTGTAAAGCATTTTATCTGAGGATAGTTATTATAATGATGGAAATTAATGCTGTGAATTAATGTTGTGCTTTTTGTTTATGTTCCTCAGGCCACAGGAAGCCAACAAAGAGGAGTTTGATTTGAACAGTATGAGGTGTGGCAGGAAACTGGCCAAAGATGGAGATGTGAGTGAATGTAAAATCTACGTAAAATCATTTAACATATGGCATGGTCATTTAACAGTTGGCATACTAGCTGCCTAACAGATTTTCATCATGGGAGTCTGCAGTCAGTTGCCCGTTTTCAGTCAACGGCTGATATGTACAGATCTCAGCTTTTCTCTGTGGGGAGTTATCGAAATATGTAATTTGCTTTCCTATACTGATGTACACACTGAGAGGTATAACAGTGAATTGCTGTATTTTTCAAAATCATATTTCAGACTCTTGCTGTCATCTCAGGTACGGCTCATACTGAACTAACAGTATACAGCCACTTGAACAAGGAGGCACAAAAATAAATAATGTAGAGCTGGTTTTCCACCTGAAAGTTGCTCTCCATACAGTATTATGTATGGAAACCTTGTTGTCCATTCCTTTCTTGAACATAACATGACTGTGATAATGTAACAGATAAATTTTCAAGGAGTTGTCATGAGTATTGCATTGTTTCACTTCATGGTTCATGCATCTTCAGTGTGCAGTGTCACACTTACAGTGCACATTATTCTATTCTGAATGTGCAAACATCAGTACAGAAACCTAAGAGGAATGATACGATCTGTATTTTTAACGAGTGATAAATTTCCGCTTGCAGTATTGCTGGCGGTGGACAGGCTTCAACTTCGGCTTTGACCTTCTGGTGACGTACACCAACCGCTTCATTGTCTTCAAGAGGAACACTCTGAGCCAGCCGTGCGGAGGCTCTGTCAGCCTGCAGCCACGCAGACACATTGCGTACAGGCTGCGCTTGGCCTCCTTTGACGCCAGTGGGAAACTTGTTTGCAGCCGCTCCACTGGCTACCAGCTACTCACTCTGGAAAAGGACCAGGTACGGGAAGGGAAGGTAGAAATGTGTTTTAGAGAGCTGCACAGTTCTTACTCAGGTTGGTTTAAGTTTCCAAAGTCAAACTGGAAAAAACTTGTAAAAGTTTTATTGAGTTTTATTGACAGCAGATTATCTGAACACTAGCTTTACTGATCATATTTGCTAATGATTAGGAACTATGTCTTACAGAAAATTACACATTTGATGTACTGTTGTATATACGTTAGATTAATAATTCACAATATGCATTTAATCTAAAATTTAAAATCTAAAACTGAAAATTAGACTTGCTCTCTTAGATTTATCATCAACTGACTGATGCTGTTTTTTCATTCTTGCTATTATAAAGTGTCTGGCAAGAGGAAGTGTGGTAGATAGGAGAAAACGGCAATAAATAAATGGAGAAGGGATGGCAGAATCAGAGGAAAACATTTTGGAATAAGGAAAAGCACAAGAGATGCTAGCAGAAAGCAGTCCTGCTTCTGTTTCTCTGTTAAAATGATGATTGTAGTGATTTACATTGCGTGCTTCAGGGCATCTCTTGACCTTCCTCACGCAGGAATATGTTGTGATGAACTTGGACAGTCGGCTTCTGGCCTTCCCCCTCTATGTCTGTTGCAACTTCCTCTACACCTCGCCACCATCAGGCCGTCGAGCTGATGCCCCAGAGCCAGAGAGCAGCGCCCACAGCGTGTCCTGACCCTGCCTCCATCAGTGGAAACCGGCTTCTTGGATGGTCCACTCACTGACAGTCTTAGGGGAAACTTTTTTCCTCTTAGACCCACCACTGCACTGGGACTTTGGTGGTTGGGGATATAACGCATGACAAAAAAAAAAAAAAAAACCAAAACCCCCAGCCCTCTTTAAAAACACCAGGAACAGAGCTTCTGAACTGTCAGGGCGAAGTGATCTGACTTGTTTTTTACCTTAACTGAGCTTTACTCTAATGAAGAAACTTTTCATGTTTTTTTTTTTTTTTTTTTTGATAAATACATATTGGCATTCTTTATAATATGCATAGTTATTGCTAATTAATTCATAGTTACCACTAATTAATTTCTAAGTAAAAATATCTCCGTAATACAAATGTTTTCTTTCAGTGTACACTGTATGTGCATTTTCTTGCTCTCCAACGGTAAGTTGTAGATGTTCAATGGCCAGAGCTCAAAAACTGATTTTTGGAATACTATTGGATGTTAATGTATCACTGTTACATTGTAAGCCAGCCATTTGCTCCCCAATTTATTTTGGACTATGGTAGCATGGGGACAAAGACAGTATTTTGTGTAATATGTATATTTGTTCTTATTTCCTTTATATATATATGTACACGTTTTATACAACTTTTTGTCATTGGTTATGCTCGTTTTACATTTTCTGTTAAAGCGGCCATTTCGTGTCCAAGTTGAAAATGACTGATATAGTCCTTTTTACAACTATTACATCCACTTTGTATTTACTGTGCTGTTTTTATACTGTTGATGTTTTAGTGTACATATACACACTCATCTACAACTCTATCCAATTGCATAATTGAAAATTCAGATACACCTTTGTCATTCATCATGTAAAATTTACAGTATGAGAGCTCAATCCCAACAGAGAGTAATGATACATTTCCAGTACCTATGAATATTATCCCTGTGAATAACCCCAGTTTATTGGCCAGAAACTCTTGTATGTAAAGACTGACCTCCATTTGGGCATTGCAGTGCTTGTATAGATAGAAACACTAGAAAGATTTGCTTGCATTTATCAAGTTTAGACAGTTTCCACTAGTATGAACAAATTAAATAGTGGACAGATGTGAAACTTGTTTTTCATGGGAATAAGTTATATAATTATGTTAGGTTAAATGTTGCATTTTCCATAAAGTGCATGCTTTTCCTACGTTTTGTTTGTAGACTTAAGGTTACCATGGACTGGACACACCTTAGGCGTAACTTAAGTATATTTCTTTACTTTAAAATGCATTATTTGTATAATATCTGAATTTAGTGCCTGCAAGTACACACTCCCATGTGGACATGTACTGGATCTGTTAGATCAAAACCCCTTAGCCAGCCTTATTTCATAGATGTATCCATATTCATACGCAGGATTGATCCGAGCTTAAACAATCTAAATACCCACTGGTTGCCCATAAAATTTTCATTAGTCTGCATCTAGTTAAGTTAGTATGAGTGTGCTGATCCGGGCATCACTTTTTTCATCACAATGGATCGTGGATTCAGGGTCATTTCTTATTCTCACTGTGCTGTTTCAAATGCTTTTAATTTAAATTTCAGATGTCAATCTATTGGTTTCTTACATGTGTGACCTGCACTTACACTGAAAATTCTGTGAAATAGCCACATAGCAGAGCAGAGCAACATCTCTGATGTTACTATTTTCTTAGGCACCACCTTTGCCCATTTCAGTTAATCTCACTGTGGAGACCTTTAGCATTACTTAAGGCTTTTCAGTTTTAATTTTCTACAATTAGCACAAACTGATCAGATTAGCTGGCTACTTTCTTATACAGTGAAGGCTACCAAGATGCCTTGTTGTATAGTAATTGTATTGACTTAAATTACAATGCACAGTAAAATGTTTTGCTTCTTCTTTCCTGAGATCTACATTTTTGATACAAGACTCATCACATTACTTCATAAAAGGGTCCTTAGAAATCACTAAATTTCATTGTCACTAATTTATGTATGGTGTATGTACGATTTTCTTCCTATATATGAATGTTTGATAAAAAGATAAAAAATAGAGCACTTTATATAAGACTATGTTCAGATATCACTTTTTCCTGCAACATTTTTGGTGAAGGTCTTTTGTGTCAGACATCAAGTCAATCTCTAGTATCAGCCACATGTACTCATCTAGTCATACCTTCAAACACACTAAAGAACTATGGTGTATTAAGAGCATGTTTCACTTTCGTCTTTAATTTTGATATAAAAACATATAACAAACAAAAACAATGGTACAGCACGTTGTCATCACAGTGTAAAAATCTTGCTGAAGAGAACCCAGGGTCTGAAGGCATAAAAAATTCAAGAAACTGACACTTTATTTAAAGAAATTTCCAAGGGGAAAACTGTGATCTTAAGTATGAAGAGATGCCTCATTTCTGTCACTTAAAATGCCAAAGATTCTACCTGTGAGGAATTTGAACAACCTAGGCGTTTACTCAAACCATAACTCCTGTAACGTCATGAGGAAGGGTGCATTCATCAATGACAACCTTTATCTTTATGCTCTGCTATACAGCTAAAACTCAAGTATCTTGAAAAAAGGTGTGGATGTTGGCTAAATAAAGTGGCAAAAATAATGTTAATATCAATAATACTGATACCAACATGACATTTATGATGGATATAATGACACTCCATTCATGAATTACAAAAACAAGCGACAAGTTTATTGTTTGGTGGATTCACTGGTGTATTTCTGTGAAATTACTTTTTTGAGACTCAAGTCCGTTGTTAAGAATCTTCTTTGAATTTTAATGCATACGGACCCTGATAGTTCACAAACCTGCTCAGCTCATTAAAAACAGCACAGTTCAACTTACAGTCTGTGATGGTAAATGTAATGCATTCTTCATTTTTTGTAATAAGACAATTGAACAGAAAACAGTATTTTTCCCCAAGATATTCTTCCTCATCACAAGATGACGTGCAAAATGTAAGTCTTTCGTCCAGATACACTGTCTGTGTGTGTACTTATGTACTTATTCGAGTCTTGACTGCTAATCATTGAGTGTGTGCTGGTTTATGCAAGATGATTCACTCAACAGAAGGACCACTGGTACACACCTGTCGAGTAAAACAACTGACTCCATTAAACACATCTCTGAACGGCCAACTATTTCTCCAGGTCATTCCCCCCCGAGTCAGTCTCTGTATCTGTCTGACTGATTCATTGTGTTCCTGTACCGCTAACTGATACGTGAATATTTGCAGGCTGCGGCAGGATCAGTCCGTCCAGCTCTGGTTAATCACTGAGAGTGTTAGTCTGTACACTTGCATGTTTGAGTATCTGTAAATCCCCCCCCACCTCCCTGCTGCCTCTCACTGTGGTATCCCTGCTAGGTTGTCCTTGAGTTTGCGAGTCATGCTGGGCAGTAGGTTGACGTGATCATCCACACAGCTTCCCACGCACCTCTCCATTAGGGCCCGCACAGCTGGTTCCTTAGCCCCTGAGTCAAACAGATCCTTGGCCTTATCGTTGCAGTGCATGGTGCAGCGGGTCAGCCGGTCCTGGGAGGGAGTTAAATGTTACAGACTCCATTGTGCAGGCCATTGTGGGCCAAGCCCATTCAAAGTCATCTGTACATTGCCTTTAGCAGACATGCTTAATGTAAAAGAAATGCAAAGTTACTATCCTCAGTAGGACAAACCTAGGTACTTAGGTACTAAAGCATAATGAATATGTGCTGGCTGACTACATACACACGGCCTGATCCTGCTTTTTGGCTTTACCATAACACAAGGTACAGGTATTAACTAATTCTAGCTCATGAAGTTCCCAAATTATGCGATTAAGCTAATTTGATAGGCAGCTAAATGTAGTTTGAGTAGCCAACCTGCTAGACAACGTTAGCTTGCTTTTGGATCCTACTGGTATGAGTGTTAACCTGCAATGAAGCTTATAACAATTGACACAGCACTATCAATAAAGAAATTATGGTTGGATAACTTGTAAATTTTATATTTTTAGACCAATAGCTTGCAATAAACCATAGCATCAATCAAAGTTGCCCAAATCCTGAAAGCAGCTCAGTTTTGACCACTTAATCTGGAATCAGTCCTTAGAAAACCACATTCAAGCACAATAAAAAAGATTTTGGGAAAATATTTGCCTGCGACCACCTAAAACATCTATGTTATGACCACTGAGTCAAATGGCACCAGTATTATTATTACTGACCCTAACACAAAAATGTGCAGCTTGACAAAGGCAGGTGATTGTGCAAACTGGGACACACTGTCAGCATCTACCATAATGACTTAAGTGTAGTTTCTGTGCGTTCTTACTTGGAATTTCTCCAGCTCCATAGTAACCAGATTCTGCGCCTGCGCCAGAGGGGTGTGGCAGCGCTCAATACATTGGTGCACCTGCGACATGGAGTCTGATGTACGTTCACAGCATTCTGCACTGCACCGGAACATGTGACCCTGATAACGAAGAGAGAGACAGTCACTTTCATGCAGCTTCATTGGTTTAAGTGTTCAATACTTCATTGACATTGTACATATGCATTGTTCACTAAACCAAGGGGTCCAATAAAGGACTGCACTTCTTGATGGTGGAGCACATGACTTAGCCCTGATGCCAACCTTACCCGAAACGCTATTTGAAATCCATGAAAAGTGCTACATGTTGATATGTACCTCAGCTGATTTTACAGCTTTTTCTTTACACAACACTCAAAGATGCTACTAGCTTGCTGGTGGTGCATTACATATCTACATAATCATCTACTATTGTACTCTCAATCTTTAACTTTTGAAAGACAAGGGATACGTTTCTAATCATCTTGTCAAACTTGTAGTGGTGTACACCCAGAGACTTTGAATCCTTAGAGTAGGGTCCATGATAAAATAAATATCTACTTTACTTGACATGAAATGATTGCAATATTAAATGCTGATGGGTTAGACTTAGAGCTGTTCAAGTACAAGGCTAAGCAATGCACATGTAACAGAACCAGCTGCTTCACTTCACTTCAGATTTTTAGGCCACTGCCGACTAACCTGCTGGAGTTATGGAGTATCTCGTATCTGTCTGAACCCAACCTCAGACACCATTTATGAAATTAACTAATTAATTGTGAAAGATTCTTTAATGGGCCAATATGTTCTGTGTTTTTATAATAACATTTTTTGGTTTGGTTTGGTGATTTTCGATGTTCTGGCTCAATGTTAAAAGTGATGTGGATGACACAAATCAAGACCCTCAACAACTATATTGTTGGGTAATGGGTATTATTGTTTCGGTCAGGACTG
This sequence comes from Megalops cyprinoides, assembly GCF_013368585.1. Taxonomy (NCBI): domain Eukaryota; kingdom Metazoa; phylum Chordata; class Actinopteri; order Elopiformes; family Megalopidae; genus Megalops; species Megalops cyprinoides. Next base: position 28,242,113 of record NC_050587.1, read on the forward strand.
TATCTAGCTGGTGTACAGACGTGTATTCAGTAGAATCGCTCTAAATGACCTTTGACCTTCAATGCATTTTAGAATTCAGCTCTGCCACTGGAATACGGTGCAAGCTTAATGACTTAAGTTACAAAACGCACACAGATTCAGCTCTTGCCATTTAATTGTACAGTTCGAATGATCATTCAATGACAACACTGGACAAACACTCACGCACCTTTTAACGTCCATATACTTTCTGGTAACCTGCTGATTTAACCTCTTGCAAGTGATGATTTGTGACACTCAGGTTCGTGTCTTTATGACCAACACAGCAGCATTTCTCAGACAGCAAGCCCAGAATGAAGTATCATCGTCAGACCAGTGTTTTAAGCCCGAACCTAAATTTCGCAAGAGGAGTCGGTCTATCATCAAGCTTTTTAAGTAAAATAAAGTGAATGCACCCACGCGCATTATTAATGGCCGAAAAATGCCGTCTCGGCAAATTCATTCTCATTAAAGAGTGTGTTGTCGTACTATGTATAATGGCTGGATATTATATCAACATTTCATTGGACTATTTGGTAACCAATTTGTTCATTTCTCCAAATTGAAAAAACATATTTGGTAGCTACGAGTACACTTAGCAATCAAGCAATTCTCTCAAGTCTGGAAAAAAAGGATATCGGTTAGCCCGCAGTTATATCTAACGACACAGCTAATGCACAAGCCAACTTACTTGCATTTTTCGGATGTGGTCCCGTTCCAAACCCTGAACCATCTCCTCCACCGCAGTTTGAACCCGAGCTTGTTGTGCCTCTGCCATGCCGGACTACGCTAAAACAACTAGCTAGCTAGGTTGCTATCGAAAGATAGCTAGCTAAGTGGGTAACTAACAGACCAGGTATATCGGAATTTAAATGTATGAAAAAAACGTATTTGTTGCTAGCTAGATAGCTATCAGCGACAACATTATATGCTCTCTTAACTGCACGGTAACACCAAAACGGCTATCTTGTAAGGTCACCTCAAAGAATCAGTAGCACATGGGAACCACTGACCTACGGCAGTGGAAAGAGGAGTTAAGGTTAATGGTCATATGCGAAGCAACTGTGAGGCTCACTGCACACGCGCATTAGAGCTACATGTAATCTGGCTGAATATTTGAGTCTTTATGATATAACATCCATCATAATTGCAGATTTGGTGAATACAAGGCACAAATAATGCCTCGCAGTCCTACAATGCTGCGTAAATAAGCAACATCCCATTGCACGAAATAGTTTACCTATACATGAACCTCAAAAGATGGCGACACTAAACACGACCGGCGTTTCAACCATATCACCATAATACTCCAAGGATCGACATGCTCCTAGCGAGTTGAAGTCCAGGAATTGAACAGAGTCTGTACTGCGCATGCCCCTTATTCACTGTGCCCAAAACATTTGACCTGAAGCTAATGCAAAACCACAATGATTATTATACTTACTAAGTCATAATTAGTCAAAAAATATTCTCTAATATTGAATCATGAAAAAGTAAGTCAATTATGCAAGGCACACATAATTTGATATTTTCTAATACAGTATTTCATAGAATTTCATAAGATATGGGCAAATGTTTTTCCTGTAATTATACAATAGCTTCCATAATAGTTTAGAAGATGACTGTTTAAAATGATCAGTTATGGCCTTTTGGACCCAACGACAGATGACAAATTACGCGCTCTCTGTGTACGGCATAAAGTAATGCATTTCCCGAAATGGCAATGTAAAGGTGACAAGTGGGTGAAAACACAAACTGTTGAAGCAACACCCTTTGACATTAGTTCTTTTTTCCCTCTTCTTCTTTCGAATGGTCAACATGGGTCCGACAGACAGACAGACAGGCGCAGTCTAGGCTACCTCCGCTTACTTCCTGGACTGTGCTTGCATGAGAGAGCGTGGTGAATGGTGTCTAGTTAATATGCATGTCCCGATTGTCAATGTAGACTTCCGGGCAGCAGCCTTATTAATCGATTGTTTGCGTCTCATATACCCTTTCGTGCTGATCTCGTACCCAATGCTACCGTTTTTACAGAGACTGCGCCAACGAGTCACCAACGAGTTTTTTTCTGAAGACGGTCAGTATATTTTATGAAGAGTCGAATAATAACTCGCTCGCTAACTTTGTTACTTTAGTAAGCTAAGTAGTTTATGATGCCTAGACTAACTGTCTTAATTAGCTAACGTTATTAGGCATGTAGTTTAGACACGATAAAGCTGCATAATGCTTATACACTTGTAGCTGTGTGGAGTGTTGATATCCTGTCTGCTGTTCTTAGCTTGCTATACTTGCTATATCAGTAGGTTGAAGTTTTACTTTTAAGTTTAACAGGTCGATGCAGGGATAGTTATAACAAGAAATGCAATATTTAGTCTCACTAGTTGGCTAACTGAGCTTGCTAGCTAGTCCGTCTGCGAGATAGAAAGTATTATGAGGTCAAAGTAGCTTGCTACTAGGACAATGTGCAAAATAGTTACGTTCACCTTGGTATTAAACGTACATAGATGGCAGGCTATTTTGTATGTGCTGTTGTCTTGGGAAATGCCGGTCCCTGATTGTTTTGCTAGCTGGGGAAGTCGTGCCACTCAAAAAATAATTGACAGTGTGGGCAAAGTACCTCCTAGGTTTGCTTTCACCGATACGCGAATAGTATACAACTTAATCCGTCCTCGGGTTTTTCCGTCGATAATGTTGTATGCGTCCTGTAGATAATAGAAGTAATTGGCTAAGAATCGACTGTAGCTAGCTGATTCATTGTTCATATGCGAAATGTTTCGGCTGGGTAGATAATGATGTCTTGTTACCACACCTCTGCTATCCACTTTAGAAACTTTGTAGTAAATGTGTCAGAGGAGTTACATGATTCCTTTTCATTTGCTTGTACCCTTTTTGGTTGCAGTTTCTAGCTCAGGATATAGTTGTGGTGGCTGTTAACTGGCAATTATCCAAACTGCTCCAAAGTTTTGCCGGTTACATAAAAACAAAGTTCAAATTTTCAACGACATTGAAAAGTCGTAACTTTCAGAGTTGTTCGTGCCACCCAGTTGTCCCGTACAATTTTTAAGATTAAGATATCACCTTCCTGATTATATTCTGTTTCCTTTCTGATGTCATTCTAACCATAATCGCAGAATCTTTTGGGTGCCTGCACCATCAGGGCTTTGCTCCCTCATTCAGCCGCATTCTAAGCATTAAAAATTCTAGATTCTAATCTAGATTCATTTCAGAAACATTCAGAGTATTCTAACTTAAAATCATTCCGATTTGTAACATCATTCCACTTTTCTTGTTACCGCATTCTAACATTTTACAAAAGCAGTGCAGAAGAGGTATTTCCTAACTTATTGGCTGCTTGTTGTGGCTATGGCTATTTCTGCTGCATGATGTGTTATGCTTTGGGATCAGCACTGTTCATTCAAATTCAGTGACTGTGGTCCGGCTTACTAAAATAAATGTTTGATTTCGTATGCACAGCTGTTCTCCACTCTAATCACATGTCTGTACAGTAATTCACAGTACACTTTTTTTCTGCATTACAGAACATTGATAGGAATTGTAGATGCCATTCACCTAGCTAACCATGCTGTTTGTATTTGAAATCAATGTCAGTGCCTAATTTCACTATTTATCAAGTTCAATTTGGGAATTTTGTCATTTCCAGAAGTACCATGCTTCCACTTTCTGATAATTTACTTGTCTTTGCTAACAATTCATTTAATATAATATAATAATATAATTTCATTTCTTTATCTGTTCACTCAGAATAATAACTAAATTATTTTGGACCAGTGTTCTTGCCCATTCTGATTAGTAGAATGAGAAGAAATGGATACCTTTATTATCTGTCTTGAAACAAAACATCTAGCATTTCATTTTCCCTGGACTTTGTGTCCTGTGATAAGCTCAGCATTTGATTGTATAACTGTGGAATGATTGATGGACATTGACAAATTTCATGTTGCAGCTCTTAAATTGTCCTCAGTATTCACTATGAGTGGTGAGAGCGGTGAGCAGTATGGCAGATGGAGCAATGAAAACATTTATTTGCACATTTTTACAAAGATTACAGCAATGAGTTTTCATTCATTATATTTGTTAGCCTGTGCTTTTGTATCCCATAACATTCATGTATGTATTCTTTGGCATTTGTTTTTTATTGAATCAATGTAATTCAGACCACTTGAATGGTTGAACTAATGTAGATGGTTAAACAAGTGCATACAGCTTGGGTAAAGCCTTTTATTCTCTTATTTTTGTGTCGCTATCATTAGCTCCATTATACTGGAGTTTGCTACAAGGATGCATTTTCCAATATCAGGACAGCTGACAGTTATGTCTTTGTTGATCAAATGGTTCACTTGGTGCAAGTTCAATAATAATGACTCTGAAGTTTATTTTCAACTCAGAACCAATCACATTTGCCTAAATGCTCAAAATGCAGCTACAAATCTTAGACCGTAATTTAGTCCCTCTGTAGTGGAGGAATTAAAGGTTTTTACATTTTTGCTTTTTGACTTCTGTTTTTGTAGATGCCCATTTTTTAAATGCACGGTAACTCAGGATGATGGTGAAAACTCTGCCAGCCAGAACACTCCTGTTCTTGGGGTTGTGCCTGGCTGGACGCCGCGGTTTCGCCTCTGCCCCGGAAGTGAAGCAACCTCCCAAGAGGATAGGTAAACTGAAACCTTTCATTAATATTTTAGGTAATTGGCAAAAATCATCCCAGCTTACAGTGAGGTATCTATCAAGACCTGTGACAACATGATTTGCCTTCTTCTGTTCCTGGGGTTCAGCTTGTTGAAGTGGATGGTCCTTCAAATCATTTTTGATTTGACTTGCAGTTCCTTGTTCAGTATCTGTGCTTGTATTTTTTTTTTTGAAATAGCATTTTTTGTTCCAGAACATGATGCAATGTCAGTGTTTTTATGAGTATGAGTATCATTTTAATGTAGCATTGATTAATATGAGAAAACTTGGATGTTAATTCAGTGTGCATTTATTTTCAGATCCTCTGTCTGAGGGATACAGTTTTGTAATGCAAGTTTCAACTACATCTTGGGATGGAATAGAAAACTTCTAATTTTAACACTTTAAAGTACTCTTTCTCTTTGTTAGAGAAAAAGATAAGGCTTTGTGTTCTTGATTTGCAATCAATTTTTGTTCACTCTGCTACAGCGGTGATTGGGGCAGGCATTGGGGGTACAGCAACCGCCTACTTTCTGCGTCAGGAGTTTGGGACAGGGGTGAAGATTGACATCTTTGAGTCTGGGACAGTTGGGGGCCGACTGGCTACTGAGGAGATTGGAGGGGCTGAGTATGAGACGGGGGGTGCTGTCATTCACCCTCTCAACCTTCACATGAAGCACTTTGTGGACAGACTGGGTAAGCAGTTTCTAACAGTTCTGCCCTGTCAGAGAGTTATAAACTCAGTTTTTATAGAGTTAGGGTTTGGTTAGGGTTTGCTTACACAAAGAGTGGCTCAAAGGTACACATACTGATGGGTAGATGCACCTGCCTTTGGTCCTTCTTTCCAAATTCAGGCCTGTCCCAGCGTACTGATGTCCCTGGCAAAATGGCCATCTTTGATGGTGAGCAGTTGAGTTTCCAAGAAAGTGATTGGTTCATCATCAACTTCCTGCGCATGCTGTGGCGATACGGCTTCAACTTCCTGCGCATGCAGATGTGGGTGGAGGGTGTCCTGGACAAGTTCATGAGGTAAAATCTAAAGGAACACCTTTTGGTGGTGGACTTTTATGCCATGAATTCATCCTGGTGTCCCCCTTTTGCAAGCTTTGGCTTTCGTCTTTAGTTAAAATATTTGTGGGCGAAGAACAGATCTCAAAATGGTATGACATGCTTCGGAGAACAGTTGATTTTGAATCAAGGATGTGCATGCCCATTGTGAGAAACACTCGTATTCAACATAAATATTTGGTAAAAGCCAGATTTTACTGGATTGTCAAAGAATTTTTGGCCTGTTCTATTGTGCTATGAGAGTGAGGCTTCATGAACCCCAGAACGGTTTGTCTGAACACATAAAAAGATTTTGCTGTCTGCAGAAAAGCACTGATTTGGTCACTGATTAGTCTCCACTCCTTTTGGGGGACATGATGCGTCACTCTCTACTTGCTAATATTTCGGGGATTTGTAAGTAATTGTCTACTGTCATAGACTGTATGTCAAGTTATTATGTTATTGTAAGAAAAGTTTTTTGCCTAAAACCCATTTTTTTGCCGGAAAGTTCCAGCAAAAGTAACTGATCTTTAGTCCTTTGTTAGCGTTCCCTAACAAAGGACTAAAGAGTGTGTGAACTGTTTGCATTTCTCACTGAGCACAGTCCATGAGAGAGATTTTTATGGCCATGATTTTGTTTACTTAAAGCTCTGATATGTTATGCTGTGACCTGTGAATTGTTTCCCTTTAACCAGACCTTCTGGCACTTTGGGAGGAGCTACTGTTATCAATGTTGTCAGCCTGTGCTCTAGTTTGACCTCTGTGCAAAGTTTCTGGAAGATTTGAATTAACAGTATGGCTTTATAGCCCCAGTATGAGATATATGTATTAATACACTATAATTTAGAGTATTGTTTTTGTTGCCAAAGTGATGTAAAAATGGAATTATGAAGATTTGCCTTTTATCGGGTAAATGCTTGGATGAGCAGGTGTTATTTTCTTGGTATGAAATGTTTGTGTATTTAAATTTTTAGTTTTCTCTCTCAGAACCCTCTAGTCGAAGACATTTTTTTTTTTTTTTTCAGATTATCCCGACATGCTTAACAACAAAATCAGCCAGTACATTTGAAAACAGTAGATAAACCTGTGAAGAATAAAAATGCACTATCGCAGGTTAAAGATAAAATGACATATAGATGTACTTTTATTGACGGTGAGCAATTTTTTTTATTTTTTTTTTAACCCAAAACCTCTCTGTACAGCAGACAGTTTTATTAGGCTACTCTGCCCAGTGTCCCACTCCTTATGGTTCTGGACTCTCCCTTTTTCCAGGATCTACCAGTACCAGCAGTTTGGCTACTCCTTTTCCAGTGTTGAAAGGCTCTTGCATGCTATGGGCGGGGACAGCTTCCTTCATCTGGCCAATCAGACACTAGAGGAGGCCATGCTGGGAGCAGGTTTCTCACAGAGCTTCCTGAATGGCATTGTAGCACCTGCCACCCGCGTCAACTATGGTCAGAGTGTCCGCATCAATGGCTTCGTAGGTATGAAAAAGCAGAAAGGAATGGTGGGAGAAGAAACATGTCAGGTGGAAAGATTTCATTGAAATGGCTGTGGGAGGAATTGTTATACAAATATAACTCGAGCAAACAAAGCTGTGTGGAATGCTGTGGGACCTTGTACTTTTAAAATATTTTTTAGTATTTATTAAGATATCCAGAACTGTTGCACAGTGGTCCTGCCATTTATGACAACATACGTGTTTGTCCAAAATTGCGTGTCAAGCCATATTTGGCATTGCAGATGGTTACCCATATCTAAAAATTGATACATACAGTTTTTTTGTAAATAATTCGTTATGTTTTGTCAGACCATGTCTGAAAGGATTTGGTGGATTTGACCGAAGAGAATACAGCTCCCATATGACAGTCATACACTGAGGGGTCTTTCTTTAAATAGGAAGAAAGACAGAAAGCTGCCTTTTGGTCCACTGATATTGCTGGCTAGTTTATGGTGCTACCAGTTTATCTGCAGTCCCAGCTGCACTGGGCAAAGATCCACTTTCCCTACCCTTGTTCTGAAATTGCCCGCTATAAGCTTTAAAAAACTGATCCAGGATCAGCACCTCTGTGCCCAACACGCAGATACTGAAGATGCTTATCACTACAACACAGGAGTAAATAATTGGTTGCAGATGCAGATATGTGTCTGCATAATCTCTGGTATTTGAAATTTTTGACCTGAAGTGTAATTCATTTGTTGTCCCAAGGGGCGGTGTCCCTGGCAGGGACAGATCCAGGGCTGTGGGCTGTGGATGGGGGCAATAAGAAGGTGTGCTCAGGGCTGCTGTACCACAGTAAGGCAGAGCTCATTCCAGCACGGGTGACGGCCATCTCCACCAAACAACGACCCATCAAGACTGGTGAGAAGAAGGAGCACACAGTCACTTGGAGAAACACTGGCATTCACTGACTTACTTTAGTTTTCCTAAACCATTTCAGATATTTTTAGGGGGTTATAAGGGTCTAAGGGAATTTGAAGAGTTTAATAATAGCCCATGTGTCTTCCCAGGAATGATAATTTTTTTTAATATCTATTTTATCTATTTATAACGATATTGTCCTTTTTCTGGATTCCGTACCCATACGTACAACAAAATTTTGTAAAGAAGTTAAATGGTGTCTTAGCTCTGCCTTTTCTTGGTAGTCTGGAACACTGCCACATAAGGAACCACAATTTTGTTCTGTCAAATAGTAACTTTCTGCTGCAGTTTGTAAGAGACAGTTACCACATGGTTTTAAGACTGGTGCATGTCATTACAGGAGTTAATCATGATGTGCTTTGTTTAATGTGCTAGTAAATTGACGACAAATCTTTCAATGCAGATGTGTACTTAGACTCATTCTGAAAGTGTGTTTCCCTCTGTCGGTTAATACCTGTACTTCTTTCCCTCCTTCCCCCCTTCTCCACTGCAGGAGGCATGGCCAGCCTGTATGAGGTGAGCTATATTGAGAAATCTGGGTCTGCCCATGCCCTTTATGACATTGTCATAGTGGCCACCCCACTCCACCAGGGCCTCTCCCAGATAGCCTTCCATGGCTTCTCCCCCTCCATCCCATCGCACTTCCCTGGACGCTACCACCAAACCATTGCCACCCTGGTCCACGGCCTCCTCAACACCTCCTTCCTGGGGGTTGCTGATCCGCCATCCGAGTTTTTTGTGTCTGACATCCTCACCATGGAACACAAGGGCTCCATCTTCAACAGCCTCAGCTCCATCGACCCGGTCCATGTCCCACCTGGCTACTCTCGTCCTGCAGCCAGCGTCCGGAAGGTGTGGAAGGTGTTCTCACCCCAGCCGCTGACTGACACCCAGCTCTCCCAGATGTTCTTGTCCTGGGAGAAGGTTTCGGAGAAGCGATGGCTGGCGTATCCCTCTTACAGCCAACCAAACAGGAGGACACCCCCTTTTGTGCTGCATGAGCGGTTGTACTACTTGGGTGCGGTTGAGTGGGCGGCCAGTGCCATGGAGATGAGTGCCATCTCCGCCAGGAATCTAGCACTGCTGGCACATCACCGCTGGCATGGGATGAAAGGTAAAATTGATCAGGAAGACCTACATACCAGACTGAGGAGTGAGCTATAGGGAGGGAAGCAGGACTGTGAGATTGAAGGCCGCAGCAGAAGGAAAAATTAGAGTAGAGGGAGGGGTAGTAGAGGGGTAGTTTTTTTTGCTTTTGTTTTGTTTTTTTTTCCCCTTTATGCAACACTATTTTTTGATATGTGGGGACCCTGGAAAATCTACCCATCCCTGTCCCTGCTTGAACAAAGACAGTTTGTTCCATCTCCGTGGGCTCCCGGTCTTTGTTGGCAAATGACACGGCTGGAATGGAGCGCGGGTCGTAGGGCTTAGTTTGCACTAAAGGCGAGTGCCTTACCCAAAGAGCTAGTTGGGAGCCCCATGGGGATCATTTTTTGTACCAAGTGGTTGTTGTTATTGGCAACCCTTTATCTGCGTAGATAGACACTCTGCATGTTTATGTCACAAGTGGTGCTGGAATCTCTGTGGTGAACCACATTTTCAAAAAAGCCATAGTTCTTAGTGAGATATAAACAAACACAGAATAGAAATCTCATTTCTCCCCTCTAAAAAAGCTTAAATTGAGATTAACTATTCATAAGACACTAATGTTTTAAAAAATATTTGTATATTTAAATATACAAATATTCAGTATTGTGATGCACGCTGGTTGATGGTACAGGAATGACGGGACACAGGGAACACAAACCGTAGTCTTCAGCCTAGCATTTATGTACAGGGCAAACAAGAGCACACGAACACACAAAGGATAAAATAAATACAATTTAAGTTCCCCCATGGGTTTACCAAGTGAAAACGGGGAGTTAAAGACAACACAATAAATCGATGTAGTCTACCTTAAATGTTATTTTACAGACAAAATTAGCCTATGAGACAGCAACATCAAGTTCAGGCTATCCCAAAAATATTCATTTGAATTGTCATAAGGTGTCATAAAGCAGGATTTTGTGTCATAGAGCAATTAATGGCAGTATTTTTATAAATGTCGGAAATGCGGGTCATCTTAAACAGTCACTGTGAAAAGAACACTAAATGCAGTCAGTTCTAATCAGTGCTAACGTCTGAGGTGTGACCTCTATTGTGATCAGCACTGCATTTTTTTACACTGGAATCATTTTAAAAAACAAGTCAAAAAGGCATCCAGAAGTTAAGTTTTCATCAACGATTGAAATCAAAGATAGTTATTGATCTGATTAAACTGTAGTTGACTACTTCACAAGTTCAACAGAAGGGTGAACTCTAAATTTTAGATATACCCCTGAAATGGAAGGAAACTGGCTGAATGACAGACAATAATAAATTCTTTCTGAGATCCATTCAGCCTCACATTCCACAGCTGATTGGATGATCATCACTGAAATTGTCATCAGACCTACATTCATTTAAACTTGTTATTCATAATTCTTAATAAAAATGTCATTAATGATTGCGTTATGGTAATGCCCTGTAATTTCCTTTGCTCTTTAATTGCAGGCATTGTAATATAATTAATGTAGTTTCATAACGGGTTAGTAATTTGAGTTACTTTACTAAATTTGAAATTGATGAACATAATTGGTGAAGAAAAATGCTGTGACTGTTAGCGTGATATTAAAGGAAATACTCAAGGAAAACTGATGTTTAACATCACATGAGGATGAATGACAGTGATGAGGTGTCGAGATGCCAGAAAGCATATTTTTTTGCAAGTGTTTGGTGTTCCCCAAATTTTTCAAACAAGGCTGTATAGACCTACCGAATTCTTTACATAAAAGCACAACAGATCATTGGCCTTGCTGTGTATTATTTTAATTAAATAAAAATATACTGTATAACCCCCAGACACAGTTTGATGGTGTTACATAATTTTTGTATGTTTTGTGATCATTTTCAAGATACACAAGCACACACAGTGGTAGTGTTTGAAAAGGCAAATCTGTATTTTTTCCCTTGTAAAATGCACTGGTGCACAGCAGATGTAATACTATAAAACAGAACAACCCTGTCTTGACCTCTCAGCAAGGGGTGTGTAGGGCATGGAGGGACAGAATAGCAAGTTTGGCTTAAATGTCTTTTTTTCTGTGCTGTTCCTAAGTACTGATATTGCACTGCCCTCTTGTGGTTGATAATTGCTCCGCCTGTTAGAATCTCCAAATGCTTGGAAGCATGTGAATAAGACCCTTGGGCAAGGCAGCGGAATACCAGACCTAAACTGCCTCTGGAAAATATCCAACTGTATAAATGGGCAACTAAAAAGAAAAACTAAGGTAAACTGTTAATTTGGTCTTGATGAGGACACAAGTATAAGTATTGGTTATGTTCAAGTAATGATTAATTCATGGAATGTTTGATGAATTATGCATATTCGGAGATTGAAGTTGTGTTGTGTGGGTCCGGGCTGACAAGAGGATCCATATGGTCCTAAACTGTGAACACTGAATTTCTCCCAGAAGAAACTCTCCCCACCTCAAACACTAGTACAAATGTTATATGCGCTGAGCATGTTAAAGATGCACTTTTTGAAAAAAGCAAGGAAGCATAATAAGGTCAACACTCAAGCACAATTTTATTTTTCACTGAACAAGCTAGAAATAATTGTATTGGGCTAGAAGCAGAACATATTGAGCCATAAATAAATGTCTAAAGGTTATCATGGTGTCCTAACTGGTAAGTCAAGGGTTTCTTGGAGTCATTGTCATATGTAAGCCAAGTGCTTGATTTGTGAGCTGAAGGTCTTTGGCATTTCCATTCTTTTCTGGTAACAGTAAAACTGAACGTGATGGCACTGCAGGTCGAAGTCCATTAGGTCTCAGCTGAAACCCTTGGGAATTGAGTGGTTTCATTTTGACAAATGGCTTTCTTCAGTGGATTAAAGATCGATATGAAGGCTTTGTTGGCATTTACAGCAATAACAGGAGATAAATACTTTAATGGTTGTTGTAGATCATTTGGAAGAATTAGCACTTAGGCTACAGTAGAATTCAGATTCGGATTCATTTATTTGGGCATAAGGAATACCAGGGAGTAGATTTTTTACTAACAACGGGGGGGGGGGGGGGGGGGTAGGCTAAGGCAAGGCAGTTTTAATCAGCTGTCCAGTGCTTCGGCGATGAAGACACGTCCTTGACAAAAAATAATTTGTACAGTATCAACAATTAGCACCATCTAGCGTTCACGTGTGTTACAGTGGATGACGTGCGACTGGCGTACCGGCGTTTTTCTTACGCCCGGTGACATGGACACGCAATGTGGGGATCTCTCGGCTCTAAGTATCTCTGACAAGTCTTCTGAAACTCCTGCCGAATCGATTTGCAATGCGAGTACGTGTCGGGGAGAGCATGAGGACAATGCTGGCGGATTTGGGGAATTATCGCAGCTGCCTATTGAAATAAACGAGAGACGTCCCACTTGTTTACGGTGTGGGTAAGTAGAACGTGCTACAGTTGCAGCCCTTAGCTTATAGCTAGCAACCTCCTGTTAGTGGCCAGCTCTGCGTTTGATTTTACACCTTATTGAGGAGAAAGGGGCTGCGTTTCGAACATGAAAGTCAGTACCTGCAACGAATGCAGTCTCAGATGTTGGTCCTCCCCTCTGTTTTGTTAAAGGGGATCTGGAGACGACACATATGCGGTATAAAAGTATCTCATTTAGAAGACTCTTCGGCGGCGCTGGGTATAATCACTGATCTGAGGCCGTGTTTCCGCGTTGTGCCCACCGAGCGTTAAACAGTGTGGAGTAGTAGATGGAACGAGGAGGTGCGGGTTAGAAGCCCAGGAAGTAAAATCGAGTCAGCCTGCACCGCGCATGTCTATTTGCTTTGTGTCCAAAACACTGGGCTTTCCCTTAGAAACTAGTCAGTTGGTAGGCCATTCACTAAATGAAAGTCATTTTTTGTTTAACAAACGTGCTTAATGTCACGACTCTTTTAAAGTGATTTTTTTCCCAAAACCAATTTCCACGCACTATTGGTTTCAATGTTAAATGGACTCTTAACATCACTGGGAAACCACTTTTATTGTCACTTTCTGTGTAGCCAGTTGTATCTTTTTTGCCTTTCCTGTGCATAATTTAAAGTAACTGATTCAACCAATGATACCACACTGGCTAGCTACTGAAACATTGTGGACAGTCTTGAGTTTTGAGAATAAATGAGAACAAGATCAACAGAAAATTTGTACTGCTGCTTGTGTTATATAGTAACAAAAAACACATTCAAAATAGCACCTCATTTTTAAGGGGTAGCTTTTTAAATTGCCATTGATACTGCAATAGTAGAACCGCATGGCAATCAAACAAGCACAAAAGGCAATTTAATCAGATATGCTTATTTAAATGTAAACTTTTGCTCTCCCATGTGGTGGTGTCATTGGATAATCTTGGGACCCTATTAAAATCGCACCCTGCTTAATAGCACATAGACCAGCTGTAAACAGTTAGGCCATTTATACTGACATTTGTGCTTTGCTTTGTGGAGGGATTGCTTTTCCAGTGGTAGAAATCCCATCTTGAGGAGCAACACAACTTGCTAATTTCCTGTTTTTATCAGTTATCCTTAAATGCCCTCCCAGCCTTCTTTTAATCCATTAAGGTCCATAACAACTGGTGCCATGTAAGGGGAAGCAGCATTATTCAGCTGATCAAGTTTGACCAATTGACCAATTACATATATGTCACAAGCTGTTTAAATTTGTAGTAAAGTGATTTCCTGTTAACATTGGTTGTACACTTTAATAAATATTCATGGTGCAAAGAGGAGTGAACAGTTAAGGGAACAGCTATAATTTTTTTAGTTTTGTTTATTTCAGAGATAAATTTAGCCTACATTTAGTCATTGAGCACATGATGTTATCCAGGGTGATTTACAGATTAGTGCATATAACAAGGGTGGATGGAAAGTAGTATAGGTAGGAAAGTCACCCATAAGACAGCTAAAACAGTGTCTTTGTACAAAGCAGTGTTACAGTTAACATACTGTAGAGACAGGGAGTTTGAATATTTAGTGGCTGCTTCTAATTTAGGATAGTGAAGTTAATAGGATATGTCCTGATCACTTGAACTGGCTTGCACCACAGGGGCAACATAGCTTGTATATTCTTGTATATCTTCCCTAGTATGTATTTATGTTTGCATGAGGACATGCTGGTTAATGGCACAATTGCCTTAGTGATGAATCTTTGCTTTGAAACATAAAAGGATAACCAGGAAAACAGGTTGATTTAACATGGTCTACTATAATTTAAGGGTCATTATGCTATTCATCAACAGAGTCAGTCTGTACGTAATCTCTTGTTCCCCCTATTTTTCTTGTCCTTCTAATTGATCTGCTGGTGAGCCACAAGACAGTTTAATAAATCCAGAGTCTGATGTTATGTTCATGTGCATCAGGTGTTTCCTCTAGTTTGTTGCTCAGAATTGTTCTGCTTTCTCCTTTATAGCCGCCCCCAGAAAGTGTGTCTATGCCCGTTTCTGCCAGCATGTCATCTGGAGGTGTCCACAAGTCTTTATATTGTGCAGCATCCTGCAGAAGTGAGTTGGGTCGTGAAAACCACTTGTGAGAATAGAGTAGGGCTAAGGGAGTTGGTTGGGAAAAGGACTCTATCTGTCAGTGTGTCTATAGCGATACGTAGGGTGTATATGTGTGGAACCATGCTAAAATGTTATCAGAGAATTCATTCTGTACACAGTACAAAAGGATTATGTATGGATAAAATTGGTTATACTTTGTAATCCATCCATGAAGTACAAAATGAAGAGAGCTACAGAACAGATGCAGACAGACTGGTGATAGGTGTAGTTATTTCTTTGTTTGTATGTGTGAATCTTATAAAGTTGCCAAACTTTACCCTTCACCGTGTGCAAATACAGCCACCACATCTCAAAGGATATTGTTTGCGGTTTTGCTGAATGGAGCATCGAAACAAATCTAACCCATTTGTGTACCAGACAGCTCACGTAATACTTATCCAGGATGCTTGTACTTTTCCTTGATTTGTTTATCTGAGGAAGTCATACAAATACAGGCACCTATATGTAAATTTCACTGTGTAAATCTTGACAGATACACTATTTAAAAGTAAATTAGAAGCATTGTTTTCAATTTGAGGTTAAGAACCTCACAGAAACAAGCAGGTATTGTAGTAACTGGGTGAAAGTACACCTAGGGCCCTCTAGGGTTTTATTTGCATGCTTCATATTGTGATATGAAGAAGCATAACACAGTGAAGTATAATTATGAAGGCCTCTGCATTTGTTTGCTCCAAGCCTAATCACTGTTTTATCTATGTTTATTTCTTTGGAGGAGAGTCGAGTGCTTCGCACTGTTCCCCTTCTGGCAGCCTGTCTTCCTCCTGAAAAATGCAAAGTCTTTGTAGGAAGGAGATTTAATGAGGAGAGGTAGGTATCATATCATTTTTTGCATTTTTAATCAATACAAATTCAAGAAAAATCTAGATTTAACTGTTGGAGTCCTGTAACCCATTAATTAAAGAACTAATTGATGTTGATAAAGTTGAATATTAAGTTAATTTCTCAAAGGGTTGCTAATGATCAGAACATTGAGTAAATGCATTTAATTGTAAGTTTCTGTGTACATAAACTCGCATCAACCAAATTCACAAAGTGATATCAATGCATGTCTGTAGAATCTGGCCCCTGTGCAAATTGGACAATCCCAGTCCTTAATGACTCGTAATATAAACTGATAAAGAGCCATAAATGTTAGTGAATGCTTAATACATTTTCTCATTTCTTATGTTCTTATTTCTTTATTTTAATGAAATCAAAATAAAGGTCTGAATAATGTCTAAATCATGTAGCTCCTCAGTCAGAATAACCAAAAACATTGAGCAGTACAAATTACCTTAAGCAAACAACCCAGTGAACTTGAAGGATACTTTGCTTGCATTTTTAGAGTTTCATTTAAATTCAGTTTTGGCTAACTTCAACTGTCTTTCCTTTATCAGGAACCCTGAGCTGGCAGCTGTGTGTCAGGACCCCAGAACCCTGATTCTGTATCCAGGTCCCGAAGCGGGGAACTTAGAGGACATGAACGTGGACTTCTCTGCTGCTCCATACAACGTCATCATTATAGACGGGACATGGAGTCAGGCTAAGGACATGTTCCACAGAAATGCTCTCTTTCGCTTGCCCAAGCAGGTGGGTCAGCTTCTCCCTGCATTAATGAGTTATACATATTTGTTCTCTGTGTTCTGTAGTGTTGAAATAGATGCACGATAAAATATATTACACAGGTTGTATGTAATTTTATATGTGTATATTTTCTATTAATGTATTAGAACACAACTGAAATATTTTTCGAAGTTGTTTTTTTTTTTTGGCCCAATCTCCTTTGTCTCATCTGGTGACTTAAAGAGTAAGTTCCACTGTTCCAGGTGCAGCTGAACAGCTCTCCCTCCAGTCAGTACGTGATCCGCACCCAGCCCACCAACATGTGCCTTTCCACGCTGGAGTGCGCGGCTGTCACCTTGGCCATAATGGAGAAGAACAAAGCCATCGAGGAGGTGGGTTGAGCACAGTCAGTTATAGCCAGTCATTTCTCATAATGATCAATATTCATTTTTCATCAATGATTTGTTTTAATCCATTATATCCCTTTGTAAAGTATGCTAACTATTAAACTGTGTGTTATAAGGATGTACAATACCATATTGTTACCTAAGCAACAATACATATATATCAGAATATATCTAACAATTCACTTCAGTATGATACAATATGATTCAATGTAATATGATTCAGCATAACCTTAAAATAATTCTGTGCCTTCAAAGCAATGCAGAGTATCTAAGCATTAGTTTATTATATGCGATTGAAATAACACTTAAAGTTCAACAATAACTAGGATTGTTGTACACACTGTAGTTTAATCCAAGTTGCTGCATTAATATGAATAAAAATAAAAAATAATATATCTATGGTATGGCTTGAAATCATCAACTGAATCATTTGCTAACAGGGCAACTGACATGTAGTGATAAGATCAGAGCTGGAGTTATTTGCTGTGTGTATGTTCCCCAGCTGCTCCTGAGACCCTTGAAGGCCCTCTGCTCCTTCCAGCTGCAGCATGGTGCACAGGTGCATCACAGTAAGGAGCACCTATTGCGGAATGGCATGTACGACAAACCCATGCCCAAGAACAAGCGCAAAATTAAGAGGATGGAGCGGCTCGTCTCCAACCAGAACATTTAGAGAAAAAAGGGGGGTGGGGGGGGGGCAGCCAGGGCAGCTCTGGGCCTCAAGGTACCGGTTACGGGGGGGGCCTTTAAATTTGCATGCTACAGGCATGAGACTGTAAGGACTAATTAAGTCCCATTACCATTTTTATCACATAATTAAGGATTTTGAGAAAACAACACAAACCAGAACCCTCAGGCATTCTCAATGCAACACCTTTACACACAAAAGGGACAAACAATTCACCTCAGAAATCAAATGGTATGCTGACAGGTTAGAGTCACTGATGCTGAAGGATTTGTTACACAGTGTGCTTGTGATGAGAGATATGATGATGATGTTGTACATACTGTAGTTTTTTACCGAATAAAAATCTGTGTAAACACTGTATTCTTTGAATCTGTGAACATCAACCTTAAAATGTAACAGCAACAGTACAGTATTCTGATTATGTGATTGCATTCAGATAAATGCATTTTATTTTAATTGATACAGGTAAATTCACTGGAGCAATGGGAGTATCTGGATGTTTGTAAACAAGACTTCGGTAGAATTACCTTGCATCAATGTGTAGTCATGTTGAATATATATATATATTTTTCATTTAGAACTCCATCCATTTTCCTTTTCTTTGATTATTTGTGTTTTTTTCTTTTGTTTCCAGAAAAAAAGGACAGCTCAACATATCATTAGTTTGCTACATTTGACTATTAAAATTACAGATATATTTTGCTCAGTATAATGGAGCTTCTGCAATTCATGAAACAACAATAGCGTATCTGCCCATAACTACACTACAACTCAATGCTAGCACACAGCAGTTTAGCTTTTTGTTGGATTTATGATTCAGCTCTCAGTCAAATGCAGTGGAAGAAAAAATCCACTTGGTGGTGCTGTGGAACCATAATCAAGGAGCTAGTGTCACATGAATAAGGAAAGGTTATTCATTTTGCAGATACTTAAGTTCACCCATTGGGTGTATCATAATATGCTGGTTGAAGAGCGATGACGCCACTGAGCCATTAACTCCTGGCAAAGATGTATGTCACGCAACTAAAAGGTTGTGAAAGCAGCAAGTGTTCTTTAGTATATGCACTCCTCTGTGAATGCATGATGCTGACACAACATTTCCAAAATCTTGGTATGAATGATGAATACAAGGATGCCTTTGTGCACTAATGACACCATCAGTATTCTTTAAGATACACGCTGAATTTCTTTGTGCTTAGGACATATTGGCAGGTAGTCACTATGTTTATAATAATGACTACAAAATGGACTTCCTCACAGAGGCATCTTCATGCTCTACTATGAGACTGTCTTCCTATACACATGGTAAGAATGGTAAGTACCTCAGGGTTATGATATGTTTTTCGTTTACCACTGCAGCATGTATACTTTCAACATCCTTTCAAGTTTTGTATACAAGTACATGTGTGATTATGTGAATATGTACTTGGACTTTCAGTTGTAATTTTTTGGAATTTTAACTGTCCCACCTACCCCTTTTACAGACAAGCTAAAGCTGTTTACCATCCTGATAGATTTTGGAGTTATACTTCCTCATACATTCACATCTATGTATTTAATTGAATGTAAATTTGCATATTTTATACCTGACATGGGGAGGTGATGAAATGGCTGTTTTGCCTAGCAAACATTGCACTTCTTTTGGTGGGGTGATAGGGAAACCTCTGTGCTCAATAGTGCCCCCATGTTTCTCTCAGGTGCAACAGCACTTTCACAAGTATACTGAAAACACTGCAGTCAACAGCATGGTCAAGAAAAACAATTAATCCTGTTCATAATAAATCTATTTTCTTTCCTTTACACTCACTTTGGGGGTCTGAGAGGTTGCATAAGGTTTATACCAACAGGATGGGACAAATTCTGCAATGTTGAAAAATGCACACAGTCTGTGCTGACAGATAACCATATCTGTGGCCACAGAAACATGTCTGCAAAGGGAGTTTTCTAGAGTTGTTTTTAAAGTCCGGATTCTTTTCTGGAGTGTTTCTCTTCGAAGTTCACAGACTTGGAGATGCAGTTTCATGTTGCCTTATCTCAAACAGTACATCTGAAATGCAAATGGATTATCTTGTAGTGGGGAATTGAAGCAATTGGCATGAAGAAGGAAAGATAGTATGAAAGCACCCCTTTGTTCAATGGAAAGAGAAGGCAGTCAGTTTATTTAATCTTGGTAAAAACAGTTTCAGCACATATACACGGCAAGTCAAGAAATGCTAATGAACATGTATACAGTGGATAACCTTGAAATGAAACCTGTTGAGAGGACAGTTCTGACACTTACTGGAAAGGCTGGGGTGGCAATTTAATATGAAAAGGTCAATTACTTGAATGTAAAACTTGAACAAAATTAGATTTTTTTGGTAAACCAATAAAATGGTGTACCACAAAATTAAAATGGACTTTTGCCATATAAGCAAGCCCGCATTGCTTACTATTACAGAATGGCAATATCATTTGAAAATTTCTTATCCTCTTCTTAAAATGCATACATCATTGGTAGGTTGACAGGTGCACTGTGTAAAAGTAAATTTGAAGCACTGTGTTCAATTTGACACATGGTCGAAGGTTGAGAAGGTCACAGACACAAGCAGGCGTTGCAGTAAATGGATGAAAGTACACCTGGGGCCCTCTTGGTTGTCACATGGAAGCGAAATGCACTGTACAAGTGGTACTCTTAATAGAGGCAGCCATTGATAGCTGTAGTGATGATATTGCATGTATTTGAATGTAGCCACATGTTTTTATGTGCACAATTACTACTTTCACAAGAGACAATGCAAGGAGACACAGCATATCTAATAAACCAGAAGGGAATATTGATGTGTCATACCTTTGGAAACTTGGTGAAAAGTGGTTCAGTAATACCTTAAGTGGGACACAGATGGTCAGGAGCTGGGTTAGGTAGTTTGTACATTCATGCAGTTGACAGTGATCAAATGCTCCTGGAAATAACACCAATATCAAAATGATCTGCATCAGCATGGAAGATGTGTTCATAACAATGGAATATTTGTACTTTGTAGACCATATGTGACTTGGTGGGGTTTTGAGTAATGTGAGTTATGATTTTTATGATGATTAATTATGATCCCTGAGTACTATTTATTTAATATAAATTGTTATTTAAAAGATTGAGTTGTTTTGAATAGTACAACAGAAACAGGAAATAAAATCAAATTAAATGAATGCATTTTTCCACATTTAATTGATTAACAGGGTGTATGGTAGGATGATTGAATTGTCAGTAAAACCACGTTTCACTGAGACTACATGCTTTGTGTACGGTTTACTGTCAAATACTATCAAATGAGTGGACCCATGAACACACACAGAATGAGAGAGTGGTGAAGCTTTAGCAAAACTGCACTTCATTACCAAATGTTTGGCAACTTATTTTCCTATCTCGTATTTCAGGTTTCAGCAGCCACATATTGTATCTATACGCTATACACATGCACTACACTTCACAGGGTGTGTCATCAATGAAATTAGAGAAGCCTCCCACAGCCTACACATACTCCAATCGGCACTTTCTCATGGCCAGTTATACATCCAGCAAACACAGAGGTTCAGAAGGGGTCTCTCATTCAGTCTAGAATGCATTGGTCATTAGGTAGTTAACCACCAGGGAGGAGCAGTTAATTGAAACAAACTGTAAAAGGCACAGACTATGAGAGAGTAGCAAATACAAGTCACAAGACTTTTTACATAATGGTACACAACGGATCCATCAGTGGTTTAAAACATTTTCATTTGTAATGAAGCATTCTATGTGTACTTTTTCAAGCAATTTAAACCCTCTAGCACAACACAAACAGGGGTCCATCTTCATCAGGGGGTTTAGGACAGCCGGTATTACCTGTATTTTGTTTAAAAAAGTAAAAGCCTGAAAATGACAACCTGCCGGCAGGATTACAAGAAGCTATAGGTGGAGGAAGACTGTGACAATTTCCATTTAATGCGTCTGTGAGTGTTTTGAATGCTTTCATTTTAGAAAACGTCAGGTAATATATATGAGTCTAAATTGTTCCATGAATATAGACAGCGATGTTCGTTTTAAAGTTAAGCATTCATGAGTGGCTAATCATGAACAAGCCCAACACCCAAATGCAAATAATGAAACTCATCTATCTGCCTTTCTGCAACAAAGCAAACTTTCTCTGCTCACATCACATTTGCCTACTAACTGCCAGTGCATTTCAAAGAACCCTTTTGCCTCGTTCCATGGCCCACAGTTATCACTTCACGAAGATCACTCAACTTGACTTTATGGTTGTTCCTGTCCTATACCCAGGAAGAGGTTCAAACACATCGGCAGCCTGCTTGTCCTGAAAGGTACTGTGGCATTTTCCTAAATGTACAGGTGATGTGCCTCACCTAATGGAAATTCAGCCCTTTTAGTACGTGTGAACTTCCCCCAGCTTCTATCGGGCATAGTAAGAATCAAACACGGCTCTTAACATGTTTCAAACATTGGATTCACTGAACTCCATGACACAAAGACATTACAGCAATGTATATTCCCAAAATTCTCTCAAAATGTCTCCCCTACTCTTCTTCTCCCATCCTGCCCTCTCAACGTTTGCCTTCCTATTTTTGCATCTTACAGTGCAGCACACCTTCACTGATTTCTTCCCTATATTTTCCTATACTTCTCTATTTGGTTTTAGTCTCTCTCCTTCCCTACAGAATTTTTTTCAGTTGCTCTACTGTTTTTTCTTCAGTTGCGCCACCAAATGAAAACCAACATTTTAGATGCAAGCAAATCGATAAGTCATTGTTTTGCAAACTATTGCAATTTCACCCAGGAAAAATCCACTTTGAGAGCAAAACAAAAGCTTTATGCCAAAATTATGACATCATGTCTCTGTACACAATCAATCGATTGTCCAGTCAAGTCTTGCATTTGAGCGACGAATTACATCCTAAGCATCAAACATTGTTGTTGTTCATGATTAAACCAACATTAACCCATCATTTGTTTCCGAGAACGGAAATGAATCCCCTATTTCCTATAAAAAAATAGAGGCAACCCCCCTCCCCAATCCCCCCCGAAATTCAAATAACAGGGCATCTGACACAAAGGAGCAGTGGACACCGACAACCCAACCGACAATGGCTCCCATTCACAGCACAAATAATGACACAACTGTCCCCTTCGCTGTGACATGGGACCCAGCTGCCGCCAGGTAGGGAGGGACAATGGAACCACGTCTGTCCATGCAAATCATGTGATGGAAGTGGTGCTATAAGAAGCAGCACACAGACGTGTCCTAATTTATCTTTTCAGAAGAGCACCTTGCACCTTGCACACACCCATAGTGCCAAGTACGATGAGAACTAACACGCTATTCATTTTTTTCGCCACTGTGGGACTCCAGGCTGGTAAGACGATTTCATAAACAACTTTTTTTTTAAATTTTGTGGTTTGAATTTGAATTGCTTGACAAA
Organism: Megalops cyprinoides; assembly: GCF_013368585.1. Lineage (NCBI taxonomy): Eukaryota > Metazoa > Chordata > Actinopteri > Elopiformes > Megalopidae > Megalops > Megalops cyprinoides. The sequence goes on from NC_050587.1 coordinate 28,265,058, forward strand.
AATTGAGAGAACTTTTCTTTGAAGTATTTCCCAGCTTTTGTATATTTCTTCTATTGCTGTGCACTGAGCTTATGAATTTGCTTGGTCATTAATGTTCACTTTAAACATGGTGGTATGTTGTATTTAAATGTTATATCTCAGTTATCAATGAATGGACTTTCATTTGAAGAATTAAATCAAGGTAGACACAAAAGCATGGTTTAGCTGGGAGGGCGTCACCAATTTGGAAGCATTCATAAATTTGATGTGTTTTAGATTTAGATGTGTTGTAAATTCTTTTTAAACAAGTGAAGACCCAATTTCCAGGAAATGTATATTCAGTGCATCCGTGTCCTCAAACTTTAATTTCCAGGAATATGCTGGCAGTGTTTTAAAATATCTTACCGTAAATAATCTTCTGTCTTATTAAGGACAAAATGACAATGTGGTATGTAAACATCAATCTTAATCAGCTAAGGGAGGCTAAAAGTACAACAATCCATTCAAAAGTATTGGTTGGACTCAATTGCTCTTACATTCTGTTATTTATCAATTGTAATGGCATGGACTGTAGCATCCAATTCAATTTTAAGCAATGATTGCATGATGTGTTCGCTTCCCACTTGAAAAGTAAACAAATAAGTATGAAAAGTATGAATATATTAGGATATTTAACTTAGGCGCTTTAGGAGGAAATCCTTGGATTTAATCAATTTTATCTTTCCCTTACTCAATGTTGCTTTTCCCACACAAACACATATTTACATAATTAATTTTGGAGGTTTCTGAACATGCTGAACTGTATTTGTGAATAAATTAATGATTACGTTTAAAGATGAGGATACGTGTTGGTTGAATTGAGGGGAAAATGTAAGAATGTTTTGCAAACTGATTTCATATCTGTCAACTATTTGAAAATTGAATGTGCTTATGCAAAAACTAGATACATGATGTTACTTTTTCTTCTCCCAGCAATAGCAGCATCAGTGGCATCAGATGAACGAAATGAAGAATTAAGTGATGCAGGTAATTTTATTGTTTGTCTTAGACCTAAAACTTTTTCAAGAACTTTTTCATGGACTCTTAGGAGCACTCTTTAACCTCAATAAACAGTAAAAGTATCACGATGATCAGTTTCTCAGTGTTCATCTATGTCTTCCATACAATTTGACTGAGGTATAAGAAATTGTTACTTTTTTCAAATGAATTCTTCTCTATGACTATGGTTGTTATTATGTTTGCATTTATTGATACCTACACTCGGCTGTTGCATCTGTATTAATGTAATGAAAAAATTGTGTGGGCAGTACATTTACTAACTCTGAAACCTCCAAAATACAAATCTTCCTAATTTATTTCAAAAGAATATTAAAATTGATTTATTAAGATGTTGGTCACTCTGTCTTTCTTTAATTCCCTTTGCAGTTTCTCAGTACAGCAGATCAGACAAAAAAAACAGTATCTGACAGCAGGAGAAACCCTGGAATATATTATGCTGACACAGTTGACTTGTTTGTCAGACTTGCTTAACAGAATAGCCATTGGTTCTTGGTCTAGCTCTCACATATACCCTTAGATCATGTCTGGAAAAAATTGCACTGAATTATGGGATAGGATTGGAATAAACTCATGACATAAACTCTGATTTATATTTTCTTATTCATTGTTCTTCCAGCAGAGGATGTCAGTGAGCTGCAAAAAAGAGGTATTGTATATCACCTGTTCTCATTCTCTTCAGCACCCCCCCCCCCCCCCCCCCCCGCCATCAATGTTCTTTTGTTGTCCTTGCCTTCTTGATCTTCAAGCCATCTATTTGACGGCTCTCAGACACGTTGGACATCGACAATAGTTATTGTTGCACACTTCCAACACCACACTAATGAAGACCTAGGAGATATATGCTAGGCAACAAGAAAATGTGTTGTCTTTTCATTGCAACTATCCATTGTCTCTCTGGAACTAAAACAGTCTTCCATTCCTTTGTCCTCAGATCAGATGGAATTTGATATGGCTGAGATAGAAGGTAAGGAGCCCTGTAAGAAGAAATGCAGAGAGTGGAGCCAAAACTTGGGCCAAGATTTGTGGTGCAAACAGGGCCATGCAGCTAGATGGCATCTGTTGACAAGTAGACAAGATGAAGCATTGCTATGGCATACGTGAATTTGTATTCCTTAATAAGAAAAAAAAAATCAGAAATTAATCAATGTTAATAATTATATAATAATAATTGTATAGTAATGTGAATATGATAATGTAATACAAACAAAAGCAAAGCAAACCCACACAGAAAAAATGAACGTTCACAAGTCAGTGTTATGTAGGGCTTTTATTGATTTTGATGGAGCTCAATGTCACTGTGTTTCCTATAATGTCAGCATGCCCTCTCAAAGCTGCACTGGCAGGAATACATGGTGTCTTTTCCTGGCACAGCATCTGCAGCATGTATTCCCAACAATAATTCAGTAGGGGGTTTTAACTGAGCAAACAGACATACCCACAGCGACAGGACATTAGCCCTAATACCCTTAGCTGATCATGTAGCCAAATGAGGTAACTGCATACACTGCATATCTGATAAATTCATTATCAGGCCACACCTTTGCATATATAGCTAGTCATATACTTTTGTTGTTGTTGTTTAACATAAATTATGTCTTAAAACAGCTCTTATTTAATATATTTTTATTGATTCTTAATATGCAGCTAGATGATGCATGTAAATCTATTATTTGAAACGATCACAACATCATTCATCTATTAATTTAGCATTTTTTATTGATTTACTAATGTCAGTATAGCATAGTAGTAAGGCGCAGGGCTCATAACCAAAAGATTTCTGGTTCAATTCCCCGCTCAGGCACTGCAACTGTAAAATTTCCGTCTGTATAAATGGGTAACATTGTAAAAATTGTAACTTATGTAAGTTATTCTGGATAAGAGTGCCTGTTAAATTACACTTAATGTAATGGTTCATTTGTTTTGTTGTTGTCTCCACAAAAAACACATTTATCAATAGCTTAAAATTATGTGTATTCTTTTTGATTAGATACCAGCCCATGATTTAGGTACTTTCCTTTGTTTCTTATTTTCCAACTGCTGTTTTAGATGAAGGCTACCCCCCCCCCCTCCACAAAGCAACCTTTATGACTTAAGAAAGTGTTTTAAGGCTAACTAAATAACCAATAGTGGGTGTTCAGCTAAGTATAATAGTCACTAACTTGATAGTCAGCCAAAAACAAGTTGTTATAAAATTATATCTAATGATAGTTAATGATAACTGTAACTTTCTGTAAATTTCTGTTGCTAGCCATCTTATTCAAAAACCAGATAAATATACCAGCTAAGCTATCAGCCCATGGTAAATAATATCAAAAACAGTATGAAATATATGCTGTTTAATTGGAAATTATTTTTAATGATTGCATATTAGTGTGAAGCAATAGCTGATTCATTGCAAATGGCATTATCTTGAGAAAACAGGTTCTGTTTTTATTGACTGCATTTGCACCACTGTTAAACAGCAAGCTTACCTTCATCAACTGTTTGAGTCCACTTCCCATTCATGTGTGCAGTCAGACAGACAGGCTTTGACGCACAGACAGAGGGGTCAGTCTGGAGCATTGGCATTCAGGCAGTGACATATTGGCAATGACACGGTTCACGAACAATCAGACATGAAGTATTTTCACAGCAGTAAAAGCAGATTTTAAGTACCTTCATCATAGTTAACAGAATGGTAATTGTATTAACCTGTTAACGCTCATATCAGTGCAATAACCAGTTAATGCTTTTGTATGTAGCTGAACTTTTAGGCAAAATTAAATGTTAAAGCCTTATAAAAACGGGATAAAATAATCATAGAAGTAATGAAAGTATTTTATGCAGGCATTGTACTGCTGTTATAATTCAGCCAATAGGTCATTTACTGCCAGCTATGTCCAGTGTAGTTAGGACAGAAACTGCTACAGTTAGTTATCAATACTTATTGAACATAAACCTCAAAATAGTTTTCTCTGTCTGCAGAGGATCAGAGACTGGAGGATGCTCATTACCTGGGTAAATGCATGTCCTTTTCATCTTATTCTTAGAGAATTTTCAACCATCTATCATTAAACGTCTTGGTATATGTTAATGAACGAATATTGCAGCAAGAACTGCAACAAACTGATCTGTTGTGTGATTTCCATTAAAAGAAAGATGAAGGCATGAGAATTCAGTTGATATTCAGTTTGACATTGCCAGAGATCAAACTGTAAGAGACATGATGTTCCTCCTCACCAACACTAGCTCTGACTGGGGTTAGTGGGTGGGACCCTGGCACAATTTGCCATTTGCTTATGTAATGACCTTCACAACCCAATGAATAGGACCACATAGATCAAGTTCAAGTTACTTCAAAGCCTGTTTTTTATGTGTACAACAGATCTGATTAGTTAAAAGGCACTGGGCTTAAGGTGTGCATCCTTACTTGTCCTGGGGTTTTATTGTTGTTGTTGTTATTATTATTATTATTATTAAGGCTTATTTCATGTGACTAAGATGTCAAGATACATTTTATGGCCACACATCACCACGTGGTTTTCTTTTTACATGAGCAGAGGAAAAGAAGCATGTGGCCACCTTTGTTTTTGCCAGGGCCAGTTTTGCTGGCAGGGACCAGGATGTTCCAGCACATGGCAGGCTTAAAATGCAGTGCCAAGTCTTCGCATTCTCCTTACAAACGCGTTAGCTGCATTCACCTTAGCCACACACGGTGGAAAGCTTTCACCATATGGAGTGTCTGTCCAGAAGTGTGCTCTGAGCTCCCTGAGCGTCACCACAAATAATATTCATGTTGCTATTTGTTATCATTTGTATTCTTCTTCATTAAGTAAGGGTTTTCCTGACAAAATTCCAAATCTGATATTGGAAAGGTATGCAACAGTAGCCCTTGTGTTAAAATGTTTTCAATATTTTCAATTTAATAATGAAACACACTGCCAGTGATCAGCACCTGTCAGAGCACTGGCCATAGTGTTAATTATTTACACATTTATTTACATGTTTCTGACAGAGGCAGTTGGGGATGAATTGACTGAGGGTGAGTAAGGAGTTTGATTGCTGCTGAACTTAAAGAGAAAATCACTTTATAAAGAAATGACATATACAGAGAAACAGTAAGTTTCCTAAGTTGGTATTACATCAAACACATAAACAAGAATGTGCACTGCAGTATAGACTTCTTGTTAACCATTTCTTTCCAGCTTGAAAGAGTGAGTAATTATCTTTTGTGAATACATCCTATGCAGTCCCTTGGGAACAGGACTTAAACCAGTGATTAATTTCTGGCGTAATTCTTGTTTTTGGCAGATGAGGACAGTGAGGCCCAACAAGGAATGGACAACATGGGTAAGAGATCTTTGTAATAGGTAATTGGATTACAGCTTTAAAAAAGGAGAGAACTCAGATCACTTGTCCCTGCTTTACCTAAATCGGGTGAAGGAAGGCTGTGAAGGAGGGCATGGTATAAGCCACTTCAGATTCTTACAATGCAAACTTAATACAATACAAAGTAATCAAATTCAATGTAGACATAGTAAAATACACAGTCCCGTACATAAAGGAACTGTGAAGTAAAACAAACGTCTACCCTAGTAGCATTCATCACCCCCATTGGCAAACAGTGCTGGGTGATTTTGACTTGAGCCTTGAGATGATACTGGGCTTCCATGCATATTTGGGGATCAGATAACCTCTTTGTTGACCTCAACAGATGAAATAAGAGTGGGTTTTGAGTTAATAAGTGATTGTCGTTCAGTATGCACAATGGTGGACAAACCCCTCTTGTGTAAAACAGGTGCATATCTCAAATAAGAATGCACTTATTGTGGTTAAATCCCATGCAAGTCCCACCACTTAATGCAGTTAAATATCACTGAGTAATTCTTAGCATGAGGCTAAGTGAGCATATTATTCGAGAAAGGTCTGGATATGCATAATCTTGTATCTGCTTATAGAAGAAGAGGCAGAGGCAGAAGCAGAGGCAGAGGTAGAGGCAGAAGAAGAATCAGACTCAGAACTGGAATCTGAATCGGAATCGGAATCAGAATCAGATGAAGATGGTCACCGTAAGTAATCTTTTAGTCCTCTCTCTCTGTGAGTTCTCTGAATTTTTTTACACTGCTGCATGGAGGTAAAAGGAAAACCAGAATCGTTGAAAGAGAACATACCACCATTTTGAACTTGACACTTGCAGCCCAGCTGATAATTGATAAATAGTGCACCTGGTGAATATACTTACCTTCAGATGTAGTTCCTTGATTTCATGACTCCACACCACATGTACATTATTAATAGTTGTGACAATTTTTTGGGTGGTAGTCAATTAAGTCTAAAGTCAATTACCATTAGATGGTAATTGACTTTAGGAAGCGCAAATCAGAAATGGAAGACAGGCTGACTACGAATACTTCGAAGCCGAGGTTGACAATAAATTTACATTTGAGGCAAGTTTTAAATCAAAGTATAACAAAATTCAGCAATGACTCTTTTCTTAATAGAAACTGAACCATATCTATCCTGCAGAGTGTTTTCAGTTTTCATCTCATGGGTTATCTGGGAGAAGGCTTGGTTCAGCATTAGAGTAAAGGAGAATGTGTGATCAGGCAGGCAAGTAAAATAATTACAATCAGCAAAGTCTCAGAAGCAGCCCTAGACAAAAACTGCCATATAACAAAGCTGAACAGCTCATAATAGATAGCTATCACCCACACCACACAAAGGTGTACAAAAGTAATAGTCATGGCATGATTGACACTCAGGATTAGGATCGAAAGACATGATCACTTAGTCATTCATGCCACAATTAGAATCGCTAGTGTAGAGTTATAGGAACCATATGAAACATATTTTATTTATATTGATTTATATTTTAAAATATATTTATTTATTTTAACCATTGGTATTTTAATATATCTTGCTTTTATATATCATGGTATGTGCTATGTCTTACATTTTAAAATATGCATGAGAAATCTTTATGAAGGACCAAATAAATTTTCCCCATGAGGGATAGAACAGGCTTATGCTCTTGACTTGATTTGACTTGATAACTCAGGCTGCTTTGTTGGGGAAAATCTGGGTTGGCCTTTTTATTATCCTAATGGTAAATGATACACAATATGGGGCACATTTTCACACAGTGGTTTTTAGACAGTTCCTATGAGATAATTATCATGTGAAAGAGTCTCAGGCATAAAATTTCCTCAGTGTGTATGATTTTTTTTTTAGTTATAACAAACAAGAGGACCACTCTATTATGAATCCAAGGCCACTGAATTGTAACTTTATGAATGAAGCCATTCAAATGACCTTTTTAAAATAAATACATGCACAATTTACTTGTGAACTATTTATGCAGTTAGATTTCTGTCATTGTTACTATCTTAATAGTCGCCCTTGTCCAGATGGACTTACCAGTACAAAGCTCACATTTTTAGAGTGTTATCTGCTTGTACAGCTGGATATTTACTGAAGTATGTCAGATAACTTGCTCAAGGGTACAACAGCAGTGCCCAGATTAGGAAATGAGTCTTCAGTTGTTTGTTTAGGAGTCAGTTTTTTAACCACTATAGAACATTGCCCTTGTACTGTGGAAATGATGATACCTTACTAAGGGGTATAATCATCATATACCATTCGCTATTGTTTCAGTCACATGCCCTTGACCATGTACTGTACCTCAACCCACTCGCCCACAGTGCTACTTTATTACTGTGTATTGCCTCCCTAACTGATAGACCCCACATTTATCTCACCATTCCACAATCTAAACCCATTGTCCTACATTGTCACTTCACTGCTCAAGCTATCACACTTGCAGGTTCACTGTTTGTTGGGTATGGAGCCATTTGACACTGCTCAGACGAGGCAACCAGCCTTCTGACAAATGGTCCATTAATCTTTCTTCTTTTTTTTTTAACCAGCTCATGGGGTTAAGCGAGGTAAGTGTTGAATAATGGTTCCATTTGGTCATTTACTATAGTACAAAGTTCACTTTTAAATGATAGTTTTATAATGGTGGATTACTTTGGGAAAAAAAGTTGAAAGTTACAAAAGTACAGCATTGAAGTAAACAATTTTGGATATATAATTTGATTTGTCTTGTTTTTTGCACTTAGATAATATTGAAGCAGATGAGGAGGAAAACATAGGTAGGTGCCATGTTTCAGTTTTTCTGTCTCCACATAAATGTGATAGTTGACGACATCTATTGCTGGAGACAGTGGAATACTTTCCCTGGCCGATAATCTGCATCTCTGTCAAATATTTTGTAATATGTTGCCTACTGACCTCTCACCCAGTTCTTCAGAAAGCGAACAGCCCGCATACCATAAGGTAACTGACTGAATGTTCAGAGCTGTTCAGAACCTCTGCTATACACTGCATATGCAGTTTGGCACAGTGTGTATCATGTACACAGAGATTACAGTTGGATCAAAACTACAACAATGCTCAGAGCACAAAATGAATGGGAGGGATGTGGAGAAGGCAACAGAACTGCTAAACTGGTCTGTAAATTCTGATCAAATCCAAGGTGAGATATAAGATGCACGGAGAGCATAAACATAGAGATCTGGTGATATCACACCATCACTTCCCCACACATGACCTCAGTGAAGATACAGCCAGGGGAGAAGGCAGCTATCTTAAATGTGATGCCTCCGCTAATCTCCAGTCACAGGGCGGTACTGTACTGTTTGTGCCCTGTGTAAGTATCAATGAATAATGAATGAATGAAAAATGTCTGCATTAACCACTTCTATGTAGGACTTGCAAGTCCAGTTATTCTTCACCTTTTCATGTTGCACATATTGCATTTGTAACTCATTTCCTTACAAGGCTTTGGTCCTATTGCAGTTAACCTCACATGCAATAAACAGTGCCACATGTAATAGAATTATGCAAACAGGAAGGACTTGGTATGTGGTACCAAATGTACTTGCTATTCCTGTACAGATGTGCCACTGTTATTTCTGTGTAAGGAAAGATAACAACCATACAGGGAATGATTGGATAATCAATCATCCAAATTTTTAGATTTCTTTTAATTACCTGGATGCTTTTTTCAGACAATTGTACCTTTGAGGAATTCAGGAAGGCTGAAAAGAAGAATGGCTTGTACCTAAAATAACAGGAACAGAGAAAGTATCTGATAGGGATGCATTTAATAATAGATTTTACCCTGCTGACTGTACCCTGATGAAAGTATGTTACTGCTCACAGTGAAATCCTTTGAATTAAGTTCAACTGCAACAAGATACTTTTAAGTAAATATGCTCAAGGGCTTACTGTCTAAATCACTGCATGGAGGCAGCATACAGGCCACAGACTACATGGCCACACTGTTGTCAAGTTACAAGCACCATCAACACTTAACTCCCCAGAATGTTAGAATGGCATTAGTGCAATGATTGCTTTCAGTACTATACAGAGTACCAACACGACATATCCAATGTGCCACAAACCTTCATCACTGTGTAATGTGAGGAACTATCCAAAGACAAAGAGATATTTAATCTCATAGGTTTTACATTATAAAATTTAAGCCATGATCTACACTTTTTTCTGTTTCTATGCTTCCAATGATTAACAGTACAGGATCAACATAAATTTGCCATTTAGACTGTTGACACCAATCAGCGATGAACACTGTCGTTTCACAAATGCTCTAACCTGGGGTTACCTACATGGCAAGAGACTATTACAACTAGTTTTATACACACCTGAGGGGTCATTGTAATAAAACTTGCACGTCCTTGAAATACTTCCTGGCAGGCTTGGATGTAATCTGATTTGGGTTCGTTTGTACTAAAGAGGGCAAGAACGCCACCTACATAACACTAGCATGCAACCAACTCCCATGGTTTGATGCAGATCTTTACTTGCTGCATTTTCAGTCAATTTTGTTCTCATTTCAAAATTGCATTTGGGAGAGTGGTAATCCTCTCCAGTGGAGGGACCCATCACATACAGACTCACTACCAATTCTTTCCACATCTCCAGTACTACATTAGCACATGCATGTGTACAGAAGAGTTTAATGTACATACCTTTTTGTACAGAATGTGTGAGGATTTATACTGCTCTGCAAAGGGGCTTTCTAATGTAAAATTTAATTTCATATGCTAACACCAAGCCCATCTCTCCGTCTCTGCCAGCTCAAGAGGAGTAAAACTACAGTACCCAAAGGGAGGAAGGCCCAGTGCACTTCCAGCTACACATCCATCCAGAGGAAGAAGGGAGTGGCATCAAGATCCAGTAAACTACCTTTTCAGTCAATAAAGATATTGTCTGACATACCACCAGTGTGACATATTGCTCCATAACCTGAAGCATTTTGTTAAGGGGAGACCATATGATAATTAAAAATTTTGATCATTTAAAAAATTTAATGCCACAGCACCTTCAAAAATTGATTCAGTTGACAGATCAACCTGCAACAACAAAAAAAAAATTCAAACAAATGGTGGCTTTCAAAACTTTTATTTTTCCTCCGTTACATTTTTTTTTTCCCTCATTTAAGTCGAGTCATTAGAGAAGATTTTAAATTATGTTGGTACACAGCTAAAACACTCCAGTCTGTTCTTTGGTACCTAAAAATAAGGCATCTACAGCAACTAATGCTTAAGTGATCCCAGCCAAGATAACACATAGTGGTTCCACACCAGCAACGTCTGGCCCATTCCAGCAGAACAACTAGGATTCACATCCAGTCTGCCCAGTGCAAGAATAAAAAGCATCAACAGCAACCATGTTCACAATTATATACTTTCATTGTGCTAAACCAACTTGCCACAAATTTAGAATGCATTCACACAGTTCAGTTTTTCCAAGAAATTCTCTATATTTTCCACAGATGGTACTAGGAATTACATGAGCTGGATTTCATTCAATTCAAGTATCACATCTTACAAAGAGTTTCAGCAGAAGATAAATACAACATACCTACGGTTTGGTGTGAGGTTTTCATAAATTTTAAAGTTGTGTGTTTCTAAAGCACATTGAACCATTTTTCCCCATTTCATTGTTTTTAACCTGAAAAGGCTGTCAATGTCTCAATAGTCAAATTCAGTTTTTTTGGTTATATGAACCAATTAAAGCCTCATGCTTGCAAGCATTATGACTACAACAGTAAAGCCTATATAGATAAACTTATGGTCTTGAATTTCTCTTGCCATGCTTATTGAAACTGTCTTCCTTCAAGCTGTCAATGAAATAAAGTTTTAATCCCCACTTTGCCCAGTTTGAAATTTTTAGTGCCTTTAAAATTGCTTGTCACCAAGTTCATCAACAGGTACTGGCTACTCATCAGAACACTCATATGTGTAACACAATTCTCAACCAATATTGTAGGGTGGCATGCTTTAGAATTTCTTTTGTTTGTGCCTTTAACAGAAATACCCGTTTTGATTGATGCTGCTCCAATCTTTGAATGCCAGCTTTAAATGCTCTGGCTTCAAATTAAATTATGCCGGACCACCCCCTCCCTAACACTTATGAAAAGCTGCCCATTTCACTTATTAATTTATTTAATTCACCAATACTAGAGACATATCCATACATGGATCCTCTTCAAAACAAACAGGAAGGAAAGCAGCACAGAAGAGCCACAATGATCAGGCAGGTAAGTACTGCTCCTCAGCTATGACCTGATGACCTGACCTGATAAGAAATTTCCCCTCTGCCTTTTTGACACATTTAAAAATTTGATATTTCCCATGTTTTCTCTATACTTTTGCTACAAAACCAATACATCAATTCCCTTGTCAAAGGTGTTACACTGATCTTTTTCAGTGGGTTTTGCATCAGTGTACGGTGTAAACACGTTTCACTAAAACTTTGCTTAACTTGTTGCTCATTACTAAAATACTGTGAATACTTTAACAATGGTGACAGAGTGCATGCCAAAAAAAACATTTCAAGAAAAATTCAAGACCCAAAGTATGCAAGGCTTACATCTGTATCATTGGTAATAAATAAATAAATAAATACAACTCTAAAGCGAGACTAGCCATATTACTTATCTGTGGGTTTCTCCCACTGTTAAAGTTACTCCAATTTCAGCTCAAAGAGAAAATCACAAAAGCACAATCTGAATTTATTATAACCTAAGCATTGCAGTACTAACTGTTATACTGTCCACTAGCCTGGGACATCCCAGCAGCAAGTATATAATATTTTGTGAAGACATAGTGCTATATCCTGCATGACATCAGATGATCATGGGCAATACTTACAACATTGATTTACAATCATTAAAGGGTGTTTCGCTGTTTTGGTTTTCAAACAAGCCATGTACAGTACAAAGTTTCAATTACCAGATATGTGATTTGAGGTCACATAAGGAGGATTCACACGCTAGTCTACACTTATGATCATCAGCCACCCAACAATACTAGGTAACAGGGAGGGAGACCTGCCCACTACCTGTTGGAGAAACTTTGACATTTGTGATAGGCTAACCCAGCATACGACACAAACACCTACACACAAGCACACATCCCTATTTCTCCCTCTCACACACAGATGCACCCACACACACACACACTACTGATCTATGCCATCTAAAGGTATATGCCCCTATGAACTCACTAGCACCTAAAAATACTGCTTATTTTAAGTATTAGCAAGTTGGTATGAGGAAGTAAAAAAAGGCTAATATTGCATTGTTATTGCTCTTTTGTCCAACTTGTATGTGTATAAAATGAAAACTACCTGAAGAACTAACTTGTATATATACATAATTACACCATAAAAATGTAAGTAATGACATACATGCTAGCCATTTAAGAGATGGTTTTAATTGGCTATATACAGCATAGTAAAAAGAGATTCACATACTAAGAATATACAAACAGGATGACAAAACAATGTTTTAAATAGAGCCACTAGATTACCCTCCTCACAAATCACCGAAGGTCTTCTGGGGCACAGATGGAATGCCGGCAACACTAATATCATGTGGAAAATGCTGCTCGACAGCTCCTATCACACAAGGCTCCGAGACTGATGGCTATGGCAGGAAAGAGGACATGCTTATCCCTGCCCTCTCCCTCTCCTGGTCCAAAGTGAAGATGCCTCCTCAGGATGATGGGAGGATGACATAAGTGAAGAGGGCCATGATGGCGGCGCTGATGAGGCCAGAGACGGGCACAGTCACAAACCAGGCCATGAAGATGTTGCGGAACAGGCGCCAGTCCACCGCCTTCTTGGAGCGGAGCAGGCCCACAGCTACCACCGAGCCCACCTGCACACACGGCAGGATTGGTCTTTAAGTCCCAATAACAACACAACAACAGTCTCCCCTTTACTCAAGTCTCCTGTTGCTAAGGATCTCCCTCTAAACTGAAAAATGTGTTATCTGAATCAAACTGGTACAGGCTTTCACTAATGGACATGACTGTACCTCCCTTTGACTTTGTCTGGGTTGTTTCTATGGAAGCTGGCTACTGCAGCCAACCCCCACAAACCAACATATCACCAGGGATCATTACAGCTTCAGACACACTGATAGACATACATGCATTTCCTTATACACTGTACATTAATCTTGGCTTCTCCGTAAAACGACACAGCTCTAGGAAGGAGCCTCCCAGACTGCATTCTCCTTGAAGTGCTTACCTTGCAGTGGGTGGTGCTAATGGGAAGGCCGACGTTTGAGGCAACAACCACAGTCAGGGCAGAGGCCAGTTCAATGCTGAAACCACTGTGAGGCAAACAAAAACAAAAAAAAAAAAAAAAAAAAAAAAAAAAAAAAAAAAACATTTCTCGAGTCACGCAACAGTTTTCCAGTGGACTGCAGCAAAGGCCAATCGAAATAATGAGCAGTACGGTGGACTGCAGAAGAAAATGCACTGAATGTAATGGATAACAATCCACAAAGCATATGGTTGTGTACCTGGAGGGGGTGATGGGGGTCAGGTCCTTGCCCATGGTCTGGATGACCCTGCGACCCCACACCCAGAGCCCGGCGCAGATGCCAACACCTCCGTATAGCAGCAGCCAGATCGGCGTGGAGGTGCTCCTCGTCGTCCCCGTGTCGTACACCAGCCAGACGGCCACCAGCGGCCCGATGGCATTACTGAGGGGGAGAAGGAGTGTCGCAACTTCAAACACGCGCCCTGCTCTGTAGGTGTACATAATCCATCTGCCCTGCAAATCATCAATTATTCATCAAGGATTAAATATGCTAATGGGGAGCAACGAGTCAGAGGAACACTGCGAATGCCAAACAAGTTCCCTCTCCCTACCTGACATCATTGCCGCCGTGGGCGAAGGAGCCGAAGCAAGCGGTGAGGATCTGCAGGAACTGGAAGAGCAGCGACACCTCGGGCCGGTCGCCCTTCGACCCCTCGTCCTCCAGCGGGTCCGGGTTGGCTCCCCGGTCCAGGACCTCCAGTGCCACCTCTCCCTCCCCGAGGCCCTCGAGGGCACCCTTCTCCGCCATGGAGTTGCAGTAGCTGGTGTAGCTGTCGATCCGCACCCGCTTCTTCTCCTGCACCACCGCGGCCCGCTCCTTGTCCAGCTCCTCGCTGGGCTTGAACTCGCCCTCCTTGGGCCTGAAGTCGCCGCGCATGCCGCAGATTGCCATGGTGTAGGAGGTGTAGCTGTTGTTGCGCCGCATGGGCCGCTCGCCCGACTCGCCCATGCAGTCGCCCACCTTGGCCAGGTGCAGCTTGTGCAGCAGCTCCTTGTACAGGCCTGAGTCCTTGTGCACTGTGTGGTACTGGCTGTAGCCGTTGCTGGGGATGTGGGCCGGCCCGTTGCTGAACTGAACTTGGCTCCCATTTTGGACTGTGGGAACAACAAGCAGCAATCGACTAAGTAACAAGAGGGGACCAAGGGCACATAAGGATATACCAGACTTTAAATGCCATGCATGATAAAACCAGGGATATTTATGTCGTGAAGACATTTCACAGAGTGACTAGGGTACGCCTCAGAAAAATATCACCAAACTAAGGTCATATTACATTTTCACATTAGTAGGAGATGATTGACACCATATTAAATTGAAACTTGTTCATATTGAATCAATGACTCATCGACAAAGATACTGATAGGAAAAACATGTTCAATCACACAACTATAGTGGCCCACATTCAACAGTCATGCATGACCAAAAGACATCCAGGAGGACAGATGGGGAAGTCACATCAGGAGCTGAGAAAGTTTCACTCTTTCTCACTGCTTGGATTGTTTTATAAGAGATCTACAGCAGATGTAACATGCCTGCCTCTCCATCCAAATTCTTTAAACCTAATGCTTTCATTCTCAAAATTCACACCCTACTTTTGCACCAAGACTGAAAATGGCACCCATGATGATTAAACACAGAATGTTAACGTGACACTCACTGTTGTTGTTGGTGCTGTCAGAATCTTTGCTCTCCTTGTCATCTCCAATGTCCCCGTCTCCGATTTGAATGGTCACTCTCCGCTCCTCTGTGGGAGGTGGCTGAGCGGGGGGATCAGCAGAGGCAGTCTTTGGGGGGGCCTCTGGCATGGCCATCAGGCTGGGGCACTCAGGTTCTTTCTTCTCCATCAGCGGGCTCTCCGATGGGCTGCACTTAATCTCACCTGGAGGGCACACATGAGTGTTTGTGTTAACGTACGAGTAAAACCATTTTCTTTGCTGACCTGTGGCTCCAAGTCACACAGCATACTACTGGAGAGCTCACACCAACTGAAGGAGCAGCTCATCTCTGAATGACAACGATCACCTAAAGCAGCTGAGAGAGTCACTAAGAGGGCAAAATACAGCAGTGGCCTGAGAATCCTTGGCTGAAATAAGACCGGTCTACTCCGGTGGATTCCGGCCTGTCACAGCAGACTGGTGACATCATAGTAAGGTTGTACGTTGGTATATGCCTCAGCCTGTTCAGCCCCTTTGCTAATAGAGAGTGCGCTGATGCAATTTCATGTCCTGTGTGTGGCAACTGTAGTTTAGAGGGGAAGTGACAGTTGTTCTCAGTTTAATGAAGCTGTTCCATCTAGATAAGGAAAGATCCAACAGCCTTCTCCAGGCTGGCTCCCTTCAGCCTTTTGTTTTCTTCATGCACTATTCCAGTTGAACTGGTTTTCTTGTTGTCATGCATCTTGGTTACTCAGATTTCATAGGAATAATGTCTCCTTAGTCCTCCTCTGACTTACCCGTTTTATTGACAATTAAGATGTCACTGACCAACAACATTATCACTGACTGCTTTAGTTTGTTGTAACAAACCATTCTGATATACCTGCTAGGAGTTTTGCGAAATGCTGTACTGTACGCTATGAACTTCAAAAAACGAGCATACGTCATACCTGAAATATAATCTAGGAATCTTTATCAATATTACATTAAGTAGAGAAACTGGCTCATAAAAATTTGGGCTTCCAAGAAACAAAAGAAAAATACATCATGAAGTGAAGAACTTAACTTAATATGACCAGTGTCTCAAATACAGTAGGAATACAGCCAGTTATGCTGTATCTGTATCTTTTGCTGATGTTTTTTTTGAAGATATGGTCTTGCCCAATTCCATCTTCTATATTTTAATGAGAAAAAAAAAAACATTCAAATGCATTCAAATATATGCAGTGGGAATATTTTGTTGGCCACGCTGTACATTTTTGCCATACAACTTATTTACTGCCAGTTTAAACCAGAGCCCTCTTAATGTGGATCAGCTCAGGACACCAGTAGACTTAACCCATAGTTATATCTCCCCGCCAGCATGTTGAGGTAAGCACAGGCTATTCCTGTCAGCAAGGCAAGGGCCAATCAGAGACTAACTCCATGACCCAATTCAGTTGTCTGTTGGACTTGGATTCCCCTGCGCACCAGACCAGCTGCCTTCTCTCCACTCATTTTGATTCATTACAGTGTGTTTTTTATTTACCATTTACCAAAACAGATTTTTCCGAATTAAGTATATTCTATTATTGTTCCATTGAAAGGGAGACTGTTGCTGAGTTCCATTAAACTGCCAAAAATGGGCAAGTTGTGAAATTAAAAAACGGGATGGGTTATGGCCAATATGGGTCTTAGGCATAGGTGTACATGCCCAAATTTCCACAAAACATTCAATAGTAAAAATTGGTTGAAAAAACATGCAAGTGTCTAAAATCCCAATCTCTCAGCACTCTCCATCTGTGAAGACTGGAATTCTGCATGATACATTAACGTCAGACAACCACTTTATAAGTATAAATCAACTGGTCAAGCCTGAAAACAAATAGCACAGAGTTTGAATGAAATAGTTCAAGGATGTGAAAAGACCTTGGTCAGAAGGGGGAAGTTGTCACATGAAAGGATATTTCGAGGTTACTTACTCAAGTACACACTCAAAAAAACCCCGTGTGAACTACCTCCTCACTAGCAAGCACTTAAGTATTGTGGTGCCATGACAGCCAACCACAGCATCTAGCCGGTAATGGACTTGGCTCCTTTACAAAGTCATGCCTGATATACTCACGGCAGACACTGCAGATCCTCCTCTTAAGCCAGACATGGCCTTTAAGCCACTCTGATCCCAAACCGTATGTTGGAATAAAATCATTTTTAAAAATAAATAAATCATCTTTCAGATATAGCAAATGAGATTGGCTGTCCTTGTCCTGGTCTCTGCCCCCAATTTACGCTCATGGTTGTTTTTCAGAGAATCTCTCTAGCAGAAAAAACTTGCAGTTCTTGATTTGAAATGTTCTGATACAAATAACCGCATTTAGTGACTGATACATAACACATTTTAAATATAATATCTGAGATATTTCGTTTAGTACGTAACATTAGTTTTAATCTAGTCAGCTTTGAAACAAGGACATAATACAACCAACTTCAATGCCGACTTGCTCTTATTCTAGTGGTTTATGATGGGGCCACATTAACAACTTCTGAGAGCTGGGCAAGGTAAGACTTGGCTCAAATTTGCTGGGTAGTAAATGAAAAAAGCTTGTGCACCAAAAGCAGTAATATTATTGGACAATTCTTTTAAATACAGTCTTTGCCCTAGCATCCTTGACCTCAAATTGTCATCCTCCCATTAGAAACCGGGTGCGCAGGAGGCTTCATGCATCCTGGCATAATCACCAACTGGCTAAGAGCATCAAGAAGGTAAATGGTCCATGCTGTAGTTCTGGGCTCGAATCCAGAATCAAATCTGCACCCATCTGTCAGCCATTTTGGAACACTTTGCTCATCAGGTAGGAAGCATACATTATCTAAATGTGCATTTCTTTGCTGGAACTGCTTGCTTCCAGTGACTGCATGTAAACTTAAGCTTTTAGTAATAACGTAGAAACATTAGCTGTATTAAACTCCACTGAACTAGATGACATTCACGATAAAACTGGTCAGATGCATTAGGATATTTCTAAAAACAACTAAATTGGTTAGCTTTGAGACAGCTTTTGTTGAAGATTCACTAAACTTCACCATCACTTAGCTGACTTTGTAGTGGCTGGTATAGATCCATTAATATTTCAATTCAATTATAAACAATCACTCAAGTCCAGACACTTGTCATGTACAAAAATCATGCACGAATATTCAAAAAAAATCATGAATTTTAAACAGTACAGCCCTATCATCTCAGGGCAGGTGTGAAATTCATAATTTGGCCGGTCTTCTCTTCAAACTCTGTCTGATGCCTGAATTTAAGGCCTGCAAAACCAGTATGAATTTGGAGATTTGTGACAGCACAAAGACAGACAGACAGGGTACTAGAGGCAAGTCTTACGTTCGATCTTCTTCTTGAGGTGGGGACAGACGAAAAACCAGACCACGGCTGCTGTGACGGCTGCACAGGCCAGCGATATGGAAAGTGTGATGTACCAGGGGACATTCTTGAATCCCACCACTGCAGAGAACAAGGGGAAGAATGAACGAGAGGAATGACGTGTGCTGTGATGGAAGAGCAATCAATTACCAGGCTGTCAACTGCTCAAAAAGGTAGAACGAGTTGTCCAAAATAACAGTTAAAATTCAACTAGATTCTCCTAACAAAAAAGGACTGGCATTTTCACTTGCAGTACAAAAAAACGTTATATGATTCACTACGATAGCGCATACCATCGACAAGCAGATAAAAATGGGAGTAAGGAACAAGCAATAACTACCGGTAATGAGCTTTGAGCTACTGGTAATGAGTAGGTAACTAGTTTATGGGTGGAAGTTCACAACTGAATATTCAGAGCTGATTCAAGAGTTTCCGATATGTGGAAGAGGTAACGCTGAAGTTTGCTAGCAAGACTAAATCTGAGTAATAACTCTGAATAATATAACAAATGGAACAAAAGCTATGATTAGCCTTCCAGAGAACTGGTCAGCAAACTGACCATATGCTTCTGATAAGCATATTGTGTGGTGTGAAGGACTCGCCAGAAGACTGTCAAATTTTTTTTATGATTTGTCTCTTAACATGGGCAATATAAGGGCTGTTACAATAATATTGAAGGGAATATCACTACATAAAATAATACATTCAGAACATCATTAATTCCTGGTTATGCACTATTGATTCATACCTTAATCTCTCCATCAAATCACTCTTACTTTTCCTGTATTCCTCAAATTAAGCAGCTTTAAGGTCCCTTACTCCAAGCATGAAGTCAATCCACCTATACTTTACATGTCATGCACTAAGTCTGGCCAAAAAACTGGATTAACCTAATCTTTGTTTTAAGTAAGGCCAATAATAGGCAGCTATGCGCGTCTGGACATGTGTATATGGCATTATCACAAACAAATGGACGTGCTCCTGTCTGGCTTCTAAGGCATATGCAAAGAGCACCTGTGACCATTTAGGCATTAAAATGAGCCTTTGTGACATGCAGTCTCTTTTGCATGTCTTTACGTGAGCTTCCCTTACACAAACTGTTTAAAACTGTCCTTCCTTCAGGGCTGTAAGCATGCATTTCAGATTGTAAATTAGGTTGTTTAGTAGAAGGCATGATATGTGGTGCATGATACTCACCTGGAGCTCCTGTCAACATGATGGAAAAGAGGTTGATTGCCATGGTAAGGGCATAAAACACAGGCAATGCCTTCAGGCCATTTGGTACTGGATTCTCCTGAAGAAAGAAGAAAAAAAAAAAAAGATTACGTGAAACTCAGCGCCAAAACCTCACCACAAACTTGGGAAATAAGGCCAAAATAAAAGATCCCAATGTTTTCTAGCAGAAAACAGGAAGAACATTAGAAACCTATTTCAATAGAAAGATGAAAGATGAGCCCCATCTAGTATATGAGATAAGCATGAAATATGGTGTCCTACTTAGTTAGGTTCGGTTAAACCACCTTTTTTACAAACCATTACAATTATGTCCAACATTAATAGGTTATTTTTTACATACTAAAACTGCTGCTGGCTCAACAGCAATATGTGAGTAATGCAGCGAACTAAGCTCCATTACAGGGAAGTTGCAACATTTTAAATATATAAATTATGCAGTTAAGATACTGTGGCATCTAACCGAGTGACTCTTCCTTGATCAACAAATGAAACAAAGAAATTTATTTTTTCAGTTTTGCAAACACAAACAATGCAGCTTCTTCATTGATTATGAAAATTGGTCTGACATTTGTCAGGCACCTACGAGTGGTGAAGTCTTTACTGATAGCACACTGAAGCACAATATCCCCTAATTGGCATTAGCTCTATACTGCGGTTGCATATACTCGATTCCTATTCAAGCACTAGAAAAACAATTCTCCAACAACTGCTGGTAACACTATTATTTTGTAAATATTTGTATTTTTTTTGTAAATCTCTTTTTTTTTTACAAGGTAGGGGGTTATTATTGTTGTTACTGTTACAGAAATTATAGCTCCTATTCTAACATTCATGTTTCTTATTTGTCCTTACTTTAACACATATCACCTGATTCCTGCAACATTCAGCAATTTCTGACATTAGTACTGTAGAGGGATGTTCTATTTAAAGTACTGTAGTGTATTTTTGAATAATGGAGTACTTACAGCAGTATTAGTACTTTACAGTAAAGTCAAGTAAATACAAGACATTGAATATTACAGTCCACTGAAAAGTAACGAAAACAGGACTCTTGACTCCTTACCTTTTTCAAGATAAAAATATTGAGAAAGTAGAAGAGAATTGCAGACATTATCCCAGACAGGAGGGGAGACAGAAACCAAGAACCAACTGTAAAGAAAGAAATTATTCAGTATTAATGAATGCTAATATTAATGTACGTGACTGGCCCATTTCAACACTCACATGAACTGTGATCTAAAGAACTGCATCACAAATGAATTCTTTATGAATTTGACAAATATGCCAACTGTAATGGTAAAACTTTAAGTGGAGTATGACAGTGGTGAGAGGCACGTGAAGAAAAGACTAACTGTTTAAGACAGATTTCTACCCTCTTAAAATAGTTAAATCATTACATTTAAGCATTTCATCACCCTGTTAAAAAATCGTGTGGACATACCAATCCTGAGCAGCTCCATCCACTTCAGCCCTTGTTGGCCCTTAGGTACAACCAAGTTGTAACCGATGGTGGCTCCCACAATGCAATGAGTACCAGAGATGGGGAGCTTCAAAAATGAAGCTATCAACTGCCATACAGCAGAACCTGAAAGACATCCCAGAAAAGATTAGCTGGGACCATCTACAGGTAGAAACATGCTATGCCATTGTACTAGCATTTTGGCTTCAAAAACAGCAGTCGCAAGCTCATAGACAACCCTTCCTGCAGACAACACATTTTACAGCATAATTAAGTCCACTTGCTTAAAATGTCACAACCAGAGTCAAACAGCATATTTAAACAGTAAAGTCAAACATGAAAGTTCAAAGTACATCAGACTTACGGATGACCATCTTTCACTTCATTTTAGAAGCATGAGCACAAATAGCTTGTCTCCTTATTGGTACGATAAGGTCCGAGTTCAAACTGAAAATAACACATGGACCACACTGCTACTCACCAAACATGGCACTGACGCAGCCAGCCATCAGCAGGTGTTCAGAGCCATCGTACATGCTGATGTTAACTATGCCATTGCGGATGGTCTCGCTAACCTTGCTTCCCAACAGCACAGACCCCAGCGTCTCAAACACAGTGGCCAGGATGCAGGCCTGCCGAAGTGTGACTACCCCAGAGCCTACTGCTGTACCGAAGGAGTTGGCCACATCATTGGCTCCTACCGAAAAGGCTAAGACGAAGGCAATGATGAAGGCCACCACCAACAGCCATGTGTATTCAGTCATTGGTGCGTGGATGGCCAGAGCCACAGTTGCGGCCAGTGTTACAGTAGCCACAGTTGCCATTGTTTAGAATGTAGTAACTTAACACTTTCTATTTAATGATCTTACTTTTAAGGCAAGAGTATCTGATATTAAATAGTATTTTAAAGACAAAATGTGTCTAAAATTTAGCAATGTTGAATCTATCAAAAAAATCTGATAATGCTTTGATTTTAAATTTGATAAGCGGCCCAGGCCTCCTCTGTGCTTCAATCAGAAAAATTCTAATGTAAATAAACTGATATGCCTGGTTCAGATTCAAAAGGCAAAGATGGGAAGAGCTGGGGGTAAAATGGAGATTATGGCTATTCTCAGTATACTAGCTTATTTTAACATTTCTCTGCTGCTGGGCAATCGAGTAGATTGAGCAGACATCCATTGTGCAACACTGTGAATGGCAGCACTTCCTGGAAAAGGAAAAGGTAGTTCTTGTTACTCAACAGCTTTACCCACTTCTCACATACAGCCCTACAGATGTATCACCAAAAAAAGATTAACTTTTCACAAGGTACAGATTACAGAAAACAGATAATTAGACTGCCCCATCTCCCTCTCGATAAACACTGGCAGTTGAAGAACAGGATGTAGCTAAATGGAGCCAGCCAGCACTGCCTATGCTCCTCTATTGGTAAGATGAGAACATTGGATCTTGTCATTTACTAAATTCATGCCACACTGATGGCAAAACAAATAGGCCTAGTTCATGACATTACTCTTGCTGTCAATGTGGCACCATATCTTTCCTTACCAGGAACAGAATATCAAAGCATTTTTGTTTGAAACTTTTTGGCAAAAAGAAAAAAATATATATAGTTGTATTGTCCTTTTCATAATAGCAATTGTACTGTATGCGCAATCAATAATCTACGCGTCTAGACTCAGGATTACATTTCAAAATTGCAAGCAATCTTGATTTACTATATAAGAAAAAAAACTGGCAAGAAAGTAGGCTGATGCCAATAAATTACTTTTGATTTAACCTACAGAATAAAATGAACTCTAACATTCTTTTCACAGTCTCTGCATGAACATGGCAAGCCTGCTGTTTGGTGGAAACTAGATCTAGCTAGTTAAACAGGGATTAAGTTATTCAGTGTGTCACTGGTGCCTGCTAAAAGTCCATTGAGCAACTTCGTTCTGGCTTAGGGAAGCCACTTTGCCCCACAGCCACATCAACCCCACAGCCACATTTGACTCCATTTGTGTATCCATGCAAATAGAGCAAAGTGGCATGATCAATCAAATAAACAAAAAAGGAACAGGGTATGCGCAAAGCATGGTTTTGGCTGCGTTTCAATTATTTGGGGTTTGGGTGGAGGATAGTAGCATATTCACATCACATTTACTACAAAAAAGATGCTGCGAGTAATTGCTCAATTATACATTTTTGGAGTGCTTGGCGTAGATCTATAGTCTGATATGAGAAATTGCAACCGTTGCAGCTATATTTTTTATTCCTCTGAAGACTGTTCAGTCACCCTTAACCTATTGGCGACAAAAAACCTATTAGTTACCAACACAAAAAGCGCCACATTTTACACTAACCTTACATATAAGTATTGGGGTGTCAGGTATGCCATACACTTGATTACAAGATCGAGGGACATACCACACCTATACTACATCGAACAAATAGAGACAGGCAGCAACATACATTTCTTGGAGGACTTTAATGAGTGATCGAAGATCAGACTGAAGACACATCGCGTTTTTAGGCTTTCACAGTACATAACGTTCTGAAAGTGAAATCAACCAGGTGTTGTGTGCACTCTTCCTCCGGAGTGTCGAGCTCATGGCTGCTGTAATTTCTGCAAACCACCAGATGTCACTGTGTCTGTCTTTGATGCTTCGTTCGAAGCTTCGGATCTTTTTTCGGCACAATCAGGAAGACGCTTCAAAAGCCTAACAAGGCTTTGTCCGCCCATCACTAACGCCGGCACATATGGTCTTGTGAGCTCTGGCGGTATAGGCCCACATACGTCACAAAGTTCCAAGAAATTGCCGGAGCTAGCTTGCTAATCACATGTCCCGCCATTGTTCTTGCAATTTCAACATTGGTAACCTTACTAGAGCCGGCTAAACAATACAAAACCAAACTCTTGCTTTAATAATCATCTTCTACCTCATTTGAATATATTTGTGTTTACCCAGCTAGCCATCCACCAGGAGATGTAACTGCCGTTAACATTAGCTAGCTGCCTTACTTAGCAACGCACCATACCCTCAAATGAAATGCAGCAAGCGTTATGCAATAAGGAGGACATCGTGAGTGATCGGGCGGACTTGAATTTTTGTTAACCCGCCAAGTCATTAGCTACAACACGACGTTTAATTTCTATTCCATTGCAACTCATTGGCACTGCTAATCATCTTAAAATGTGACATATAGCTAACACTAGGTAGCTATCACGTTGGCTGATTGCGCCATGCTAACAAGCCCCTCACTTGCAAATAAGGATTCTTTCGGTAACGATAACGGCTATTGAGTTGACCCACTAGACAGTTTAGCCAGCTAGGTGAAATAACTATTTATTAAGATCAGATCAGTAACGTTAAACTTTGTAACCAGGGACACAGAGAGCTAATATCTTATTTAGTCGGAATTCTAGATCCGGCGCTAACTAGTTGTAACAGCGGCACGTGTCGTCATGCAGCGCTATAGCTACTCTGTAAGACAAGTTAAATCAGCCAGTTAGCTATCATATTGGAACATTTTCTCTAACTAGGTAACTAATCGGTAACTGTTACTGTAATAGACATGAGGGAAATTATTTGCAGACAAGCCAGCTACTTACCCTAACCACAGTTCGCATAACCTACCTACCTATCTATTCTGACACGACCAGAGCCATTGATCAGTGGTCACAGCCTTGGCATCGGGCAGACTAGACAAAACCGGCTAACTAGCTGACCGTTCTCAGTATTTCGCTACCTACAGTAACAATACCTACATAAATGGATACTGTTACGCGACGAAAACTTCGGAGTCAGCGGCAAATCCAAGCGTAAATTAATTTACAAAAAAAAACAGCCAACTTGGTGAGATAAGACATTACACAAAAATTGAAAATTACTGTGGAATTATGATTATCTCCTCGTAACCCTCCACAGCAGTCCCGCCCGCGCTGTCTGCAGGCAGATAGGGCGCGCGCGGGATCGCAGAAAACCGTGTCGCCGGTATTCTGAATGTAACCCCAAGATCTGACAAGTTCGTGTGGAAAAATAATTCTCATAATAAAAAAAACGCCGTACAACTATAAATAACTTTAAATCCCAGTTTACTTTAAAGATAAAAGTATTTAACCTCGCTCTGCCAAAGTAGTGTTTTCAAAATTACAAACGACTCACCCTTCCTGGTAGAGATCCACGGCAGCAGCGCACTGACGACCGCAGCGAGCACACTTTGATCAATGAAAATGGGCGGAGGCGGAGACAGGACTCTCCCTGCGTCACATGACACATGTCACGGGATCCGGATTACACTGGTTATAGCGCTGATCTGTCACAGTGAGATAGGGGGGTGCAATGACCAAATGACTCCGCCAGGTGGCGAATGCGGACGGTTGTGTAATGCGCTGCGCCATCTGCCCAAGAGAGTCTGAAGACAATGGTGACTTAGAAGTATAGACCATAAAATGTATTTCATTGGATATAAGATTCACTGAGAGAGCGCGCAAACATAGTCTTAAACCCCCTTACAAAGGTTATTATTTTATATGTAGTTGGCCTCATGTGTCTTTACATTTATTGATGTAACTTTAATTTTTCTTGGGCAATAAAGGGGGGAGGCAGTTGCCTAGTTCGCATTATTTTGTATCCAGGCATCGCTAAAGACGTCCTCTCACCTTTATATATGTTATAGGCTAGCATACGGGCCAGGAAGCGCTGTAGTTGGAAGACCCACGCTATATGTGGATGAAGTTGGCGTCATATAAACTTGCTAGCTAGTGAACTTGATGAACTCAAAAGACGGGCAATGTCTGCTACCAATAAGACCAATACTCAGCTCAAGCAAGGCCAATAGGAATAATTCATGAGAGGAAGTTGTAAGTAGGTGTACAATATTGAGCTCGCTAGTCTTAGAGAGCATGCGAGAACACGGGGTATACTGTGAGATGGCAAGATAACCCTTCGGTAATTTATACAGCTAACGCTATATGTACTATCTGACACATAGCTGTGTTACATGAATATAAAATATACGTTGCGATTTTATGCTAGAACCCAGACCATTTGTATCTAATTAAGATACATATTTAACGCGTGCTAAATAGCTACTGCATTTTCTTACTAACCAAAGAACGTGATAGCAAGTTAGCTTGACAGAAGGCTTGGGGCTAACGAATTTAACGATTTGCTTGAGATTTGGAAGGGAAATTTGCAAACGTTAGATTACTATATCTAATGTTTGCACCCTAGCTGTTACCTCGTGTGTACTAAATGATTGCCTATGGGGATATATCTTATCTGATCAGGTGCACGCAGGTTTAATTTGGTTTCGGTGGCAGCTCTATCGTGCCATTGATAACGAGTTTATTTGCACCACTTGTGTAGGTAGCCAGTAGTCCAGCAAGGTAACCGCGAACCTGTCGCATGGTGTTTTCGAAAACTGTCATTGCCGAGGACATCCGGTGTTAAGCCTACCTTGTTCCGTTTTACGAATCTGTATTGCGCTATGGAGGAGGCGTGTGTTAGCTACCGTGCTTGCTAGCTAGCTAGCGGGCTGGCTTGCTTGCAGTCGACAGATAGCTAGATATCTAGCTATATAACGACAGCAGTCCAGGAAAGTACGGATTCTGATTTAATGTGGTGGCTGGTGGGCTTTCATTTGTGAATGTGATTCGATTGTCTAAAAGGCACGTGCGTATTCAGCTAGCTATCCATTTGCTTCACTGCCTTGTTAGCCAGCAAGATAGTATTGTAAGGCTAATAAGTTAGCTAATGATAGGTGTTTCTTATTTTTGTTGTTTTCACGTTTGTCAGTTTGCTGAGCGATAAACCTATATTTTAGACGTCAAATCTGTTTACACAACTTGCTAGGTAGCGAGCTGACTGACTAGATAGCTTGCTGTCTTGTTTGGAATACGTAGCTAACTGTCCAGATAAGTATGGCGTGCTACTTATAGTTAGCTAGCTCAATAAACAATTTTTGTTCTGACGCTGAAAGGTTGATACTGGTTTACTGGCGAGCGAGTTAGCTAGACATGTTTCAGTCCATCCAACGCCGCCCGATCTGCGGAATTGGCGCACAGACTGTTCGGCTTCAGAGCCAGCGCACGGTTAGTAGTGAGGGTGTTGGGAAGGGCAATGGCACTGTTGAAAACGGAGTGGCTGCATGGCTGGGTCGACGCATGGGCGTCTTGCTATCATGGGTCTACAAAGCAGGGGTACGCGCAGGTGAAAAGGGGCCCGAGAAGACACGGAAAGGCATGGTGTCCATACTTGCAAATCAGTGTAGTTTTGTGACAGGCCAAAGGTTCCGTCGTGCTTGCCAGATTGGCGAGCTGTACTCGAACATATACTCCGAACGTTCCCGACTGAGCCTCATGAGCACGTTATGGCGCCGCTTCCAAAGCAAGCACTCACGCACGGGCAAGCTGGTGGCCGCTCTCGCCGGAGTCTTCATGTGGGAAGACGAGAAGATTAAGGACGAAGAGCTGCAGAAGTGAGTAAACTGCCAAATAATGTGTTTCCCCCAGTACAGTCTGTCTCTGTGGCCGTTGTGTGTCTCCGACATGTGCCTACACGGAGGACTGGTTTGTGTACACTAGAGGCAGTATTCAAGGGCACTTCTTTTGGAGGACGTACAATGTTGAGGTGAGAACGTGGTGTTGATTGCCAGTTCAGCAATATGAATCGCACAGCCGAACACACAGAATACCTTGGCGTTGGGATTGACATTGCAAACTGACACTTCAAAAAAAAGTTGCCACTCTACCACGTGCAATTGAGAACACACAGTTCCTGTTGATAGGGCTCTGTTGTAAATAATAGGCAAATATAAATACCAAATTCCAATAACACACACCTGTAGTACACACATCCCTTTTGTCATGTCTAGTGAAAGCTAAAAGTCCAGTGTTGTGTGTCAGAACTACAGGGCTTGTCAATAAAGACAAATTTGCACAACCCACAAAGGTGAAGCAGTGGTCTAAGGGTGTGTATGACCAGATGCATTCCATGTTATGTTATACTGCTTTAATGTGCTGTTTGGGTAACTTTCAGTGCAAACATTATCTCATGGCTGAGTGTTCAACATCTCTTTTGCCAAATCACTCTCAAGGCCACATGGCCAACTCAATTATTGCTAACGTAACAGGATACTATTCCACAAATGCCATCATGACAAAGAATAAACAAGAAGTAGTGTTATGAATATTTGTAAATCCTCTTTGTTGCCTTTGCCAACAAAGTAATAAACCCACATTGCACACACAGCTATACAGTAGCTTGTTGGTACAGCTAGCATAATTCTAACATGACATTAGACTACAGAGGTGCATCTCTTGAAGGGATTTACAGTGAATGATAGAATGCAGTTCCTCAAATTACTTATTTTTCCAAAACTCTTAATTGCAAGGCTTAAAAAGGAAGCCACATGTTTGAATTTCAGAGATGCAACTGAAGTTGGAGTAGACATGAGTTAACAAAGTTTTAAACATCTTAAACAGTAATACCACATGTGTGCACACCAGTTTTACTAAATATAGCATAAGCATTGAACAAAATTAATTTAAATTTAAGAGGATTTATATGCACTTTGGGATTATGGTTTTGGGTTGTCCATTATTATGACCTCTGTCTTGGCCAAATGGATTTTTGTTTTAGCTTGACACGTGTTGTCTGTAGTGCTTCCCTGTCTCCTAAGGAGTGTCATGTCACAAGGTCAGAGGTCAAGGTAGCAGTGGTTCCTGATCAGATTTTTGATTTCCTATTTCTAACTGCATGGATTTATGCATGGATTTTGAGGAGCTGTGATGCAAATGTTATCATCATTGGTCTGTAGTAGCATGTTATACCATTTCAGTTTACAAGGTCAAGAACAAGGTCGCAAAGGCTCCTAGAAGGCAGTGTCTCTGTAAGATGGCGCACATTTACAATGGTGTACACCTGTTTGTCTAAGAGATAGTGGAGCCCATATTTAAAGTAGTTTATGTTCATGCCTCCTCTCAGAAATAGTTTAACTTTGATTATTGCAGCATGCACATAAAAACCAGCGATCGTACTACCGCAAGCTCATAGTTGTTTCGGTAGATAAAATGTAACCTTTTTTGGAGTTTCTGACTCATAAGATCAAAAAATATGTATTTACAGAGTGTAGGGGAAGCTCAGCGATGATAGCGGCCATTTTCAGCACCATAACGAAATTGAACTACTACTTTAAGGGAGTTCTTTGTATGAGGTGCTGTGCTGTCTTCCTTAAGACAATGCTTTAAAGGTTTTCCAGTCTTCTATCTCTAACCCAGCTATGTATGTGAGGATTTTAATGCTTTGCACAAATGCTGTTCTACTTTTAAACCTTTAAGTGTGAAATGGAGGTCTTGTATATATTGAAATTATTTTATCAAATGCAGACATTTTGTCAGAGTTTAAAATCTTAATATCTCTTTTTTAAGGTACTCAGTATAATGGTACTTTGTGAGGGTATAGGGTGTATTTTTCTTAAGTCGAGTTATTTGCATTTTTGCAGAAAGACCTTTTGCATGGGCATGAGAGGAATGTGTTATTAAATTCTTTAGAGATTACGTCTGTGTTTCAGTGGGACAAAGTCATTAGTGCAACCTATTTTTGTTTCATATTACTGAAATGTTGGAAATTATTGAACTTGTTGATGTAATAGTTAAATACCCAAGCTTTTACAAAATTACACCTTGCAGTTTTTTTTAATTGGACATACCAAACCTGCACTGATCAGACTGCATTTTTAAGGGAAAATAGTAGGCTCCAGTTTGCATGGGATTTATTTTGCAGAAAATCACAGGTGACCTTTAATTGCCTGGAAACAATGTTACAATTAAGGTAACTTAAGTGTGTACATTTACCGTATGCTAGTTGAGGATATTTTCTGTATTTTCGCAATCCCTTGCCTGTCTGTTGCCTTCAGTGTGCAGCATGTGTCCATTTGCCCCAGCACAGCGCGGTGTCTTTGTACCGTTGTACAGGTGCGCTGCCGAGCTGCAGGCCGTGGAAGTGGTGACAGATCAGCGCATGTCGCCTGAGGCAGTTGCAAGGCATGGCGATGCTGGCTGGGAGGTCGTCATGGAGAAGAAGAATTTCTGGGTCTGGAGACGACCCATCCAGGACAGCCATCTATACGAATACAGAGGTCAGCTACCCACTCCCAGTCCCGCATTCTGTATGCTCCAGTTTAAGGAGGAAATTTTTTAAGAATTTTGCATGTCAAGATGCTTCACTGAAAGGAATGTTGTATTGAATCCCATGTGGTTCATACTGAAAGGTGAATGCCCTTATTTTAAATAAGAAAGTATTCATTTAAAATTCTCTCTTGCGTATGACACATACCGCCATCTTTCGTTTTTTTGGTAAGGCTGTCTCATTTAAATGGTTGGGGTACACAACTGCAGATCATTCATTCATGCTTGTAATGCCTTTTTAATGCTTTGAGCTACAAAATCAGACTATGACAGTTTAAATCCCTTACACCCCAGCAAACCGCCACAGATAAAAAGAGAATAAAATGTTGGCAGTTTGAAGAAGAGGTAATGGTAATGTTTTGCTACCTCATGTTAAGCTGTATTCTTATATAAAACTTTAGCTAGGCATTTGTTAAAAGTCACATCTTAATCATATTTTCAGTCTTCAGCTGTTGCGCTACAGTACAAGTACCGCACAAAACTGAGTCACAAGTTCCGGTACAACTTCCTGGAGATAAATCTTTTTTGCATCGTGTCGCCACAACAGAATCATATAGTGCAGGTGATAGAGCAGGGTTATTTGCTGGTTCGCAAGCGCTGTTGGCTTACTTCCCAACAGACACCCACTAAAGCTGGGCATTCACATAGCAGGGAGAAAGACTGAAGAGGTGGTGTGGAAAACATCAAGTATGATTAATATCAATATTTTTATTCGCGTCTGCTGAATATTGTTAATAGCAAACGTCCACAGAACTGTTACGGTTTGTTTGTTGTTGCATGAAGAATGGAATGCAGTTATGCTATTTCTTTTCTCATTGCAGTATTGGGAACATACACCGACATCACCCCCAGACAGTTCTTCAACGTTCAGGTACTCAGGCTCTTTTGTGTTTCTAGGCCCTCATGCCAGTGTCTTTGTATCTGCCTGTGCACAGGGGATAGATCTTCATTCTTTCAGGGCTGTGTTCCACTGTCCCCTCCCGTCTCACTCTGTCCACATTTGTGTTTCAGCTGGACACTGAATACAGGAAGAAGTGGGATGCCCTGGTGATCAAGCTAGAAGTGGTGGACAGGGAGGTCAACACAGGATCGGAGGTCGTGCACTGGGCCACATACTTCCCTGTAAGACATGTATAGCACAACTGCTTTTGTTAACCTAGGCTGCATGCATGTTGAAACTGAGAAAATTTCCATCTGGTTAGTGCAGATATTCCCATATTGTTTGGATATATTCAGCAGAGTACACTTATGTCCCACACATAATGGCTGATCATATCAACCAGTATATGGCACCAAGGCATAAAGAAATTCCCATGAAAAAAGTAGACTGATGTGCATTCAATGTTAAAGGAGCATGCAGAAAAACACATACCTACCATAACCCAGACCAATATACTCGTAAGGCATATTCACTGACAGGAATGTTTGTGTCAGAAGTGCAGGAGTGGGTGCGCTGTTAGGGATTGTAACACACAGACGCGCACACGCTCACATGCAGACAACACACTGGCTTGAAAAGTAGCAGGTTATGACCCACAAAAAACATCTCACACATGTTGTACATAACCCGTGTACGCTTCAGTCCACAATAAATAAACAGCTTTATATTGGAAGTGCAAGTGTCGAACACGGACATGTTGAAACCAGAGAAGGTTTGGATTGTGAGTTGGTGCTATAAATAGCACGGTTACAGTTTTGGTAACAATATTTGACTCCTGACTGGAGCTCTGTGTCACGATACCCTTGATGTTTTTGTTACTGCCAGATTGCAAAAGTGTATTTGATTTATGCAGATAGCAGTGCTGGTTACCCCTTGTGACAGCATAGACTGACTAAATATACTTTAACATGTGCGCATACAGTACATTTTTACAGGCTAGTTATGTCTGATGCACCTCAGGCCCTCTGGTAGTATAGTTTCTATAGACATAATCACGAGTAGGCCTGGAGCTGTAAAGCGGAACTTTTGATACTCTGTTTTTGTGCTTAGTAATTTTTTAGTAATCATTTTGTGAAATATGATAAATAATGTGCAAATGTGGTTAGACAGGTCCAGAAGAAATAATTAACAAGACAGTTTCCAGCAGCAGATTGGAAAAAACACTCACTTACAACCCAACATTTCCCATCTGTAAATGTCAGGCTAAGTTCTGAAATGCAGAAGTAGCTGCCTGTGTGCTTAAACTGTAGACACACAATGCTGGAGTGCAAGAAGTCTATAAACAATGCAGTGCAATACAGAGGACATATGCACAGTCGAAGTGATATTGATATGGCATCACATCACCAGGTGTCTTTTTCTAACTAGTATGACACATCAGAAATTAATAATCAGTTATTGAAAAACACAGTTCAAGGAAACGTGAGCACAGCTGAAAATGGATCTGAAAAAGCTAGTGATAGTAGAGTAATACAGCTACTGAGACAGCGTAATTTCCTGGATGACATTCAGAATTTTGACTTTGAACAGGCAGTCAGTACAAGGGGATAAGGGAGGAAAGAAAAAACAATGAGAGAAAAATCTAAGATGAAAAGGGAAGGTTTTGGAGGACTTTAAATGGATTTAAGTGGATGCTTAGCACTTTCTGTCCAAACTGTTATTCATATTTAGGCATACACATAGTATTAGTTTTTTTTATTTACTCTTCTGTTATCAAGAGCTCATAAAATTTAGCTTCTATAGAATAGTAAATTTTGATTTGATTTAACTACTTTACAGCATTTATTATTTTCTCAGCAAAAGTCAGCTAAATCAGTTACATAAGCAAATTGTTAAGCAAATTTTTCCTAGAAGGAATACCGAGAAATGCTTTGCATGCACAGATTTAAGAAGTAGCACGGACAGAAGTAGTATGCACTGACGTACCACCCCCCCCCCAACCCAAGGAAATGCATTTCAGTAAGTTACTGTATGATATTGAAACAAAGAATACTCAGTCATAGTTGAGGCAGTTGCTCTTGAAGTTGGATCACGAAGTTTGAGCTAATCCAAGGTATGCTATTTCCCAAGACATGCATGTTCAGATAACTAATGTTGCCATTTATTTAGTGGGGTAACATTACAGTAGCTGCAAGCTCAGACGGTACTGTAGGTGTAGTTATGGCTGCCAATGGTATGTAAATACGTTTTTTCTGCACAGTCTTTTTTGCATATTGTAGCGTGCAGCAATAATTATGGTGTAATGGGTGTATATGTCCTAGCTGGCTGCTGATTTAACATTTTTATAATTGTATTTTAGCACATTTATTATTACATCTCCCTCTGCTCCTTTGAATAGGTTGTATTTTTATATGGACAACAGTCACTAAGATCCTCTAAGACCAGCTTTTAAACTTTGTGGCTCTTTGAGACCAGAGTGAGTTGCCCTTATATTTTCAAATAAGTCTTTTCCTGCTTTTTACTTTAATTTTTATTTCACAGTATCCCTTGTATTCAAGGGACTATGTGTACGTGCGACGCTATGATGTGGACCTGGAGAAAAATCTCATGGTCTTGGTTTCAAGGTGAGCTTCACCTCCTCTTCAATGCTGGACATACCATCATAACCACTTTTTGTTGCTTCTCTGAGTTTAATCCTTTCAACTCTTTTTTTGGCATCTAGGGCTGTGGAACATCCCAGTGTCCCCGAAACTCAAGATTTTGTAAGGGTTCATTCCTACCAGTCTGAGATGGTCATTCGTCCGCACAAGTCCTTTGATGAGGTCAGTGTCAGCTTGAACTAGACTGGTCTGTGAATGTGAGCTTTATGCATCTGGATTCACTCTTCTGGGATGCATCTGCCACCTCTCTGTTTTCAAGCAGAATTAAAGGATCCTGGGATGGGTTTCAGTCAGTGGGTGTGTGACAGGTTAGGGTTGGGTTCTGGACAGTGTGTGGCAGTTAGGCCAGTGATTGATGAAACACTGTGTTGCCCTATACAGAATGGCTTTGACTACCTGCTGACCTACAGGGATGACCCTCAGACTGTTTTTCCTCGATATTGTGTCAGCTGGATGGTGTCCAGCGGTGAGTAGACATTCTCTGAGCTCCATCCTTCTGCTTTCCTATGCATGCCACCAGCACAGCAATGGTTTGCCCCATGAGTTTCATGCTGTTTGCAGATTTTAAGATTTTCCATTACAAATGGTCCTGTTGGGGACTGAAGTTGTTGAAAGTTTGACTGCTCCTTCGCTGTCCTGTGAGATCAGTTCTTGCCAATCATAGCTACTTTTCATTAATATTAAGATGATCATTTAATATATGTGGCTGACATATTGAAGTAATTTATTATTAGACATGTCATAGCTTGAATGTTAAATGGGGGGAGGGATTTTAAGAAATCTTTGCTAAGATAGGCTTCACCTGGAAATGGGCAGATTTAACAAACAAGTGTGCTACGATTACGATAACTACCTGCAGCTAGTGACAGTAATTAATATCATGCTATATCATGTGCATTAACTTTCAAGTCATAGCTGTTAGATAGCTAACTTGAAGAAAAAAATTGACAGGATAAGTTGTCTATACAGTTGCACTGGTGTTTGCAACATACTGTCACACAAGCTGGAACTAATTAACGAGACTACAGTTCACCTGAACTTTCCATATTGCCTTAACTTCACTGTAAGTCTGCATTGTTCCACAGACAGGCAAAATTATAAGGATGAATGTGGGAAGCCCCTATGTTCAGTTGGCCATTCTGTTGTTTTGTGGTAGCCAAAATACCCCTGTATTTCTGAGTTATATTTGTTGGCTTTTCACAATTAAGCTGTTGTAGTAGCAGCACAAGTTGAACATTTGAATTGCCACACAACCCACACATGCAGTTTGGCATTGTTATTAATTTATTCATTTTCTGACAAAGCAATGATTGGCATTATGAGGATGTACAGTACTGAAGACTTGAAGCCAAGACTGTGATTTTAGTCATAACAAGGAGTGTATGTGCATTGCAAAGCAATACAGTTGTACAAAGTACATTAACATTACATTGCTTTGTATGAACATTTTAAACTATTATTTATTTTTATTTCAGGTACGTTGGTGTGCCTTTAATTTTATGTTGCAAAGAATTGTTAACTGTAGGATAACCATAAAGAAAAATACTGTTATACTGTAACTCCTAACATGTTGAGGAGGCTGTCCTAGATCAAATAAGCTAATTATATTATATTGCGGCAATCAAAGCTTATGATCAGATACTTTTTAATGAAGCGTATCCTGTGAACTTATCCTTTATACCTGTAAAATTAAAAAAATCAATATTTAGAGACAAGCCACTACAATCAGTTTGTCTGCTGCTGATAGGGTAAGATGGAATATTATAATACCCCCAAACATTCAGTTTTCAACATATTCAGCAAATGTTTGGTATTAGTGTACTGACATGATCGTCTTAAAATGTGCACTACAGCCATGCTAACGCTAATGAGGACCAGGTAACAACAAGAAAAAAAGCACAATGTAAAAATCATTATATTGCTAACTCCCTAGGCACAGATCACAAATACTTGTGGTCTGGAGAGCATAGGAAGCCAGATGCTATGACACACAAAAGCAGATAAGAGGCTTAGACATAAGCATGAGTCTTAAAGACTTAATGTGTCACTATAGTCGTTAATGATTTAGCCAAGTCGCTCTGTGTTGTCTGTGTTCTGTGGTTCTCCTCAGGTGAATGCTTGTTAAGAGAAAGCTGATTTTGTTGATGTCGGAACCCATTCCATAGTTGCGTAGTCAGTTGAGACGGCATCAGTTTCACTGACATTCTTGATACTAGTAATAATCGGTATATTATGGGCATGAGATGAAATGTCATAATTCTGAATTTTGCAAAATTGGAAAATAATGTTTTGTGGCTATGAGGAGAAATATCTCAAATTCAAGGTACCACATGGCTTAGACTAGAACTGGCTAGAATGCAATTTACTTTTTCCCCTTAAAGTATCATGTCAGTGGATTTTTTGCTTACTTTACTCATTCTGTACATTACTCCTCAACAGTGCAATAAAAAAGTACCTCATTACATTTTTAGTCCCTACCATTGTTCATACTGGTCAGTTTCCTTTCCAGTTGTGACAGTATTCACCAATATACTTTGTGGCACTGTAGCACAGTGTAGCATTTTGGTTAAAGAGCAGGACTCGTAACCAAAAGGTTGCTGGTTTGGTTCCCTGCTGGGACACTGCTGTTGTATCCTTAGGCAAGGTATTTAACCCAGAATTGCCTCAGTAAAAAACATTGTGACCTATGTAAGTCGCTCTGGATAAGAGTGTTTGCTGAATGCAATTTAAATGGAATTTTCATACATCCCTTGAATATCTTTGCGCATTGGCGAACGTACATATTGACACTAATCCATTCCACATCATTAAGAGCCAAGTTACCAAAGATGGAGATGTTTACCATCTCTTTCGAGAAGCTACTACTACTTGTGGTAAGGCAGAAACTAAGTGTACTGTTAATTGTCTATGATATAAACAAGGATGACCCAAAAGCCAGCTTGTTAGCTGTCTTATTCACTAGCTAGCCAATGATAACAGTAGTAAAGTAACTATAATGGATCCTTTTCATAAAAGTGATATGGCACTCAAACCCATGGTATGTCATGAATATTGGCATGGAATGGAGTTTGATATCTGAAGAAAGGGAAAAAAGAGAACCTGTTCAAGGGTGGTATTTTTGTTTTCTTATCAGAAGTATTTCTTGGTGGAATATTGTTTTCCTAAATAATTTCATCTCATGAACTCCATTTCATGAAATATTTTGTATCATGAACTGAATGTATCGTCTCATGCTTAGTATATTAAAATGAAATTCTGTTTGGCTTTGCATGGCCATCTCTAATATTGTGTTGTAAGTTAGCCAGTACACAGTATAAATGTGTTTGCATTATTTCTTTGGAGTTTTTGGCATATGTATGTGATCATTAAGTAGTAAGGTGTGTGTGTGTGTGTGTGTGTGTGTGTGTGTGTGTGTGTGTGTGTGTGTCTATCCACACACACTGCATACATTCAGCAGATATATTCTGTCATTGAAACTCCCCACCCCCTCAACACGCATGGATTCTCACACACGTGAGCTCACTGTGTACTTTCTAGAAATGCGTGCATTTACGCACGCATTTGAACTCTTAATCATGCCATAAGCACCTGTATTGTGTCATGCATACTGTTGTCATACCTGCTTAATGTCATGTCATACTTACATACTGCTACACTTATGCAATACCATACCGATCAACATACTGCTTGTGTTGACATGCCTTTGCAGTGCAGTGTTTTAGGCAGCGTTTTATTTTTTGTAAAGCCGTCAACCATTTTAGTTTCCAGCTGTATTTTTTATTTTCATAAATCATTCTGGAAATGGGGGAAAAAAGTTCCCCAGTCTTACACCGCATTTGTCCATTTGGTTTTGATACGCTCTCAGGACACCACCACCGTCCTGATCCTTTGTAGTCAATATTTGTATTTATCCATGCCTTGATAGCATTGTGCTTCCCTCTCTTGATCTCAGGAATGCCAGACTTCCTGGAGAAGCTACATGCTGCTGCCCTGCGTGCCAAAACCCAGGAGGTGGGGATGCAAGACTACATTGGCGTTGTCAAGTCGAGTGACAAGCCCCCCCAGGCCAACCCAGATCGCCTTGCGGGGGACAATGCTCGCACAGGTGGCCCTGGACAGATCTATGCTTAAAAAAGGCACAGGGAGAGGTGGGGGGGGGGGGGGTTAGGGGGGGGGACGACAGCAGACCCTCTTGTCAACTACTGCCCCCTATGAACTACACCTACTTTTCAACTGCTCATGTACACTCGCACCACCACAGTAAACAACAACCGAAATGGCTGCACTTTCCTAAGACAAGATAATGTTGACCGAGTGAGAACAGTTGAAGCAGAACCTGCAGTGAAGGTGTGGATGTCAGGAGACCCAGATGGCTGGATGGAGATTACATTTCATTGACTGATTGGGGTTGGAACTCCCTGTAGAAAACAGACCCTTTTTTTTCCATCATTCTCCCTGTCCTGAACCTGGAGGAGAACTTCAGCGATGACCTGCACTGAGTGAAACTGAGTTCCGTTCCGTCCCTGCCTCACTGATATTACTCATCCATGCAGTTGCCACAGCAAGTTGTTCCATGTTATTTCATTCCCCTCCCCCCCCTTTTTTTTTTTCTTCAACAAACTTTGGTAACTGAATGGTGTCAGCTCACACTCTCACATAGAAGGCTTGGACACCAGCACCGTTTCTTTACTAGTTGAACACTGAATAGCAAAAAAAAAAAAAAAAGACAATACTATGGTACTAGCCCACCAGTGGGCAGACTTCCTGGCTAGATGTAAAGGTGCTGAGGGCTTCTGAATTGAACTCCAATAAAACTGATCTTTTGCTTTGCAAATCAGATTTCTAGCTGTGGGGATGTCGAACAGCACTGTCACCACCAACAGCCTTCAGTGAACACCAGCCCTCTTTATAGGGTGTGTCTTACGGCAACCGCAGCATCCTCAATGTCTACCAAGCCTCTGTGAAAACCGTGGAGAAAAATATGCAACAGCATCACAGCTCTCACAGTTAACAACCCCCTTAACCTGTATTTCTAGCTGAAATATTTCAGTCTTGCTGTTCAATTCATCTCAGCGTTGTAGGTCTTGGATGAGTGTCATACTGCTTCAGATTTGAGCTTTTACTTGATTTTATGCTGTCGTGTAGAAGTGTTTCAGCTTGCAGCTGGAGGATTTTTGCAGATCTACCATTTTTCTCAGAGAACATAACTTGATTTGCTAAATAGGTCTTGATGAAGAAAATGACATTTGCATTTAGTCAGCATGTTCACGTGTGTTCGTTAATTCACATAAAATTTACTTGCATTTCTTGACAGCAGAACTGAAGTAAGGATAGATGCTGGCAGCTGTGCTTTGTTACTGACAGGGCCAAGCTTTTGGCTTGTAAATTGTTTATGTGCAACCAACTGATTATCCCCGGTCAACATCCAAATTGTGTAATGATCAACTTCACACAGGAAGACTGAATATGGCACTAACTGAGTAATTTGTTCCAGCTTTAGGCACTTTTACACTTTATACTTGAGTCCATCTACATGGGTCAAGAGGGAAGTGTCAGTAAGAAGCGCTTATGATCGATGATCAACCTGAGGCACATACAACATAGGCTGTGGCTGCTCGGTGATGAGCCAGTCCTTAGACACAGAATATGTCAGGGCACATGACAGCCCAGCGATTGTCCCAAACATTTACAAATTATGGCGGCCATGAAAACGGAACATGAAACAAATTTAAACATTCAGCAGCCACCTTTTTTGTGGATGTCAGGCTTTCAGAGCATGAATAACATCACATGTGAAAAGCATGTAAATTTGCCACATTGTATGTACCTTGTGCTGTGAAGTTTTGTCAACACATCACAGAAAATAAAAGAATAATGTAACAGGTCAAGCAGAGGAGAATGATAGACAATCAGAAAGTAAACACCATGTAAAGAAATATAATTTGCTGTGAATTCCATTTAAATGAGTTTGCAACTTTTGAATCAGTGGTTTCAGACCGACCGGTTGGTTTTAATTAGACTAACTGTTATAGTCCACATGGGCTTAGTTAAAGATATTATAAAAGTGTTTTAGTATCATGCTTTCAGTTTCAAGAGAGGATCAACTGATTATCATCTTTGCTTCCCTGTACATTGAACTACACTTTGGCCACTTAATTGACATGTGATTGCAGGCTTTGTAACACCAGTTTGGGCAGACACTGTAATTCAAGAGTCAATACCTTAGCCACAATGAATGTGAAAACTTTTTTATTGCAGTTTTGTAGCTTTGTATTGCTGCACAACTTTGTCCGTTGTCTTTACAAATGAGAGCAAAATTAGTGATTTGCAAAGGTTTTGCTAATCTATTTGTTACATTAACATTCAGATGCTAAAGAGCATAAAATTATACTTTCATGGTTTAATTGTCCACTAATTACATATGTGAAATCAAATATAAATACAAATATTAAAATATTCCCTTCCTGCGAGCATGAGTGAAAATGGATCTCAGCATTTTTCATTGTGTTGTCCTTATGAACATATACTGTAGTAATCAGCGTGTGAATTTGTAACATTTTCTACAGCTAAGTTTTTTTGGTAAGGTAATTCCCAAAGAAAATCTGATTCATTTAAGCCAGTATTACTCTCTGTTGTAACATTTGTTTTGGTTTGAAAAGGCAAATTGATTAGCCATTTTTTTTTATTTACCTGTGTGGACGTTATGTTTGCCATATTCTAAGCTGAGGTATTTTTCCCGTGTGATAAACGGTTTGTTTTGTTAGACATGGAAAAAAACTGTTTAAATGCTTTAATTTCACCATATTATAGTTTTATAGCCAAACTAGTGAACAGACCTAGCAGTTGTTTGTTACATTGGTCTTGTGCCACTTAGTATTGCAGTTTTGGAATGATATCACTGATATGATGGTTTTCAACATTTTGAAGTTGCTGTACTGTCAGTAAATGCGATGTAAAATGACTGCTTTCCAGGGGAAAGGAATGTTGCTATCCTTCAGTTATTTTACATGAATTTGTTATAACAGTATGACCATGAAGGAACTGGGACTTGAGGAAAAGATACTTTAAAATAATTGAGCTTTGTGTTTAGACCCTGTAATTGGTGGCTTCAGCTGTATAATTGCTGTGTGTTCACTTACATTTGTTTTTTAAACAATTGGGGTTCGGTAAAAGTATTAGGTAAAAGTATAAGTCCACTTAATAAAAAGGGGGACCAGATACATGAGATGTAACATCAGTGGCAAACTGTGGTAAAATGGGTGTTCTCTGGCCCCATCCCCTGTTAAAGGATAAAATTTCTATTCAGAGTTGTATCAGAAATTAATCAAATATCTCAAAATGTACTTCAGTGCTGATGACGACAGGACGTCCATGTGCTCTCTAATGCATCTTGCAGACTTGTGTAGGTCAAACATCTTTCCTCACAGGCAGCATTCAGAGATATTTGTCATTGGTGAGCAACTGATGTAAATTTCCAGTTTGCCCCCAAAAACTATTAGACAAATATATGAGAATAGCTTTTCTCTGAATGCCATTCCAAAATCCACTAATTAGCTGTCTTTTCTCTCTCTGATAACTTGCTAAACTTTTTTTGGTCAGTATTGTAACATCATGTACATTTGTACTGCTTATTGGTCATAGCACAAGCACAAGCTCTGCCTTTGATCTCCCCAGTAACATTCCCTTACACCTCAAATCATAGTGTGATTGGAGGATTCCCAAGCCATTTTTCCATGGGGTCTAACATGAGTTGAGCATATGGGGTCAGACCCAAAGGAAAAGCAGTGATTGGTTGCTTTCTTGTACTATGTGTCCAAAATGTATATCTCCATTCAGATGAAAGCCAGTCAAATAATATTTACTTTTAAATACACATGACCCTTCAGAGAATATCTTGAAGTGTATGACAGATTGCCACTGAATAAGCAAGGAAAAAAAGAAATTGCTTTCAGGGTAAATTAAGAAATTCAGAAATTAAGATTTGTTTTTTTTCTCTCCAGGAAAAAATGTCTATGCATTCTTGTAAGTGCATATGAAATTGAGTAGATTTGAAAGGGAATTAAGCAAAAAAAAGAAAGAAATGGGTTCTGTTTGGCCATAGTTTTGAGATATTCTATTTAAAGAGCTATTACATTGTTGTGGGGTGGAATGCAAGTAAGAAATAGTGAGGAATGTATTTGATGTGTGTATTTGAGTAATGTATGCATTATTTGAGAGTGCTTAGCTCGCCAGTGTAATCCGTTCATATGTCTGGTGTGCTGCTCTGAGAGCGCTAGTAATGCAAAGATACCCAGCTAGCGACTCAAAAAAAAAAAAAATGAAATCACTTCATTTCCACTTTTGCTTTGCAGTCTAACCATTTTAGAATGTCCCTGTTCCATTCTTTGATTTAATTGTTCTTTTATAAGATGCACTAAACAACACAACTGGAAACTGTTGCACAGTTTAAATCCTTGCTGTGATCATGTGTATTGGTTGCAGTTTTGTGTGTAAATGTTAACATTAATCATCCAATAAATAATTATGTCAAACCTGAAATGAAGCAGAGCCACCACATTTGCAAAAGTTAATCAGTTTGTTGAAAATTGTATTCACTTTGACCATTAAACTGTATTTGACCAAATTTGACCAAAACCACAGATAAGGTGGTAAGTCGGTGTGAGGTTCATATTGTTCCAGAAACCAGTGTAAACTCAAGAAAGTACATGAGGCTCAAGGTGACTTCTTTACTTGGACTTTAGTTACTTTTATAGCACTTGTCTAATTATTTGGGACATTTTAAGTCCTAATGTTATTCTCATACCTTGTCATAATAAATAAAACTAAATTAATATAATAATATTGTCATAAAAAATGGCTTTGAAATTGCAAACAAAACCAGATAGAATCCTAGCTACTACTTTGACCACCTGTGGACTCCTGAAAGTTCTAGCTACCAATTTAATAAAATATTCCTCAGATCCTTTACATGTTGCCATGTGTGTTAACATGTAGTTAAATATGGCATCATGAATGAATTTTAAACTTTCTTGTCTTGGCCACTACAGCTGATTGTCTTTCTTGGAGCAAAATAATGTATTTTGACATCGAAGTACACGGAGAACACATCCCAGATGAGTATGGTGGCTGGCCATTATGATGAACATCGTTGCTGCATTTCTAGCATGGGTGACAAACATACAAAGAATGGTGTTTGACTAAAACACAGGACAGTGCTTAGAGCCCAGAAGGGGCAGTTATTGTCAAGAGTAATAAAGAGATGGAAGAGGCATCTAGATTGTTGATTGCTGTGCTGCTTCTTGTAGCTTTTTGCATCCTCAGAATACAAATACAACAGCTGTAAGGCTCAGCAATACCATGCATGGAGTGAATGCAGCACCTCAGTGGACATGAGAGTATTTCCAGTGTTAGCTGTTTTGAAGGATTTATGTCAAGTTCATAGGTAATGATGTTTGTTTTATTGTCATGTATAGGCAGCTTACATAATCTTGGCCTCGATAAAAATTGTTGGTAACGCTAAGTTACAGTCTACGTCAGATTGAGGAATGCATTTTTGCTTTGATTTCTGTAAATGTAAATGTTCATTGCACCAGGTTTATAGTTAAAGGTGAACACATTGTCCAGAATTTTAATTGATTTATCAGTAATCCATGCGGTGACAACTTCATCTTCGATGTGAACCCATTTTGATGCGATAAAGGTGACTTTTGCACATACATGAGTTGATTTGTAAAACTTGGCAAACACACCAGTTTGTGATGAAAACATTTATCATTTTATTAAAGAACAGCCACACTATGAAAATAAAGCATGTAAAATGTAGTCTGAGGCTAAATTCATGTCTTGTCTCTCCCTTTAATAGGCTGGATAGCAAAAATGTTTACCAATCAAAAGTGTGTTCAGTTCCTTGGTTAATTTAGGGGACACCAACCTTAATGAGGTTTTCCAACCATAAGATAATTAAAGCCATACAACGCACTTTAACTTCTCCACTGAATGACAGACTTACTGATCTATTGACTAGTCATTTCTTGAAGATACTCAATACACATGTGGTGCAGATGCAGTATTTATATCTGCAAAATGATTTAGGGGTGTCTGCTTCAGCGTTCTGCTAATTATCCAGGATTCAGGAGTCTCATTGGTTGTTGTGCAGCTGAACTCCAACAGATGGAGCCATTCTACTGCAACACAACAACCGCCAATGACATAGCCCTTCCTTTGACCATTTACAAAATGTTATTAAAACAATGTGGTGGAAAGGCTTGTCAGAACAAAGGTCAAATAAGGTGCAGCAGTTGTCTTAAGTCTTAAGTCTT
The DNA here is from genome assembly GCF_013368585.1 of Megalops cyprinoides. Classification (NCBI taxonomy): domain Eukaryota; kingdom Metazoa; phylum Chordata; class Actinopteri; order Elopiformes; family Megalopidae; genus Megalops; species Megalops cyprinoides. The sequence goes on from NC_050587.1 coordinate 28,309,568, forward strand.
TTGACTTGCCTTGCCTCTCCTTGTAATATTTGTGTGTGTGTGTAATATGTCAGTTTTACAATTATGTAGAGCCTCTTTTTCCACAAATTTGTACATTTAAAGATACATTTATTAGCTAGAGATGATATTCGTAATAAATTCATAAATCTGAGGCACCAATACCTCTCAAGGAGAAATAGCTAAATGATATTGAGTCCTATGCACAAGGCACTGCGGTATGTAGCTGTCCAATGCTTTAAAAATGAGCAATGCAGAAAAATGATCCTCCCAGTCTAAGAGTGGTATGCACAGCACCATTGCAGAAGCTGAAAAAAATAACTTCAGGGCTCCATCTTATTATATTTATTATATATGTTAAGTTTACTATAAAATGATGTAACACACCAAGGTTTCCCAGTTCACCATGGCTGAGAGCACAGTGCTCCATAAACAGGCAATTCTCAAAATTATCAGTGTTCATGGACACACAATAAGTATTTACTTTATTTACAATAATTTCCATGCAGTTTTACCTCAAATGACCAATTATTGTGATAATCTTCAATTCTTATTTGTACCAGACAATTGCCGATTATTTTTCACTCACCAGTTTCTTAAGACCAGACATGACCAGGTGTTAGATTTTAATGGTAGTATTGCAGCAACACACTTTTATCACTTTAACAAAGCGCAGATCAGACACAGAGGTGTTTTGATAGTTGTTGCCATCTCTGGCAAATGCCAAAGCTAAGCAGGAAACTTATTGGTGTGTGCTTTCATGCATTGTTAAACCACAGTACCTGAATTTTCACTCACAATGAAATGTTATGCTCCCAGAACATTTCCAACATAATCCCTTAAATTGAAACTGAAATCAGTGTATTTATTATTTTTGATATATAACAGTAACTTCAGTATCGCTGAGCATACATTTATCAGCTTGCTGCAAATAAGGAAATTGAAGCTTGGAGACAGAAGGTGACATTGAATCTGGGACTGGCGTGAGAGGAAACCAACCTAAGGAGGAAAGTGACCACAAGCCTCCAAAGTGCTTGGCAGAACCATGGACAAAACTGGAACCACATGGTTAGATCAAGCACAATGGGGTCCCGGGCAGAAATTTGAGGCGTTTAGTAGTGAGAATTCCCTCTGTGTATTTGATTCAGCTTGGAGAAGGGAAAAGGCTGCAACTGAGCTTCCCCTGATTACCATACACCCAGTTAACTGTAAGCCAATAGCATTTATATGACAAACACAACCTTAAAAAGAATTTCTCATTTGAATGTCGAATGAATCTGAAAGAAATTTTTTGGAAAACTGTTTGCCCACAGAGACCTGTAGTGTTTGACATTGTTATGCCTTGATCCCTTCATTCATTCTTCCTGTGGTCTGATGAAAGAAAGCTCCTTTATGTCCTTTGCTCTTTCCGCCCCATCTTTCCAGTTAAGACCAATTGCTTTTATTACCACCCACAACCCAAAAAAGCCATTTTTTGACATCTCAATTTATGTCTATGCTTTCAGCGCTATCATCTATTTACCTCAAATTTAGTTACTTAAGAGAAGCTGGATTTCTTGTACAGTGGAGCAAAAATATTGATTTTGGCAGGTAAAATAAATTTCTTCTTCGTCTTTTCTTAGTGAAGGAAAGGATTGTAGGGTGTTCAAGGAGTGAAGAGTCGAATGAGTGTCACAGACAGTGGAGAAGTGTTCACAGTATGGCACAGCCACAAATATCTGCAAGGTAAAAAAAAAGGATTAGTCATAGGTCATGTTCTCACTGCGGAAAAATTCTGGAACCGCCCTTTCTGCGCATTAACTCCGCCTTCAGCCAGTCTTCACATTGTTACATTAAAAAAAAATCCATTATCATTATCATTATTAGTTACTATAAAAAAGATATTGTGAAAATGCATTTTTATAGACTTACCCTATCATTAGCTGAATAAAGTTGTGAGAACTAAAATAGTTGAATAATGAAATCTATATTGCTTTCATAAACTGGCTTTTTTCCAGACACCAGCTGCAGTGCAACTGCCTAAACAACTGCAAAAATACAAACATCTCCAAACAATTTCAAGAGCTCTTTCAGAGAGCCTGCTGTCAGTTCATTTCAGACAGAAAGTGAGAGAAATGGACATGTCATGACTCAAAAGCAAAGAAGACAAAAGAAAAGCCTAGCGCAACCTAGGATGTCCTGCTGTTGGCTACATCTTGGCAACGTTCAGCGCGTTCACACACAGAATCACAAAAACAACCTTTTTACTTAATGGTATAAAAGGCTGTTAAATAAATTGGGTCCAAAGCGAGGTGAACCATTCTGCTTATGAGGATGCTGTCTGAACATACTAAATGAATTACCCTTCCAAAAAGTGAATTTGCATTCCCCTTGGTGAATTTCATAATCACGTTACTTCCCTACTTTTTATTCCCCTCGAGGGCTTTCTGTGTAGAGTAAGAATGATTAGAGTGCTGATCTACTCCCTGTTTTAACTAGTGTTGGCATGGACACAACCTTGGACAAGTACAAAACAAACAAAAGCAAATAAATGGGACATCGGACTTAATCAATAAGCTATAAAAACACAACAGATTTTTAGCGATGGAACAGATGGCCATTTTGGAATGAATATGGTAAACGAAAAAGTCCAGAAGAAATGAAAATCGTGTTCAAAATAATATCTGAGATAAAATATGTTTTCATGAAGAATGCAAGAAGTAACTGGATATGCTTATTCTTGAGATCTTACCTTCATTTGTCCAAATTTGTCAGGTCCCTCATAACCACTGGATACATTTTCACCATGTCCCCTCAAAGACAAATGTCTGTAATTGTCAATCATCCTTGTGCGATACACTTCCTTACCTTATAGTCTCTTCTGCCAATTGCTGTTCAAATCAAATTGAGCAAGCGTTGCTTTTGACCCTCCATTTCCTAATCTTGAATGAAAGCTGTCTTCCCCTGCGCTTTGAAGGGACACCCAATACTGCGGAGAGATGGTATGGAAAATTGCATGACAGCACCTTCTGAACCCGCTGCAGTAAATGGAAGATTCTCTTTTATTGATTTCCATTTGGAACTACAGTGGAAACCAAAAAATATATATGTATATATCTTGAGTAGTCATCTAAGATGTTGGATAAGAAGATGACAGCTGCCCTTACCATGAGCTTATCTTACATCTACCCTTCCAACAAATTCCCAACGTCTCCAACATTTCGTACCTTACCGAGTCTCTTACCCAAGCGCCTCGTCCCACGCTTATGTCCACGAAGATCGTCCCGCTGGTTGGACCCTCTGCCTCCACTCCACACCTACCAAGGGCTCTGCCAATCCCAGGGCAGACAGAAAGAGAAGTGAGGGGTCTGAAGGAGAGGAGGCGCTCAACGTTGGGAGACTGAACCGGACTGAGGACCGAGTGTCTTTAGTGCGTCTCCTACCCCCCGCCCCCACCCTGGGCTTGGTAGGAGTTACGTTCTCTTGGGGAAATGGGTGGGCAGCTGAGGAAGTCTGGGAGGGAGGCATTGGTCCCTCACTTTATAAATATTAATACAGTGTCTCCCCTCTGCAAAGGGGCAGGGACTTTAATTTCATTAGAGGGGGAAGTGCTTTATTCACTTAATGGCTTTTATTAGTGCCTGGACTCAAACTGTTTCATTAGTTAAAGTGCTGCTATAATTTACAGGAGGGAAGGGTGGGGGGCAGGGAGGAGTCCGAAGGCCCTTTTTTTTGTTCGCGAGCAGAAAACGCCTCGAAACCTCTCGGGCCGTTTTGCTGTCCGAATCTGTAAAACGAAAGTGTTTCTTTCAATTCAGTCTCCCAGGTACCATCAGTGGTGGGAAACTTGCACATAATGGCACAGCACTGACAGTCACCACTATGCATGTATTGTGATTCATTTATTTGCATGGCAAATAACTGGAAGTCAGGAGTATTCCATTTATAAATGCTTTCTTGTTAAGACTGTGTTATTACAAAGACAAAACAGGGTCTCAGAAACATAGCATGTTCTGCCATTTATTCAGTTGTTGTCTATACTTCTCTACCAGTTAAGATGCTCAGTAAGAATAAACTACTACAATCCAAGCAGCAACAAAGGAGGTTAAGCCCAGACAGCAGGGGCACACAAGGGATGCATCAACGCAAAGTAAATGCTTAAGGCTAATTTAAACTACCTTGCTTTTAAACCTCAGTCACAATGTTTCTGCCAGTACCTCATGCCATGTACAGAATCAGCATTTTGCCATCCCTAATTCATATACATGGCAGATGAGGATGCTATGCATTCAAGTTAAGGATGTTCATTCACACATGCGCACACACACACACACACACACACACAAACACACACACATACACATACACACATACACAGACCAGAGAACACTTGTTAGTCAGCAAAAGGACCACCTAATCGCCCACTACCACATTGTGTATTGTTCAAAATTGTAGGAATGGTTGTATAAAATGACAAAATTTTAGGATGCGCATTTTTGTTAGCACGGAGGGCTATTGCGCACCCACTGCAGTCTCCTTTCCGTATTCGATGATGTCACCTCGCCGCTGAGGGAACTGGCATCACACAAGCTGGGGTAGTATGAATCAGCCATTTTAAGAAAATTTTTTTACCATAATTTTCTTTTCGTAACATTTCATATTAGGAATATTTTTCACATATTTTGGCCTTATTTCGATTTCTGAAAATATAATTGTTACGATTACACCTTAAGAATCTGTGTCTGTTGCAATACACTCTTGATTTTTGTGTGCGTGCATAAGAAATTCGACTAAAGCATTGCTCCCAAAGCCTTTTTTTACACAAGTTTTTACACAAATGAATGATCCACCACTGCGCCAATATGAAAACTGATACATTATCCTGTATAACACAGTAGACAGTGTACACTGTCCCTTTCCACATCAAGTTCATACATTTATAATCAGATTTGTTGCAGAGAAAAGAGAAGAGAGAAAAATACAGAAGGGAGCAGTGCAAAAAAACCAAGTAAATCAAGTACACTATACTTGAGTGTCTCTTATCACACAGCCTGGTACCACACACCAAAATCTGGATTTATCAGTACTCTGGATATCACATTTCATTCAGTTGTATGTTTGATCTCTTTATCCGTGCAGATTGTCACATATTGGATTAGTCCTCAGGGTGATACCCATCTCAGAATAGCCCTGAGGGTATTCCGAGGCATCCAGTGTCCTTGAAAGTCTCTCTCCTTCCTCATCCTGAGCATCGGTACTGCAGCTCTTCTCTTGTTCATCTGGAACTTGAATGGTTTTGCTGTCTCAACACAGGGATTCGATTGGTCAGACTGGAGTGGAACTTTCTGGACCACCGCTCTTAGATGACAGTGTAATGATTTTCAAACTGTGAAGGAGACACAGGGCTCTGCATTCGTTGGCAGCTTTTCAGAATCTGACACTCGGATCATCCAATCTGATGCATCCCACTATCGCAGCAGCAAGCAGCCCTCCTGCTTGAAGTCATTTACACAGGAGCAGGAACTCTTGCAGTTCCAGCTGTGTCACAGCAGAGATTTGTGTTTGCTTTGTCGGCACTGTCATTCAGGCAATATTCACATGTCGTTCAATAATATTTGGATGTTGCAGTAGTGTATAGTTAGTTATAGTTAAGTGCAGCAAAAGACATGAAAAACTGGAGCAGGACCACCTGATTTTTTTTTTCTCAAGAAAATTTCTCTATGCATCTAGCATACAGTGTGATAAATAAATTAATTAAGAGATATATTGTATGAAGAAACCATTTGAAGACAGCTTAGTAAAATAGTATTCGGTATTCTACATTTCTGTCATATTTCATCGCTGTGTCTTCAGTGTGACAGTTTATGTGTTTAACAGGCCACTTTGAACACTTTCATTCGTATTTATATGAATGTAGCAGATGTCATTCACGTAGCACCTAAAGATAGTCATGAGATCCCCTTTCTGGCCATAATACAGTGTGGTTAAAGACAGAAGTGAAAACAGAAACTGGCAGGCCAAGTAGAAGCAGCTAATTAAAAGCTTTGTTTGTACAGCTGAGGATAAAAAGCAATTAAATTCAATGCTTAAATTAAATTATTTGCATCGCTTCACTGTAAATGGATTTCTGGAGTTTGCTTTTAGTGGATTTTTTTTTGTTTGTTTCTTTTTCTTTTTGGACTGGTAAACTGTGAATACTTCCCTCACACTGAGATTACCTTTTTTGCCAGTCTGTTACGTGTGTGGGTTTTGTAAGGCCTCATGTTTGAGGTGAAATATAACCCCAGATATTTGAGCAATGTTGTGGTGAATATTTGCAACATATTCTTATGTTCACTAAAATGTAGAATAAAGCTACTTTGTATTCTTCCACAATCATAGCAACAGCCCTGTTGAAGAATGTTGAAGCTGTGATAATCTCATGCTGAACTGAATTCACGGTCAGCCTCTGTATGCACACAAAGGCTTGGCGCAACGTTTTGCAGTGCTGTTTGATTCTGAATTGAGTCGATGCTGAATAATTGTCTTTCGTGGGGTGCCGCTACAGCTAGGATCCATTGTCAGTGCTTTGCCAAATACGCCTGTATTCAGCAGAATAAATAAAGCATCATGATTTAGGACAGCATTTGCAGCACGGTTCTGTAAGACTGATGGAATGTGAGGAGGAAGACTGCATAGTCAGATTTTGTGGCTTTTCTGATGAAAAATTCCATTTCCTGCTCGATTCTCTCACCTTCACGTTCTGCCATGGGTGGCAATTTTTTTTTTGTTTGTTTCTTCAAACAGCTTACAAGTAAGGGGTAGCGATGTCAGGAAATTGCCAGGAAAGAGATTTTTTTCAAAGAGGGGTTGATGTCGGATGTGGCACCTTTGTTAGATTTGTTGATTAGTGGTGACGTGCAGTGACCAAATGTGACAACTTTGAATTGTCACAAAGCTTCCTTCCTGAGTAAGTCAGCATCTGACACATCCATTATGACATCATAATGGTTGCTATCACCAGACCCTGGTATGGTAGGCATGTTACCCTCCAGGTCAGTGTCATTGATCACTGATATTTATGAATCAGGAAGGGTATTTACCACATCTCTCTCTTTCTGATTCTTTCTTTCCCCTCCCTTTTTCTCACCCATGAAAAGCTATATTGTCTTTGTGGGTAACTGCATACCGCTACTTCTTCCACACACAGGACTTGGTAGCATTTCCCTGTATACGTGGGGAAGAGAAAACCACCCCTCTTGCAGTGTAAATTACTATGCTTAAATTTCAGCTTGAACTACTCGGGTCCATTTCAGCTGTCTTGGACAGAGCAGTCAGTACTGCTTTTAGTCTGTCTCACTGAGCACTATCTCGCTTTGATTATGACTTCTGTTTCCTCCAGTGGAAGGTATTCTTGGATTTGGAGTTTTCTGACACCCAGATCAGATGGATGCCCTCCTCCTTTGGAGTGAAACTCCCCTGGCTACTTCTGGTCTTGTGATGGTTAATAGATTTTATACCACTTAATATAAACCCCACAAAGCATATTGGCTCAGTCTCCAGTTCAGTGTTTCTCGGATCCAAAATTGAATTGTAAATATAACCCAGTGCATAATAACTAAGCATTTCAGTTAATAATTTAATAATGATCTCTGATATTCCAGAAAACACTACAGGGTCTAGAAAGGTCAAGAAGCTCCACATGAACCAAGATATTTCATACTCCAGCTTGTCTGCGATTTGGCTTCTCTCTGATCAAATTCACAGTGTATTCAAATTCTTGGTAAGATCTCAGGCTGACTGCTGTGATTATCAAACTACATGGAAACGGATCTGAATTTCAGTTGTCAGCACAGCCTGCAAGAGGCTTGTCTCCAGCTATAATGATGTTTTACTTCTTCCTTGTGAAGTAGGTATAAACAATCCTACTTGTTTTTGATCATTCTTCCTTTGCAAGCATCTGTTTTCCATTCACCTCGTGAGTAATTGTACAGTTGAGGCAAAATCTAGTCACAAACTATAGGCTAAGAACCGCATGACTGAGTAATCTGGGCTAATCAACCAACAAATTTAGATTGATTTAGCTCATGAGACCAACATTTGTCATATCAGTGGTTAACAGTACCCATGCTAGCTAACTAACCAACCATAAAGATAACTAGACTATCAAGCTAGATAGTCATGTAGTCAACTGCTTCACTAAACTCTTCAATGTAAACAATACTGAACACCAAGATAAACAGACCACCAACCTCCTGGTGTCAGGGAATAATTTTTTTTTTTTTTTTTTGATCAGTTCAGGAAAATGAATTGTGCTGTGTCACTTTGTGACAACGTCCATTGTAAAAATGTTCTATAAATGTGATTGACAAATAGTTTAACGATTGTGAAATGGCTACAAATAAAATGATGAAAACATGCCTTCAAAATATTGTTCTCTTCTCACTCTTGAACTTGAACAGACAAGCACAACAGATTTAAGCATAGCAGTTTATTTTACACCTGCAAACAGGGATGAATTTCACACGTTATTCTTGACAAATGTATCTGAGCCACACTGTCTTTACGTGCAAACTTTTGTCCATCTTAAGAGATTCTTCATTTTCTACCCTAAACTTTGGATGGATCAGCATGCCTTTGTCCAAGAGAATGGTGGGGGGCTCGTTTTTCAATGACTGCTGATTGGCTAGTCACTACCTGTCAATTATGTGTGAGCAGTTACTTGTCTCAAGCATTGTATTTGGCAAACAGGTAATATTGTACACAATGGAAAAGGCCTTTAGTAGTTATATACAGTAAGTATAAGGACTGCCCCTGACTTTTCAGGAAGGACATGTGAATTTTTACAGGGGGTGAACCAAAGTTCATAAGATACAAACACCACCAGTTGTTCCATCAACAAATGAATTACAGCAGTCTAAAGAGCATAACTTCTCCTCATGAGACTGCACTAAAAAGCAAATATTGTTATTCTTGGAGACGAACGTTCATGATGATCAATTTTAAGAACTGTCATGACACTATCACATAAGTTGATTTTTCCAGAAATGCTTCTTCACAGTTGCTGATCATCAACATTTTGACTCCTTTCAATTTGAAATATTCTTATAAGAACACCTATCACAGACACATGGTGTTTCCTTACTTTCAAAGGTCCGTGCAGGGCTGAATCTGTATTTTAAACGCAAATACACGTCCAAATTCATCAGTGTTATGCCTGTGTAAGAACCCTAGAAGATTTCAAATGAGAGCACCCTCCAGGCCCTTCTCGTGCTTGGTGACAGTGGGGTGCTACGGGGTGGAGCAGGGCGCGGGCGCGTTCCCTTTACTTCTTGACGAGCTGAATGACGTCCTCGTCCTCCATGATGTGGTCCTTCCCCACCTTCTGAGGGTTGTGCTTGACTGACGTCCCCCACACCAGCGCGCTGCAGGGAGAGGTGTTAGACATTTTTAATCAGCTCTATGACAAGGGGTTGCATCAGGTTTACTGGCAATTTCTACGACCGGCTCAGTCTGGAACGCTAACGATTGGTCATGAATGCCCGTGGAAGGGGCGGAGTACGGAAAATATCAATTTGGTTGACGCAAAGTTTATTAATCTTTCCCCAGCAGGTGCTATTTGTCACAAATGGTAAGGGGTAGAGTTAAGTTTTGGATATTTTCCACACAGATAATATGTATTCAGTGATAGTGGAATAAAAGACAGACCCCTACAGCCATTAGGATATTTGCCTGACAACATAAAACAGTTTGGAATAGTAACACCATTTAAATGTAGTGCAGCCCACTCTTCAGGTGATACTCACTACTTGAACTCCTTGATGAGGTTCTTGTGGATCTTTAGGCAGAAGTCTTCCACAGAAGTCTTTCCATCTGGAAGCACAACAGGTGCCGTGTAGTCTGGAAGCTGGCCCTTGGGCTTGGTATAGCTGCAAAACACAACCCAAATAAACTCAACATTACTCAACGCTGCCTTGTTCTAAGTAAATCTTACCAAGCATTAGTAACTTTGGTTTACAAAATTAGTTTAACGTGCTGTTTACAGTCATTATTAATAACAGTGATACAAAATGATGCAGGTATGTAGCTACAGTGCCTCACAGGTGATTGACAATGGTAGACTAGTAATCTGTTTCAGTAGTTGTTCTATCATTGCTCTCTGACAGCTGTTCCCTCAGCTATTTCTCCAGTTGTGGCCACAGTGCCACCTTGTGGCTTTCCACAGGATTTTCACAGATGTGTTGAAGTGCATACAATTTTGTGGTTGGAGTAGCCTACCCTTTTTTTTTAAAGGTAGGGGAAAAACTACATGACTGATGATCAGACAATGTGAGAAAGCAAAAACTGCATCAATGGGTGAGACAATCAGTTACTGGTGCAAGACTGACACATTTGTCAGGAGCGTAACCCTTTTCACTTGACAATGAATCACAAATCACAATGTAGAATAAAAAGGACCCTGTGGAAGTCAAAAATGACTGCTGATTACATGTGCAGCCTATACACAGTAGCCATGCAGCCATTACTAAACTGCCCTGATGTCCCCCATGTCCTGCTGGAGACCCAGACAGCAGAGCTTACATTCGCACAAGCTGCAGGTAGTCCCAGATCCTCTCCAGCAGGTCGTCGAAGTTCCAGCGATGGTGCGCAGAGATGGGTACGCAATGGGGCACCTTATAGATGATGTCCAGCTCCTCGATGGAGATCTGGTCGATTTTGTTGAGCACATAGATGCAGGGGATGTACACTCTAGCGAGAGAGACAGAAGGTGAGTTTGGCCTACGAAGAGCATTACAGTCCTCTTCAATGGGTGCACTTATCCAGAGCAACTTACATAAAGCTTATAATTTTTATGTTACTCCTTCATGTGGCTGGATATTTACTGAGGCAAATTCAGGTTAAGTAGCTTGCCCTTGGATACAACAGAAGTACCTCACCAAGAAACTGAACCAACAGCCTTTAATTTACAAACCCTGTTCCATACAACTACACCTTACCCCGAATATTCCCAACAAATGGGGTTGCAGTAGCACAGAGATGGCCCTGCTACTTACCGGTTACCCTCCACCACGTCGATGAGGTCATCTGCCGTGCAGTCGCTTCTCAGGGTGATGTCGGCGTTGTGGATCTTGTATTCAGCCAGGATGCTCTTCACCGTTTCTGCGTCCAACTCGCTTTGGGCACACTAAGACGGACACAGAGAGACTAAATGAAAACCCTCTGTGGTGTGGACCCTCCAAACTGCGGTGTGATGGACGGAGAGCCATGTTTAGTGGGTGCAGCAAGCTGAGGGTTTCAGCATGTGCCAGATCTACTTAAGTGTACTGCATGATGTACCGTGGCCGTGAAGTTGATGCCGCCCTTGTCCTTCTTCTTGAAACCGATGTTAGGTGGCCTCTTGTTGAGGCGAATCCCAAACCCCTCCAGCTCATGCTCAATTAGCTTCTTGTGTCCCAGTGGCTTCAGCACGTCCAACACAATTAGAATTAGGTTGCAGGTTCGAGCCACTGTAGGAGGGGATTGCACAAAAAAACCTCATGAGAGGGCTGGGGTTTGAGTGTTATGCACATGTATGTGACAGACAACAGTCACCGGTGCTTTAAACTACTTGAGCATGACACACCCATAAGCACATGAAAATCCTTCTGGAGGAATTCACTTCATAGTATGCCTGATTCACTTTCCACTTTGCCCCCTCTACAGCTACTATTGATCCCATTCACTTCATCTTACCTCTAACCGATATGCCTCTAGATTTCCCGCTTCATATTGCATTACATTATGTTCACGTGGCAAGCACTCTCATCTAGAGCAACTTCTATAGCTGTCAGTTTTAACATGTTATCCATTTATACAGACAGATATTTACTCAGACACTTCATGTTACATACCATGCCAAAGGGTGTGTCCCCAGTGCCCTCCCAGGCAACATTTTTGGTTATTTGTGCCAATTAGAATGCTTCAGTACTGATTGCTTCATGATATGCATTTAGTGGGAGACTCAGACCTAGGTACTTGATACAGTGCAGAAAGAAGACACTCCTGATGGTGACCTCTCACCTGTACTCATTATTATTACCTGCAATGACTTGCCGGCCCCTGCCTTTGCCATCCTTGGCCCCCTCGATGATCCCAGGAAGATCCAGAAGCTGGAACACAGAGCAGCACAGCACACAGTCAACTCAGTAAAAAGGTTCTGAAGTCAACCAAGTTATAGAGAATTAAATTCCATCAGTCATCTTAAACAAAATTAAAACCCAATATCCATCCATAATCACAATCAGCAGTGAACACAAAAGAATACTTCCTACAGGCAACTACTGCCAAAATCTAAAGCAAGGCTTTGCATAATACGTTGACCAGTGCGCACCTGGATCTTGGCACCCTTGTAGCGGATAACGCCAGGAACAGTGGTGAGCGTGGTGAACTCGTAGGCTGCTACTTCCGAGTAGACACCAGCCAGGTTGCTCAGTAGGGTGGACTTGCCCACAGAGGGAAAACCGACAAACCCGATGCGGGCATCTCCGGTCTTTGCCACGTCAAATCCTGTCAACACACCAGAGATGCTGAGCACAGCTGCGGGTGGCACATATACAGTGTTAAACCTGTCTTTACTTACAGAAAAGGCCCTCGCAGCCCCTGTGAGGACAAACTGGAGTGTGAGGGAAATCCAAACCCTGTCCTGTTTAGCACAATGGTACGACCTCATGCACTCCCCCTGAACTGCTTCACTAAAATCACAGGTCAGAGTAATAACAACTCCTTTCATAGCAATCAACTGATATTTTGGACTAGGGAAAAAAGATGCACCTTAAGCATAAACCTTCAAAAAATGTTTATGGCTTTTTCTACCCAGATATTCAAAGGAAAGTGTTGGCCTTATAAGCCTACAGAACATAAACGTGTATAATTTCATAAGGGAACAATCCCACAAGCGGAGTGATTAGGATTCAGCCATATCAGAATGAATATACTTGGGTTCTTCTGCCTGGAACCAAGTGGATACAGAGAGACTTCCAGTCATCTGCAACATTGATTTTGGCACTCAAAAAAAAAAAAAAATCAGTTCTTTTGATATTTTTATTGCCATGCAGTGAAAGGCATGGTGGGTCTTATGTTAAGACCTTACCAGTGGATAAACTGCTTCTGCCCAGGTGATGTGCTTTTAAGGGTTTATAGTCTGCTCAGGTGGTGTCTTTTATATTGGTTTAGAAGCTTCAAATGCACAGATCCATTGTGCCTGCAGTTGTCTGCTGCAGTTTGTAGACTGTGCTTTACCACTGCTGAGGATGACACATCTGAAACATTTTAAGGTTCAGCAAGAGGCAGGTGTCACCCGGGCTTCTCTCACCTTCCCCCGTGCCTCCACCGCTGCCACCTTTGGGTGTGATAAGCTCCCTCCTCAGCTTGGCCAGTCGTGCCTTCAGCAGCCCCAGGTGGTGGGCCGTGGCCTTGTTCTTCTGAGTGCGGGCCATCTACAAGAACACAGCGGAGGGGCAGTCACTGTCAGTGCGCCTCACCTAACTACTGTTCCATTTAAATCACATACGTAATTTGCATGCCTGGAAATGCAGTTTCTGTCACATTTATGAAGAAATTTTTTAGTATGTTATGATATTGTTGTGATACTGACCACACCCCATGCTTTCAGAGACAGCTGTTATCTTCATTTGAATTAAGACCAAATTGTCCAATAAAAGCTACACAATTGTGGCAAAATCATAACGGAACTGACGTTTAATTATTTTTTTGTAAAACTGCCTTTAAAAAAAAAGCGATATGCCCGCTGCCTGGCTAACAGTTACAACCCTTGACTTCTCTCTAGCCAGATAGTCTAACTAGCTATGAACATACTAAATTCCGTTGCCTGGATTGGTAACACAGAGGGTGTAACAGGGAACTAGGTGATGTGACACGTCAAAATGTTTATCTTACTGGCTAGTTAATGTTATTGACCACCTCAGGTGACTAGCGCCAGGAACAATCGGCAATGTAGTCGGGTAGCTAACTTGTGAAGTTAACGTGCATGAGTGATCGAGGATATCCCGACTAAATGAAGAGCTAGGTAACGTTAGCTACTAGAGAGCAAGACAAAACATCACAGAACAGTAAAGAGAACCGCAGCGACTCATTCGTTCCACCCCACGATGCAGGTCACTGCCACTGTCATAAATACATAACCAAGTATTAGGCTCCAGCTAAAATAGCAGCAAAAATAATGATTATGTCGGCGTTTGATACAATTCAATGAAAGGGCCCAAGATGTGACAGCTAGCTAGCTAGCTAGCTACCGACAGCTTACGATGAGCCATAAGCCATTTATCACCATACCTCCGCCTCGATTTCCGCTATTTTGGCCAGTAAACTCATTTTCCTTGTGAGGTGATGTCCAGCTGAACGACAGGCAAGTAGTTAGCTAGAGAATTACAGTCTGTCTTGATTCTTTATTTCATCACAAGGTATGGCTCATACTGTGCAGGCACACAAGTGCAACGTGCTAGCTAGTGCTGGGAAAAAGTCTCGCGCGAAGTACGTGCTTTTGACAAATCATAATTTTAGATGGCGCCCCCTTGTATGTGGGCTGAATTAGTACATCTTGAACTTGTAAAGCCAAATTTAGCTTCCACTGGTCTTCACATTTTATATTTAACAAACGTATATTTTTGTTGGTTTTTATTGAAGAAAAAATACTTAGTTAATTTATTTAGATTTAAAATTTGTATGCTACTCGAAAATATCGGACAAACAAATGGGGGGACTAATATAATATCAGGGATCAAAGAACAGTGGTTAATTCCTCTCTGTATAGTAACATGTAACTTACAATTATGTACTTTCACTGTATCGCTGTAGGTACATCATCAAGCCTCAAGTTACCGGTTTGTGTTCGTCGCGGCTGATGATGTGCCATTTCTATAGGGTGTAAGCAAAAGGCAGTGAAGTTCCTACTGCTAAACTAATCAGTCAGTTATTTTTGGTAAGGTCCATCAGGTGGCTGTCCCAGCCACCTTTCCAAGCATCAATGAATCATCAGATAAACGAGGCAGAAAGGTTAAAATTTACTACGCTGAGTTAAGTATTGCTTTTGCTGCGTCACATTTGCCCCCTTACCTTCTTCATCAAGAAGCCAAGTAACGTGTTGTCACAGATACACTACAGAACAATGAAGAATGCACTGTCTCTCTTGGTATGTGTCATAATTATTTCTTCTATAAGCATTTATTTGAAATATTATTATTGTAGTATATATTGGCTTTTCAAACTCACTGCGAAATATGATGTTTCCATATTTCAATCTACATCCTTTACGCTTAATTTAACGCTGTCTGGGAAAAATGTCCTTTTTTTCCATGCAGAGCGAAAGCCCCAGGCTCATTGCTGCCATGCTAGTTACCGGCATCGGAGGGACATTCCAGTATGGATTTCATATATCTGTTCTAAACTCACCCTCATCAGTGAGTGCCTTCAGAATATCTCATTTCGTTTTCTAATGCCATTTTCTAATGCCAGTACTTAACCCAGAGTTGCCCACCTGCATAAATGGATAACATGTAGAAATCGTACCCCCTCTTAACTGACAATAAAGTAATAGCGTGATATAAATGTCTTGTCCTCTGCGAATGAGCGGCCATCAGAGGACTCGGTTTTGAACGTTCACTGTAATATCAGAATTGGCATCAAAATTGCTTATAGGCAAGGACTTGTAAATGCAGACTTTCGTGGTTTGTTAGCGATATGAAATAATAACGTTTAATTTGCATGCATTTGCAGAATAATATGTGGCTTGAGTCCAGTTACTTTACTGAGAATTAATACAACGCCACATTTCTGAAATTTATTTAGCATTGGCAATGAGAAAATGTCAGAGGGAGGTTATGAGACTCAGAGAATGTGGGATCATTACACATAAAGGTAGCTTACTGAGAGGGTGGTATATATACAATATTATATATAATATTGAAATATTATAGTGATAATAATGCATAAAGAACAAACATACACATTGTCTAATCTGTCCTTATCTTTCAAGTCCTCTCTCCACATTATTATATTTTCTTCTCTTTCAATGACTACTTAGAATCTTGCTTCTGAGAGGGACATTCATATAGTAATTCTACCCCACATACATATGGTAAATCACATGGTAGAATTTTCCAAAAATTTCAAAATTTGTATGTTACTAACGGGTTGAGTACCACATAGTGAGAGAAGACCTTGATAGCTGAAATGCTCCTATCAAGCTTATTCAGAGATTAGGAGCCAGATGCTGTATCTGTCTGTCTGCCTGCAGAATATCAGCTGCCTTTTCACCTGCTTCATTATTGACACATCATGGATTCAGTATGTGAAAACAGAATATTATCATTTTGGCCACTTATTACCCAGCTGCATAAAACGCATTATGATAATCATTCACCGGTTTCCCAAAACAATTAAACTTGACAACTGTCTCTTCATTTCTTTGATGTTATGACCAAGAAAAATATGAGGATAAAGGATGGCTTAATATGAAAATTCTGTGCTGACGCAAAAACATTTGTAGCCCAATCCCAATGGAAGGAAAAGTGACAGGTTCCAGCACCAGATTTTTTTCTGTATAATCGTTTACTCATTTACAGCTTGGCGGCATCCCTGTTGCACATAACAAGAATGGGCCATTTTCAGACATTAGACTGTTACTATCCAGAGAGGAGACTCATTTGTTGTCCTGCAGCTGTCAGAATGTAATCAAAATGAATTGTATTAAGTGGAGTAAATCCAGCATTATTTCATTACATTATTTAGCAGACACTCTTACCCAGAGAAACTTACACAGGTTACAGTTCTTTACAATGTTATCCATTTATACAGGTGAATGTTTACTGAGGCAATTGTGGGTTAGGTACCTTGCCCAAGGGTACAGCAGCAGTGCCCCAGTGGGGAATTGAACCAGCAATCTTTCAGTTTCAAGTCCTGCACCTTAACCACTATGCTGCACTGCCTCCCCCAACAGCTGGTCTGAGAACAATAGTGTTGGTTTAACAATTTTATTTTAATATAGTTTTAATATTTTAACAATAGTGTTAGTCCTCCCTGGATTAAAGTTGTGCAGGGGCTGTTGTCTCACGGTCCAGGGAGGGATTCATCAAACTGTATTAGAGAGATCCAGCTTTATTGCCGCTGAACATTTTGTGAGTACTGTGTCATGACTATGTTCATACATGCTCAAAACCCTTATTATCTATTGAATTTGGAGTTCCCAATAGCTGCAACAGGGAAAGTCATCATGAATGAACATGATTAGGTATACATAGATTTAACTATAAACCTTAAAGTATCAGAGCATTAAAATGGACTGGGGCACTGATTGTAAAGCAAACCACTAAAAATCATACCTCCCCCTCCTCAATCTAGCAAATAAGTCATATATATTCCAAGATATAAGTGCTTTCTAAATAAAATAAATTCAAAATTAAATATAGATTTTAAAAATAAATATTTTGTGAAATATACACATGCATCTTATATCTTAAATATGAATGTGTAAAACATGCATTTAATTTAAAAATAGATATTGAAGTCTGAAATTTGGTTTTTAAAACTGTATTTTTCAACGATGTTTGCTCATAGCCTTCAGACCTTTCCAGGCCTGTGTAAATCAAAGTGATTATCAAATGACACTGATTGTAATGTTAGGCTGTTCTGTTTGCTCCACAGTTCATTAAAGAGCTTGTTAACAGTACATGCCTGCAGCGGTATGGCTATTCCCTGGAGCCCTGGGAGATGACCATCATTTGGTCCTTCATCCACTCCATCTTCTGCATTGGGGGGCTCTTGGGGTCTCTGTGTGCAGGGTGGCTGGCTCTCGCTTATGGACGGTATGGATTTTCCTCAGGTATAGCTGGTCAGAGCAGGGGGGGTCAAAGCTAGTGTTACACAGTTGAAGAATGGGGCCATCTACAAGCATGTATGGTCAATGGTGGGTTTTTTCGGCCAAACTTTGTGTAAGCAGGACGTTACAAAGTCAACCTGTATGATGCTGCCGCTTTCATGTCATGAACTACATCACTAATGCTTCTTATGCTAAGCTAAAAAAAAACTCAAGCTTTACTGGCTTCTAGCACCCCCTAGTGTGCACTTTGCACATCTTTGGGTAACCATGGGAACAGCACAAACCAGCAAGCGCTGACAAACATGTAGAGTACCTGCAAATGTATGAAAGAAATCATAAAATAATAATAAAAAAATGTTTTGGGGGGTCTGTTTTTTATATCTATGCACGTAGTATATTTCTCACAGTAGGTTTCAGTTCAGTTTACCCAGTGGGTCTGGAGAACCATTTTATATTGATTTCAGCTGTCGGTCATTCTGTCTCAGTTCACTGTAGAAACTTGTACTTGCTGATTTTCACAATTTTCTTGTTTCCTTTCTTCTAGGAAGAGATGCCTTTTGCTGAACAATGTAGTGGCCATAATTTCTGCTGTGTTGATGCTGTTGAGTAAAACTGCAATGTCTTTTGAGATGATATTGGTTGGCAGATTACTATATGGGATAAATGCAGGTAAGTGTAGATATAAGAACGTACATGAAAATGGCAAAACCTCATCCACGTTTTACCTCTTCCACTAAAGTTTCTTATGCTAAAGTACATGTATAATAACAACAATAATAATAACAATGACTTTAGCATTACTATATTGTTATATAATAATATAAATAACATTAATATTGTCATTAATATTATTATTTTTAAACATCGGTTTTGTTTAATAGCCCATTCCTTCATTGCTGTTATCATTTAGAGGGGAAGGAAATGTTTTACTCTGAATAACTGTGATTAACCTCTGATGAGCGACCTGAGTCAGTGCTAATATAACTGGGCAGTTCCCTGCAGTTTCCTGTGGTGATTGCAGTCTTGTGTACCCCGCAGGTGTTAGCCTCACTGTTCATACCATGTACATGGTGGAATGTGCTCCCAAGAGGCTTCGTGGGCTGGTGGGCGTGTCTGTCGCCAGCTTTGTCTCCATGGGGAAATTCTGTGGCCAGCTGATGGGGTTAAGGTGAGCTCTCATCATCAGCATTCAGATTGATTTCTGCCTGTCCCTGTTCACTCCACTCATATGCTCTCTCTCTCTTTCTCTTTCCCTCTCTCTCTCTCTCTCACACACACACACACACAGACACACACACACACACACACACACACAGACACACAGTACACTACCTACATACTTCTGTCTTCAAAGAACATCAAAGTAGGATCTGGTCACCTTTAATATCTTTCTTCTCCTTTTTTCCTCTTTTACGTGACTAAATAGAGAGTTGCTACATTCAGAAGGGAAATTCACAATGGAACTACCAAACAGTTAAATGGCAGAAAAGACCCTCTTTTTTTGGGATGTATGGAAACAGTGACCAATGGGAAGGGCCTAAAGCGTGCATTTTCTGTCCCAGGGAGCTGCTGGGAACAGAGGAGAGGTGGCCCTGGCTGCTGGCTTTCAATGGTCTGACAGGCCTAATCCAGCTGCTTAGCTTACCCTTCCTCCCAGAATCCCCTCGTTACCTCCTCCTGGACAGGGGGGACCGCCAGGGGTGTGAGAGAGGTAAAGCGTAGCTCTCAGCATAGCTGACTCCAAAGATGCTCATGGATCCATTACGTTACATTACATGCATTTAGCAGACACTCTTACCCAAAGTTACTTAAATCACAATTCAATCCTTTCAGTGCCCCTGTGCTCTGCTGTAAGAGGGGTTGTTTTTCTGGATGATGTGGTAAACTGAGGTCCTGACTCACTGTGGCCATTAAAGATCCTGTGGCGCTTATCGAAAGAACAGGGCAACAGCGTAGCATAGTGGTAAGGAGCACGGCTCGTACCTGAAAGGTTGCTGGTTCAGTTCCCTGCTGGGGTATTGCTGTTGTACCCTTTGGCAAGGTACTTAACCCACAATCGCCTCTGTAAATATCCAGCTGTATAAATGGATAAAATTGAAACCTATGTAAGTTGCTCTGGATAAGAGCGTCTGCTAAATGGCAATTATGTAATGTAATGTCAAGTAATCTTTGGCCACCTAATCCTTTCCCTTACCATTGGCTATGTAATATCTTCCCCTGGTCAACACTGTAAAGTAGAAATGAGTTTGTAACTGATATTCCTATTGAAATAAAGGTGAAACAGATAAACAGTCCTTGGTTCTCCCTAGCCATCAACCAGCTGTGGGGGAAGAAGAGCCATGACTCGGAGATTAATGACATGCTGAAGGAGCATGCTGCCATCCGTGGAGTGCGGTCCTGCAGTGTGGTGGAGCTGTTCCTCAAACGGGAAGAGCGCTGGCAGCTGCTGACTGTTCTCGTCACCTTTGTTACCTTGCAGCTCTGTGGGATCAATGCAGTGAGTGGAGACAGCATTAATACAAGAGCATTAACACAGTATTTAGTGCATCAATGTAATGACTCTTCACTATTGAACTGAAATTTGACAGCAATATGATTATTTTGGTATAATCTTACATTTTGCAGTTCATACCCCTTTATATAATATTTTTATGTTGAAATGTTCTGTTATGTTAACACAGTTTATCATTTTAACTGCTGCTGCTGTCTGGAATCATGTTGATATTAGGACATGTCAAAGCAAACGCTGTTCTGTCTTCCCCTCTAGGTCTACCTCTATTCTTTAGATGTGTTCCATGCTGCAGGAATCCCAGCTGAACAGGTGCGCTATGCAGCTCTAGGAACAGGCCTTTGTGAAGTCACCACCTCTTTGGCATGTGTAAGTCTGTGTGATTTTTTTTCAGTACACAGAGTTCTACTTTATTTCAATATTATTTAACTTGGTTATTGAGGGTAAATGGACAAAGGGCTGAATAAGGATAAAAGGAAATATAGGATGTAGGGTGGGAAATATAACATTTAAAGGATGTAAAGGAACATATGGAAGCAGTAATGTGAAGGTGCAACAGATCAAAAGGACAGCGAAAAGTACAATCGACACTTTGTCAAACAGAAAAGGGAGGCCATATGTGTATGTTCATCAGAGGTTTGTTGAAGAGGGGTTGGGAAGATAGACTGTCTCTTCATATACAACTGTCTCTTCAAATACAACTCATTACCATTGCAAGCTGATGGTCCAAATCCAATGAAAAAATGTACTGTATTGATATAGCGCAGAGGCTCCATTAAATCAAAACATTTATTTCACTTATTAGGCACCACATGTCACATGGTGATTGGTTTAGACAAGGAAATATGAAATATGAATATCTGTACATGCAGAAAACGTCAAACCACTTTGTATGTGTCAGTAACTCACAGTGCTACATCTGTTGTGGTCTGGAGCTATCCATAAACTGCATGTGAATGGGAAAGCCTTTTTGTTGAACAGATTATGATGATCGAGAGCACGGGGAAGAGAGTTCTGTTCTTCAGAGGTTACATGGGAATGGCCACCATATTAGGACTTCTCACAATCACTCTTAATCTGCAGGTAAGCATCTATAAACATTGCAACATCATATGACCTGATATTAAATAAACAGATATTTAACTTCTACTTAAAATGGCTACATCCCTCATTTAAATGCTCATATCATATCATCACATATTCATACACACACACACATATATGTATGTATATATAAATATATATATATATATATATATATGTGTATATGTATAATGTATATATATATATATATATATATATATATATATATATATATGAAAGAGAGAGAGAAATAGACTGCTAGATAGATAGATAGACATATGTGTGTGTGTGTGTGTGTGTGTGTGTGTGTGTGTGTGTGTGTGTGTGAATGCTTGTTTGCTTTACTGTGTGAAGGTGGTTGTCTATCTGTTCCATAACAAATTACAATGAAAATTGTATATCAACAAATAGTTTATTCGAATCTGTTCAGTGCAGTGTATATACTGGCTCAAGTTTAAGTTGTGAACATTCTCGTTTTCTCAGGGTCAGTTCTTTTGGATGCCATATTGCAGCATGGTGCTGATCTTTTTGTTCATCTTTTTCTTTTCAAGTGGACCTGGTGAGTGCCTTGATATAACTGCCTGCATTGGTCCGCCAAAGCATAATTATGTACAATTATTGCCTTAAGTCTAGGTCTTATTGTTTATTATTGGCTCTCTCATTAACAGTTTTAACTCAGATGAACATTTAAGGGGTAAACCTTTGGTTTGGTATGTTGTTTGGTATGTCCAATAACAACAGATGTTCCACAGGTCTGTCCCAATTACTTGTACCTGGTACTTGTGTATTCAGAACTCAGTCCCTGTATTCAGCCCTGTACTTTGATTATCTGGATTCAGGCTTTAACTGGTTACTTTCCCACCATCACATCACCAATAATTTTAACCCCAGAAATTTATGAAGCATGTTTTTTTAATCACAGTCCTGGGTTTTGCAGCTGGAGTAACGGCGAGCTTGCCCGGAGACATTTTCATGCAGTCCTCCAAACCGGCAGCCTTCACCATTGCCTGCTGTCTCAACTGGACGGGACTTTTCCTGATTGGGATGGTATTTCCCCTCATTGTGGTGAGTGCAGCTGCCTCTGTTTCCGTGCAGACTGCGCCTTTAATCCAGGGGTGGGTGACTCTTGTCCAGTATGGCTTGGCTCTGGCAGATTTTGTAATAAAATGTTTTATCAAACTGTCGGACACCGAACAAAGCCCCCTGCTGCTGTGTGCTTCCAAAAGCGAATGACAACAAATGAGGGCAGTTGGACCAATAACACTCAAAATCACCTTCCGGCCACAATTACATTTAATTTACAGGTTTAATTTAGGTCAAATAGATTCAAATGAATCGATACAGTGCATGTAGTGCCGTTTAGAGGTGAGTCACTGCAGCTCCCTGTGAGATTCACAGCAGTGAGGATAAATAACCTTCAGAAACGTGGAAACTGTAGGGTTCTAGACTCAAGGCCACCCCCAGAGGTGGGTCCTCAACTCCAAATGAAATCAACTAAGGTCAGGCCAGCGGTCTGGAGAGGTAAGTACACTTTTAACAATGGAAGACTCCAGACGTTTGTTTTTAAATTGCATATAAATATTGAGACACTGTCTGCTTTCCTCCATGAATGCTATTGTAATGAATACATCTGGAGATCCTGTAGTTAAAACCACTGCAACTCATTTTGAGTTTTGTCATTTTCAGGAGGGGAAAAATAGATTGCACAGTAAAATATGTGGAAATTATTTGTGTTGTTGGAACAAATAGTATGGCCCCTTTGCTATCCCACTTATACCTGAACAAAATAGCTAAAACAAAATCCTGTTGTGTAGACACCCGTAGACGATTATTCAAAGCCTATACTGTATTAAAGTGTACTAAAGATCAGCAATTAAATTATTTAGTGTGAACAGGAAGGTAATGCTAAAAGGTGTCAGGAAGCCAAATGGGATTCACTTCAGATGGGTAATCCTTATTTCAATTCATACATTTTTACACAAAAACAGGATGAGTTTCAGGATGAGTTTCATCCTCCCTTTTTTCAAGCTCAGAGGACTGTACTGTCCATGGCTTTAACAGGAGTCATCCATCTTTGCTTAAAATGTTCTTCACTGAAAACAACTAGTGTTTTTCTCTGATATGAAAGCCTGCAGTTAATTATATATCCCATTTTATCTTTCCATTTTGTGAGGGTTCTCTACCTGTTACTCAACACACTAAATGGAATTTTGTCCTTTTCTGAACAGAAACACATGGGTCCCTACAGTTTTCTCATCTTCCTTGGCTTCTGTTTCTGCTGTGGACTCTTTGTGTGGTTGAATGTTCCAGAGACCAAGAACAGGACGGCCCTTGAAATAACAGAGGAGTTTCGGAAAATGCACACCAAAGCACTAAAACAAGATGAAAAACAGGGACATGACAAGATTCAGATGGTGAAATGTACACATCTCTGAGACTAGATGAAAGAGGCCTACTGTGATATTCTCTCTCTTTCTCTGTGAAGAAACAGAGGCAGTTTTACTTCAAGCCTCAAGGCAAGAGTAAACAAGGTAAAAATGATACTGTGATACTACTTCTACTCATCAATGTGTAGTAATACAGATAAACACGGGTAGATGGCGCCCATGAGCTACTGAACGTAAATTTGACTCCCCCCCCAATTCTCACACGCAAGGTATAACTCAGATTCTAGTGACTTGAAACAGTACATAATTTGTTCATGAAATTTGTTACCATATATTATTGTAGAACTTGCAGAGATATTGTGAAAACTGGTTTTGCATTTTCTGACCATTCAACTTCAAATCCAAAATAAAAAAATAATAATAAAATTGACGTATCTCCTTTTTGTGTTGTGATTTATGACAGAACAAGGTGCGCTTGAGTGTAAATGGTAATAATGTGGTTTATATTTTCATGAGCATACAATCCGTGTGAGAACATTAAATGTAATTATTCTGTTTTCATTTGATGTATTCATTTATAGTGAAACTTGTAAAACTTATATTTGTAACACAAATATTCAAGAGAATATTTTAGATATATCTCTTAGATTGTGTATTGTTAACAGAATTTACAAAGCTTTTTTAGAAGCAAACCAATACATAGGTAACATTCAGTAGGACACTCAAAAGAGTTTATGAGTTCCTGATCAATTATTACTTAAATGGTTTAATTGCTCACCTCAGAATGGTGGATGCTATCAAAACAGTGAAGTACATTATATCTGAAGTACATTACATCAGTTTCTAATTTTGAACCTTTATAAATTATGTGTTAAGATTTAAAATGAACCAGAATATGCCTGGTTAATGAATAATGCTTGTTTTTATGCATAATGTATTTCTTGCTGTAGTTCAGTGGTATTTTTCCATTTCTGTTATGTTTCATCAACTTTGAAATACCTTGTTTCACTTAAAACAAAATGCTAAATATTCTATTGCTTGCTCTTGTATGTGGATAGATGTAACTCTGCAAACTACTGAGTAGTTAATTCTACCTTATTGCAAAAATGAATGAATACATTCTATTCAGTCTCTAGCTGTGACATTTTGTGAGTAATTTGTATATTAAATTAGATTTTGATATTTATCATATTTTTGACAAGTTATTGGATTTGACAATGCCAATAAGAACCATATTTCTTTGTGTCTTCAAAATTCATGTATTTTCTCTGAAACAATTTGCCAAATGTACATATACACAATGAATCAATCACATTTTATTTGTTATAGTGCATTTTACAGCTGAATGATCACAAACGCTGAATACAGGGAACACATAGTGCTCTCCAGAGGAAATCAAACAAAACATGCTATGTATGTCTTTTTAACTGAAAATTCATTTAGTTAGTGGAAATTCCCTTTCTAATTGTGATGATGATGGCAACTGAACCTTATTTGGTCAATTTTGCTTGGTACCCACATACAATTGCACTAATGTTTTTATTTTTGATTCAAAAACAGTGGAAACAAACAGAAAGGCCTCCTTGAGGAAGACCCCTGCTTATGGCAAGCCTTGGGAATCATTTATTTTAATGGCATAGAATAACAGCCTGTTCTCACACATAGGAATCTGAAGCATTTATGCTCCGTAGACTACTGCACAGAGGTGGTTATGCCAAAGATAGCCCCAGTGCCAGCCGCTGAGGATGTGCTAGTTGGAGGATGAGTTGGAGAGGGACTGTAATACTTATTGCACAACATATCCCCCACCACACAAGTGCTCCACCTTAGCCTGCTGAGGATTGATCATGCTTTAGGCCAGCCTTAAAAGGCATTATCAATCCTGGCTGAGGTGGGAGGCTAGTGTGCTTTTTTGGATCACTTTTGTTTGCATGTCATTGGGTTGCATGTCAGCTCTGTCTCCATGGTTTTCCTATTGATGGTGGACTGCCAACTGTCCAGACGAGCCCGGATTTGGCCAATCCCTGCTAATACTACACCGTTGGTGACATTTTCCCCCATGTCTTGCCCACCTTAGGTTGGGCAGGTCCCCATTGTTTTTTGATTTCCCAGCTTTTTTTCATCTCTTCTCTTTGGGCTGACTGTATTTATAATTGTTCTTTGTGTTTGTAATAGTTTTTTAAGATAAGGTGATAGTCATTTAAATAGATTGTGCCACACCATTAACTAGCTAAAAGTGTATATGACCTTATTAATCTTTACTTACTGTCTTAAACTGCAAGTCACTCCTTCATCATAAAAGTACTGAGAATTCATGGATAATGGATCTATACTTTAATGACAAATCATGCCATTGCCTAAGATTTCATAATCTCAGTGACATCAATTTGTCTGCATTAGTGACACAGTAATAAAACCATATGAGGGGCCAAACATTTTCAGGTCTTTGTACACAGAGCCAAAGTACCCCTTTTATGAACACATTACACATTTGTGCATTAATTGTATACACAAAGAGATGATACAGTGGGACAGTTCATAAGAAAGCAGTGACAGACATATAATAAACAGATAAGAGATTAATTTGCTCAAGTTGAGTCAGAGGCATGTTTGTAAAAGTCATGTTCCAGTAGGCTTATATTAAGTGGAGCTATTAAAGTTTTCATGGCCAGATGAGTAACATTTATTGGCAGTACATTGCAAATACTTGGCTATATGACTGCTCATTTCAGCATCTAGAGAAATGCTAATAAATTTGGAGTGAACTTTGCACATTTGTCCCAAAAGTCTATGAATTAGACATTCCACAATCACAGTTAACTTCATACCCTGGAACAGTGGGAGGGCTCTCAGATTGAAAATGCAAACCTGCTACAGGTCAACTACTCAGTCTGCCCACTGAAAATTACAAGCTGGCTAGATGACCAAAGGCTGATATGTACCGTTGTGCTTACCTGTATTGTAGACCTTGGTAAGTTTCTTTGGTATCTTCTTAAAATGCAGTCCAGGCCATACCAAATAGACTGTGTAACATATTTTGGCACAAAACTTGGTTTAACAAAAATAGCAGTGGTAACATCACCCAGACAGGGCCTAATCTTCTGCTGTGAAACCTACTAGGCCTTGTCTGTAAAGTCACTGACAGAAAAGTTAGATACATATTCTGTCTGAAGTGTCTGCAAATGCAATTGTAATTGTTACTGATGCACATTATCTTTGTAAGCAGTCCGTGAATTTCTTTTTAGCAAAGAAATGAACAAAATCTTTTCACACAACATATCAAACTTTTGAACGTGTCCCACAGTTTTTGTTCATTTTCTGCATGTGGTGTTGTTAAGTTAAATGAAAATTGTGTGTCACCATATATTTTGTTTACTGTTGGATTTTGGATTTGTTTCCTTTGCAAGAATTGTACACTTTCTATTAAAGGGCATGCCATGTCGTAAAAGTGCTGAAGTTGAATATGATGGGTTAAAAGGGTTAAAAAAATGAAAACACATCAGAGCTGCCTTGCTTAGCAGTCATGGAAACATGTCTTGGCAAAGAAGCTAGTTTTTCAGGTCTTTATTAGGCCCTGCAAAACATCTTTATTAAGCAAGGTTGCATTTTGTATAACAAAATACAGTATGGCAGATGTTTAGAATAGTGCTCTGAAGCAAAATACTAAGATCTTCATCTACTTTGCATAGCAATTTATTATTTTGCATAGCATCTAGTGAGGCAGTCAGTGAATGAACCAATTTCAATCTACTTAATACAGCTCTCTTCAAGCACTGTAAATGTTAGAACAGTACAATATTTGTTACCAGTTAAAGGGTTTCATCAGTATGAAATGGCCTGTCAATCACTTGACTTGACTCAATCGCTGAAAAGAAGAGACTTTTCTCTCCATAGAAACATGCAATGGTTAAGTCATTAGGTCAAGTCAGTGTGAATCACTGCTAAGATAAAACTTGATAGCTCCACACATTTATGGGATTCCTGAAGATTCTATCTCCCATTTCTTATTACAGGTTGCAAGTAAATTGGAACAACTTAATCTGAGGCAAAGCAGAAAACTGGCAATTTTTGCTTCTGCATAAACTCTATAGCAAATTAAATACAAGCAGCTCTCATATCCAAAATTCAAGTGACAATTCTAGAACTCAATCAAAGCAGGTTTGCAGGAGCAATATATAGCTCAAATAGAATCACATGGATGGATACACATCTTAAATGATACCCAGAAGAACACCTTTATCTGAGCTAAGTTTGAAAAGACAATGTTTGTGACAAATGTTGGGCAGAAAGGAAGCTTTACTACCTGTTGGAGTATTTATTTTGTTCCCTTTTTGCAGACTCAGCAGAGAATCATTGGTCCACTGTACCCTGGCATGCCATGTACTTTAAGAAATGGTAGTTAGTCCCAACAACAACTTAGTCCCTGCTAGCTCGCCTCTGCTGAATTGTGTGTAGAGAGCTTTGGCTGTACAGCTTCTATTTTCTTCAACTTTAAATAATAGCTTTTTGTCAAAGAATAAGAAAATTGTTGAACAACATGAACTAACACCCACATTGCTAGTTGTGTCAAGGTTTATCTAAAATGAGAGCGAACACCAAGAACCTTACTGTTACATATTTAATATGCTCAGTAAAGCAGTGAAGACAGCCACACTGCATTTTTACCTTTGATTTTACTTTTACGTTGATTTCTATTAGTTTACTTTTTAATGGGAGCATAGACTTCGGGGGCGGCGGTGAACGTGGTTCACAACAACCCCCTTTCCTGTATTTTCTTCCTTTTGGCATAGACAAAGGGTGAACCCCTAGCGCTGACCTTCGATCAGTTTCAGATCGACGAAAAAGTGTAAGGGACGTGTAAGTGTAAGGATGGTTCGTCTGATCGAGGATCAGTGCTTGGTAACATTGTCCTCCTGATGTGAAAAATGGCAAAATGACAAAACACTGTCGCTTTTATTGACAAAGTCTCTTTCTTAAAATCAAAATCTGTTTGCTTAAAAAGAGAGAAGGTAGCAAACGTATAATCAGTACTTGTTGTCATGGGATAAATGATCGTGCTGTTGTCAGCACAAAGGAACGGGGTATGAAACAGATCCCTACATTCACTGCGCAGGGATTAGATCGCTATGTAGGCTAAAGAGAGCGTTGAAATACGAACGCTTATGTCAGAGCATTAAGTGTGTTATTGGAAAACAGACTAAAAATACTGAAATAAGCCTCGTTATCTGTTTTAGAAAGCATTTATTATGGTGGCCTGCAAAGTGTGTGGTTGTAATTGTAGTTGGAGTGTAAACGTCCCCCTTTGAAGTTCTGGGCTAGCTGCCAGTCGTTCTTGGAAAACTTGGAGCCCCCTTCTTAATGAATTTTAAAAGAATGATTTTGTTCTCTCATTCATACTCACTGTATGACTGAGTTTCGCAGTTTGTTCTCGTTAGAGAGCGCTGCACTCAATTTGAATTTAAACGATGTCTACAGAACACACGAGTTAACTGCAGTTTTGGTGAGAATACATGAAAAGTAATAGCCTATTCCTAAACAACTGTTTCTCCACACATTCTTTTTTCCTTCGTGTCGAATCTTTCTCTCACAAGCGATAAGCACAGACCAGGGTGTACGGAAGAGGCGCTGTACGTGCGCATAACCGAGCAGAGTATACGTCCATTGCCTGTGTGTTCATCACTGATAACATAATCTCAGCGCTCAAAGTGGGCTTCAGACTCGACGTGTGGACCCAATTCAAAGACAAGTGGAGGGTGCATGAATTCTAGAAAGGCTCACACCCCTTGCTACGCGTCTGGGCCACGGAGTTTGTTGGGAGGGGTTGCTTGCTGACGAAAAACAGAACGAGGGTACGTAGCTAATACACTTTTGAGCTCAGGTTTGCGTCTACCTTTTGAAAATAAGCCAGCTGTTCAAAGCGAAGAGAGGACAGTTGCCGAGAAGAGAACAAGAGTGAAACATAGAGTGTAAAAAATATGGGTAGCATTTCCCTTGAACCGGCAATGACTACGAGTGATCCGCTTCGGGTTTGGCAAGAAACTCATCAGAATTTAAAGACGGGAACGGAGCCGAACCACATCGACCTACGATCGGTAAAACGGGACTACCACCACAGGTGAGAGGACATTGGCGACGGCAATATGCTAATGTAATAATAGCAATTTTAAACCGAGTCATCATTAATGAAGCAAGCATTTGACGTTACTTTATTGCCCCTTGTGGGCGGTCTCTAGGAAAGACAGACCTTGTTTTAATTTATCGAATACTGTATATGTTTTGACAAGTTTACTGTCGGTATGTAAAACAGAATACGTTGACACAACTAGACAGAATGAGCCTTCTAGCAACACAGCGTCTATACAACACACATAATTTTGTATTATAGTTACAAATGTAACATTGATTTAATCACTTAACTAAAAAAAAAGGTCTTGGCAGTGTATTGTCAGTTAACATAATCACTTCATTACAGGGTCTAGCACTTACCTGCAAGAAGCGCAACACATGATTCATAATCTTAACATTTGGTGAAAAGATCCTACTATTGATTGGTTTTACTTGGCATCTGTGTGACTATAGAACATGTTTCTTTTCTTCTGTACAGAAAACATGTTCTGTGATGCATATTATTTTAAAGAATGTGGGGAAAAAGTGGAGAACAGGACATCACACCTAGTATTGACTGGGTTGTTACTCTTTTCAGAATATTAGCATACTGTTTTTAATCCGGTGAAAACTGGGTGGTTCATGAATATAAACTACACTATTGTACATTGTACAGTAGTGTAGGTTCTGAACATAAACTGAGCTATCCAATTTGGAGCATCTATGTGTAGCAATGTAGGAAAGCATTGGAGTAAGTTCCAGAGTCATGTGGGTATATTTTATTAAAAATAAGTAGGAGCTTACAGTGTGTTAACCATATAAGTCTAAATAAATTAAAGGCAATGAGAAGTTTGGTACATCCCTGTAGACAGCAAGAATGTCTAATAAAGTCACCATTGAAATGAGCTGTTGGTGATGTGACACCTCCTCTGGCACTAAAAGAAATAAGTAGTTATACTCAATTGGGGGAAAAAAAGGATTTTGGCTAACCCTTTTCTGTGTGACAATACTGAGAATGTACACAATGAAAACTGACACAAATGAGAAACGTGACACCTGTCCTCATCCACAACCGCAATTATGATGAGGTTAAAAGTGTCATGCAAGTTCAAAGTCTGATGCAAATATGCTTCAGCTACCAAGTGCCATCAGTGCACCAGGCATGCTGCAGAGACAAATGAATTCACAGTGACCAAGTGCATTAATCACTCAGATAGAGTACCCTTGTGTGCAAAGTGGAGAGACTGAGTTGAAATGAAAGGTATGTCCTGTCTGATTGTGATGGTGACTCTATCTTATCTTATTTAATAATTATCCTTCCAGACATGGTTGGCTGGAAGTGTGCTGTTTTGGTCCTTTTCTTCATTCTTTTATCTTCTACATATAGCTCTCAACAGAGTTACCAGTTGCCTCTCACATTTCACATAACTTATTGGTCATGGTTAATAGTTCTATATAAAATGTGGCCCCAGATCACATCCAAGATGTCCGCAAGTTAGTTTTTTGACAAATCAGTAATTTTTTTACTGTATTCACTCATTTGGCACATTCAGAAGGCAGGATTGACAAATTGACTTTTATGGTTATTTGGTCCTTGTCATGCCTAAAAATATCACAGAATATGATTTGACATATGCATTGAAGCATATGCAAAATCAAGATCAAAAAGCCATGTTCATTCAGGTTACAAACACATTTATCACATGTCAGCAGCTTTTGACAGCATTCACTCATTCACCTCACATTTGGCACATTTATCAAATGTGGTGTTGACTGAAAGTCATAGTATGCATACTTATCCATGCATTTCCACAAATTCGAGTGGTTGGAATCTACCTGTTCAAATTCTTAAAATGTAGAAAACTGCTATGGAGAAATTTGTGTGCAACTGTTAGAGGACAACAGTTATTTTGTTTTAAAACATATGTACATGATTTCAACACACTTATCCTGAAATAATACTATAAATATTTATAGCTGCTTTGAAAATATATCATCAGATTCGATTAATGTATTCAATATTTGTGTAAGGTCAAACGTCATGGTATAGTGTTGGCAAGCAGTAAAAGGTTTTTTTTTTTTTGCGTACTACACACCCACATACACGGTGGTACATATTTAGTGGTATGTTTGGATGTACATACTACTTGGTATGCAAATATGTAGTGTGTTAGGGTGTACTTTGGAACAGTCTTTGTGTCACCCTAGGTCATAAGCCATTTGACCAAGCAGAGCAACCAAATACTTTTTTTCAGTATTCCTACATTCTTGTTGGGTTTTGCACATTCATGTGTGTTGCAGACTTGTGCGTACTGCTGGTCATGCCTCAAAGTCTCTATGCACACCCTGCATGGTAAACACTTCTGTCTACAGACATGAATCATTTTATTTTCTAATCAGGATTTGTATGTATTTTTTTCTGTTTTCACTTGTTTTCTGGTTTCACTTCTCTATTAATTCTATTGACCATTGCTCAGATTCATCAGCAGTATGACATAAAAGCTGTTTAGATCTTGAAACCTAAGGCTGAACTTGAATGTTGATTTTTAAATTATATTATTATTTTCCTTTTTTGTTTTTTATCATGTTATGTCCATTTTATAATTATATGCCTGCATCTTATTAGTGACAAAGCAAAAACGTTCTTTTATAATTTTTGCAAATTTATTAAAAATAAAAAATATCTCCTTTACGTGAGTGTTCAGACCCTTTGCCATGGCATTCCAAATTGTGCATTCTCTTTGCTTTGATTATCCTTGAGATGTCTCTAGAAGTTGAATGGAGTCCACCTGTGGTAAATTGAATTGATTGGACACGATTTAGAAAGGTACATGTACATGAGGTCCCACAATTCACAGTGCATTTCAGACCAAAAACCAAAACAACTTGTATGTCTGTGTTTATATAGTGTTTGTATTTATTTGACATGCTCTGTCTGGTGGTTTGTTTAATCTTTTTGAGTTTGTTAACGTGGACAATGCTAATTAAAGTTTGACTTGACAATGAAGACTCCACTGGTTGTTGGTAGGGACCTACCTAGCAATCACATTTATCTGTCCATATACGTTATAATTAAATCAGTTAATTGACCAATCAGTGACATAGTCTGTTTCAATTTCCTTTTTTTACTCAAAATTTTAAGACCTTACTGTTCCTGCATATAGCCTACAGCTGTTATTGGCTCATTGAATGGAAAAAGGGTAATTTTCCAGTCAAAGTTTACTGTGAACATTTGAAAGTAGTTGGTGCAGAAGCTGCAAATAGACCATCAGAAGGATTTTGTATACGCCCACTAACGGCTCTCCCATGCTACGCAGTTTTCAAATTTGAAGATTGTACAGCCTTTCAACCAGCCAACAGTAGTAAACGTGGAGAACTGGAAAGTCATTTGTTGTTACATCTGTAGGTATCCACACAATTTTATTACCAAGTACTTTCTGCATATTATATGTAGAATGTGCTATGAAAAATTGTAATTTGCCTGAATCTCCATTTTTGCTGCATATAAAATATGTAAGTAAATCATTTATGAATAAATTATTTTTCCTATCTGTCATCTCTACTGTCATAGCAACCTTTCCTGCTTTGAAGTTTGTCTACAGCACCCCTTCTTCACACATAACCACTTCATTGAACAAATTAGGATCACTCAATATTATGTATAAAGCATTACATACATTTAGTGACAAAAATTGTCAGCAATTACTGTAATTTTAAAGTGTTTCTTAGTTTTATTTCAGGTTCACATAGTTAATTGCCGCATGTACCTGAGGCCTCTGAGTACATCAGGAGTATCACAAAGAATAATACAAATTTTGGTGAGAAAGCTTTGTTCTACAGTCATTAAAGACAGGACAAATACTACTGAAATTCCCTGCCAGCATGCTGCTGTTGTGTTAAAGGGGTTGTGTTAAATGTCACAACAGCAATATGACAATAATGCACACCATTACCATATGACATTCTTATGGTAAAAACCATGTGGTTAAGGATGCATGCAGTCACTGTCTAACTCTGGCTTCCAGTCAGAAATTTACGTAAATTACATAAATTTTCAGAAATTTATGTTTATTGTTATGCTTCCATTATTACTGCTGAAATGTGTTGGTTATCTATATTTGCTCGCAAAAGTATAGATATACTTAGACGGCAGCAAAGTTAGAGTTACGAACATAAAATGTCGGTGGCCTATTATGGATTTGACTAGCAAAATGACTTGTTATTTTCCTCATCAAACAACCTAGAATTTCTTCACTGCCCATCCTGACCACATTTGCCTGTTTAACAAGCATGTAAAATGCATATTATTGTGGATTTCAGCCAACATCAGTATGCTATATGTTGATATATAGGAGCCACTCCATGAATCATGTGGAGCTCTATATACTGAAATATATAGATATTGACAAAAGTGCATGTTGAAGGCCAGGGGTTATTATTGTTTGTGATAAAGCTACGTATGTTTCAGATTTCTGTGTTGGTAGGTTTAGAGTCCAGATTTAGGCTTTGGTGTTTTTAATGCTCTTAAGTGTTACATCAGTAGTTTTAATGGGTGATTTTTTTGTGGAAGATTAAGGGCCATTTTGTTTCTCTGCTGATTTATTGTAGGTTCTCAATAGGAACATCTTAGCAAAAAGTATCATACAGTCCTTTTATGCTCTCTGCTAAAAGATTTGATGGGTTCAGTTCACTAATTCAGACTGCTGGCAGTACAATCTAGCACACATGTTTCTCAGTGTTGAAACATGTGCCCCAAATCCATCAGAGTCCGGTAGTTAATCACTGAAATGTCTCTTGGAACCGGAGGAATGAAATAGAGGCCCTTTTTGGACAGCTGTCTCTGTGAATTTAGGTTAGTGGGGCATTTTCAGGCAATCCTCTGTTAAAGTAAGAGGGAGCGTGTCGGCTGTGGAATTGTGGAGATCACACGATACCCTTGATCTTCATGAAAAGAAGCAAGAGTCAGTACAGAATCACCACTTTAATGTTATCAGACAACAGTGTACAGTAATTACTGTACTGTATTATTTCACAACAATGTTTTACCCCATCTTGTATCGTCTCAAAACAAATATTAATACCTGTATGACAGATGCACTTACAGTGCATTGCAGTTAACCATTTGTAGGTAATGAGTGCAATATAATTACAGTGCACTTTGCTTGCAAACTAGCTGCCTGTTTGTTTTTGTGAAAATTTTATAGAATTGTGTGATAACTTTCATCCTAATTTCGGAGTTGAGATATATAAGTATACCTGGCCTTAGTTACTTTTAAGTCTTGCAGACTTTTTGTAACGAAACTACTGATTACCTTTGATATGACAGCTTGCTTGAATATAACCTTGTAAAAACACATCCATCAAACAATAGTTTATTTTTTGCGACTTACACAAAACTAACTGAAACAAACATATAACTAATATTAGCTAGCTAGTTACACAAAATAGTAAACATGCCACATGTCTACTGTAGCAGCCTAGCTCTATACAGTTTTTCCCCCAAAAACTGTAACAAATGAACTGACAGCATAGGACAATTCTAGGACAAGTCAGGTAATATCTGGATGGGATTTGGCATTTTTCATGTCAGAGACATAAATATTGTTGTCACAGGTCTGATTGTCAGTCATGACGATGATGGTGAAACTGTGCAGAATGACCAGAAAACCAGACGGCTTCCCCCTCCCCTTCCAGAAATCACCTCGGATGACCTTATCGCTGGTGTTGGCGTGACAACTGAAATACTATCACGTCATAGCTGCATTTCCAACAGACGGCAAGGAAGTGATAAGAGGCGCCCATACTGTGTGGACGTGATGGAAGTAGCTAATTCAGAGTGTTGCAAAGCATGCTTTTCACTGGATTCCTCAGTGACATCTTTTGGGACAAACTTGTAGATTATAGAGTTGTGCAGTTACAGAAATCAAGTTGCAATGCAGTTTAAATTGGGCCCTCATTTTAACCAGCTGTTAACTTTTAACTCAGTTTTATCCATCTGAACAACTGAACACAAACAGTGCATTTAATAGCTTGTTATAATGGATACTTATTGAACTGATCCCTAATTGAACAACAGGCATCTTCCTTTTCTTTCTGTGAACAGTCATGAAAATATTAACCAGACCAAGCCTGATGTATTTCAACAGCAATCAATTGCAACATAGATACCTATTGGCAACTTATTAAGAGTATGTGACTGCTCCAAATGACTAAACCTTTTTATCCCAAAGCAGAACGACTTGGAAAAGAAATAATTGTTGCATACAACAAGAACAATAAACTATATTGTTTCAATAAATATCTGGCTGCATAAATCCTTAACATTCTTTTTTAAAGATATGGAAGGTAGCCTGGATGACAGTATATGCTCAGTTTCCTCTTTAGCAGTAAAACCTTGAATGTGGAGAAGTTACCAATCTGAAGTCAAGTCTGCATGGATTTAGTGACCAGAGAGCTTGGATCTGGATATAGCATAGGAAAAGGCCAGCAATTTCTGGCTTCAGTGGTGCACAGTGTCAGGTTGAAGTCTTACAGTGATTCATTGACAGTTAAATCTAATGCAGCTTTAAGGGCAGGTGTGGCTGAAAAGAGTGGCCCAAAAGCCTCCCCAATTGCTTTCTGAACACTTTAAGAAATGTTTCATGTACCTGTCATGGTAAATATGGAAACTTATGACATAAAAGTTAGAATCGCACAAACTATATTCATACAGTGTGAAGGAGAACCTTCACTTTTCCCCCAGAAGAGTTTGTTAAATTGTCACTTGTTGAATGTCCTAGGATTTCTGTCTTCCATTTCCAACCTCGTAAATAACTGAGCTCATTGATCAACTCCATTCTATACAAGTAATAGTCAAGTGATAATTGTCTTTGTCTATGTGAACCAGCACATTGGTTAATGGGCCACACCAGCCTAATTGAAGACCTATTAAATACGGGTGTGTGGGTGGGGAGCAGGGTTTTTTTTTTTTTTTCTTTTCACTGTTTGGTTAGGCTGGTTTCTTTTGTTTGTTGGCTTTTAAAGTAAATAGCTTTTTTAACCTTTGCTGTTTCTGCTTATTTTTGTGAGAGGTGTTGGCCAGCTTCTCCACATACAGTAAACCATCAGCACACAATAATTTCCATGAAAACAAGGTTTAAATATTCAGCATAGTGCCTTCATCAGTGAAATGGTGTTTCCCTGTTGATAAACCTTTTAGACAAAAATCTAAAATGTCAGGCGCACAGGTTTATTAGAGTGGAGTTGCAAATCAGTGCCCCTGTTTTTATTACGAATACTGATTGGCAACTCCTTTCATTTTCCAGTACACATGTGGTACCATTTTAGAGACTGGTGTAAGAGGTTGAAAGGTTATCAAATTTTCTGATTTACAAATGAATCACAGGAAACTTGATGTTCAAGGTAACACTAGCTGCAAACATTATATTGTGTGCCCCTCTCACAGATTGTTTTAAATGTTGGTGCAAAGCTTGTGTTTTACCAATACATGTGCAGTACATCTTCATAACTGAGCTGGTAACATATTACTTTCTCAGGTACTCAGTAATTACCATTATTGGCACTGGTGGCAGTGGTTGAGAGGACTAATAAGCTGTTATTAAAATGTGGTGGAAAGCTTGACTTGATATCCGATTGCTGCTGTCTGAGACTATACCATCCAACTGCCTTACTGCAGTTGGTTATATAGCCAAATGTGTTTCTAACCGTTATTCACTCTCCTAGCGTTATTATATGGGGAGTATATTTTAACCCTTGTTTATCTGTTCATTCAGAGATTCTTCCCCTCAGCTGTTCAGCTGACACGGGTGTGTGGGTGGGGAGCAGGGTTTTTTTTTTTTTTTTTTCTTTTCACTGTTTGGTTAGGCTGGTTTCTTTTGTTTGTTGGCTTTTAAAGTAAATAGCTTTTTTAACCTTTGCTGTTTCTGCTTATTTTTGTGAGAGGTGTTGGCCAGCTTCTCCACATACAGTAAACCATCAGCACACAATAATTTCCATGAAAACAAGGTTTAAATATTCAGCATAGTGCCTTCATCAGTGAAATGGTGTTTCCCTGTTGATAAACCTTTTAGACAAAAATCTAAAATGTCAGGCGCACAGGTTTATTAGAGTGGAGTTGCAAATCAGTGCCCCTGTTTTTATTACGAATACTGATTGGCAACTCCTTTCATTTTCCAGTACACATGTGGTACCATTTTAGAGACTGGTGTAAGAGGTTGAAAGGTTATCAAATTTTCTGATTTACAAATGAATCACAGGAAACTTGATGTTCAAGGTAACACTAGCTGCAAACATTATATTGTGTGCCCCTCTCACAGATTGTTTTAAATGTTGGTGCAAAGCTTGTGTTTTACCAATACATGTGCAGTACATCTTCATAACTGAGCTGGTAACATATTACTTTCTCAGGTACTCAGTAATTACCATTATTGGCACTGGTGGCAGTGGTTGAGAGGACTAATAAGCTGTTATTAAAATGTGGTGGAAAGCTTGACTTGATATCCGATTACTGCTGTCTGAGACTATACCATCCAACTGCCTTACTGCAGTTGGTTATATAGCCAAATGTGTTTCTAACCGTTATTCACTCTCCTAGCG
This sequence comes from Megalops cyprinoides, assembly GCF_013368585.1. NCBI lineage: Eukaryota > Metazoa > Chordata > Actinopteri > Elopiformes > Megalopidae > Megalops > Megalops cyprinoides. The sequence goes on from NC_050587.1 coordinate 28,348,074, forward strand.
TTATTATATGGGGAGTATATTTTAACCCTTGTTTATCTGTTCATTCAGAGATTCTTCCCCTCAGCTGTTCAGCTGACAACATTTCCTTTTTTTTTCAAGCATCAGAAAGTGCTGCCAAATAGTCCCTCCTTTCATGGACTTTGAACAGACAGTTCATGAGTTGATTGACCCAAAATGTGATGAAACCTGTATGTTTGTACTTCATATCTTAAAGCTAAATTTATAGGTAAGGTGTAAGAGCCAAAAAAATTGGCATGCAGTGCAAAGTCTTAATTTGGTGACCGTATTTGCTCAAATCTGTTATTCTGATATACTATAGATGTATTCAAATTTCCAGAATGTTTGTTGAGAACATTCCAATTTGAAATCCTTGTCATGTCTATAAGATATTAGGCTTTAATATGTATACACATTTTACAGCTGAAATGAGTGAAAAGGCCACAAATTATATGAAAACACTATTTCATATGACATATTCCAAACAAGAGTTTCAAATACTGCCTCATAAAACATATATTTTCATTTTGTTTTTACAGGGTGTTTGTCAACAGGAGTCTAACACTGGAAAATATCAAATGCTATGGCTTTGACATGGACTACACTTTGGCAAGTGAGTACTTGACTGTTTGTTGTGTATTAGTCATACTAGACTCATACTTTGCAATCATTATGCTTTAGACTTGAGTCTCACTGTCAGTAGTGAATCACTTGAGGGTAACAAGTGATTCACTACTGACAGTGAGAATCCACCGAATTTAGAACCTTTAGTAAAAGCATCAGTCATTAATATTTTCCTTAAGCAAACAGCTATTAGGACAGTCAGTGAGGTTCTTTCCTAGGGGGGTCAAAATCAAAATAGGGAGTTTATTTTTGCATTCATGAGAGGTGATGTAAGTTTTATTTCAGAAGATCAAAAAACAACAATGATGTAACTTCAAATGCTGCATGGAGACAATACAGTATATTGTACTCAACCACTACCCTTGTTGAGTTGCACTGTACATGCTCGCTGTGTATTGATTTAATAAGATCAGATCTGGATTAGTGCAGTGTGCTGTAGGAGTTTAAGTCTAGTAAGCACCCAACTTGCAATGGACTCTAGTGGGCTGGCAAAATACTATATAAATCATGTTTGCTGGTGATAAACTAAAACTGATTTGTTGCGTTGGACCACGTTTTTGTTGACAGTACATTATGGCCTCTTGGAAGTTACACATGCAGAGCTACAATGTCACATTGTTTATTTTTGAAAAACAGCAAAATGTTCAGAACTATAAATGATGGAAAATAGTGCTAAGAAAGGTGAATTGCAGCAATGAAGAAGACTGATTAAAACGTCCAAATTTTCAAATGTATTATTCACTTGAAACCCATGGAGGAGAAATACAGTTCATGTGAGACTTATCAAATAGCAGTGCTGCAAGCAAGAGGCAGACAGAAGAGCTGATGAATCCAGCAAAACAGCATTCTCAGCTGAAGAAATGTGCACTGGATGGTCTTCTGTCTGAAAAACAAGACAAAACAAAACATCCTTAATTTTTATTATCATTTTATTTTTAATATTTTTAATTGAGAATTTTAACAAACTATTGAATAAATGTGATATGGCTTTAGTTCCCAGGTTAGAGGGAAGTAGTTTGTGGAAAGCCACATATCTGCACTTATAAGATTATTTCAGTTTTGGAATTAAAGAAGAATTTTGAAATTTTTCATTTCGTCAAATATTTCATTTAGATATTTCATTAAACCTAGACATATAATTTACTGTTCGAAAACTATTAAAAAAAACAAAACAAAACAAAAAAAAAAAACGCTTTTTCTGACCTTGGACATTTGATTGTACAATGCTGTCTGGAAGTGTCCCAGCCCATTGGGGAAACCCACGTACCAAAATTTTTATTTGAAACTATCACTGCGGAGTAGAACTTGATGGTAGGAGAAGCTGGTGCTGTACCCCTTGTCTGTGTGAGCAATTAAACTAGTAGAGACAAAGGAGTGGGCCGATGAAACAAACGAATATTCAGTGGATAACGAACATCATCAAAGCATCATTGAGCAGAAAAACCGATGCCGATGACAAAATGTTGCCAAGTTGAATTGATTTTTGTGCCAGAAAAGTCATCTGTTTGTGATAGGTTTGAATAGCCAAGGTAGGGGGTGTTGAAGGAATTCACAATAGTCCTCAGTGCTGCATAAAGACTACAAAACAACGGCATATGAAAATGATGTCATATTAATGTTGTATTTGGTGGCATTTAAGCCAGTAAGCCCTTGCTTTGAGATGCTAATGATCTCTAGAGAGTTTTATCTCAGGTTTTAAATGTAGGCCAAAGTATTTTTCCATTGCAGGTTTGGATTCCCTTTTACATATGTGGTAAGATTATTTGACTTTGAATGATCTATCTTTGGTTTCCTGGTGTCCGTGGTTGATTTCTTTTCCTTAGCCACTTTCTGTATTTGGAGCCATGAAAAAAATCTGGCAGTGTTTGTACACAGCCCAAAATGGCTTTGTTGAGAAGTTCTAACATGCTTAAACTTTGGTTCGGATGTTGTAAGTGCCTTTACAGTTAGTAAAGCCATACATAGCCCCCTCCATACCTATGCACTTACAACCTATGTATTTTGAATGATGACCACCCAGTTGTCCTAGATTATTGTAAATTGGTCAGCATGTTGTGCAATCTTCAAAAGTGGACATTGCACAGTGCAGGAAGGGTTCTGTAAGAACTGAAACTTTCAAACTGTGATATCTAATCTTTCTGCTGTCTTAAATTAGTAACTGTTGTGAACAGAGTAGTACTTTTAGTATAAATTTATTGAGTATTAATATTCCACCACAAGGCGGAATGCTCAAAAAATAATTGTAAATTCATGTGATTACCCAGTCCTATTTTTCCCTTAGTCCTACGTGTGGATCTCAGTGTAGGTAAATGTCATATTCATTGCCACATACAATATGACCCAAGTTATGACCCAGAATACAAAATACTTTCATAGATATTTCATTATCCTTTATACAGTTACTTCATTTTTCAGCTAGGAGCAATACTTTTTTATTTGAATACATTATTACAGTTTTTAAACACCTTTGGAATGGAAAGGATATCTTTGGTGTGAATCAACCAAGTTGTTGTGGTTTGTATGATGAAGCTAAGTGTATTACAGATTTCTAAGTTTTGAAAACTAATGTGTCAGTGCATTGTGATGTGTTTGTCACAAAATGTATATGTATGTTGTCAAAGAGTATTCTCTCCTTGTTATGTTGATGATGAGCACATATATTGAAACATCTCTTGCCTTTTAATGTTTTGTTGCAAACTGTATACAGTGGTCATGCATGCCCCATCTCTTGAAATTATGCTGGGTTTGAGAACAAATATTCTCAACCACGGAAGTAAGTGTGCTTCTTGTTGTAACACAATGTTTGATTGTAGTTATTTTTCAGCAGATAAAAGTATTACTAAATCGGAAAGGATTTACTCTATAGATGAATTATAGAAGGTGTTGAGTTACAGGAAGTGTTTTCTTTGTGGAAATGCTGCTTTTTATGTTTTGGCTGCCAGCCTGCTATGAGTTTTAAATTGTAGATATTCTGAAATGATCTGTGACCAGACTAACAAATACATCTTACCTAAACCATTAATCATCAATCAGGACCCTTCATGTGTACAAAAGTCAGAGAAAGTTTGAAATGTCAGCCTCTTACGTGTCCATTGATAGGCAAAAACAAACACAAATTGCTCAATATCGATGGCCTTCTATCATTATTGTGGCTGCTAGCCTGTGTATCAGCCTTCTCTCCACTTACACCTCTTGGCTTGATGAGTGATTGAGATTTCCAGATGGACTATTGGGGCTATGGTCATTGATTTTTCAGGACAATCTGACTTGTTCCATGAATTTATCATGGTTGTGTGCGGCTTTTGTCCTTCTGCGTCCTCTGTTATCAGTCAGTGAGTTGTTGTAGAATTTTGTTGGCTAGTTGGTCAGGGTTCATTCTTGACATGGATTTGTTTGTCTGGATTGGTTGTGGGTTTGCTTATTTCCATAATCTTATCCATGTATTTAATGAAGTGAGAGTTCACGTGTGATGTTACCTCAGACCAGTTGTTAATGGTCTGTTTGATGTTAAGACCAAACAGTTGTCAATCTTCTATATTAGTCTAATGTTGTTGGCCTGATGAACAGTTGATCTTTAACTGCACAGCCTACTGAGTCAGCTGATTTGTATTGGTCAACAATAAAGCTGTGCTGTGATTTGCTGAGGGTCATTCAGTTGACAGAAAATTGATCTGTACTTAATTACCCTTTCATACTCTGTCCTGGCCTGCTAGAATGTATCATATTCCTCTTCGCTTTTTGTGTTTTTCCACATTCTGAACATATGTTTCCTTTTCCCTTATCATTGTGGCTTTTGCCCTTGTGGCTTTCAGAAGTGGTACATTCATAGCTTGGAGTACCACTTAGTTTGAAGGGGAAAGTATGCATTTGCAAAACGTTTCTTCACCCAGACAGTTGAAGAAAGAGCCTTTTTTGCCAATACGGAACAAGTTGACTAGCAGACGCAAAATTCAGCCACGTAGCACTTGAGCAAAACTCAACCAACATGATAAAACTAGTCAGAGGCTAGTTACAGTGTAATTCTCATGATCTTCCAACAAAATCACTTTGATTGTGTCCTTGCCAATTGTTGTATATTTCACTTGTGATTATGTACTGCATATTTCTTTACTAAATCTATCTAAGATTCAGAAATAGAACTGTAGATTGCTTCAAAACAATAGCTCATGGTAGCATAGACCACACTGGCTTAAATAGTCAAAATGGTAGAACAATTAATTGGGGTCACTTCCTCCAGTCACAGATAAAACTTGAAGTTATATTTTTCTGTTAGTTTTTAAATAGCATGTAATTTACAAGTCACTCAAGTCTTTTAGTGTGAGTTCTGGGCTATAAGAGTCTTTGCTGTTTACCTACGGACAGCTCAACATGTTGTCAATCATAAAGTTGGCTTTACATTTGGCCTACTGACAGGGTCAGAGATAAAGACTGGAGAGCTGATTAAGTATGGCATTAGGCACAATAGCAAAGATAATTTTGGAGACAAGTCAGATGTTAAATGCCATAGATAAGGCAAACATATAATATTAATATTAAGTATACAGTTTGTATCCATTTTTCACATTAATTTCACTTGGTTGTGGCAGTGTCCAACAAAATAACATTTAATAAAAAAATACTTGAAGGAATGTCGACTTTCACAGAGGCAGTTAGAATGTGCAACCCATAAGCACTGCCTGTGGACTTTAACTGCCACCAGCAGCCTTACCATTTGGAAGGATCTGAGGAATCTGTTACTGTGTTCTTGAATGTTAGGGACTATGTGAGACAAGACAAAAAAAAAACAACCACAGTGGGAGTCCCCAACTGACCACCCTTCTCCTCCAATTTGAGATCCATCACCACGTTGTTGATACTGTAAGTAACTGACCTATGTTATGTGCAGTGTACAAGTCCCCTGACTACGAGGAGCTGGGATACGAGTTGCTGATGGACAGGCTGGTGTCGATAGGCTATCCACATGAACTGCTGCAGTACAAATATGACCCCAGCTTCCCTACACGGTGAGTGCTCTCTTACCTACTGGCTGTCTGACAACTCAACCTGATAACCCCTGGGGTTGGCCAGCTCTCTGCCTGTTGGTGTTTTTTTTTTTTTTCAGCCTTAGGAACAATAGCGTACATTCAGTTGTCACTATTCTTCCAGCTGTGGGATGGAATGAAACCATTTTGTTAAGTGTAAAGGACAATGTTATAAAACATAAATTAATATAGTTCTTTAACACTTAAGCCAGTTAGAGTACTCACACAATATTGTGTTTTTTATGTTTTGGACATGTTGCATCTTGTTCTTTAAAGAATTTACAATCAGTTGAGCTTTTTTGCCATTATCACAATGTGGCAAAGTAACCATGTAATGACATTATACAATACAAGTACAATATAATCACAATTTTAAATTTATATAATTACAGATAATTTTTGCAATATCAGATTTATGAGAATAATTCAGTCCATTCTGTGGTCAACTAGATTCTCACCACCTGAATGGTTGTATGAATTTAAATTTAAATTTTTAATTTTTAAAAAAATTGTATTCATTTGGCAGACACTTTTATCTAAAGCAGCTTACAAATGAGTACAACACAGGCAAAAAACCATAAGGAGTCAGTAATATTAGAAGCGCTGCATGACCAGGTTTCAGTGGTTGACAAGGTACAAGCTAGCTGGTGGAGCTAACAAATGCGTTAAATCATTAAATTACATTTTTAAGTTTTTTTTTTAATAGCAAACAGTTTGAGACATGAGAAATTCCTTTAGGTGGTAGTGTTTCAGGTGCTCAGGTGAGAGCAGAAGAGCTGTGTCTTCAGATGTTTCTTGAAGACAGAGAGGGACCCGGCAGAATGGATGAAGTGTGGAAGTTCATTCCACCATCGGGGGACAACAGCGGAGAATGTTTTGGATAGTGATTTTGCGCCGCAATGTGATGGGACCACCAGACGCCGTTTGGTAGCAGAGCGTAGCAGTCGGGAGGGAACTCTTTGAATTCTTACAAAGTGCTTGTGAGGTGTGGACACAAGAACCGGTGACATAAAACTTAAGCAAATGATGCTTCCTTCAACTGTCAGCTCTACCATGTCAGCCTCCTAAAAGGATGGCACAGATGTGATCAGTAATAAGAAAAAGGTTTTCCCTGCTGTGAGGCTGCTGTTCCATCTACTTTGAAACATATTTCCTCTGTTTAATGTCATGATGTCTCACAGTTACTCATTTAATTACCAAACTTGTTCATAGGAAAAACCTGGACAGACCTCAGCAGAATCTAACTAACCATGCCATTCTGTCAAAGAATGTCTCAGCTCCTTTATAGCAACTCATAGGAGCAATGAAGGAGGAAAATGACACAATGGTGCAGCTGAAAGTTACTGAGACTCTGGAGCACTTCAGTTGTCCTTGACTCCAGGGTCCAACATATTTGGACATTCACAATGCTGAGAACTCCCTTTGGGCTGTCACAGTTTCAGGATTTACCCTTTGGTATTCATGGAATGCTTGCTACTTTCCAGCAAATAATTGGACTGCCAGTCATTTGCTGTGGCCTAATTGGATGATGTCATCACCTTCACCTTTAGGCAAGATGTCTTAAGCATCTGTGGGGCATTGCTGAGTAGAATCCAGGAGGCTGGTATATAAATGGGTCAAAGAATGTGGTGGTGGTAGCTGAGGCTCTTGGCAAAGCAGTACTGAATCCACAAATGGACTGAGTACTGACTATCCATTCCCATACACTACTAACCACTATGAAAGCAATGAAGTCCTTTCTTGGGTCAGTAGGGTGGTATCAGTGATTATTATCATACTTTGGAAATATTGTCACTCCACTCACAGAGCTGAGAAAGACTAGGGAAGGCAGAACTTTGCTGGACTAAAATGCTGGACTATGAGGAGGCCTGCTCTGTTTTGAAAGGCATAATCAGAAGAGAGCCAGTCTTGTATAATGTCCACTCCAGTTGAATATCTGGACAGACGTTTTAAAGGTGGGTCTGTGGCAGTGCTGAGTTGGAAGGTATTCTGTGGTGAACAAGGAGTTCAAATAAGTGGCTATTGGAGAGCATGTGTTATTATCTCTTAGGACAGGTACAAAGATTGGTGACCTTTTTCTGACTCAACGAAAGAGTGCAATCATTGCTTAATGTGCTGGAGCCTGTCTTTACAACTCTTCCAGTTTGAGGGTCCCTACAAATCTGGGGTGATTAACAAAATGACAGATTTTTTTGTTGTTGTTTCCCATCGTGAAGAATATGGACTGAGGGAGCTGGGGTGTGTGTAATTTTATATCCTGGTTTGTGGAAGGAAGAAGTAATAAAATGTGAAATCACAGCATAAGCAAGAATATAGGTACACCTTTTAACAATAGCTCACCTGTTAAAGGGGATATCCATTTCAGCAGAAAGTATCAGTGCAATTTCACCAAGACTAGATGATTATTGGTCATTGAAAAATGCTTTTTATCTTTCAATTAAAGTAATAGTTGTTGTCTCTGTTATGCAGTTGGTATGTATGTTCAAATATGTATGTGTTCCAGGGCATGGTGTGTGGTTTTTAATGGCTACACCATGAGAGTTTAAGAAATACAACTTGCAGATTGGTCACTGTTATCCAGCTAAATTCAGATTCTGATAAACTTAGTGTGGAGATTAACTTTTCCTAAACTATATCCTGGGTTGAAGTATATGGGGTAATGGTGGTGTGTTCCAGAGTCTGTTGCTATGGACAAATTGAATTGTTTGCTTTAACTGCAAGGTTATCAGCTAGCCTGTTTGTCATCTGTATTACCCCTAGGCTGTACTTATCTGTCAGTTGCTCAGTTATATTTTAATTACATTCTTGTTTTTTCTGGGCACAGATCCATCTATTTACTATTGGATGCATCAACGTGATAGTGTCCACACTCATACCAATCAGCAGATCTGCATAGTGCATTGTATCCTTAATGTGCATCCTTTCTCCATGCTGTATGTGCCTATACAGTGGTAGTGTTAAACATTATCTTGAGAGGCCATCGAAATTATTTTAAAATTTATACTTATATTCATGTAGTTGTGACCAAATACCTTGAAAATCTACAGTCAACAATGCACAATTATATGCAGCAATGTAAAAATATAATATTTTTATTCACACACCAACTGGCTAGACCTCACATTTTAATAGTAATATGGCGGTGTCCTTTTTGCATATCTTAAATGATGTACAAGTTAGAAATAGGGGGGTTTTTGGTTGGTGTTACCATTTTTAATGACAAATTCCAAAGTTGACAGAAAACCTCCCAGTATTACAATTTATGCATTGCTAAACAATGATATCTGTGTTTCAGTCAGGTTAAACCTTTACATCCCATCCATTCATTCATTTGGTAAAATCTCTCACGGAGTTGCTAATTTACAAGGAATCTTGGCAAAAGTACATTCAGATGCCAGCTGCAAAGTTTTGTCAGTGGCATGTGAAGTCAGTCAACTGATCTCAAAAAGCACTGAAAGCATTCAGTCTTTTCACTTCTATTTACTTCTGTGAGTCTGGATTTTTGTCTTTGACCTTGATAAAGACAAAATACCTTTCTTCACTCTGCAGAAGATGCCCTGTGTCTTTTTCTGCCCTTAAAAAACTGTTGGATTACCTACTTCTGTACTGTCAGAAAATAAGCCCACATCTCTTACTGATATGGTACAAATGTGGAATCACTTACTATATAAGTATGGCTAGACTCACCCTAAAGAGTCCCCTCTGATCCTGAGAAATGCACTAACTACTATTTTGTTAAAGGTTTCATTTTCACATTTACAGTACGTCTCACCTTTGTATTGGTGTTGGTGTGATGTGCAAAGGGGTCTGAGTGCACGCATTGGCTTTTCTTTTTGCGTGTAAACACACCCGATTCCAGTGCCTGGTCTGGCCTCAAAATCTCCACACATTTTCATGAGGACGAAATCACTCATTTCTGCCTAGAGGATGTTGAGATACTCCCAAGTTATAGTAGTGTGATTCCATGGGAGGAGTTTGGGCTGATAAGCGTCAGATTATCAGATATCAGAGAAGTACCTCATTTTAATTCATGTGCGGTTTTGGCCTTGTTTGATAGTAGGAATGCAGTTGGCTGGGTCCCGTCCCTGCTGCACTGGTATTCCCCCAGTATTCCTACCATGTCATATTATGCTCAGCTTGAGGGAGGTCACTGACAGGCAGTGTGTAAACACATCTACATGGTGCCAGGTCTCTGTTAATATAAAAAAAAAATTCTACATTTTTCCCTTCAGTCCAAAGGCTGAGTAGCAGAGACCCTGCACATCCCAGTGACAACTATGAAATGGTTTCATTAGTCAATGGCTTTTTCTCCATCATAACATTAGTTATCACACCCCAGTATATTTGTATGTGTAATACTTAAGATAATATTGTTTTCCTTTTGAATTCTTACTGTTTATGAAACAATGTCCCTTTACTCTGTTTACACATCTGACACAGAACATTGACCATGTGTGTTTCATCTGCCCCAGCTTTGATTTGGCAGGAGCGTAAGGGTGGGGTGGAAAGGGGGTGTTTGGTGAGAGGCCTGGTTTGGCCATAAAAGTCAGCTTTAAGTCACATGTGTGCAAATGGTAACTAAAAGCATTTGCTTGCTAGCTAGCTAAGTGTCAAAATTAGTTAATGGTCACCTTGCTAGCAGGGCCATAACCAGAGGAAAGTTTTTCTGAGGTCATAGGTCACAGGATTTATACCATCATATAGTTATCATGCAACTAAATTGCATACATGTCACAGATTAAAGTATAGGCTGCAGCTATTCCTGAGAGCATTTATAAAATGATTGTGAGATTGAGCGTGCTTCATTTTCAAGTTTCTGTATGGTTACGTTTTTCCTTGGCGTAATACAGACTGACATTTCTGATATTCAAATGTGCTTTATTACAAGGAATGCTGATCAAATAATACATTTGTATCTACAATAGCAGATGTTTTCAATTCCAAAAAACAAATTCCAAATATTACATACCTTTAGGTGGCTTTCATGAATTGGTCTTAGATTCTACAAAGAGGATGTCTAGCTAGTTAGAATCAGTCATGACTTTGGACTTTGATATACAGTGCCCTCTGTATTTATTTATACCCCACCCCCATAGGAACACAAACATGATAGAACAGAAACAAAATGTGTCTCCTAGAGTAAGCTTGATTATTTGTAAATGGCACAACTTGTCTTTGAGCAGTGGTATTAAGATTAAAGTACAACATTAAAACATTGCAGCAGAGAAATATATACAATAAATACATTATTTTATGTATCATGTTTTGTTCCAGTTACTCAAGGGTATAAAGAAATACAGGGGGCACTATTATGAGCGAAAATTTGCCAAATTAATTTGACTTGTAGCTCCTAGTTGTATTAATAGCACGGTCATAATTTACAGAAGCAATACTCAGGCTTGACTTGATGTAATACAATGTAGCTACAGTAAACGGATTGCAACATGGTTTTATTCACTGGTATTATCGCAGAGTCCCAAGACAAGGGTCTTAATAGTTAAATACTTCTGTAATCTCCAAGCTCTACAATTTAGTTTCCTCTACTCAGGAATGAATTTTTTGGCAATGCTCAACCTTGCAGGTAACATTTGAGGTGCTGGTCACACAAGAGCCTGGTTATACTAATAAACATTGGCATATTGATATCACTACCTCTGGCTTTCCTGTGTTCACAACAGAAAGAAGCTTTACGCTCATGCATTTGCTATTGTTTTGAAACTGAGTGAAAAGCTAGACCACTAAAATGCAAGTCAAAAACAAAACTGGACACAATGGTCACGAACCCTTTCAATGGAGGCTGACATGCTGGAAGAGAAAGCCTTGCTTTTCGCTCAGTTTATTATTAACAATGAAATTGTCAACATGCACAAACCACACATTGATATGCTCACAAGATGTTTTTCTAAATGGTTCTTGGTGTTTCTCAGTTATCAGAGAGTTATTGACCAAAAAAAAAAAAAACAAACCATTTTTCAGTGGGGTGTTTTTCTGTTCATTCCAGTGAAAGCTCTAGCTGGTGGTAGTACAGGGTTTTGTCTTTGGAAGGATGAGGGTGATGTTCTGTGCTTACAGGACATGGCATAGATAAGCATAAATAATTTCAAATAAGTATGAGACGTGTGTATCAAAGTTGAGTGTAATGTAGTGGTAAGGAGCAGGGCTTGTAATCAAAATATTGCTGGTTTGATTCCCCACTGGGGAACTGCTGCTGTACCTTTGTGCAAGGTTCTTAACCCAAAAATTGCCTCAGTGAATATCCAGCTATATAAATGGATTATATATAAAAATTGTAATATTTGTTAGTGGCTCTGGATAAATTGCTAAATGACAATAACGTAATGTAGTTTGATTTTAGTTAGTGGTATTGGTCATTTTCTCACACATTTTTGAGTCTCCACAGAATTCCATGCTTGCATTTTGTTTGGAGTTCCTGCAGAAAGAATGCCCTAAAGCTCAGTCTGACACCCTGGCCTTTGCATCTTTGATGGCTGACTGCCTTTATTTTAATTAATTGGAAACACGTTGCTGGCTGTCCCACACACATTTGATTGGATTAGAAACACAGAGATTGTTTTATCAGATGTTTGTGGGGATAATTGGCTGAATCTAAGAGAAGTAAGCATGTCAGCTGATTGTAAGTTAGCCTTCATCCATTGTCATTTTGGAGAAATCTGGTCATTGTTTTGTGATGCTGCAAATATCTGGGAAGGACATCTGTAAATGTATGCTGTTGGATGCACCTCATCAGATTAATCAGTTTATTTTGCTATGATCTGATGTAGCACTAAGTTAAAGGTAAGCTGTATTTTAATAGTGCAAAACATGGAAGGTGGTGTGGTAGGAAGAGGGCAACTCTTCTACTTAACTATGCAAAGCCTCATTTTACCAGGAACCTTAAATTGTATCCCTACATGGTAGACTCATATGCATGCTGTAATTGGCCTAAATACATTGGCTGAACATTAGTTTTAAAAACACTATACTGTAGGTATTGTCCACAGTACTTTTGAAGCATTACATGCTTCCTTCATGATGATGGACGATACACTATAGAACTCTACTGTAGTGGGAAATTTTAAGAGAGTGGAAAGTCAGTAATAGATTTTTATGTTTCCTAAAGAGCACATACTTACCTGCTTTCTAGTTATTTCTCCAAATGTGATAAATGTATAACACCCAGGTTATGTTCATGATGGTGCACTAGCAAATATGTAATGGACACACGTAAACAGCACGAAAGTCTGCCTGTTTGCTCATTTTCTGTAGGATGCATTAGAAGCATCAGGGGCGTCAGAGATTTGGCCTTTTTTTCAGAGCATTCAGACCTAAATAAATGTGTGTGTTCTTATATTCTGAAATGACCCAAGCTGTGTTTTATGAGTATTGTGGCTTCATCACCCTGACCTCCTGTCCTTTCTCTCTTCCTGCCCAGAGGCCTAGTTTTCGACACTATGTATGGGAACCTGCTGAAGGTGGACTCTCACGGCAATATTCTGGTGTGTACTCACGGATTCACCTTTCTCAAAGGGTAAGTGAGGGCATGCTGCCCACTAGGGGTGCCCAGAGATTGTGTTATTTTTTGTACTATTTAAAAAACAGGAGGTGGCCATATAGCGGGGATAGAATGATGAGAGCCAATAATGACTATTTTACCTAGAAATCTTTTTAAATAAACCTGAATAAATCTGAATCTCTCATAATTATTTTAAATATGAATTTTAAAGCCCATGGGGCTGGTACATTACAGAATCCGACCAATGAAGGATTTTGTCAATAGTATCAGCTGATAATTGTTGTATTAAACTATTGAAAATGGTCATTTTACCACTGATTTACACCAATATTTTATTAGGCTGTTGTAAAGCTAAGAAATCACTTCCCTTGAAATGTAAATGTGTGCATACTGACATTTGGTTCTTTTGTAATCTATAAAATGATTAAAACAATTGTTAAGCAATTAGGTCAGCACAGGATGCTTAAAGTGTGGAATCAAATAATTACACACCATGGATTAGAAGAGCTACTAGCAAGTAAATGGCAATTGAGGGACTTGAGCCATTTGAAAGAAATTCATTAGATGGGAGATCATCTTCTTCATTTATGTTTTTTATGGTTGAAATCCATTCTCCCCTTTTCCCTCCTCTCCGTTTTCCTCTGTTTTATTGCTTACTCCAGCCTCTCTTTCTCTTTTGCCTCCTTTTTTTTTCTTTTGGTTTGTCTAACCCATTTTCTCTCTTTCTCCCTCATTCCTTCTGAATGCACTGACAGCATATATTCACATATATGTGAAAGGCCTGTGTGTACATTTTAGGGCTTTCAGAAGCTCAGACTAGACAGATGCCAGGGAAGGGTTCACAGAGAGTGTAGTGTGTTGATCTGAACAGGATGTCTTTAGGGAAGGCAGCAGCAGGGGTTCTGGGTCAGCGCTGGGGCCACATCTGTACAATCGCTTCACAAACTCTTCCCAAGCGGAGGAATGTCAGCACAAATATGATACGCAATGAAGCAAAAATACACTGATGCACACATACGCATACATACTGCTATGTGCATGTTATTATATCCATAATATTCATTAGTAGGGTATTAAGCAGGGATTCTTATTGAGGATGACACATACCATTTTGAATTAGCATAGCATATTACATTAGTACACTAATCACCCATCGAAATATAGACATATACCCGGCAATAGCAAAAACTATAGCAATTCATTCAGTAGTAGAATTTCTTCACAATTATACAGCAGTGAAGCAAGATAAAACATTTTGCATCCAATAAAGAGATGAAGATGTTGGCCTCCATGGTAGTCTCCAACCTAAAATTTCCTAAATACTACATTTTGGAATCCCAAAGACCTCATAAGAACAGGTATGTTATCCCAGTCACAAATTAAAGTAACAACAAGAACGAATGTGAATACAAAGGCACCCACACATGCAATATTCTGTTAATTCCATCATATTATATATATTTTGGGTCTGATGTTTAACAAATTTCCATGCATCAAGTTGACACTGGGGTAAAGGTGGTTTTGCTCTTTCCAACTTAAAATTCCTAGTAAATTCGTTGAGTAATGTGCTTGTGAGCTTGTATTTCATTTCAGCATCATCTCACTTATTATTTAATGGATAAGAACAGGGGTGTTTATCTTTTGTTGGCAGTGTATTTAAATTGTAAATCATCAGGGTTGTTGCTTCTCCTCTTGCATACAATTCACACTTGTATCTGAGTACCCTAATTGTGTGTCACATTGAGCATTTATACCAGTTACAGGGGCCTGAACACTGTGTCCAACGATGAGTGGCATGTTCGTACTTGACATGCAGGTAATTTATATGTTGTGCCTTGTCAGCCATTGAAGATTATGAAGCTTGTGGCAACTGTGAAAGGGAATGTTGCCGTATAATGCAGGGGTTGAAGATCTCCGGCCCCATGCCGGAAATCCGGTGTACAGAGATTTTAGATCAGGCAATGAATAATTACTAGCATATACAGGCTCTGATATTACCAGACTGGAACGGAATTTTATTAAAAACAATCACTGAATGGTGTTTTTCGGATGAGTTTTACCCAATGGTAGCCTGTTTAGGCGACGTACTGGCACAAGAGCACTGTTCTTATCCAATCTGCAACTAGTTTCAACTTTCTGTGAGGCAGTGCCAGGAAGTATTTGCGGGGACTGTATCAGCTGATTACTGCACAATAGGCTAGCATGCATTGAAATAGATGGAGCATGGAAGCAAAACTTGTGGAGGCTGGCGTAGACACAAGCACAATGGAACAGGGGGTGAAAAATAAATGGCGATAGGCTTGGTTAGATGAAAGTGGTAATGATGGACAAACGTTCGGGGTATGTTGTTGCAAATTAAACGAGCCTGGGAGCTGCGTTGCACCGCGTGTCCTAAAAAAGTACAGTATGGGACAAGCGGCAAAAGGTATTGTCTCGGCATTATACAGATCCCTCACACAAAGCAGCTGTAAGGGCTCTTATGCGTTAGTGTTGCCGGGAGCTGTGGCCACTGTAGCTGCTGCCGCTTCATCCATCCAAGACCGCGTGTGCAATCATAAAGTCCGCATTTATAGCAGAACTGACCTGTCTTTCAGGATAGCGCCAGCGCTAGTTGACCTGTGCAAAACATCACAGGACTGAACTGCACTCTCCAAACTTAGCATGTCAAATACACAGGCCAGCTACCTATCCACTCACGGCATTGCCTGCCACATTAAGCAATGTTTAGCGCACAAGCTGTCAAAACAGATGTTTTTATTGAACTTTGACGAGTCCACAAACCGCAACATGGACAGAATTTTCAATGTCTTGATCTGATTCTATGATGATGACTTGGACAAAGTTGTAACACAGCATCTTGCTACTCAACCAACTTTTATTGAAGGTGCACTGTTGAAGTTGCACTTTTCTTTCATTTTTAATAGCATTTAAGAAAAAAGGAAGCACTTTTAATTTGAGCATGGCTATACAAAATAGTACTAAGGGTTTTTTTTTTTTTTTTACAATTTTGATTTAAAGCTGTTGTGGTAACGCTAAATGTATGTGCGTCCTTTTTTGTTGCCAAAAAAAAAAAAAAAAATCTCAGAAAAATTTGTTGCTTTAAGCCCTGGCCGGGGAATGGTCACACATTCCTGGCTTTAATCATTGCTCCAAGCATTTTCTTGGTATTGTTTCTATTGTTTCAATTTTGCTAATTATTTTTTTTTTTTTCCCATCATAGGCGACTGTGTTTGACTTATATCTTTATATCTATAATTGCATTATATCTGTAGCCTTCAGTTCTGGGTTTATATTTGTCAAATATTTATATTTCCCACACCAATCAAACACAAATTTCTGTGTAAAATCACTGTTTTTGTTTCAAAACTGAATGTGTAAGGAAAGTCTCCCCAAGGTCTGAATGTGGTGAAAGCAAGGTCTCCACAAAAATTTCAGACCTTGTCTATATGCTTTTCCTTGTGGCTAAAGAGCTGCAGTACAGAGCAGAAACACAGTTCTGTGATATTTGGACTGTCACTGCATTAATGTAGTGTACATTTGAGCAATGTGGGATATTTATGTTTGTGGAACTTTTACATTACATTCAATTTTTCTACATTCCATGTACAGTTCATTTCTGCATTCAAACAAAAATGTATGTATTAACTAGGGCTGTCAGTCAGTCAAAAAAAATATTATTTTTTCCTTTTAGTTGATTGATTTACGTACTCTTATAAACATTCTTATAATGTATTCCATGCTACTATAGATACTACATGTACCCACACAGCATAATTACTTACATAAAAACATTTTACAGTGTTGCCTAATAACATTCCTCTTAAGGGAGACATCCATGCTGTACAGTTACCAGATGACGGTTGTTTTCTCAGCAGAGTTCTACAGTGCATGCAACTTGAGTGAATCACATGTAATCCGTGTTCACAAATTATAGTATGTAATTCTAAGCAAAAACTCATTTTCATTTTTAACGTGTCCAATCGACTTGTTTGTAGCCCAGTCCGGGTCCTTTCCATCACAGTACAGGAGGTTTTACAGTATGGATTGGAACAATGAGATAATAAATAAACAAATAAATAACTGACCATAGCTGTGGACGTTTGTGTGTGTGAATGTCTGTAGTTTGACAGACAAGTTGCACAGCTGTGGGCTGTGTGCAAAGGAAGAGAGGAAGGGGTGGGGGGTATAGGAATTTTTAGGCCAGAAGGAGGGGGGAAGAGTGAAAAAAAAATGAAGGCAGGGGGTAGGGAACAATGGAAAGAAGGAATGTGGGATTTGGGGGACGAACAGATCACTTGGGAGATAGACTGAAGTTGGGGAGGGCAGGGAGTAAAAAGAATGATTGGTCAGGATGAGGGTTACTTGAAGGCAGGCAGCTGGAATGCGCTAGATGTAGCCTGCAACTGAAAAAGATAGACTGACCCTTGCAGAAAACATGAATGCGCCTGCGTGGCAGTCCTGAGTCTCCCAGCAGCCAAGGAAATCTGATCTTTGCTTTGTTAGGTCTAGATCCTCCTGTGTGTGTGTGTGTGTGTGTGTGTGTGTGTGTGAGTGAGAGTGAGAGACCCCTATGGAATCAGTGCTATGAAGAAAACAGACAAACACAGAATCCAGACACAACGAAAAATGGAATAAGACACTTATAATTCCAGGATGCACAAAATTTACCATCTGATTTCCTAATAGCTTGGCATTTTCATGTTGCATCTCACTTTTCTTACTCCCTCGTCTCCTCACTCTGCTTTTCACTGTGGTTCTGCAGGACACACTAAATGTTTACATAAAGCAGCTGCCCTGATAATACAGTAGAACACAGGACTACTGTAGGTGCACAATAAGGAACAGTAAATTCATACAGGACAGACATCAGTATAGACTTGCTGTTAAACAGCATTAGAAGATTATTGTTAGCAATGGTGTGCAATAGCAGTTTGACCTGGGCTGATGATGTCTGTTGGTTTAAAATGACATTTAGTGAAGGCTTAAGGGGCCTCTGCTGAATCATGCTTTCTTCTGGTTGCAGTGAGGTTGGGTGAGTCTTGTGATCATGCATGTCTCGCAATAAACATTTTTCTGGGGTGAATATAGTATTGCCAGGCAGTGTTTAAGGACACCGTGAATTCATGGGTTTGTTGCACAAAACCCTGGCTAATGAGGTTAGTTAAAAAGGTATGAGACCAAAAAGCTGTGAGCATGTACAGGGAAAAAGGTGAAAAATTTGAGGGCAAGAGACAATGGTGATGTCAGTGGGTAGATGATTTCATCTTTGGGATGTCACTGCTACTCCCACTCTCTGGGGAAGTGGAGATCAGTAGGTGGCCAACACTGCAAGAGTGTATGTGCAAGGATTTTGGGAGAGATGATGACTTCTAGACCTGTAGGGATGGTGTGGTCGTCCACACAGTACACTAGGGCCGGAATTTAGAGGCAGTGATCTACAACCATTTGCTAGTGACAGATGAGGGAGGTGAGAACATGGGAGTACTAGCTGTCAGTCCTAGTACAATAATTGGCTTTATCTCTTCCTCAATCCTCCACTTGTTTTTCACTGTTTTTGCCAAAAAAAAACTGTTCAAATGATGTGATTACTCAACTCTTTTCTTCTAGCACCCGCTAGTTAGAGGCTCACATGACTGAAGGAGCTGGTCATTTAGTCAGTAAGGGGGTTAATTGCTTTGTGAGAGAGTGAGGAGCACTACTGATTCTGGGGCTAGTTCCTTTGCATCCAAAAACACCAGGAATACAGAAGGAGGTGTTGCCAGTCATACTGCACTTGCACAGAGTAACAGTGGCCTATAGTGTAAACCATGTTCAATACAAATGCACCCAGTATGCATATAGAACTCTAATGCTGACACAGTCCCAGGTACCAGCCCACTGCAGGCATGTGAAGACAGCCAGGTTTTACTGAAACAAAACCCAACTGTATTGGGTTCATGTTGCCATTAGCCTATAGTTCCCTAACATCATAAGCCCATCACTGTTTCTTTTATTAAATGAATTTCATCTCTCCTTCCTGCTTCTTCTGTCTCACCTCATTATACATGTACATTGTACACAATACAGTGATGTTGTTCCAGTCCTTTTGGGTGTCTGGCCACGAGTAAAATAAAAACAGCAGAAATACACTTTTAAGAATCCTTTTTCTCTTTTTGAGAGCAATCCATTCAGTTTCATGTGCTTTCAAAAAGAAATGAAAAACATAGCTCATCAAATGAAAATGTGATGAGATAATTGTTAATTTAAGAGCAGTGATGATCTCAAATGTATAGAAACTGAAATTGGGGGAATTATTGATAGGAATTTAGATCCACAAGCTGTCTCCAGACCTAAAATGGGTAGCAGAATCAGCTAACAAATGTTTACATGTATTTTTATCTAGCACCTGGTGTTGGGGATTTGGGTATAAGACCGTACCCTTTGTGTATGTGTGTATGTGTTCTCATAAGACTGACAAAGGATCATGGTATTAGACAATTTGAATCTGGTATAAATTATCAGGCATGGAATAAATGTTTCAGTGCTGCCCCACCCCCATTCATGCCGTAGGCTTTTTGGTGCCCTAGCATTAAACTGACGCTGGTCCAAAGCCAGTCAGGAGGTCAGACTCAATCCCCAGACTGTGTCGTTCACCACCCTTAGATCAACACCCTGGCATAGCAGTGATGGAATATCCTCTGTTTTGTCCTGTCTCAGGTGATGAGAATCAGTCTATTCCTGGATTATGATTGACAGAGTTATTTGTGCTGTCATAGTGGCTGTATTGTTGTAACAGCCGTTGCGGGCTATACTCCTTTTGAAACAGCGCACTGTATGATCTATTTATATGCTTTCTTGAACCAGGGTTGGCAGACACTACAATATGTCATCATTGGGAGGCTTTGGGGTGGGAGTCAGATGGTCGTTGAAGGAGACCTGAGGGAACCCATTGAAACTGGAGCTCTGTGGTCGCATTCCGGAAGTTTACATGTGCACGTCTATTAATATTTGCCATTCTGATTTCACAGAGCCGAGGTACAGGAGTACTATCCCAACAAGTTCATCCAGAGGGACAACACTGACCGCTTCTACATCCTCAACACTCTCTTCAACCTCTCAGGTGGATACATTTATGGATATATATTAAAGAGTTTTGTATGTGCATACAGTAACATCCAGTATATTGAAAATGAAAAATGAAAAATAACAGTGTTATGTTATGCAGAATGTATGATGCACATGTGATACAACATTATTTTGACTGTTTGACTGTAGAACCAGTATGTTTTTTGTAATGCATTTTAACACTTATAGTTAAAAGTAGATTGATTTTTCACTTTGCAATTCATGTCTGCCCTCACATAACACTAGCATTCACACCATCCTTGTGTCTGCGACCCCATTACTAGTCCCTCTCTAGCAGCTGCTGCATTTTGGATTGCGCATCCAAAACAACAGCTTACCCCCTGAGCCATGACCCTGAATTCCATTTATTTAATTCATACCCTTATAGTGCTGAAGCAAAATTCTGTTTTCTTTTCCAGAGACCTACCTGTATGCCTGTCTGGTTGACTTTTTCACCAACTGCAGTAGATATGCAAAGTAAGTAGATGCATAAAGTAAGCCTTTTCTGTCTCCCCTTGCTAATTTTCCTTCTTCCCCAGTTCTTCTGTATGGCTTGTGGCTGTTGTGCAAATACATGTCTGCGTTTCCATACTCAGAAGAGCATGACTACTCCATTTGACTGTATTACCTGCCTTTCTGCTTAGTGGGACACATGAGCCAATGGGACTACTAAAAAGGTCTTGTATTTTTAACAGTCCTGAAAATTTTGCATAAAACAACATGTCCAAGGGATAGCAGATAGGATCACAATGAGGGACCTGCCCTGAGAGTGAGAGTGCACATCTGGTTGTTGTTTAAAGGATTGATTATAGACAGGGGGCCCTTGTGTAATTTTACCAGCACAGCGTGGAATGTGAGCTGAACTCAAGTATGATGCTCCCACCTCAGGCATTAAACAAGCACAGTAGAATGGACAATCACTGTCTACTCAGGGGAATGACCAGTAATCAAACTGAAGTCAAGTTTGAATTAGTTGCATCGTCATTTTAAGAATATTAGATAGGGAAGCAAAATGAGCGATTTAAGTGGCCAGACTTGCCATGTAGAGTGCTAATACCCAGAAATTTGGGCTCAGAAGTGAGGGGAACGGTGAGACAGTCTCTTCTTTTTGACCTCTTGATCAAAACAGCGTCCCAGAGTGTTATTTTTTCCTTGTTTAAGGGTTTACAGTAGGATTTGGGGAGGTGTGTGTGTGTTTGTGTTGTGGGGGGATTTAATATATTCAATACATATTAGTATATAGAAAATCACACATTGGTAATTTTATAACTAAGGTTGGCATTGCAAGTATTTTCATAGATGCGTACTTGTTTACACTGGTGACTTTTATGGTAGATATGTGGAAGGCAGCGTCCACACTGCTCCTTACCAGTACATACTCATGTCTCATGTTCTTTTAAATTTACTTTAGTTTTAGAATTGTGAAGATTTGACTGTCTTGCAAGCCACGTAAAACATAGGCTGCAAAAGCATTATCTGCAGGGGGAACTGTTGAGCCCTCAGGAGTGAGTGAAGGGGAGCCATTATTTTAGCAGGCCTCTTTACCTGCCTGCAGTTTTTTTTTTTTGCAGTGTCAACCGGTCTTGGCTGAATAATACTAGTGTAATCTTTCCCTTTCTCTTCATAGCCGCCAGAAGGGCTACAAACATGGCGACCTCTTTATGTCCTTTAGAAGCATGTTTCAGGACGTGCGAGATGCCATGGACTACGTCCACGACACTGTGAGTTTGTGCTGGCTACTGCAGTTCACTAAATTCTAAATGCTTCATGGACTGGGGCTGGCTGCTGCCATATTGCTTGTGTGCATCCATAGCCCTAAGTAAAAATTAAGACAGAAAGTCTGCATTCCTGCTTTTCCATGCACTTCCGTTGATCCAAAAGATGTGTCTTTTTGTTGTTTTGCAGGGCATATTGAAGGAGAGAACCCTTCAGAACCTGGAAAAGTACATTGTCAAAGATGTAAGTCATGAGATTTGGCTATTTGTTGCAGCTGCAGTTTCTGTGTTACACACCTACCAAGTGCAATTAAAGATAGCTGAGATTGCCTCTCTGATACGCCACCACCGGTGTTGCTAGTGTGCCCATTTGATGTGGAAAGGCGCACAGCCAGACTCATATATGAAATCAAATGCAATACCCTTTGGTTTGGATAGTAATACCATTTCACCAAAGTTATACTCACTGTTGTTTGATACAAGTACAAGTACGGGTACAACCAATTCCAGTTTTGTGTGTGAGTGCATGAAGGAACATGTACTTTCAGTTCTTAAAGTAAGTGGATTTGTTAATGTGGAAACCCATGGAAGCCATAGAGTCATAGGACGTCTCCGTCTGTGTCTTCGTGCTAAAATAATCACTGCTCTCTTCCTCAGACTCGTCTGCCGCTGCTCCTGAGCCGCATGAAGGAGGTGGCCAAAGTATTCCTGGCCACCAACAGTGACTACAACTACACAGACGTAAGCTGGGAATGGGGTTGCATCGCCAGTCAGCTAAATCATAACGAGGATGGCATAGCATCAATGGGACTGAGAGTTTTTTGAGAAGCAGTAAATCAGTGGGTTAATTGATTGTGTGTATGTCTGTGTGAAAAGGGTCAGTTTTGAGAGGTGGTGCTTTATCAGAAGGAAATGTAATGTTATACATGTTTAACACAGACCATCATGACTGCAGACATGCTGAGGCACATACTGCCACACAGATGAGCATTGCATAATCTGCATTTAAGACTGAAGCAAAACATCCAGATGTAGAACACTTTACTAGCGAATCTGAGATAGTGACAGATCAACAGCATCCGTAATGACTGCTAATACTTGGACAGGAGAGGGTATACACTGCTTCAAATAATGCAACATTATTGATAAATCCAGTAGTGATATGGTGCCCCCTGGTGGTTGAACTCTTTACTGTCATGTAGATAATAATTTTGATTTGTAGAAAAGGATGAAGGGGGAATGAGTAATGCCTGGGGTCATGTCAGCGAATGCAGTATAAAACAACATTTAGAATACCACTTTAAAAGCCCTCAAAACTGATTTTAATCAGTATTTGGTAGGCTGTTGATACTATGAAAGAGTTCCAGTCTCACACTTGTTTCTTGTGTTTCCCAGGCCATCATGACCTACTTGTTTGATTTCCCTCATGGCCCCAAGGTACGCTGTAGGCATTTTCACTTTAAATCAGGGCACCTCAGCTCGTCTCTCACCTCTTACTCCGTCATTCATTTCTCTAGTCCTCATTCCTCAAACCTAATGCATCTCTCTCTCTTCATCAGTTTTTATCTTAGTCAGTGTTTCATCGATGCACCCCCTTCTCTGATTCATCTTTCCCCTCTGTCCTCTCTCTCTCTGTCTCTCTCTCTACCTCCCTCTCTCTCCATTCATTGTCATCTGTGTGTTTCTGCTTCATATTCAGAAAGATGTGAATGCGTTTTTGTTCCTCAGTAATTTTCCGCGCTCATTCTCACACAGCCTGACACACCAAAGCGACCGTGGCGTTCCTACTTTGACCTTGTTGTTGTTGACACCAGGAAGCCACTGTTCTTTGCAGAAGGGACCGTTCTGAGGCAGGTTGACACGGTAAGGCTCACCGATCGCTTGTTGATTAAAGTGGAAGCCATTTCATCACTATGGAAAAAAAAACATGATTGTATGTGTAAAATAAACAGGAGTTACTGTCCTGTTATAAGTTTGCCAGAGTTCTTAGGTGTAGTTAGTTTTGTAATAGTCTGAAACTCACAGGAGTCTTAACATTAATTACTTGCTTACTTGGATGAGGGTGTCATGATAAATTGCTTTAATTGTGCCTGCAAGACAATATTGTTGCATTTCACCAGATAATATGAAGAACCCTCAGACTTATTTCAGAAATTGTATTATCAGCTGTAAATGAATTGCTATTTAGATGATCTTCAGGTGAGCTATAAGAATGGAAAACAAGCGCTATCAGGGAATTTTGGTAGTCCTGACAGCGAATTCACTTTCAGATACGTAATGAAACTAATTCAAATGTCCAGTGAACTTGGCAAGGTTTAAACACAAGAGCAGATTAAACACTGTGTCAGCTAAACTATGCTAAACTAAATGGCCTCCATTTAAGTGGAAACATCTCATGGTGTTTTGCCTGCCCACAGAACACAGGGAAGCTTCGCATTGGAACATACACTGGAGACCTCCAGCACGGGACTGTCTATTCTGGAGGTAAACACCCGCTGCATGCCACACGGTGGTGCAATAAATACCGCCTGTCAGTTCAGGATCCTTTGATCTGGTCAGGCCTTTCATACCTTCTTCCTCATTTCTGTTGTATATTCTTATCTCCTCCCCCACCCCTCACTCTCTTCCTCCTCCCTTCCTCTCCTTTCCTGTCTCTCGATCTCCTTCTTTGTTGTATACTTTGACTGCGTGTCCTCCACGCAGGCTCCTCCGACATAGTGTGTGATCTGCTTGGGGTGAAAGGGAAGGACATCCTCTATGTGGGGGACCACATTTTCGGGGACATCCTCAAGTCAAAGAAGCGCCAGGGCTGGAAAACGTGCTTGGTAGTTCCGGAGCTGGCCAAGGAGCTGCAGGTGTGGACGGAGAAGAGCCGTGAGTACACCCACTTTACTGCCACGACTCCTATTATGTATATCCTATATTTCATATTCGGGGTGGCACTGGGGTGGAGTTGTTTAGGAGCTTAGCCTATAAACCAAAGGCCCCAGATTCCATTCCAGGGTGGGAGACTGATGTCATACGTGAATCGTATGTATGTGTAAATAAGAAAAAAATGTAAGCTATGAAAAACACCCGTCTGCTAAGACAATGAGTATGCACTGAAGCCCTTTCAGTGCTTACAAAGAATACAGCAAACAGAAACCACATTATACCGTAGATATGTCAATGATGTAGACAAGAGCACCGGAAATCTAGCTGTTGAAAGAATCAACAAACATCATTTTAGAAAATTAATTTTCTAAAGACAACTTATTTATTCATTTTGTTTCAGTGCTATTACATTTGATACCCTGGCAAGCCATTAACAGCTTATTACAGTGAGCAAGAACATCAGAAAATACAGATTGCTTTATTTCCAAAGATTGTTTATTGATTACATTAAGCTGTTAGCTAGGTATTTGGTAATTGGATAAGTGTTTTCCAAGAAATTGTTTATTCACACATTACAGAATATATATTAAGGCTTTTTAGTAACAATATTGGTCATCATTAATACAGGCTTCTAAATAGCTGTTTATGCAGAAAATGTATTAGCTGTAAATGCAGAAACAGAAAATACATAAATGGTAATGAAAAACCTCAATGATGTCTTGATCTCTCTTAGAGCTGTTTCATAGCACTTTGTTATTGGTTAAATCATCTTTGTGGTACCACAAATTCAACACAAAGTCATTTTTGCATGCCTAGCCTGAAATATTCACCAACCTACAATTATTACTACATATTCTGAAAAATCCCAATTTTCAGTTTGAAATAAAATTTGTGTTTGCCCACACTTGCTATGTCTGGCCCCAGAATACCCACTGAGGAAGAAGGTGAATTACATTTGAAATGAGGAATTTCACATAGGGATGTGCTGTACCTCAGACTGACTGGTTGCTAGTGTGGTGTATTCAAACATGACCGCTTAACTTAAATATATTTGTTCAGTTTAATATATGTGACATCTTGCTTGTTTGTGTTTCCTGTTTTTTTTACAGATCTGTTTGAAGAGCTGAAAAGTCTTGATGTTTTTCTTGCCGAGCTCTACAAGTGAGTAGTGCCTAAGCTATGGCATTTGGGATTTATAGCAATGATTTTCAGAGTGTGCTTTCCCTGTATCCACATGGTTTGTAATATGGCATTTGATATTGTAAAGGAAGCAGCCTCAGTAAGCAGTAAGGACCAAGGAGTGCTGTAATGACAGTTTGAGCTACTTTTACACTGAAACCGCCCAGGATTTGAACCCAAGCATTCCCTGGGTTCCACCTTGTTTATACTAGATCACCCCAATCCAGGGTGTGAAAGTGAAAATGTGAGAAATTATCCAAGAAGATGCTGCTCCTTAACCGAGTTCTGTGCTTTTCATAAATTACAAATTTCACAGACAAATAAACAAAATGTCTAAAGACGTCTGAGGTAACATTACCATTAAGTCGTTTTAAGGAAAGCATACACATAGATAAAGGCCTTACATCCTTTAGGGCACTTAGACTGGAAGGTTCCATGTGCTGCCCCCTTTCTTCATCATTCTTTTTCTTTCCTTGTTGGCAAAGTTCTGCATTTTATGAAAATATGCACAAACTTGCCAGCTAACCTTCTTTCAGATACTAATAGTAGGCTAGCTTGATAGATTGAATTTTCACACTCTCAGGGCTTAAAGAACATTGAGTTATTAGGACAGTTGCCTTCAGGATACAGTACTGCAGTGCTTGATATTTTTGTTACGTCATAAAATTTGCATCTGCACGACTGAAAAAAATGCAGTAGCCTAAAGGTTTTGTTGAAAAGACACATCTGCCAGTTAACTGAGGACATGTTATTCAATATATGAAAACTAATCTGAATGCAATTCCCTGCAATCTTGGGACCCCCAGTGTGAGTAGTAAAGTCAGCACCAATACCAATAGGAGGAGAGCTTTCCTGATGTCCTCCATGATAGGAGGTGCATGTTTAGGGTCATTCAGCAGTAGATGAATGTCAGTTGGAAAAATGAGGGGTCTGCTGTATACAAATGATGGGTCCCAGGATCCCCCGTTACACTGAAGCTGACCTATGAATTTACTGGGTCGGACCCACCTCCAGAGCTGGGTCACATATCAAGGTCCAATAATACAGGACCTATTTATACCAAAGCCAAACCTAAGAAATCTCAGGAAAAGCCCCGGCTGCCAGCCTGTGTAAAAAGGGGTCCATCCATTCCATACCGGCAGATCACAAATGACAAAATCGGTGCAATTAGTCAAAACCACAAACATCAAACATCCTTGAAAGAAAATGTCTTGGTTTCTTCAAATGAAGAGCAGTGGCTTGTCCATTTGATGACAGCACTCCCGGTGTGCATGGCTTAAGTACGTTCTGTCTGTGTCCTTCAGGCACCTGGATAGTGGCAGCAGAGTGTGTCCGGACATAAGCGCAATCCAGTCGCGGATCAAGGTTTGCAAACCCCCACCCCCAGTTTCCACCTGAGATGCTCCGCTGGCAGGACATGTTGAGAAAATTTAATAGGTCCTGCACCACTCTCTCTCTCCTCTCTGCTTACTTCAGTTCTCTCTCTCCCTCTCTTGCTCTTTGCACATACCACAGAGGTGCTGTATAATTTAAGACCATAGTCTCCAACCCAGGCCTTTGCACAGTAGAATATAAACTTCCCAAGGCTGTCCCCATGGCATAAACTTAATTTCAAAGGTGTGTGTGAAGGAGGGTTGGGGGGGGGGGGGTTCACAGTTCAGTGGTGTTTGTTTTAAAGTATCTGCTGAATAATGCATTCCACACACTATTTCAGTCAGAGATTTAAACCAATGTCTCAAACATGACTGAAAGCCTAAAAGAAAGTACAGACTGTAAAATGAATATAAAATAGCAAAAGAAAATTAAACAGGGGATTTAGAGAAAGGGAATAGGATACATTACTATAAGTTTATTGCTCTTTAAAATATGTAAATAGGATAAAGTGGGACTTTATGCTGGTGGAAAACAAGATGACAACTCAGATAAGATGTATTACATTGTACTTGATTTTTAAGCTAATGATGTGTCTAGAAGTACTACGCAGTGTATTTTAATGTACTCATCACTACAGTTTTATTGATTATTATTGTACACAATTGTCTCATTTATTTGATGGACTTTTCTTTGTGCCTATGTTAGTAGATTCCTTCAGTGTTAACTAATAGTTATGTAATAATTGAATCCTTTAAGCATAATTTTTCTACTTACTTGTCTTAGAGGGAGAGAGAGAGTGAGAGGGAGATATAGATATATACCAATATCACAGGTGGACACCCCAGCTTCAGAAAGTAAAAGTCCTGCCACGTATTTGTTCCACCCATGCACTACACCAGCTGCGTTTAATTAGCACAACTCTTCAGCCAGGTAGAGGAGCTAATTAGTGAAATCACCTTGTTTAGTGAATGGCTAGAACAAATACATGGTAGGACTTTTACTTTCTGAAGCCGGGGTGTCCACCTCTGACCAATATCTTACCTCCTTTTTCATACAGTAGCTACAGTAAGTTTCGTGTGTGTGTGCAGAAGGTGACCCATGGGATGGACATGTGCTATGGGAAAATGGGAAGCCTTCTGCGCTGCGGCTCTCGGCAGACCCTCTTCGCCAGCCAGCTGATGCGATACGCTGACCTGTACTGCGCCTCCTGCATCAATCTGCTCTACTACCCCTTCAGTTACCTCTTCAGAGCGCCCCCTGTCCTGGTGAGTCTGGCTGCTGAGCACTCTCTGACTCTCAGCTTCCAGAGAGTGGCAGTGCCGCGTTGCTGCTCAGTTGCTCGAACCTTGAAGTCTGAAGGGATTTAGTTCAGGGTTGTCAGGAGAGCCATGGTCCCTGTGTCTTTTCTGCCTGAGTGCTGAAGGACAAGTAGTCCAACTAATTTCTTTAACAAAATGATTTCAATTCTTAGGTCTCAGTTATTAATTGAGATTGAAAGGGAAAGAAAAACATCTTTTCAGGTCCGTGACTGAGTTTGGTCAATGATTTCGATAAACAGTTCTGCACTACGGCTACGGATGGTGACAGTTAGGGTTAACATTGATTAACACAATGCAAATATTGATTTGCATTGTGTGCCTGAGGTGTGTGTCTGATCTTAACAGATGCCCCATGAGTCTACGGTGGATCACTGCCCGCTCGACCTCAATGCATCTGAAGCCTCCCTGGCCAATCACGTAATGAGGCTCACCGATGCCAAGGTTTGATATAAGTCAAAGTTTTATACAGAAGTTACAGATAAATGTAAGTGCGGAAACTAACATCTGATTTGTGGAGTGATTGAGTTACCTACATGGTACACAGAAGACTGAGATGAGATGCCCTCCTTGGAAACAAGTGCAATACTAGATTTACTGTACTGTTGGCTTGTAGATTTATGACGCTTGTTGATTTTTACCTTGGTCCTTTTGATTATATTTGAAATGAACACTATTTTAGGATGACTTTGTCCTTGACTGGAACAGAGAAACAGGAACATGAAGTCATAATATCTTTTTTAAAAAATAATTTTAAAAATGGGGTCATTTTCTCTCAGATGACACAAAATGTTCCAAGCTGATTTCGTTTTCAGGTGTGGTGCAGCCTAGACCTTCTGTCTGTACATTTTTCAGGTCTCTTGTTGTGCCTGCCCTTTGCTGAGGCATGCCATTGACTTGAATTGAAAATGCTGAATGAGTTCTGCAGTTACTTGATAGTCTAGAGTGGTTGTTAGGGCAAATAAAACTGAATGTC
This sequence comes from Megalops cyprinoides, assembly GCF_013368585.1. NCBI lineage: Eukaryota > Metazoa > Chordata > Actinopteri > Elopiformes > Megalopidae > Megalops > Megalops cyprinoides. The sequence continues at coordinate 28,377,767 of NC_050587.1, forward strand.
AGGAGACCCACCAGCACATCAGAACATTTATCATAGTGTTCATTCCTTGTCCTTTGTAAGTGCTGTTGATCGCAATCAAATGACAAATTCCTAAAGTGAAATTAATTTAGCACTATTCTGAAGTCATCAGCCATTTAACCTTCTGCCATTCATTGGATAGAATATGTTATAAAATGTGAGTTAAAGAAGCCCTGTTCTAGTAAGTGCATGAGAAGGAGGTACTACAAGTCACCCATTTTAAGGGCCTTACATTGAAACATAGGTAGATTTGTAAACTCATTCATGGTATTAAAGTGTAGTTTGTTCTGATATTGTACATTTTAGGCTTGTAATATTACATCGGGAATTATTATCCTTCTTTATTTACTAGTGTATTGAAACATAAAAAGAGTTACACATGTCCCAAGGTTTTTTTTTTTTAGCTTTATTATAGTTGTGTTGATGGTTGAAGTGGGTGCTGTTATTCACATATCATAGCATTAGCCCTGCTTCCATTCAGCTTAAAGTCACAAAAATATGTGCCAAAGTCAAAACTCTTCTGATGAGTTATGAAAAGCCATTTTAACACATTATTTTCTCCCACTAGCTTTTTTTTAAATTACCAAACAGAGGTGGTCTTATTTTGGGCATTCGTTTATTATTTTACACACTAGTTGTTTAAGTCACTAAAGCAGTGGAATCCTCTTATGAGTGTTGAAGTCTCAGGAAGTATGCACATGTCCTGACACAGTGAAGTGTTCTTTTCCTATGAAATAAATTGGCAGATTGGACACCTGTGTGCGAGTGATGGTGCCACCCTGTCAGGGTTATCTCATGGCATCTAAAATAATGAGACAGATGGACAGGAGCTAATAATGGACTTGGAAGCTGCGAACCTAGATATGCTGTTCCATGCTATAACAAGAGAAGGAATTGCTCCAGTTTCTGTGCCTTGAACTGGCATGTGTAAGTTACTGTAACCAGGCACATAACCGTTTTCACACACCAAGTGAACACAGTTTATTATTATATATACCGCAAATCTGTTTTCATATTTCGTGGTTAAATTAAAACAATGTACATTAATGAGTGCATTGTTGTTATGGTTATTGTTTATATTCCACATACAAATTACAGGTAAGTAAATAGTTTTAATGTCTGATAAATTGTTGATTCATTTTCCATGACTTTTGTTTTAAAATTATTTTTGTACATCAGTGATAGTACCTGAACTCACAGAGTGTTAACACACTACAAGACATTGAGTGGTTTTAATAATGCATAAAAACATATTTAACAATTTAAATTCTTCCAGTTGTTGGGGAGGGTTGAAGTGGTATGCAGATAAGGCCATGACAACAAGAACCCTTAGTGATATATCATGGAGAATCTTCTAAATTTCCATTTCATCGGTTTAGATTTAAAACTGTGTTAAGTGTATGGAAATAGGGTTATTAGATAATCAACTTCTACACTGTGGAACTTCTGCCCCAAAATGTTATGTTTGTCTAAGGAAATATTCAAATGGACATTCATTTTTATTGGCTTTTGCCTTTGATTTTTAAATGTATCAGTAATGAATTGACATCACAGTCTTTTAAGACCTAACATACCTGTCCATTTTGTGTCAAGTAAACATCGGTTTCATTGTCGTTATGGTAAAACCTTCCAGTAACACTTGGATTCTCCCGTGTCAGTGTCCAATACTGTGCTATTAATATTAATAGTCTCCCTTTTTTCAGCAGAAAACCCAGCAACACGAACCTGAGGGTGCTAACGAGAAATGATGAGAGGATTCCAAAGAGGTGGATGTGACCAGAAGTTTCGAAGGGACAGTGTGTTTCTGTGTATGCGTGCATGTCAAGAGATTGACAGAGAATGAGTGAGAGTGAGAGAGATGAAGCAAAAGAGAAAGAGCTACACCTTCTGTGGGATCCACGTGCCATTGTCTTCCACAGAAAGGAAAGATGAAGCTGTGAAGAATTCTCTGAACAACAGAAAGCCAAAAGTATTCTGCACCATTTGGGAGTTTCCTGGGTGCCATATAGAAATGCCTGCAAACAGAACAAATTGTAATGGAGTGAAAGATAATAACTGGTAAATGCATCATGGAAATGACTGACTGCATAATTTACTAATAAGTACATTAGTTATGCCCCCAGACTAATTTTGAAATAAATCCTTTCAGTGCTGCTTTGGGTGTCTCAGACTCATTTAGTTTTTAAATGCTCCTTTGATTTTGGAGCGAGCTAGTATTTGTATCGTTAACCATGTGTTCCTAAGTTTAGAATGTACAAAACATGCCATTTTGATTTAACACATTGAATTACTGAGGCCCAGGATTTGACCTCATCCTGTTGTCCCTGCTATCTCTTTGAGTGCATTGTTAGAAACCTGAGCACTCAACTACAGCCTGTTCCTTCATTCACCATGCCTCTGCACTGTGGGAACATGCAGTTGTTTGTATGGTTTTTTTATGTTTCACACAGTTTGTATAAGATCAAGAATTAATAGATGTGGATAGGTCGTAGTGATTTACCTAAGGCACTTAGAGCTGTTTCACATAAAAAGAAAAAAAAGGAAGTGTTTCTTTTCAAATGTGCAACTTGAAATTAATTTCAAGCAGTGGAAACTCACATTATGTAAGGTTTTATCCTAACCACCACCAGTTTGGGGTGTTCTGTATTTCAGTTTCAGTATTTCTTTTAGTTTTTTTTATTAATGATATGCACCATTTTCTTCAATTGGTCTCCAGGTACTAACAACATGAATGCAAGAGCTGTAGTGATATTAAGATTTATTTTAATAATACAATATTGGTGTAGACCCATAGTGTGCAAATTTTATGTTGATTCTGTTTTCCTGGTAAAGAGTGCATTATCTGAGACTCTGAGAATCCCAGCAGAAGAAGAAAAAAACATGTTAATCTTGGAATTTTAGCATTTTAAGTGGTGAATTCTCTTGGCCATTCCTCCAAGGGAGCGGTCTAATAATATATGTATTATTAGAGATTAGGAATTTGTATATACAGTATGTGATTAATTGTTTTGTATGTTGTTGTTTAGAATGATTTGGATCATGAAGTATGTTTGTATGTTTGTAATTGTTGTAAGCTTTTTTTTTTTTTTTACAAGTTACAAGTTCTGTAAAAAAATCTGTTCTATAGGCTGTAGAATACTAGAATACAGGTTTCCATTTTCAGTCAAGAAAAACTACTGATAATGTTCTAAGCATAATCCAGGTGCCTTCTGTGAAGATCTTGGATCTTCCAAAAGTATGTATTGAACTCCAGGCTTGATAATGGTCTGTAAATGTACTCAGTACTTAAAAAATACATATCGATGTCTGTACACCTGTTATTGTCTGTTCATTTACATGTGAACTGATAGCACATGTTTTTTGGCCAAAATTCAAGAATGTAGGATAGAACTACATTGTTCAAACTTCCTGTTTGGTTTTTCCGAATTTATATCTACATGATAGATAGTTACATGTTACATCAGTGTTTGTTCATTGCAAAATGGCCGTTTGCAGGAGTTGTCTCAAAATTTTTTTTCGAAAGAGTCAAAAACCTTTAGCAGTGGAGCTTGTAGACTGTTTGTTTTCCAATCTGTTAAAACTGTAATGCTTTACCCAGAAACCATGAAAGAACAAACGCTTATCTTGGTTGTTTTTATTTTGGTATATATAAAAAATAACTTACCTGTGAAAAAATGTTTCGTTCAATAAACTAGGAGGAACGCAATCGTAAGTGCCTTAAATAGTCTACCTATAGTATAGAATCACATTTTGTATAGTACTGTTTTCACTGTATGCAAAAGCAGTGACAACACATGACTTTTTATGTAATCGTGAATAATGTGTTAGACAGACCTGAAATGTTAATGTCTGTTAGGTGAGGAATGTACACTTGTTATTAAACTGGTATCTAATGGAAGGTACATGAGCATTGTGGCTGTTTATATGTGTTGTTGTTTGTGTGTCAGTTCCATGAGTGTGATGGTGAAACTCATGAAACACTGCACTTTGCATAGAACTTGTACCAGTTATGACCAGATATTTTGTAACACCCACAGCACACTTTTTTTTTGGAACTCACATAGACAGAGCAGACATTAGTCATGCAGTCAGTTATATGAAGCAGTGAACATGAACAGTCCTTCACCCATTGTTTTGTAAAGTACAAGTATGTATGTACGCGTGCGTCTATGTGTACGTGCATGTGTGTGTGTGTGTGTGTGTGTGTGTGTGTGTGTGTGTGTGTGTGTGTGTGCACGTGCAGTATGATATTAAAGTATCTTCATAAGATTCTATTTGGCAGTGTTGTCCGTTCAGTTTGTGCTGTGCCAACATTTGTATAAAATGATGGATAATGAAAATGATGATCCTTCATTGTGGTGCGACCAGAGGACAGACACTTGCCTCAGGTAGAATCATGTTCCGCTCCAGGGAAGGAGCTGTGTGAGGTTTTGCACGTGCCAGGTACTTCCTATGACCTGCTTCCCGGCTCTTCTCTGGCAGTTGCGGTATTTTGTTTTGCATGTGTAGAGGGAATGTTCTGTCTGGTCCTTGTGTTATCTTTGATGAAGACTACATAACCGGCAGAGTAAACGTGACAACTTTGACACGAGTGCTGCTGAGACGCAACAATTCAAGTAGTGTCACTAATGATCCTCTGAAAGACGTGAGTCAGGTTTTGTGAATGAAATGTGGCAACTCAGTATGTGCAGAATCTTCATCACACCTGTCTTGTAAATGCATATTTCTGGTGAAAGGTCAGGCTATAATTTTTCAAGCGTGTAGTTCACTATAATTAGTACGCTGTTCCACAAATAGAACGCTTAATACAGTCTGTCATTGGAAAAAAAAGATAGCTGAGAAAAGGGACATCAGATCTCAGCTGAATTAATTTGAATTTCTTGAAAGTTGGAAGATAAGTTTTGAGAGATGTGTCAATTACACATTTTGGTGTGTGACCAAAAATCCATCTCATGAGTGTGCTTTGTGTTGTTAGACAAAGGAGGTTTGAATGTAGGGGGTCAGGGTGCCTGGCAAGTGCTAGTGGGGGAGAGGGTTATTAAAATACCTAAAATGAAGGGATTTGGATGGGGGGCGGGAAGTGAAGGAATTTGAAAGAGAATGAGCTGAAGTCATCGCACGGAGAAAGACTGACAGGAAGATTGATTAGAGGGTGTGGCTGAAGAGCGTGGGCGGGGTGTCATTAAAACTCATCCTCTCGCAGTCGCGTTCTCACCACTGATCCAGTCCGTCTTCTCACCACCAGGCACCTTGTGTGAGGTCTGAAAAAGTGACGTTACTCACCGGTGTCTCTCTGAGTAATAGGGCAAAGAAGGAGTAGTATGTACTGCTGAAGATGAACTTGTACAGAAACTTTGGGAGTCTAATGGAAACCTGGGCGACAAACGCACATGTGAAATCCAACTGTGAGGACATGGTTGGTTTGGGGAACGAACAGGTTCCTTTGGGTGGGAAAGTGGAGAGGAGGAAAGATTGGATGCCAAAGGAGCTTGTGGGGACAATCCTGAGGTCAGAGTCAGAGGACAGCGGTGTGGAAATGGCCAGCATTGAAACGGAGAATGCGCCGTCCACCCCTCACGGCTCGGTCAGCAGCTTTTTATCCATCAAAGAAGAGGAAATGTGCACCACCGAGGAGATGGGAAAAGTCGAGTGCCGCCCCTCGTCCCCACCCTCATCTTACGACCTTTCCTCTCGCTCATCCTCGTCTTCTTCACTGAACACAGTGGCCCAGGAGAAGTCTAAACCTTTATCGATGGGCTTGAAAGTGGAGCAGGCGCTTTGGCGTGCAGACCGAAGCAATCAGCGGGTCCGTAAGAAGTCCACCATCTCTCAGTCCACCCTGGCTCCCTCCCATTACCGAGAAGACTCCGATCCTCTGGACCCCTGTCACATGGCCCCCTTGCTTCTGTGCCATTCATTGACCTCGGAATCCAGAATAGGTCAGAGGTCAGGAAGTCTTGGGGCAAGGAGAACAGCCCACCCACCTGCTTCAATCCACAGACGTGGCAACTCGCTGAAGCATCTAAATCTCTGCCCGAGTGCAAATCAGGTGAGGAAATTATATTTTGTGATTACTTTGAGGGCTTTTGTATAGTGATGGAGTCAATCACAGTTATCACAGAGATGGTGTCAAAATTATCTATCATTAATACAGAAAATGATTGGTTTGTCATGGCTCAACATAACTGATTATGATTCGCAATTTGTTATAAAAAGTCCAGTTGCAGGCACACATTTTGGTCACTTTGTTCTGGGAGAAGGAAACAGCTAGTAAAATGTGCCATGCAACATTCCATTAAAGAATTTGAGATGATAATCTGGCACGGCCAATGGCTTTAACAGTAATCTACTAGTGAGTATCATGCAGTGTGTATACACAGAATGATTCTCTAGGTAGTAAATGGAGAACCATAGTACTATAGATAGCGGCATTTTATCATTTAGACAGGTCCCAACAAAGATGTAGTCCAGTAACAGAGTCCAACTGTTCAAGGGTAATTAAAAAGATGAGAGGAGCCGTCAACATACCAAACTGTCATCAACACATGGTTACAATGGCAAAATGTGTTCCAAAAAAAAAAAAAAAAGGAATGCATAACTTCCGTGGCCTCAGGGTTTTCATGGTAGGATTTTTGTCTCTTGTAATGTTTTTTTTTTTTCAATGTTTCACACATTAAACCAGTCCATCCAGGTGAAAAGTCATGCAGGCATGTATGGAATGTGGCTGGGGGGGGGCATATGGTGGTACCGTGCGAGGTGATGCACATTCCACTGTGTTTCTCCCCGGCAGATAACAGGGTGACAGGCAGATAGACATCTGGATATCATCACAGACAAAAGCATTCACAGGCTGTCTTTGTGAAAGAAGTTGTCTGCTGATTTTGGCAGAGATTAGGCTGGCTCAAGAGACTTACAAGCATAGGTTAAGATTAAGTCCGTAGCTCCATAGCTGCATTAACCAACATGCGTCATCAGTGGTGGCTACATAGTTGCTACCCACCTGAGGTATGATACAGGATTTGTCCAGATTTACAGTTAAGGACAGCAATCTAATGATCAAATCAGATGAGTCATAGGCACATGTCATAGGCAACATGTTTCATGTTTCATGTTTCAGTGTAAACGTTTCCAGTCCTTTCCAGGTCTTTTTCTCATGTCTTTTTACATTAAGTTCTATACACTTTATAGTTCATAGTTTGCGAAATTGTTTTAAACGTTACCTATATGATATGTAACAGAGGTCACAGTTGTTTGGCAAAAAAGCAAATACCAACATTTTCAAAATACCAACATTTTCAAGGTTAAAAATAATTAATAATTTTTATTCTGTTTTCCTTCATGGCTACTTCATGACTAGTGCATAAATTTTGATTGGAATATGACATGTTCTCTGCTTACACGATTAGTCATATCTGTTCCATTTGTATTTTACAACAATGGTTTCCATTTCACTAGGACCATGTCCACTTTAGGGGACCCACCAGCCCTCCTAATCACAGAAATAGAAATAGAAATATCAAAAATATTTATGATAACAAATAAAAAACATATGAATGTTAAAGCATTAAAAATAGAAATATTGCCTTAAATCATTTGAAACAAATAGATGTGACAAAGTTAAAAAAAAGAGAAATAAACAGCAAGCATCATGAGGATTATATAATTTCTGGTCCAGTGAGCCAGCTAATTATCAATGCTTGTACTATAACTTGACTCAAAGAGTGATCTAAATGAAAACATTTGGTCTGAAGCTTGGAGCCCTGTGATTTCAAATTTAAGACCACAAATTACAAGAATTCTAGACATATTTATGGGGTTTTTTTACACATGAAAACAACTTATCACATGATAGCAAGTCACTTTGAAGAGGCGCCCTTGAGAGTAAATTTATGTTTTCCTCTTTCTGGGTCAAGCAGCAGACCCAGAGAGGCAGCTGCTTTCAGAGGGAGGCTGCCATTTTCCCCATGTTTTAGTCTCTTAGTAAACAGGCACATGTAACATGCACCAGATAACTTTATTTGGTAAATTCATATTGATTTACTCTGAATTACAGTCTACTGACGTTGTCATATCACTAGATGATACCATTCTTTATGACTTTGCTCAATAGTAGGTATGCAGCTGATTTACAGATGCTACATTTTAGTTAAATTGGGCATTTGAAATGCTCAAATTAATGAAACCCAAACATAAACAATTTGGTTTAGGGATGTTAACATTGATGCCTGACAGTCAGGTAATACAAAATGATTACTCTTTAACTTAATATCAAATAATACAGTTCACAGCTCTTTGTTTGAATGTTAAGTGCATAGAAAACACCTATAAACATTTGAGATATGTGGTTTCTACATTCTCTTAAGCTCTCAAATATATTCTCCCTACTGTTTACATTCAGAGTCACAAGCTGGTTAGCTGCTGTAGTTATGGTTAATATTACCTCAGTATCAAGCGTACCAGTTTCTGAGCCTGCAGTATATTGTGTAGGCGAACATACACAGTACATAATGATTCATTATCTATTAAGCTCTGAATGTAAACAAAAGTTCTTCTCTTGCTTAACCAGTGACATGCTAGGTTCTAGATTTGAGTGACATGTCATAGCATTGGTGTATCATGGTATTCCACAATTTGCAAGTACATTTATGGGGTACTAGGTACTTCATTTCCAGGCCCTGGGAAGCTCATAAATTGTCCTCATAAAGTACAACACGAAATGGCAATTTCAATGTCAATACAAAACTAAATGACAGAACATAAAATGTGCAAAAGACTGTTCTGTCCTCCTGCTAGAAACCAGCAAATGCGCACCCAGGAGAACAGTAAAATGAGTATTAGTCCTGAACCTGACATCCATTAACAGATAATGCACCATTCTCAGGTCAACACTGACAATGACCCAGTGAATCAGAATAAACCAATGTTCTTTTCAATGTGTAGATTATGACCTTTTTAAATAATAAGCTTTTGAATTGTACATGTTCTACAAGTTACTTCTACATCTTTAAATTATTAATGTAAATTATGAAATTATGAAGTATGAAATTATTACAATGTCAAATCTTTATGACATCTTATAACTTTCTATTAGACAGGGTAAAGCAAATGCTGAAAAGAATATTGGTACTGACTAATATATACACAATTAAAATGATGAAGTGATTTAAATGATCAAGTTATAATATTTTTATGAACCAATATCACATATTTGACTGATGACAAAGAAAACTGAGAAGCAAAGCTTGGATTTGTCTTGGTCAGTGAACTGTTGTTTAGTCAAAAAGATTAAAGAGTAATCAGACATTGCCTTAACTCAAACTCTTGCAAAGCCTTGTACTTCAGTGGAAATGAAGCTGTGGTTTGGACAGGTAGTGACTTTACTCAAGCAGTAAAAATTGTTCATTTGAACACACAAAAAGGAAGAATTGCTTTGATGTGTGTTTTGGGGGTGTTCAAAGGGCAAAAATCCTAACTATAATATTGTTCATTGCCTTCACAGCGCTACGTATCGATTTAGAAAAGGTCTTCATAAACTAATTTGAAATCCTTTCATGGTTTTGCAACTGACTTTAAGCTTTCAACACAATGAAGGTAATGAAAAATCAATATTTCGTTGAAAAGTAAATTGCTTAAATGTTTATGGCCAGCTACCCGTACACGTTCTAAAGGTTCATATGGGGATGAGATCGAAACTGATTTGTCACAGGGTGTTAGATTTTTTCATTTACCAGAGGAAACTCACATGCTGAAATCAGACCACAACATTGTGAGTATTTCTTAACTATGAATTTTCTTTCCTTTTCAATTTGCGTGCCTACCAAGTTTTACAGTAAGGAACAGCATATTCAATTTTAAACATTTATTGAAGTTACTCTTAAATAACTTCCTGCATGGAAAGATTAGATGTCATTTGTCCTTCTGTAGCCTTTTCTCTGCAATCTACATACTCTGGGAGTTAGATCAAGTGTCCATTCACCTTTCTTGCAATGCGGAAAGTCACAAGCTAACAACAGAGTGACATTCCTGTGGAGGGAAATGAAGGTTTGTCTGTTGTGCAACCGGTTCCTTTCTTAAAAATACAATCCTACTGAACTGCAAAGTGAGAGGTAGCATATGAAAATTTAGACTTTTGGTGACTTCTTTAGACTTCTTGGGGATTACTTCTCACATATTCCATGCAGTAGGTAGCTTGGGATGCTACACCACACTGTTCCTTAGTTTTCAAGCCATTTCAATGCAACAGACAATGCTCAAATGATTGAACTGCGCTTATAAAAAATGAATTGAGGTTACACTGAATTTGCTCACACTTCTTTTCTTGGAGAGTTTTATTTAGACTTAGCATACAACTCATTGAAAATCTAGACTGAAAGAGATATTCAAGTAGATGGACAGTGATGATGATCATGATGATAACCATGGTTCCCTTCTCTTCAGGTCTACCCACAGTTACATTGTGAGGAAGAGGTCAGGGATGCGTTCCCCACAGATGGAATCTCTCCAGGGCTTGGGTATCTGGAACAAGTCTGCAGGTTGCTAGAAGAGATTGCAAGGCTACAGACAAGTAACAAGGAATTAAGGAGAGAGAATGAGAGAGTCCACAGTCAGCTGAGAGTACAGAGTTGTCAGGTAAAACAGGTGAGGTTACCTGAATACGTACTGATTTTCTTCATAGCAATCATTTTAGTGAAAGAGCAATAAATCTATTACTTCATTAAATATTTTCACTTGTCACAGGATATGGGGTTTACCCAGCATACTTCCTGTAATATGGGGGACGATCTCAAAGCCAATCAAACACCAGACATTGAGAGACATACGGACCCCTCAAGCCAATCAACTCATGAAGATGAGTTTCTGCACCCTTGCCTGCGACGAAGGTCTATGTCTGACACTAAAGCCTTCATTAGACATGTGGGTGAGTGATTAATAGAGGTCATTAATCAGCATATGTTTTATTCTACTTATCTTGTAGCATATAATGATGTCTTTGGCATATATACATGATAAGTGGTCTTGCAGGTAAGATGCCTCTTTCAACTGAATTCACATCAATTACATAGGAATTAGGTAATAATATCCAAATAGGTAATAACATGAAATATTGAAACACAATGGTATTCATTTCATATTCAACAGCCTGTTTGTGAACCATGCTCACCTTGGGCTTGGGCTGGTTGAACAAAGAAACAAAACAAACAACAACAAAAAGCCCACATACTAGCACGTGAAGCTACACCCAGAAGACAGAATGACATTTGTTGTAATAGTCAATTGCTTTTGGTACAATGCAGAAACAGATAAAATTATTTTATCTTGACAGGACTCTGGTCTCAGAGTGATTTAAAAACACAATATATAATTTGTAATATGTGAAATAATTTGGGGCAAATTATACTTACTTAATTACTGTATATATATATATATATATATATATATATATATATATATATATATATATATATATATATATATATGCACTGACCTTACTTATATATACGTACTTACCACTCCTTATAAACACATCAGTTGGTTCATACTGCTTTTCCTGGGGTATATTTTGAAGTATTTATTAATATTTCTAGAAAACTTTAAATTACTTTCAAGCTCTAATTAGATGTACATGTTGAATTATGACTGTCCATTAAACTGCAGTTCATTTTTCTGAGAAAGGTCCAAAGTGTTCCACAAAAATTATGAGAATTAGTTTGACAGTAATGTGTGTAAAAAGAAAGGTCACCTTGAAAAATTATGGTCTGATAAAACATGCTAAGATAAGAAATCTTTGTCCACTAACTTGCAGGAGGATCAGAGATGCAGTCACAGTGGAATGTCAGCACTGGAGATTTGCTGGATCAGTTTGATAGGAGCACGTATTGTCAGGTAAGACACGTTTAACACCAAGCATTAAACGCATACAATACAGAATAGAAATAGACACACAAATGCTACATATAGACCTGCTGAAAATCTGTCAGCGTCTCTTACAGTGTCATTTCCATGCTGACTAAATGATGTGTGTGTATGTGTATGTGTGTGTGTATGTGTGTGTGTGTGTGTGTGTGTGTGTGTGTGTGTGTGTGTGTGATTCCATAGCCAGGACAGAAGCAGCAGCACAGGATGAATACCCTGGATGTCAAGCTGAAGACAGGCTCTTTGAAGAGCAACACAGTTCTAGAGAAACCTTCCAGGTGAGGGAGACGTTTGATATGTTTGATGCCTCTGATACAAAACAGGGGTGAAGGATTTAATCAGTCGAGACATTTGCAATAGTGTTATTTGCAATAAATGGCACAGAGGATTTCACAGCATCAGGGCATTATGTCTGACAAATCTGGTTACCATACCCACGGGCGAAATCCGACCTCTTCAAGGTGAATGGACCAGCACATTGAATGAAGACATGTTTTATAATGCACAACTGTCCTTCACATATGTCAGACCACCGCATGATAGGGAAGGGGGGGGGGGGGTCAAAAGACCTCGCTGCAGAAAGACACTGTGAAAATGGGGAACCAGCATCACCTACTGGCTCCTGCGGGCCATCCCCGGTTTTGAGATTATATAACACGTTACGTAACACATGCTGAGTATGGCTTATGGAGAGGGAGGATGCATCCAGCATCCAGCATCTCTTCATTGCACTGTCTCATCCGTTTCAGCTCTATCAGCAGACTAAAGGGTCAGTGTGAGGGAAAAAAATGTCAGCATCATAATATGTATGATGTATGGCATATTCTTATGTAAGTGTATAACTCAGTGAATTATGCATGTGGAGTACAAGTCCTGAATTTTAACAGGCTAATGTGTCGCTATTGCACATGCACCCATCTCATAGCAACCGGCTTCTGAAATTGACCCAAAAATGAAGTTGAATGTTGTTTATTACATTAGATAGTGTGTATAATATGACAATAATAATGTTGTGTCTGCCATTTAAGATATACGAGCGGTTGGCCGGCAGCACAATGTCCTGTGGACCACATGGCCGCTGTTCTAGTGGTAGCCGATGTGGGGAAACTATTGCTTCTCTGTTATTTTCACTGCTGTTTGTCCAGCAAATCAATACTGACCTGAGGCAATGCTCAGTAATAAAGTGAGACTATGTAATGGAGCATCCGTATCTTTCAACACATAATCTCATCCCACACGACCCCCAAATAAGAAATTACTGTACATGTAGCTTTGTTAAATGCAGTTGTGATTAAACGATACAGAAAAGAATAGAATTCTTGGTGGTTTTGCTGGTGGACAGAACAGAAGGTAAATGGGGACTGTACTGAAGGCTGGAATTACCTTCGCTATTCTCATTTTGTTTTGTTGCTTTCTTTTCATCCGATGGCAACATCCATCCTTCCTTCTGGCGAAAAAACAGACCAAAGAGGCCATTCAGATTGCTCTTCAAGAAAAGGACCAAGAACGTGTCTGTGTGCTGAACTGGATTATTCTGTAGAACTCCACATCTGAAAGGGAGTAGAAATTGCTGGAAGATGACACGCCACCTGTACTGTATGAGTATCTGACACAATAGTTTGGACCAGAATGTCAGTCTCCAGTCTAAGAAGTTGATACTTTCATCACATGACAGACCTTCAGAACTGAAGACCCTTTTTTTAAAAAAAAGATTACTTGAGTAAACGTGACTCTCTCATGATGCTAGACTTGTGATCAGCCCCTGCCTGTTCTGCATGTATCGTCTATGTACTGAGGAGAGGTTTAATGGCTAACCATGGGATTGTGAAATGGGCTGTGTAGATTTCTGCCTTTACAGCACATATGTACGAGATAGTGATTACTGGAATGACTGGTTTTCAAAGAAATACTTCAAATACTCTGTATAGCTTCCAACATATCCTCTGTTACATCCATCAGTGCTTGTAGTCTGCCTACATAGAATAATGCTTTATGTGCCATATACCGTAAGTCTCTGCAGTGGTTAAAGATGAAGTATTCATGACGATTCATCTCAGATCTATTCTGTTATATTTTTCCTACTAAATAGAATGAAATTTCAGGAAAATCTGGACCGATTGCACTCAAACTGAAAAAGACTCAATTTCCTAAAGTAAATTATAACTGAAAATGTTTTATATCTGGATTATGTTTTTTCCATCCATACATTTTAGTTATGTAAAGATAAATTTAATTAATTTCATTGACAGATTGAGTACATGTAGCAAATTATTTAATTGTTTTGTTATTAAGGTTCAAAAATAGACTCTGTAGTATGTTTTAACCAACAATATAATAAATTCCATAAAAGCAAGAACAACTGTATTAGTTAATTGATTTGAAACCAAAAGTAATATTTAAAGTGCATTATTTTCACTGAAATAAATTTTTATGTTTAATATCATGTCTTGGGTTTCATATCAGGCATGCTTCCTATTAGTATTAGTTGTTGAGATCCATTTTGAAACACATTTCTGCTTGTGCCATGAAAAAGGCTAGACTGCAGCTTCTGCAGTCCTGAAAATCCATGAAGCTAAAAGAGGTTAGATGTGGTCTGTTTTAATAACATTTCAGTTTGGTAATTAGTTAATTTTCCTCTGGGATTCCTCCCAGCACAAGCCTCCTGTCCGCCCAGTGAGTTGTTCTAGTAAATTCTCTCTGCAGAAAGGGAGCTGCCTGTCCCTGAGAGCCATGTTCTGACAGCAGCAAAAAAGTCCCACAGCAGAAAAAAATACAGCAGGAAATTTGCATTATCATAGCAATGTGACATTGTCTGATCTAGATCCACCTCCTTATATTTTTACTTGCACCTTTTTCAGCAATATCTATGCATTTATTACGCAAACCTTCTATAAAGGATTATAATAATAAAATCTCAATATCCAGGCCTACTGTGAATGCATTCTGTCACAGATGAGCATTGGCAACGTACATTTAAAATATTGCTTCTATTATTCCCATTATTACACATTGTAATCATTTCACTGATTGTCATGAGAGAAACGTCCACTGTTGCATGCTGCCCCAAAAGCTGGCTGCTCCACAATCATTCTAATGCTGACCTTGTGTTCCAGAGGATCAATTCTGTGCTGGGCCTTTATGTTCTCTGGATGACTCATCTCATTCTCTTAACCCTGCTCAGTCCACCTAAATAAAATAAGGATCAGTGAATCTGAGCAGGTCCTGTTCAGAATTGATCCTCAGATAATTGAAGCAAGAGACAGTAGACAGTAGCCAAAATGTAGTATCTGTATCCTCAACTCCTAAATACCTAAGTTCAGTTTAGAATAAGAAGTTAGTAAGAAGGAACCAAAATACAGAAGAATAGATTGTTCAGAATGATATGTTATATTTGATATGTGTATTTGCATTTCTTAACACATTAGAATAGGAGCTGGGAGAAATATTCAGTTGACACTTGAGGACAATATTCATACTCATAAAGTTGTTTTATCTTAACTACTTGTACCACGTGGCACCTCTGTAACTAGTGTGCCTGATCAAATAATAATAACGGTGAATCTGAACAGTATAAGATTAATTAACCGGTGTACATATCGTTCTTTATTTAAATGGTCAGATGAACAGCTCAGTGGTCACTTCCTTTGAGAGACATGGCGGGTAACCTTGCTCCATTTTTCATCGATTTAAACCAAAAAATATTAAATATCTTCAGCAAGTTCAAGCCGAGCGACTTGTCTTGTTTTTGTTCTTTACATGGATGAAACCCAGGGATTGGTGGGCTTCTCTGTCTTCTTCCAGCTCAAAGAGATGTCTTTGGTGACAAACACATCCGCACAAAGAAGGGGGGAAAGGATGCAGTTCATACATAAAATACATTTATTGGATAATTCCTCTCTTCAGTAGTACGCACCTCTTTCGGTCCCTTTGTCCATACAGTATTTTCCAGTGCTATTAAATATATATTTATATTTGTGTTGTGTGTGTGTGTGTGGGGGGGGGGTGGGGGCGGGGGAAGGTGGGGCGAGAATGCCAGTCCAGGGGTCCCTACATGATGCCGCAGGAAGACAGAGGGTTGCCAATATGGCAGGTGCAGGCCGACTGACAGTACTGGCGCACGGTCTGGTAGCAGCTGCGGTCGGCGTCACCGCCCCACTGCACGGTGGCGCTGGAGTCAGTGGGCAGCCGGCTCAGGATGCTGGTGTTGATGGCCAGCGCGGCCAGCCCGTAGTCGGTGAAGAGCACGGTCTCGCGGCGGCAGGTGGGGCAGGAGATGAACTTGTACTTGGGGCAGGACTCATAGAGGATCTGCAGACACTCCTCACACACCGAGTGCAGGCAGGAGAGGATCCGGGGCCGCTTGCCCGCGAAATTGTAGGTGTGGCCGCAGGTGGGGCAGTCCAGGGGCTCGTAGGGCGCTACCGCGTTGGAGGCGGGTGGCGCCGAGCGCAGGACGTACTGGTTGACGATGACGTCCTCCATCTTGTAGTGGAACTGGCCGTGGTAGCAGAGCTCGGCCGCGCTGGTCTTGCGCTGGGCCAGGTAGCCCCGCTCCCTGCGGCTCGGGGCGGGTGGGGGCGGGTGGGGCGGCGAGACCAGAGACCTGGGAGGCATGGTGCCCACCGTCAGGTCCAGGGCCAGGTCGCTGCAGGCCTGGTTGACGATGACCTCCCCCTCGCCCCCGCAGTCCCAGGCCACCCGCGGCTGGGGGGCATAGCGGGGCTGGGTGACGGGCGCGGGGCACTCGTGGGGGAACTTCTCCGATTGGATGATCTTGACAGTGTCCATGGGGATGGTCACAGGCTGGCGCCTCAGGCAGGACATGCGCTCGGCTGGACGGGGCCTCGGCTCTCTCTAGCTCTCCGTGCCAGCCAGGGGCGGTGCTGTGTGAAGTGCTGCGCACGAGTCAACAGAAGGGTCCCTCCCGCCACGGTCAGCCATTTGAGGGGACCAGGGGGCGGATGGCTCTGTCCATGTTCCCCTCAGTCCCCCTTCCCGCTGCTCTTGCTCTGAGTCTTAGCGTGCGCCGGACGGACAGACAGAGCGCTGTGGGACAAACAGGCAGGCAGGGGGAGCCCAGAATCTCAGGGATTGACACAGCAGATTAAGCTCTCTGAAACACAAGATATAAAAGCCCTTGATGGTGCCCGTGGATCTGTCAGATCGAAGCGCAAGGGTCACAGCACTCAAACTTATCCGCTGCACCAGATTTCACACTGAGTATTTTTTTCGTAAACGTTAGTGTGGACACAGCACAAAAATTAATATATGCACCCTGTTATGTCACTTTTTCACAATAAGAGGCAAACAACCAGAAATTGTTTAACCTTTCAGCAGGACCATCTAAGAATTTTACATCATTAAATATCTGACTGTATAAATATGTACACATACACACATAGACACCATATTGATATGGACAGTATTATGTTCCCGTGGTCCAGAGACCAATAACAGGTTCTTTGAAAAAAGTTTTTTTTTTTTATAACCAATCTAAGAAGTATGTTGTATTTACGATGAGAAAAACTGATTCAGACGAGATTAGGGCAAGTCACTTCATAGATGTTTCCTCTTCCCTGATCCAAGTGCGGAAGTGCAAACTATTGAGTCTGCGTCTCCAAATTCACGTGCAACCTGAAGTGTGTTCCAGATATCCCGGCCCTTCTGGTAGTGCGCTGATGAGTTGAGGCTGTCGATTTGGGAGCTTTTTTTGGAAAGCGACAGCGACAGCACTACCCTGCCTGCACCAACGGTCCTAAATTCCTTAGGGACCCAGTGCCAGTCTTCCTTTGTTTACCAAGTAGCCAGACACCCACTTGACATCTCAGAAGCCCATCTGAGTCAATTGGAAGCTGGCCTCCTCTTCACCATTGCTCCTGCTCAGCCACAGATTCCCGAGAGCGCCCTCCGTGTGGCACGGCGGTGGAACTGCACCCCGAGGCTGTCTCTGAACGCAGCTGCCTGAAAATGGAAGAGGGGAAGGTTTTGTTTGTTTCGTCTGTTTGTGCTCACCATTCCACTATTTTGTTAAAGCTGGAAAACGTGAAAGGTACACAGGTACGTGAGAGGAATTTAAACTATCAAGGGCCATTTGAATTTCGCCAGCCCATTTTCAGGGGTGATTTTCTACAGGTGCGCTTTAAAGTTAAATGGCTATCCCTTCTCCAGTAGGGAAAACACAGTGTGTGAAACTGGGAGAGTACCAACTCACAGTGTATCCGGGGTGTGCGCGTGTGTGTGTGTGTTGCAACAGCAGAACCAGCTGCACTATTCAGGAGAACCGGGCGGGTGTGGGGCAGAGACAAAGGCAGCCATCCGAAAACAGAGCACAGCCCACTGCACCCAGCTGGAGGGGGGAAGCCGGTGCAGGTTCTGTGTCCTGCCAAACCGTGGCAGCCATTTGTGCACAAGCTGTCCGACTGCCTGCACAACCCAGTGCGCCATTCTCATCCTGTCATCAAGTGAAACCTGCCTCTGCTGGCACTGTTCCTTTTGGTTGTGCGTACATATGTGTGTCAGCGCGTGTGTGTGTGTGTGTGTGTGTGTGTGCGTGTGCGTGTGTGTGTTTGTGTCTGCTGGCACAATTTGTCCTCTCTCTATTAAATTGCTTTCATTAAAAAAATAAGGAACAAAAAAGGGAGGGCGACCTGAATGTTAAGAGGGACCGTGGCTTTCTGCAGGAATTTCTATTTATGGCTCTTATCAGACATCTCACACAATTGTGCAGGGGCTTCCTGCCTTTCCCTTGCTGATGCACATAAGTTGATAGGGCTGTTATGCCTCACAGCGAGAACTGTACTGCTCCCCCCACAAGCCCCAGAGACCGCGAGTGAACCTTTTTCTCAGCTGGACTAACACCATTACAACCTACATTTACCCCCCCCCATACGGTGAAAAAAACAATAAATAGAAGAAACAGCTCACTGTGTATCCACAAATACGCGACGGGAAAATCAATTCATCCGTTCCTCCGTGAATAGATACGTTTAATGAGGTCTTCAAAGCCCGCATGCCAGTGCCCTCTCTACCAGCCATTTCCGTCGTCTCCAGCCACGGAAAAGAGCACAAAATGAGAGCCAGCAGCTTGCGTCAGTCACGATTCCTCCGCGCATCCCTCCCGCCATTCACAGCGCTGCTTCTACAGTACCAGCGGCTCTCAAGCCAGGCTTTTGTGAGCACGAGTGTGAATTCGAATTCGGATTGAGTTATATTAGCATGAAGAGTGTGCTGCTTAAGTTGGAGGCACGTTCATAATGATCTTCTCTGTCTTTCTTTTTGCCCCTAATCTCAGGTCAGCAAGTTTTTTGGCTCCCATATTTTGGGTGTGCTGTCAGGGAGTATCCGTGCTTGGCAAAGGTACCATTCCGTCTGGAGGACTGAAGGGAGGAGGGTGCAAAGCTGCTTTGGTGCTCTATACATTCTGAACAGTTTGTTCTTTATGATGCTGTCTTAGAGGGGACAGCACAAAACACATAAACACACACACACACACACACACACATGTACACACACACACACACACACACTCGAATGCATGTACGCACACAAACATACACAAACACTCACACATGCATACACAAATGCACACATCCACACATGCACCCACACACACACATAAACATCCACATGAGCACGCACGCATGCGCATGTGCACCCACACACCCACACACACATACACATTCATTCACACACACGTACACATCGATGCCCATCCACAAAGACATGTGTGCGCACATACACATAGCAACACATAAAAACAAGGTGGCGGTCTTCATTATCACAACACCCTGAAGCTTTGACCTTTCATACTGTGAAATCCAATCCAATCTGAATACACCTCATGTGGTTACAAAATCAAAAACAGTCATTTACTAAATTTCCCATTTACATAAATGGCTTATCCCTCAAAAAGCCGCACAATACGTTAACACAGCTGTCCACAATAAGAAAGCCTCAGCTCATCTTATAATGAAACATTGGTCACAACAGCCCTTCACGCAAGGGTTTGAATGCATCTCCAATTAAGACATCCAATAAAGGACTAATGAAAATGAGAAGAAAGAAAGGCGACCACTCCAAATGAAATCAGGCAAACTTCCAGCAGATAAAACGGAACAGGGTGGCATTGGAGAGCTTTGTTTTTTTTGAAAGCAGCTCTCCAACCTCCCACCGTTCCACTCCTACCCTCATCCTTTGAACCCCCCCACAGACACACACACACACACACACACACACACAGAGCCCCCCTTTCACTGTGCTTTCCAGCACATTCCTTCACAATCTGGCCCGGGTGCATTCCACCTGCGCGGGTGCAGGGGTAACGAGGAGGCGGCAAGATGTGCTATCGGAGGCTGACTATCTCTCACCCATTTCCAAACAACACCCCCCGGCCAACTGGAGCCAGACTGAGCCCGGCGACTCATCTCCGCCTATCACGCAATCTGGCACAAACTGTACGCTGCGTTCCAGGTGGTGGTGGTGGCGGTGGTGGTGGTGGGGGTGGTTGGTGCTCTTGATGGTGTGGCGTGGAGAAAGGAGGGTGATCCTTTTTTATTATCTGGATGTCAAATGAGTTGCCATTCATCTTCCCTATAATTAATTCACAACCAGGTCTATTTGCCTTCTTCCTTTTTTGCCTGCCAACAGTGAACGCTGCACGGAAACTGGCATTGACAACAAAAAAAGGCAGCGGTGACGGTGATTGTATAAAGCATTTTTAAGATCAAATGCTTCATAGTGGTCACAGATTTGATCCTTTCTGCCCTCATGTGCATCCAGTGGAGATGTCAGATTATAAAGATGAATTGCCAAAACTGAAAGTAAAATCTATCGTGGAAAGAAAGGAATGTTTTTTTGCATCATAAGCGTCATTACAATGTAATCTGGTACTGATCGCCTGAGATGTAGGCACACTGACTCTAATTAGCAAATTTAGTGCAGTTTGTAGGAGTGGTATGGTAATTACAGCAGAGATGTGGTGGATTTATGGATTATGTAAGCATCAAGCAGGAAGCAGCTCCATTGCGGAGGAGAGGCACTGCATGGTTAGTATGGAGATGCTTTGATGACACTGATGTCTGATTTGTCAAACATGTCGATGGACCTGATATTTCAAACCAGATATCCGTCTCTCTCAAAAATCCCCTGCCTCAGATGGCTGCAAACCAGGTAAAAATATGCTTTAATCCCACAATTCATTGACAAAAGTGTACAATTCAACCATGGCTGAACAATAGGCTGTACAATTCTCAGTTTTACCTGTCCATTTCATGAATGTTTTCTCATTTATTCTCATTGTCCTTATTGTTGCTCATCAAATGTATACACATGCATACACATGCAGGTGCGTGCGCACACACACAGAGACACACGCACACAAACACAAACACAGCCCCATTCACATAAAATCCTTCCCTAATCTGACCTGCTGTTCAGTGTCCTGGGTCGGTCTCTTTTGGCCTGGAATCCTCTTCCTGGTTGGTTGAGGGACAAGGCTGGTGGATCTGGTCCTTTTTTTCAGAGTGGTCAGCAGTGGTGTTGGTGGTGGTGGTGACGGTGGCGGCGTTGCTTTGGAGAGAGGTCCCTGGTGTCTACAGGGTGTTACATACTCTGCCCCTTTGTGACAGTCCGTGTCTCGGGAGCCGCTCGACTCTCATTTCATGCGAGAAAGGATGAAAAGAAGAAGAGCGGGAGGAGGAAAGCGCGGAGAGAAGGAAAGGGGGAGATGGAAGAATGGGAATGAGCTGTCAGATGGTGATGCGTCAGACCGTTGCCTCTGGAAGGAGCCCGCCACAAATAGATCAGCAGCAAAACACAGCTGTCAGGCAGCTCTCTCTCCTCCTCCTCCTCCTCCTCTTGCTCCTCTCTCCGGTTGATTCTTCTGTCCTCTGCTGTCGCCCTCTGTCTATTCCTCTCCCTCTCCTCCGCGGATCCGTGCCACTGCTCCTTCAGCGAGGTCTGGCTGCTCTTCTCTCCATCCTCTCCAGCCCGGGGTTGTGTAATTTTTTGGCTCGTTGTGTTATCGTGCAGTCCTCTCCCGTCTCTCAATGGCTGCTCTCTCGTCTCTCCAGCGCTGGCACCCCCGCTGCCCCCTCCTCCTCCCCGGCTCGGCTCGGCTCGTCCCTCCGAAGCTGCTTTCCCTTCCCGTCTCACTGCTCGCCGTCAGCGCTCCTCATTTCCCTCTCCTTCTGCGTCCCCCTCCCGTCGCTCCGGTCAGTGAGCAGTGCTAGCGCTCGCGCGTGTGCCCCGTCTCTCAGCTTGATGAGTGCGTGAGGTGCCTGCGCGTTGTTGAACGCCGTCCCTCGCTCTCCCTCTCTCTCTCTCTTTCCCTCTCTCTGCAGTGTTCGCTGCAGTGCTACTGCAGACTGAATCACGTTTTCTCATCACCAGTGAAAATCTCGAGCCAATGAGGACTCTGCCTCCCTCACCCAACCCCCCCCTCCCTCCCTCCCTCACACAGCGCGCGCGCACACACACACACACACAGACATGCGCACGCGCAAAGTCGGGCCTCCTTTAACTCTGCACACACCGGAGGCTGGATCAGCAGACACCAATTATAGCCCCCTATAATCTGCCAGGCCCACTCTCTCAATCCACCACAGAGAAAAATGAAATGCACATATGTACATGTAAACACTCACTAAAAAATATCACCACGCTGCATGCCACACAAATGTACAAAACAGGGCAGATACGCCGGGCACAAAATCAACCTGCAGAGTGTGCAAAAAAAAAAATTCCACCACAGACACAAACACAGGTATGTTATTCATTTCAGCAACTGATTTTATCCACATTTTCTGATCCTCAGCATCTTGCGTGCTCATCTATGAATAGGTGCGTGTCTGGGATTTTATCAATGTTCCCGCCTGCAGGGCTCATGACACGACGGCTTGCTCCCCTCCTCTCCTGGTGTTGTACTGTGAAATGCGTGAGTGGATACACAGAAAGAGCATGTGACCGCACAAGCGCTGACTTTGACGGAGCGACCGGGGGGCTCTTATACAAGCCGCTGCATGCTCCCCCGCTGCTTTAGCACAAAGCGCCCTCTCCTCTTAATCGAGTCACAATTCACAGACGCCACCAGGCATGTGTGGCTGTGTGCACCTCCAGGTAAATCAGACCGAGAGAAGGACTAAAAATGTTATTACAATTGAGCTCAGCTGACGTCTGGTGCAGTGATGCAAACAAGCCCCGGGCAGTGACAGTGTCACAAGATCTGCACATTTCACAAAGTCTTGTCGAAGGAAACCGGCACCAACAACCCATGGCCCTGTTTACTGTAGGTGATTAGTTATTCTCATGTTTGTTGTTTTCATTGTTAAAAACGATGATTTCACATATGTGTCCACATGTGATGTGCATGATATTCAGAGCATTGTCCTACTGTCTTTCCACAGTATTTTGAATAGGCCAAATAAAATATTGCATGGGTATCTGATTACTTCAGAAATACAAAAAATAATAAAAAATCTCATAGAAAGAGATACCTAGAGAGGTCCTTTACCAGCCCACAATGATTTTACATTATTTAGATGGCTTATATATTACAATCCGACTAATTCAAATGTAAATAATACATGAGGCTGATTTGAATTAAACCTGTTTCCTTGAATTTTAATTCTTCAGCCTTCTAAGCGTGCCACGTTCTCACCTCACTGCCTCCTTTCTAATGGACTATGTTAGTATACCTACAAATTAATAAATGCACTCACATGCTTGGCCGCAATTTCTTGGCACTCTTATGCTTAAGACTGTACAGTACAGAATATTATTATCTGCATAGTCATATGCAGTTTCCCTAGCCACAGGTCTTCTGCTTAAATTATCATCAGTTCATTTTGCACTTAATTGCTCCAAATACTGTGTGTATATTAATTTTCCTTTACAGGCATGCCTTGCATTGACCTTCTGTTCACTGTCTGCCCCAAGCAGTGGTGGGTGGTTGCAGCTCTGCAAGCAAGATACATGCACATCCATAATATAAAGACTTCATTAAGGACTAAGGTACAGAGTTGTCCGCAGTAAAAGAGTCAAAAGAGTGCGGCTTTATGGGAATTTAAACTTCTATTTTTTGAAACTTACTAGTGATTCATTCTAAAAATGTGTTTATGCCCCCGCAGCTCTGCAGGGAGGTAGCTACAGGGAGCAATTTTGTTTGTTGTACTCTCTCATCCTGACAGATTGGTTCATGTAACATGACAACTGTGTTATTTCATATGGATGTGCACTCTAAATTTAAATGGGGGGGTAGGCTGACTGTCGATTTCTAAAGCAGTGATGGCTTGACCAAAGCGTTGTTAAGGGGAGACTATGTGACAGTGTGTCAAGGACAGGCACTTAACGGCATTAGCAGGGATAGCTCCTACATTATTAATCATTCATCTAGTTGGGTGGCAGGTTGCACCAGCATTTTCTTTTTTGTATCGGTCCTATCTGTTTTTGTTAGCTAGCTTTGCTAGCATCTAGAGTAAGGTTATTAATATTGCTTGCTGATGAAGCTGTGTTGACAGTATAAACATACATACCCTTCCATGCTTCATTATGTTCGTGCTGTCTTCTGAGTAATGAAGTAAACATGTTTTATTTTCAGGTTCATGTTTACCTGTTAGGAATTTAGGTTGGTGTTGAAAGGATCCCTCCTCTGACCCAAAATTTCCTATTACCTCAAGTCCTTCTCAACGTGGATTTGTCAATCACAAACTAATTCACAAATATAACCCCCACAGTTTGCGAGGGACTGCTACACTTACATGCAGTACATTTTCAAAAACTTGCAATCAAATTATCATAATAAAAGAAGCATAATATCCACCTTGACTGACATTTAAAGAAATAAAAATATATTTCATTCAATCCGCAGTTACAACAATGTATTTGTGTGTATGTGTGTAGTGGAGAGGCTGCTAGTCGGTTAGCTCACAGCAGAAAGAAACAGCAGTAGGTTGTGGTCTTGCAGTAGGATGATAACAGAGAGAAAATAGGAAAATGCAGTCTCCCTCTTCCTCTACACTGTTAAGCTGCTTTCTCATTTATTCCATCGTGAGACAGCTGAGTAATACACATCAATCTAGCCATGAGGCCACTGGCATCTTGCTCTCTTACTGTACCTAAATATAAGGCACTGAGGTGACTCTTTCATCACTTGTGGAGAATGTGTGCCTAAAAATCCAGCAGCCTGGAATAAGGAAATCTCAACTGTTTTGTGGACTTGTGATCACAGTCCACTCTGATTCAAGGCCTCACAGATGAAGAATGATGAAGGCTTTTACTGATCAGGGAATTCCTAGTGGCATCCATTGTCGCTATCACATTGTTGCTCAGTAAATATCTTCTGACACAACCAGCAAAGGAAATTCTTTTTTCCAGATGGCCCATCATGCCTTTTGAGAGTCAAGCAGCAGGCCACAAGAGACAAACTGCTCCAGTCATCCTGACAGGAAGGCATGGAAGAGGTGTATGCTAAATTCCTTTTGTTTTCATTCCTATGCCTGTCTGCTGTCACCTAGTACACCATTCACAGTGCTATCTGCAAATGTGAAAAGAGTTAAAATCTCATGCATTTGAGACTATTAACCATAGGTTTACCATACAATATTAGGGCTATTTCATGATCTATTCAGTGTGATATTTATTTAATTTTCTGAAATTAAACTCAACTAAACCTAAGACGAAATCATGTTGGGGCATGTTTATGGAAAGTTGTAGGAATTCAGCCATAGGGAAGAGCTCAGTCTGACCTCTGTAGGAGTATTTAAATATTTAAATATAGGCAATGAGCTCATGGATGGTGTTGTGACCAGAATACCCATTTCCATCCAATGTGGTGAAATTTTAGCATTAAACTCCCTTTACTAACACTTTCTGCATAATTTTCAGTGGTTTCATATCAAAACATACCACTAAGTATTGATGCTTTTCTCCAAACAGAATATAGCCTCCTGGTTTTTTTCTTTTCAAACTGATTTGAAATAAACTGAAATTAAATCAAATTCGCTTGGCGGTCTGTGAAGCACAGAGAGGAAAGGGTTACTTTCTCACTTACGTTCCAGATGTAGCAAGTATGCTTTGGTTACTTTGTGTTCATTACCCATGTGACACACATACACTGACCATGTATGCACAGCTTCAGTTTATAGGGCTTGTGCACGGTCCGCAAATCGGGAAAAAAAAAAAAAAAATCCAGAACCTTTGACAAGCTCCTGCTATAACACTACAATTTTGTCACTCTTATCACGAGTTATTATGGCCACAGCTGTGAAGAGCTTTTTTAAAAAAGATTGAGAGATATGCATGTGAGAGTTATGAAAACATATCAAAGTTTTTTTTTTTTTAAATAACATTAACAAGTTGGAAATAAACATGCAGCTGAAGTAGTTCAGAACATTTGGGGAACATCAAGGAACATTCCTCAGCAGGGTGGAGTCAAGAAGAGTTATGGGAAGCGCTCGTGGTAGTTTGTTCTGGTGAAGAATACAGACACGCTTGGTTTACATTGCTGAACAAGTGGTTGGTTTTATATACTCAGAAATCTCCATTTACTATTGATCTTTTTATTTATACCCATTCTAGTTATTTACTGCAGTACTTAGCAACATAGTAAGCCAAGTAATGGCTGCAATTTAATAAACTCCAGACATAACTGCAACCACAATTGCAGGAGTTGAATGCCAGACCCTATGGGGATAATGTAGACTGTTCAGGCTGAATTGTTGCCATACTACTTTATGTCCTGGCTGTTAGTGGAAATTATTATTTTTTATTTTTTTGCCCTTATTATTGGGTGTTTTTTTCTTTAACTTTTCAAAATCTGGCAAGTAATTTTAATGTGATCCTGCTTGTCAGACATATTTCATCAATGACTATATGCTTGTAGACATCCCTGCTTACTATAAAGGTAAATAGCAGGTTTGGCCTCCATTTGCAGAGGGAGAAATGTTAATTACAGAGCATTGCTCACCAGCCATATTTCATGGATGACTGTACACTTGGTGACATTCCCACTCAATATATAGATAATTAGCTGGCACAGTTCCCCATTTGTGGGTGAAGCATTGTGAATTACCAATTTGTTAGTTCTTTGCTAAAACATCATAGGATAACATGAAGGCTTGGAAGACCGCTTGGAGCATGAACAGCAGGTTGCCACTAAAGTGACATTGTTCCTGTCTGAGGTAGCGATCACATGGAAACAGGATCCACTCAGTTAACAGAAAGGCAAACAAACTCACCTCCCTTTAACTCACCCAAAAGTATGTATGTGTGTCATGTCCGCACCCGTGGAGCTTTGCAGGTCATTCCATGACTTCTTTACAATCTCACCTTCAGACAGACAAAGTGTATATCAGGGCTGGTGTGCAGCATAAACATACATCATTTAAACATTTAAACTTTTCTGTGTATTAGATTTTATTTTTCCTTTAGAACTTTGCCTTTAGAATCCTGATCACTACCTTCTACTAAGCTCAGCTACAAGGACATATGTACCATTCACTGTTGTGATGGTAGTAGCCTACTATAACAGTGATGCCAACTCCTTGCCTCCCATTGACACAAGACACCAAATAGAAGTGGGTAGAGGTATTTGAGAAATAAAAATGTCTCTTTTTAGAGATATTAAAGGAAATGTGTGATTAGATTACGTCTTTTGGAATTATTTATAACGCGCCCATGCTTATATTAGTTTCACTGGCACGGAATGAAGAACCACCTACATTGAAATGACACAATTTTGTAATCCCACTACAGCAGGAGGGTCTGATTAGCGGGCTATATTCAGCAGCAGTTGACACAGAGCTCGTGTCTTACGGTCGCAGTGGCACGCTGAACATCGCAGCTCACAGCATGATCCCAGATCAAAGATCTGTTTACTCGCAAATAAGCAACAGCATTCCACTCATGCACTTTTAGGGGAAAATTTTTGGACTTAAAAAGCAGGCAAATAAGAAGACACCACTAATATATTATTTAAAATGCATTGCAGGAAAAGATGACATTACAAGCAGAATTTCAGTAGCCCAGCCACATCTTTTCAGTCCTGTTCTGTGCATATATTGTATGAACAATTGTGATATGAAAATAAATGGATTAAGTAAATTGATGTTCAGTGTGTACAATGTTAGTGTTCATTTGTTATTTTAATAGCAAGCATATTTTTTTCCATACTTCACAGTTCCACTTTGTCATTAATCATTACTTTGTAATTATGTTAAAAAGGATACAGTAACTTGTTGCTTCTTTGTTGCAGATTTTGAATGAACTACTTATAATGCTTATACTCTGTGTCTCTTTGTGAGTGATTTCTTATCAGGCTCCCTCTGTAAAACAGAGAGGAACCAGACATTGCTGAAATTGCAACATCTTTATTGTCAAAAGTAGTCATGACAGTTTTGTCATGAAACACATTGTTGTGATGTAGACAGTACTGTTATAGTGAAACACTGTGGGGTCATTATAATTACAATTTTCCATCTGTAATGTGGCTTTTATGTTTCACAATTTATACATTGTATTCTATGTTTTCTAATCACTGTGCACCTGTGCTGGAGTGTGAAACATTGAGACTACCCTTCACATTTGGGCAATGGCTAAGAAGGTATAATATCAAAGGACTCCTCTTAATCTCAATTAGAATTTGTGAGTGGCTCTCACATCAACACATGCACACTTAATGGGTCTATGCATAAAACATGCAAAATGTCATTTCTGAATTGTTTTGTATTGAACGGTAGAAAACCTATCTAGGTGCCCTTCAGCACATGGTCACATTTTTGGTGTTTTTGTGTGTTTGGTTTTTTGTTTTACTCCTGTATTGGCAGTTACCTATACACTCTTTGTGAAGAATCTCCTGTCAAAATCTCTTTTATCATATTACTGATATTATAATATTATCATATTAATGCTTTTTCTTCAGTGTACATAGTATAATAAAGCCAATGGTATTGTCCTTGACAGTTTAGCAATGCTTATGATTTAACATGCACTCAACCACTTACAGCACTGGAACTTTACCAGGTTAACTGGTGAAGTAGTGAATTGTTGTAAAAGTGAACTGTGATGCAGTGGCACTCAAATCAATGTGTGAATATGTATGTATATATACATACATGTAACACCTGTACCACCTGATTAAGATAATGGGAAACATGCATTCAAACACATTTTGATCTAAACACTTGTACGTAAATGCTTAAAATTTGTTTCTTAGACCAATACAAATAGTGAGGTTGATGATATATATCTGTTCTTCCCAATAAATATGTACACAATAACCAAGTGTTTACCCTGCAAAAACCTTTCAACTAGTCAACTATTTTCAGCTGTTCGAGGCTGGTTTTTGTGACCTCTTCTGGTGTTATGGTTAAAGTTTATTCCTTTACATTATTTTGCAATAGTGTGCACTCATCTGTTGTTCTTCATGGGGTCCTGAATCTAAAATTTTCACATTCACTTTTATCCAATACACAGTAATATGACCTTTCAGAGAACTGTTGGGTACTTTGCTTGTAGGGTAAAGTTATTGACTGCAGGGGGTAGTAGAGACAGGGATATTGCAGCTATGGAAAGAACCACAATCATTGTGTCTGAGAAGAGGCATTGTATTGACAAATCCATTCAAACCGCATTTATTTACACATAAAATACCCACTCAGACATTTATTAACATGAAATAGAATAATACCTAAGAGGAATGAGGAAATGGCACAGTGCTGAACTTTGATTTAAGAGATATGTGCCCTTCAAACAGAATCTAAAAACTATGCCAGTTCACCTAAAAGGCTTTTATTGAGTTCATTATTTCCATTTATCCACCTGAGTGGCTGCTCTACAATGTTTTCACATAGTGAAAAAGCATTCCTTTGTGTTATCACTTTAAAATATTGCACAATGTCTAAATTTAAAACTACCTGTGTTGTGCATAACATCCCTGGGCTAAAATATTTTCTTTAACTTCTTTAACTTTCTTCCCTGTTTGGGATCAAATGTATAACTTTTTAAAAAGTTTCTACTTACAGGAAAGAGGCAGTCAGCGCTCTGAGCTTGTTAACTGGGCAGACCTGGTAGTCAGGAGTTTAAAGTCTCTCAAGCATTTTTTTTCATCCCATACTATTAAAACATCACCAAAAACAAGACAATTTTGTGTCAACAAGTAAAATAAGAAAACGAAAATTTACTTTTCAATTCTGACAGGCTGAGAACTGAGAAGAGAACCAATGCCCATTCCAGGATTCTTATTACTCATTAGGAAAAACATGTTCACTATGTACTAAGCACAGCGGATGCGTCCATGTATTGTTTTGCCCAGAAACCAAATAAGGTCACATTACTCAGACAGCGAAAGGACTGGAAACAATGGAATGACTGTAAATGTGCAATTACAATGGCTTTGCCGGTAAATACCAAACAAATTGTTTTAGCGAACATAAAAAATACACCCAAACTCTGATGACCTAGCTTCTATCAGAGTGAATAGGACAATCAATCACTTCCCAGTCAATTTTCTCTTATTGTCGCTTTACTCTATTCCACAATGTTTCCGGCATTTATTTCCAAAATAAGAAAGAAGTGGTTTATGACATAGTTTATGGCATGTTAATACAAATAAATAAACATCAGCAGAAAGTGTTTCTAAGGACAAACTTTACTCAGTAAAATCACTTGGGAGGTATTGTTTGAATAATATGTAGTCACTGTGCATATTTTAGCTCCCAAGCTACTGGTGAAACATGAAAACCAGAAAATACCATTAGCACCTCTGTGTGAAAGGGATACTTTAAACGCACTGCAAGCTGAGAAAACTCTTTTGTAAGATAAGACAGGAGAAGTTACACTGGCCTTCTAACTGAAGTCTTTGAAAAGGAGTTACAAGCTTTTTTGGGGAAAAAATATGGAGACAGATGTATATCTTAGCACTGTAGCACTGTACAGAGCAGTTTACTCCTGCATTAGATGATCAGAACCATGAATCCGGATTCCTTTTCAGTTATTCCTTTACAGTTATTTCAGTTAACTTCATTATCTGGAGAATAATACAAGATAGTGTTGCTACGAGACCCATTGATAGCAAAAGTAAGGACATAGGCTAGCCATAGAAGCCATGGAAGAACACTGCCACTGCCAGGAGGATGATGGCGTTGGCATTGACCACATTCCTCCACAGGGGGCGCTCCGACGTGTCTGTCAGCTTCTTCTGCATCTCAGCCTGCTCCTCGGGACTCAGCTTTGGGGCTTTGCTCTGCTCGAAGCCACAGAACCAGTTGTAGGCTTTCTTGCAGAAGCCCTGGTCCTCAGAGGGCTCTGTAGACATAAGAACAGCAGGTAAAGTACAGATTACAATGCACCCTTAAGTCACTTACCTTTGTTTATTCAATGTTTTCTTTTCTATATATACATAAAATAATGGGGAAAATGCATTCAAAGACATTTGACAGGCCACCGTGCTCTCCCGCCTGGACTATTGCAATGCCTTTCTTGCAGGCCTCTCAGCCTGCACCATTCAACTGCTGCAGCTCATCCAAAATGCAGCTGCTAGGCTGAGCTACAACCTCCCAAAGTTCTCCCGCGTCACCCCTTTACTGAGATCCCTCCACTGGCTCCCGGTCGCAGCCAAGATCCGCTTCAAAACTCTGACCCTCACCTTTTCTGTTGCATAAAAGACCGCCTGACATACCTCCAGGACCTCATCCTGCCCTACACACCTGCTCGACAACTTCGCCCTGCTATATCCGGATGCCTCGCTCCTCCCACCAACAGAACGAAAGGCCCACGCTCCTCTCAACATCGCTCTTCCATCATCGCCCCCCAGTGGTGGACTCCCCACCCCCTTGAGAACAACTCCTTCACTCCATCCTCTCAGACATGGGCTGAAGACACACCTCTTCAAACTCTACCTGGACTGACACCCTTGCCATTTGACCTTGTAAATCTAAGATTCTTGGCTAGTACTTGTAGTATCTCTTACGTTGTATCTGTAGTACTTTTTTGCCTAAGTAGTATAGCAGCACTTTATTGTCCCAGTGACTCTATTCGTTTTATGTAAGCTTAGATCAGATTAGTTCTGTCTTGCTACACTGACCTTGTGCTCAGCTTCAGCACTATCTGCATTGTATGACCTGTACACATCTTGCCCTTGTGCCTGTTGTTTGCCCACTATATGCACTTTTGTACATTGCTTTGGATAAAAGCGTCTGCTAAATGAAGAAATGTAAATGTAATTTGTGCTATTTCATAGTTTTGATGGCTTTACTATTATTCTAAAATGTGGAAAATAGTACAGATAAATAAAGAAAAGTGTGTCCAAACTTGTGATTGGTAATGTATATTCAAGCAGGCCTTCTGGAGAACAATAATAAAAAGGAAACACGTTGCGTGCTCCTTGCCAATGATTGCATGATTTGTGGTCACAGGTGCTCAGGTAACAGCCATTGAGCTAAGCCCAAGTTTTTAGTTTGTTTGTTTTTACTTGAAAAGTTCACAGTGCTATGTAACAAGCTATAATAGTAAGCAAGGCATAGTGGTATTCCAGTCAGTTGAGCAGAAGACTTTGGTGGCTGGATATCACATAGTTAAAAGCAGAAAGCGCTGTAGATGCATAACTTGTGCATATCATTGTACAGCTGTATTAATTTCTCACTTTCAAAATAATAAAAAAAAGACAAATGTCAAATTTATCATTAAAAATACTTGTGGGACCTGTTGGATCCTCTCTAACCAGAAAGCAGTGAACCCTCCATCTATATTTGCACCTCCTCTGAAATTATTGATGTACACAGTGCTTTAAATTAAGAAGGACAGAGGTATATGACATAGTGAAAATATTACAAAGTCTGTGTGTTTACATAGCTTTCATAAAAAGTCTGGATCTAAATGCAATTGCATAATTTAGCATAACTAATTTTTCATCATTCATTCTTTTTTTCAGGGTCAACAATAGCTGTTATGAATTGAAAATTTGAGCCCACTTTTAGCTTTGTTCTAAACCGCAAAAGTATGACTAATAACATGACTTGGAAAACAGGACTAATGAGTCATCTTGTTTAGATGTTTTCATCCACTCAGTGCTTTGTCAGATTTGGATTTAGAACAATTGAGTTTGTCCCCATTAAGCATTTTTATTTTTGAATTGAAAGAAAAATGAACAAATACTTGAATCACAATTATGTTATAAATTAATTAATTTTTGGCCAAAATAGTACAGTAGGACCTGAACAAACATAATGTGTTGAGTGGGAGCCAAAGTTCCTTTTCCAAACAGAACAAATGATTATATTCACTATAAGTGCACAAGCTGATAGATGCGTATGTTCTAAAGAGTAATAAAACATGTTTGTCTCCTTTATAGTCTTTCAAAATGCATTTACTGCAATGTGGTATTGTAAAAGAACAGTGATTTCTTGGAAATGAGGAGGGCTAAAGTCTATAACATGATAACAAAAAAGCTATGTACACACAATGTATCAATGAATTAGTCACAATGCCAGTGCAATCTATTGTGCCTTGATTCACTCTACAAGATAAAGAAGTCATTGACTTGCTTTACTGACAGCTGTGCTGAAATTTATAAATGTATTCATAGGAGAGCTTACCACTGCTGCCATTGTAGTCAGAACTGAAAAAGATCTTAGGGGTTTGAATACAACTTCACATTAAGGAAACAACATAATTGAACGTACAGTCCAATTAAACGGTATTAAACGGTAATAAAATGCAGATGCACACAAGGAACATAATGTGAGGAATCTATATTGAAATTACAATTGATATTAGAGTCTGTACATTCAGATCAATCTAGTGAATGTTCCCTTAGTGCTACAAGTGTAGAGTCAGCATGAAGAATAGAGGCAATTTTGATAGACACCTACTGTTCTATAAAACAGATGTAGTAAAAATCCCAACCCATGCTTTCAGGGATGCATTAGGCTAATATCCACATAAATATTCAATGAACACAAATAAAGGGCGATTCAGTTCTTGGAACATGTAAGTAACAGTGACCTCCAGGCCTCCCGTCACAAGGCCTTGCTTTGCCAGCAGATGAGCTCACAGAAATATGCCCAAAGAGGGCCTCCACACCGCCATGCGAAGGCTAAAAAATTATGCTCTGTTATAGTCAATGCACCACACAGTCCCATTCCTGCTACCCACGCAGAGCCAGTTAATGAGATGCCAGTTGCAATGCAAAAATGCAGATTCAATGCAGCCACAGTGAGTCTGAAGTTAATGAGTTAATGAGTTACGAGGAGTAGTTTCATAAAGCAGGCAATTATCAATATATCAATATATAAGTCAATATAAAGTAATCACAGAATGCAATGGCCAGCATATTGCCTGGCCCAACCCATGAAGACGCATGAGGAGAATGGTAATTAGAAAAAAAATATTCTGCTATGTGACTATGTAACGTGAGAACAGAACTTGGAATTTGGTATTGCATAAAAACAATGTTGCTCTGCACAGCAATAGACACGGCTAAAGGATTGAAGACAGCGCAGTAGTTGGAGGTGTGCCAATGAGAGAAAATGTCTTTTGCTGCTGTTAACTGTTTGCAATTCAAGCAAAAACATAGTTGGCAGTCCATCTGAAGAAATAACACACATGCTGTCATACCTTGAATAGGTGAATAAAAAACAAGTAGGAAGAAGGTACAGTATATTACTGAATTAGTAACATGGCAGAGCAGAATAGAGCAAAGGTAAACTATTGTTCAGAGTTTATGGTGGACTATAGCATAGTTATCAAGCTTATCCAAATGCCACTTACTTAAGTCAAATTTTTTTGGCAGTAATGATAAAGAGTTACCTATGATCTACTCACAGTAAATGAAGTGACTGTAATTTACATGAATGACATAGATCATTAAAATGAATTGTCAAATGAGTGGTAATATCAGGTCAGGAAGAATGAACCCATCAAGTAAGTAAATGTACTGAACAGCACTGGTTTTCATTTTTATGTTGTGCAACATAGCTGTCCGCTGAGATACATGCTGCGCATATGCGTAACGAGGCAACTTCTCATATTTGGCAGCATTATGTTTATGCTCCAAGAATCAATATGTATCTATATATATAAATATATAAATCTATATTTATATACTTTATATCTAATGCAGTATGTAATAAAACTACTACTTTATGGTTGTTTAAAGTTTAACAAAAGTGAAGGTTTATAAAGCTTCCACATGGTGCTCACTTTATGCCATACCTTGTGCTAATAAAAACAGCATCAATGCCTTTGAGAGATTGTAAACTTTCCACACAAATGCAACGTTTATACTTTAAACTGGCTCACAGGGATTCAACAGAATACTGAATGGAGCGCATCTGAAAACTTCCCTCCCGTTTTAGCACTCTCACCCAAATTATACATATGCATATGTGAATAAGAAATGTATCTAATCTATCTTGGGCAAAAGTACATGGTTATGCTGTCGCTGAGGAACAGTTAATAGTTGTGAATTTCACCCACCACAACTTGTTGTTATAATGTATTTTACCTTCACTGCAGTGGGGAGTGTAACTAGTGGTTGTAACCAGCAGTGTGGGGAAGTAAGTACAGTTTGAAAGAATCTGAAGTGCTTTTCACCTTCCACATCCAGGCTGTGGGAGTCTGCCTGTCCAGTCCAGTCGTCGGCCTCGAGGTCCACCCTCTCCTCAGTGCTGTTCCTGAGACTCCAGCATAGCCGGTACAGCTGGCACAGAGGGACAAAGAGGACAAATGGGGTGAGCAGTGTGGAGCAACAAGGAAGCGAGCAAGAGAGAATGTGAACACAGTACGTCCCATTTTCTCAGGTGCTGGAAGGAAAGTGGCACGTCAATGAGCTAAATCTTTTGGATGTAAGAAATGCATATGAAATGACTACAATAACTTTCTTAATGCATGTTTCGGTGAGTCGTGACCCCAGGATGTCTGCTTGTTAACGAAACAGTTCGATGACCAGCACATGACAGATATTGATTGTTTGTCAAAGGTTTGATGCTGGTACATTTCCCTGTTAATTTATGTGTTGCATGTAATTATTTAGTGAAATCACTATTTTTCTAAATTAATACAGGGAAATTTGCATTGGGGATTTATCTGATGGACATCCACCTTGGATAGGATAATCCCATGCGTACCAACAGAATCATTTTCGGAGGAAACAGTGTGTACTGTTGGTATAAATTTTAAACATACATCATACACCACACCTACAAAATCTATACATCTTCCTAAAGGTCATATGCAGTCGCATCTCCCCGACTGCACATGGACACAGAACATGTCACCCATTCAAGGCATACTGTGGGTGAACTGCACTCACATGCTTGTCATCAATGGGCTTGGTCATTAGGGAGATTCCCAGCACCAACAGGCAGGTGAGTCCAAACAGCAGAAGAGCAAAGTAGAGATAGTGCACGCCACAGATTATTTTGGGGCAGTTGCTGGGATTGACACAGCTGCCAGTTCCGAAGGCAAACTCTGCAATCATTCGCACCAGTCCAACGACCAATCCAATCACCAACCCATAGAATGCGCCCTGTGAAAGGGAAGACCATTAATTTTTAACAATATTAAAATAATCAGCTAAATGCCAGCAATTAGTTAATTACAAAAACCAGGAGTGGCAAAGAATGTGCAGTTAGTATTCTCATATACTGAATTTCAAAAAGGGACTGACTGTCTAGATGGCTTTAGATAATTCTCTTGGCATCAATCCATGATTATTCAAATTTAAACAAATTCTCCTAATCGAACTTTATATCCTCTACTTTAGCTAGCTAACAATGGTGGGCAACAAACTATCAATTTAGTTATTAACTTTTTTATTGGAAGGGGGAGAAACTAAAACTCTATGACAGATAAAGTCCTTTGGTTGAAGAATGCAGGCTACATGTTTGTCAAAATTGTGTGTTATTTCCACCTTATGCTTAGAAGCCAGTGTTGATTAATGAATGAATGAATGAATGTTGATGTAATTGTAATTGGGCATCTATGTGATATTAAAGGGTTTTGTCTTACATGAAAACATATGGAGCAGGGCAAGTAGATTTCAAAAGGAAGTGACACTAAGGACGTAGGGCTCATTTGTGTTGCAATGAAAGCAACAGTCGGTTTTAAACCCACAACGTACCGGCTCATTGACACGCTTGCAGAATATGGCAAGCAGGAAAACTGAAGCAATGGGTGGGCCAAGGTAGCTGGTAATGGACTGGATGTAGTCAAAGAGCTGGCCGCTCTGGGCTGTCTGAACAATGGGAATCCAGGCGATGCTCACCCCGATCAGTGCCAGGATAAACAGCCTATCCATGAACAACCACAGGCACAAACAATTTCACATATAAACCCACACATAGTTAAATGTATGTAAAGCACAGAGAAGTTTTCTCACACAACCACAAACATACATGTGCACACAGACACCTATACTGTACCCTCACTGGTACACTAAACACAGACCCCCTTGCAGCATGTGTCAGGTACCTGCCAGCGATCATCAGCTCTCTCTCAGAGGCAGAGCGGCGAATTTTGGTGTAGATGTCCATGGTGAAGAGGGTGCTGGCACTGTTGAAGATTGAGGTCAGTGAACTCATAAGAGATGCCAACATCACAGACAGCATCAATCCTCTAAGACCTGCGGGGAGAGAGGAGTTATCACAATGGAGGGAGGCAGACAAAAAAAGACATTGTCACGCAAGAGAGATTTATTTGGTAAAAAAAAAAAAATAGACCATTATATGCGTCAAGAACGTGATACTGGAGACATAAATTAACTTGCATTTGTGCTATGCCACGAGAGTACTTCTTGCATCACCTATGTACTTTTTACTAGCAAATTACCATTCCAGCTTTCCGTTCAGTGTATACCTTGATATCAAAGGATTGTGCAGTACCTCTGAATATGAAAAAATTAAATTATAGCACTTTGCTAACATTTACATTTTCGTGAAATGTGACGTCATTCCCTACTATGCCTGGCACAGTTACTGTCTATTGTATAGGTTAGCTGTGAAAAACACTTATATGATGATTGTTGCTGTATGGTGAGAGTCCTTTCTTTGAGGAATAAAGGGATTTGGCCCCCTTGAGCTTGAGTGGGTATCAGAATCCTTGTCTAAAATTGATGTTCGTCACTTCCAGCCATTGAGAGCTCCTGGGCCTATTAGTAATATCTGTCTTCTATATCTGTTAAGAACATAGTCATATTACAGATACCTGTGACAATAGGGGGAAATGAATTAAATCTGGGGGCTGAATGCATCCCAGTCTAGCCAACATTTATCTGTCAGCACAGCATAAGATCACTTCAGTGAGGTGCCAGGGGTCAGAGCAGTCAGGTGAAAACTTCTGTGGGACCCTCAGAAAAGTGAACTTGGAATAACATCATGCCAAAGTAAAGTGTGGTTGATTTTTTATTATTTCTAATATATGTATGACTGTAGAATGCAATTTCCATGAAAAGGAACATGGCATATGTACACTAGCAAAGGACAAAGGAATAATCACAACGCATCATTTCAGTAAACAGGAGACCTAAGAGGTGGACACAGCCTGCGAGAGTTAAGCGAGCTGTGCACTAACACCAAAGTGCAGGTGAGGCTGTGTAGCACTGTCACTGTGCATAAGTGTGTTGTTTGTACACAGTTCTCTCTCAATAAGTCTACAAGACATGTGCACCCACTTAAGACTTAAGATACAATCCCCTCCCTGTCTCCTTCACTCCTATTAGCAGTAATGACTAGCTGCAGATAATGTAAAGCATGCTATGCACACCGCTGCTCCATTGGTTCCAATCATACAGAACAAAATTTGTAACTTCACACATGCAAGTTGTCATGATATTAGGTTTTGGATTTCATTTTCTTTCTTCTTTTTTTCCCTTGACTTTTGATGTCTTCTATTTTTTAAGCACTACTATTACTGTTGGTACTGTTACCGCTGCTAATAGTGCCATGTCTACTGCTGCTACAGCTTCTAATAATACTGCTGCTACTGACTCTGCCATTTTTCCTGCCACTTTGTGAGAGAGGATCTATCCAAGGAGGAAAGGAGATCCTTGAGAAGTATAAAATCACTTTATTATCTGAACTCATCTGCCACGCATTAGCTGTATGAAGGTACTGTATGAATGGTGTCCTGGATGGCCTACCTTGTGGCATGAGGTCCACCACCAGCTTAGGGTAGGCAATGTTGCTGCATCCCACACTGGCTTGACAGTATTTCTGGCACTCCTCTGGGACCACACAGGCCACCACATCTGGAAAACAAGACAGCAGGCATGCATCTGTCAGAACTCATCATACAACATGTCTGTTCCCCTGAACACTGCATCCATCTTTAACCTGCTGCAAGGCATACTGTATGACAAGTATACTAAACTGCTCTGATTTCACAACTGTAGGTCTAGTCTGCAGTGTAGATAAGTGTTTCTAAATCCTGGTCTGCGGGATCCAGATACATCCTGCATGCTGGTTTTCATTCAATTCCATTCGTGTGTGTGTGTGTGTGTAATGTTTTTAATGTATGTCTGATGGGCAACATGCAATTTGTTGCTATGCTGTGCTGGTGAGTTACCTATCGAAATGTACTGTCCTCTCTACATACCAAGCATCATGTGTCTAAGACAAATTTCCTTCACAACAGTAAAGTTTATCATGATAGATGTTTATCTGCTACAGATTGTGCTGTTGGATGAATGTCAGCACTGACAAACAGACTCATGACTTCAATTCATTTGTGCTAATATTTGCTGCTTAAACCCTGGAGGTATGCCCATACAGTATTTAGT
This sequence comes from Megalops cyprinoides, assembly GCF_013368585.1. NCBI lineage: Eukaryota > Metazoa > Chordata > Actinopteri > Elopiformes > Megalopidae > Megalops > Megalops cyprinoides. Next base: position 28,417,467 of record NC_050587.1, read on the forward strand.
TACCAGCTCTATGAATCCTACTTCCTTGAGCTCATGAAGACCAAAAAGCAGCAAACACCCTGGGTCCCCAGTACCAAGACCAGAAACGACTTGTCTGGACGTATGCCCTACCTCCATGGTTTCCTCCATTTAGGAGGATACTCTAATGTGGATGATCTTTTGCATTCTAGGTGAATTGCATTTGTGTCTTTCACCAGCAGGAGCCTATGGAGTCTTACGCTTATGTTGCTCTGCAGTGACCTGCCCCTTAAGTGGCTGTTTCCTGACTCTTGCCTGGCTCCTCCCTCCCCATGGCCATTATTCTGACCTGTGTACAGAATCCTGCTGATCATGCCAGGGAACACCATCAGAAACATAGGCAGCAGCTTCAAGTAGCCACACATGATGCAGCCAGCCTTCACGTGGGACATATTCTTAGCAGACAGACAGCGTTGCACAATGACCTGAGGGAGGGGCAGAGGCAGTGGTATGTTAGTGGGAGGAAGACAGGCAAGCGGGGTCAGAGGAAGAAAGCAGCACAAGCAAGTGTGACCCAGTGATCTAGGTGATGGTGTGGGGGGGTTAGCTATGTGGTAATTTCGCTGTGCTGTAGATAGGGAGACCGGTTTTAGATTTCCAGCACTGGCAAATAAACTTGTTCCCTCCTCCAGAAACTCTGGCAGCAAGAGGGGTAGGAAGGGAAGGAAGCAGGAAGTGAATGGGCAATATTGCTGCAGGGCAGGGTAGGGCAGGAGATGGAGAGAGAGCAGGAAGGAAGGAGGGTAGTGAGGAAAACAGGCTGCAGTAGGAGTACAAAGGTGGGAACAAGGCAGACAGGACTGGCTGGGTATTGGGGTTGAGGGTGGGGTGGGGTGGGGTCACATGCCACTGCTAAATCCATTTTAAAATGTTTCCCTGTGAAATGTAGTTGTGCTTCCTCAATTTTGACAATTATTCTGAAAACATAAAAAACCATGGCCAAAACCTCACTGGGATGAAAAGGAAGAAGCTTTGAAAAAAATAACAGAGAATGCACATTTTTCTGCACATTCCTATTGAACATGGGGAAATTTATGATGACCCAACAGAGCTGCCAGCATTACAATTTCATATTGAACACAAAAATGCGTCCCACTTCCTTTTGGTTTATGTTACTGAACTATTGATATTATATCATCTGCACACAGCACTCTCTTAAACAATGTGCAGTGCTACTCTAGATACAATACAAAAGATATTTAATTGAATAAAAATCATCTGTTGGCAGTTTTCAATATTGTTTTTAATAGTGTGCGTTTGTGTGTCAAGACCATGCATGTGTTCCTGCCCCCTAAGGACAGCTGGTGTGAGCAGTACCTGATCAGTACACCAGTACCACGTAGCCAGGATTGTGAGGCCAAAGATCAGGCCAGGCCAGGGCATATCTCCAGTGAGGGGGTCTCGGAAGATGTGGAAGGCGTCCGGTCTCGGGGTGTAGCAACGTTCGCTGATGTTGGGATTGATAACCGTAGGGATGGCCTCCATGTACTTTTTCACAAAATTGTCATAACCCCCGACCTCAGTGAAAGCTGCAGAGACAGGAGAGATTTTGCGTGTCACTGTGATGTGGCCGTAATTGCCATGAGAGAGAGGTGGAGGCAGAGGGGGAGGAGTGCTCACCGAAGCCCATGAGGATGAAGGAGCCCACCACCATGATGATCGTCTGCAGGGTGTCTGTATATATGACAGCAGCCAGGCCTCCTGCACACACAAACACACACATACACATACAGCAATTAGTAACACATAGGCATGAAAAGCATACGAAATACAACACAGATATAGCCATAAACACAAGGAAGTTGCAGTGAGTAAGTTCCCCTGCCATGGCTAAGGGGTTGCTTCAACATGTCAGTACACTTTTCAGGGCACCACAGTTTTGTTTGTCTTCCGCAAACTATTTGCATAACCTGATGGCAGCACATATTGTATCTTTCAGTGCTTTCCACCACAGCAACAAGGTATTTCCATTCCTGAGTTTAGCTGTATACATAGGCGGTGTCCATGCCATGACACACCACATAATGCTCCACTAGCTTTGATTTAGGCTGGGGAGTAGTCACATACCCTAGCACTGTCTAAAGAAGCCATCAAGCTTCGCTCTGTTAGCTTTTCAGGCCAGTTTCATTCCATTTTTTTCTGTTGTTGCCCGCATTCAAGCAATTCATACTGTGTACACACATAGTCATATTCAACACAATAAAAAATTCACTTTGCAATCGACAGCCGCTCTCTTATTTGTTTTTTGTTTTGGGGAGGGGTGCTCTGTTTGAGCAGGACATACCGTCTACCACGCTGGTCTTGGACATAAGCCCAGCTGTGCATGTACTTGATTGTTTTGGCAAATCAATCCTAACAAGTTAATTTTTTTAAGCAAAAATACACTGGTTTGGTTTATATCCACCTCCAGAGCATTGTTATTTTTTTGTATCACACAATACAATATGCATCAATATATGTGTAAAAGTGAACATCGCCAAAGGGCATTGTGTAGCTGCCAACTGCGTTCAAATAAAGATCACGTATTGATATGTTGGAGATAAACATAAGTTAAAAGCTTGCTCTTATCAGAGAATACAGCAGATTGACTGACATATCATGTGCATTAATGCAAATGAAAAAGAGAATCAGGCTTAATGACAGAGCCATACATGGAGCGTATCGTGACATCTGACAGTGATGGAGTAAGATTCATTGCTGATTGCCATGGAAAAATAGCTTGAGGTAAGCAGACAACTTGTGAGTCAGGACAGATTGTTTTTGAGCAGTTTTCGATTATCGTATGCTGATTTCAGTGTCATAAACAAAAAGGACAGACTTTACCCTTTTAGACTTGCCTTACTGTGGAGATAAGAATACTGTACTGGAGATTACAGGAGCAATTATGCCTTTATTGTCCTATTACCTACTGCCTCACTGAAGCATGGGTGTGTTTCTATTGGCTGAGAAATGGTATGTCTGGCCCAGAGTGTTTCCTTATGCCTTTTCCCAAAGGTGTGCTAGACAAAAATGAATGACAGCATGACTCAGTCCTTTACTGAGGCTACATAAATTTGCTCAGTCCCCTACACATGGGTAGCGTTGTCTACACAACACAAGAGACACAAATAGCTCAAAACAGATGAGACAGACACAGGCCACCTGAATGCTTGACCTAGAACATACTGTGAGATGAATGAAGCCTACACTCATCTGGGTAACACTCACAATCCTAATGTTGCAGCCTAAAATTTAATTCTATATAGTTGTGCCATAGTACTGCTGTGCTAGCTTGAAATTAAGTTATCCATGTTGTTATTGATATGAATCAAATCTGACTGATACCTGTTAAATTTGGCAGTTGAGATTTATAAAGCTGTTGGAAAATCAACCAAAACCAACCAACACTAATGCTGCATTCACATCATATCAGCGTAATTGTACAAAAGTTGTTCTAATCCGCAATTGGTAGTTGGAAACTCAGGTATCATCTCTGAGCCTTTCTGAGGTTTCTCCTACTTCCTGACCTTTGATGTCATATACCATGGAAATATTAAGACGAATGGCCACAATTACAGCCATGGCTAATAACAAAACCATAATTTTACTATAGTTAATTTTAACTATATGTAGATATACTTTTTTATTTATTTGCAGACCTGCAATATATATTTATGCTATTGTTAGTAAGTTGCTTTTATCCAAAGAATAACAGAATCATTTGAAAGCTAACAGGTTAACTGTATCACACAAAATAGCTTTCTTTACTCCTTGATGTCCTTCAGAATGAGGTAATATCTATTAATTGTGAATAATCTGATTTTTACTGTCACAAGCCTCAACAAGAATTTACAAATGACCTCAAATTTCCAGTTTTGACTATTCCTAAAAAGTTGAAATCGCATGAACACTTGTTGCTCCGAGCTGTCACTCCAGGTTGTCAAGTTGTCTCACCAATTACACCGAGGTGAAGTGAATGCACCCAAAGAGCAATTATTCCAACCCTAAATATATCCATGCATATATCTGTAGACAAGTATATACATTGTCCTCAACATGCTGGATTTGTCTTTTTAGCTTTTTAACTCAGTGTTGTATATATAAATATATAGTGACAATCCAATATATAGTGTAATAGTGTAATTGCGTAATAAACATAGGAAGAGGAAATGAGAGAAAGATAGGTACACAGATGGGCAGATCTGCGACAGAGGGAAGGCCAGCTGTCAGACAGAAGGACCTGTGACAGTGTAGAGAGCGGTGATCAGCAGCAGCAGAATGACCGCCAGATAAATGTTCAGCCCCAGGGCCTGGTTGATGAATATTGCCCCAGAGAACATGTCCGCCTGAAGGAGAGAAGAGAAATGAGGGATGCTGAGATGGAAGAGGCACACTGTTAATGTCTTTGAAATATTAAATAATGGCATTCAAATATCAGTACTACATTGCATAGAGGGCATAATGTAAAACATTACATGTATGTAGGCACCAATGCAGGGACTCACAGAGATCTTGGTGAAGACGTATAGGAGCAGGGAAAGTACTGAGAGGTAGATGCGTATGCGTTGTCCCCCAAAGCGCTTCTTCAGGTACTCAGGCATTGTTACAACCTAGGCAGATCCAGCAGAGCACAGAACCTGCGTATGAGTCTCACAAAGAGCACACAGATACAGGTGACGAAGCACACACGTGGAACTCAAAAAGGAAGTGTGTACAACTACACATTTCCTAGGGCAAAAATGGGCACACAGAGGAAATGCAGGCATTGGTAAATGTGTACACATACAAGCAAAGGAACACACATGCACAGACATAGACACACACACACACACACACACACACATACAGGTACTTACCCCAGCCTTAATGTAGATGGGCACGAAAATCCATCCCAGGATTATCACCACCACAAGAGCCTGCAACACAGTTTCACCTCAGTCTCTGCTAATCAGACTCTCAATGATACAATCAAGACTTTGAATACTGCCACCATTATTACTCCTACAACAGTAATTTTACAATAAAATGACTTCATTAGTCACTTGTGATGGCACTCACGTTCCACTCAAATCCCCCAATGGCGATTCCAGCGGCAGCGCCAGTCCCAGCCAGTCCCACAAAGTGGCCACTACCGATGTTACTGGCAAAGAGGGATGCGCCAATCTGCAGAGGGACACAGATCAGCCATTTTCGGGGAAACAGAAACGCAGGCAATCTGTTTATTTAGGAGTCATGTCACACTGTATATTTTCATATGGTAGCCGCAACTGAAATATATATATATATATATATATATATATATATATATATATATACATATATATTTCAGTTGCGGCTACACACACAAAAACATATTCTGGGCAGTAATCGGTGGACATACCTACTCCAACCCATTTTATCCTTTCTGTTTTCAGTGCTCCACTCCATGCATTATGTCAGAGTGAATTTGCAATGATGAGATGAATAGAATCAACTGCTATATATAGTAGATTAAGGATTAAGGAAGTTACAAAACCTCTTTTCACATGAGATCAGGTTGTTAAATCCCCTATGATACTGGTCATGAACCCTTGGAGTAGTGGAATCTGTCATTACCAGCAGTGTTTTGAGGCCATGATAGGAGGGCCACAGTCCTTTCAAAATGTTTTTAGAAACAATGACTACAGAGGATGGAGGGGAAGCTGATAAAGGTGATAAATACATCCATTCTCATTGTCTGCTCTCCTTTACATCTGACTGTTCTCTTTAGGGTTATCCCTTTATTATTTTCCCAACTTGCTTTCTTCCTTTTCCTCACAAATATAATCTTTCTTTCCTCACTTCTTTGTCACCTCTTTCCTGTAACATTCCCCCTTCATTACATTTACATTACATTATTGACATTTAGCAGACGCTCTTATCCAGAGCGACTTACATTGGTTGCAATTTTTTCACGTTACCCATTTATACACCTGGATATTCACTGAGGCAACTGTGGGTTAAGTACCTTGCCCAAGGGTAGTGCCCCAGCAGGGAACTGAACCGGCAACCTTTCGGTTACGAGTCGTGCTCCTTACCACTATGCTACACTGCCCCTTCATCTCCTCCCCCTCGCTCCGTAATGAGCCCCACTCACCGGCCACCACACCATGCTGCGTCCTGCCAGAAAGAACCCGCCCACCGTCCCACGGTTGGTGCTTAGCATCGCCTGTCAGAGCAAAGAAGAAGAACCATTTCAGTAGTTTCCTCCAGCATGTAGCAGCAGTTTACCTCTGTGCAGTCATGTTATTATAATCGACCTGAGCAGCAACACAGGCAATTTTGTAATAAATAATATATTATAATTGCTTCACCATGACTTAAAGCAATAGTATGTTTTTATCCCTCTTCAGGCTTCAAAGGATGACAGAATATAGGTTCTGGCAATAGGTTCCACCTAGCTGTCAGTACTTGTGGCCAAAGTCATCAAATAGGGAGAAATCAATGGTGTTTCGATGCAAGAAATGGCTTCCACTGAGAAATGCTCTGTGAAAATGAATGCTCTAGTTCTTGTGATTGCATCATATCATACAGGTCTGTAATTACAGCTTGCCTATAAATGTACTTGTGTTGAATGACTGGAATGGAGCATGCTGTTGATGCGCTTCATATCTATGTTTTCATTATAAGAGCAAATGACACTGTTGGTTGTTTTCTGTTATAATGTATAGTCTAGTACCATATGCTCTCTGAAGGACGCACATGCGAAGAGTCATTCTGACAAACCTGGACTGGTTGTGACAGGAGTTATGAACATCAGCCAGAACTTGCAGACCAATACAGTGAAGTGATAAAAATGAATAGAGTGATTAAAGAAAAGTGCAAATTGTATAATCCTGCAAAACTACAGCGGTTTCAAAGTGATCCTCAGGAGAGGAGCTGCATCTGCAGGTTATGTTCTGCAGGGGTTGACAGAGACAAGAGCAAAGACATGACCTACACCTTTTGGCAGTGACATACTGCCAAATATATACAGCGGTATGCTGATCACTGAACACAATGTGAAGCCAAGTCCTCAAAAACATCCTGGAATTCAGATTGTTACTGTTTGTTTGCCTGCACAGTTTTACATCCTCTCTGTTTTCAATGACAGTGCAAAGGTTTTTTGTAACCTCTTTTTGTCAACATTTTGCCTTCTTTTGGTTCACCCAGACATTAATGTTTCAGGTATATTGAAAGTGAATCATTGGGGGAACCTACTCATGCATTACACAATGTAAATAATGCATCTGAGTAGCTAAAACAGGAAACATGCTGATATAGCAATGTATTTAAAGCATAAATGTCATAAAGATTTTTAAAGTGAGAAAATGTGTGAAAAGAGACTTAACCTTTCACAAAAAATGTCTGTGGAAGTTTCATTTTAAATGAATCCTCAGGAAACATCTTGCATTGTTTGATATTTAAAAATGTAAGCATTTTTTAAATTATATTACATCTTTACATGCTAAATGGATTCATTTGTCATTGTTGCTGTAGTTATGTATAACAAGCCAATCTATCTTCTGTATTTTCTCATTGCAGAAAAAAAAATAACTCTGCTATTTACCAGTGCATCTTTCATAATGCCAAGATGCTGAGAACATGTCTGACAGTTAATTGTGTTGAATTTTAATTAGTGTGTGCACAATACAAAAACACTGATGGCTGGACAAAAGGTGGCCGGCCTATGGACAGTAATGTTAACCAGCAGTTAAACAGAAAGAGAGCAAGAGCACAAGAACTCAGGAACTCCACTGCCACTCTTTTAAACTATTCATGAGAAATGTGAATTAGCACTGCATTCCAGCAAAATGACCCGGTGACCAAATCCTGTTTTTTCCAGCTTGACACTTTATCTCCGATGTATTACGTGATACGCTGTGCTGAAAATGTCCTTGTGTTTGTAGCCCTTGTGACGTGCACTTTATGTGTGTTGTCATGATGGCCTTGTAAATCCCCCAAGATACTATGAAAGAAATGAATAGATACAATATTGCATCAGAGCAAGCTGAATTCTCATGTGGTAGCATGGCAGATCTAACTGAAGCTTGTGTGAGTATGGGAACACAACAGGGAAAAAGCAGTCAAAAGCAATGACAGCATGCACACAACAGTAGAAAACTGGCCCTTACAATATCACAATTTCTCTATAGCTTCAACCCCACCTCTATGCACCTTTGAACACAAACCAACAAATTCATTTTCCTCTGCGGTAAGTGAGCAGTTTTTCTTTTGAAATCATTAATTAGAACCATAGCTCTTCCTATTCACTTTTAAGACTCACCAGAATACTGCCAATGCAGTTCCGATGCAACCCAAAAAATAAATGAATGAACATGTGACATACACTGTTACACATCCTACCCATTTTATAGTATTCAGCAACAATTTTTAATTATTTAATGGTCATACCCAATAAGTAAATTGTGGTTTTCCTACAGATAATAAAAAATCAGGTATATACATAAATTATGTACTATATGCAGCAGTTGTTCCATTAATTTAAGTTCCATTAATTTTTGTGGTAGCACAGTTTTTCGACCTCAAACTACTACTCATGCACACATACACATTTTCTTTTGGCTCGATAATTATAGATTCACTTTCCAGATTCTTGTTTTTGTTATGGAAGTCAGGGAATAACTGGTGCAAGCCATTTCAATCATTCTTATGGAAATTCTAGGTTATATGGTTGTTTTTTCAATGTCCCTGGAGGCGAAAACTGTGTACTCTGTGATGTTGACCAAGGTTAACTATTGCCAAGCCAGTAAACACCACTGTTAGTCACAGTAAAGTTGCACACCGGCAAACTGGAAGATTCAGACTCACCCATATTCCAACAGCCAGGACTACCAGAAAGTAGATCACAATCACTGAAATATCAGCTGGGTTGTTTATGGCCACGGTCGCATTGTTGCTTCTTTCTATATTACGGACCCAGGAAAATCCAAAGTACTCCTCTGCCATTCTGCTTGTTGATTGTTGTAACAGGGGATAAGGAGCCAAAGTACCACACTCCCCTGTTCTTATATATTGATCCAGCAGGTAACCCCTGTGAGTATAATGTGAGTGTATGTACGCTTGCGTGCGCTCTAATGAGAGAGAGAGTCAATGATAGTGTGCTTGGAAGTGTGCATGGATGTGTGTGTGTGTGTGTGTGTGTGTGAGTGTGTGTTAGTCAGTGAATGTGTACTAAAGCAAACCCCAGACTTATTAATGATCAACTCACCAGGAAACCTGTCAAGGAAAGAAATGTGTTACCGTAAAATAAATCAAGTAAAAAGGTCGGCATTTGGGATATTTTCTACACAACAGAGGTCATCAAGCTTATGCGTAAGTATGAATCATGCTCTTGCAAAGTTCAAAATGTTTTTCATGGAAAATTAATGCAGGAAACAAACATTCAGATCAGCATTTACGATGTCGTTTTCACTTGGTGGAAAGGCTAAAGCCAGCATACAAAGTGGGTGACCAAGCCCACATTGAGAATATCTGGTGTAGACAAAGTAATTTGTGTGGGCCTTTGATGTGGGTGAGCATTTCTTGCCTCTCAATCACTAAACTTGGGCACTTCAGCCCAAACTTGGCTGAGAAACAACTATATAATCTTGGGCCCTTTTCACAAAGGCATGCCAAAAGAAATGTTATCAGGACACTTGGGGACTTTGACAAAAAAGAAAAGTTCTTTTTTTCGCTGATATAATGATATGATGGTGGCCTGACCAAAGAGTTCATTACTGTTTCAAATGCATTATTATGCCTGCAGGGTTTGTGGTTATGTAATGTAATTGCACATAATGTGCCGTCAATGAGTTTTGTCAGATATCCACAATCATACAGATGGCAAAAAGAATAAACTCTGAGTTCTAATTTTCTACACATACATGCACACACACATGCACACACACACACATACACACACAGACACATGCAAGAATATATATTGATTTATCTAGATTGAGTGCACTTGAGTATTTCATATTCGTTAAGCTTTGCTGTATTTTCCCCTTTTTGCATAAAACTCACCACACTTAGATTCAAGACTGTATTTTACCACACTTATTTAAGATTTAAACAATTCAGGAAATATGAATGTCCACACAATCAATGCATGAAGGTTGCAACTGATGCAGGGATAGTGGTACTTAAATTTGGTTTGGAATCTGATGAAGGGATTGCACCTGGCCACAGGCTGGGGGTGTTAATCCCCAAATTGGACATCATACAAAGAAAAGACACAGGTGTTGGAGAGATGCTGTGAACAGCTGACACTGAATAAACGTAGGAAGTGGGATTTCTATAGCTGTGGATATAACCGGTTTGTGTAAATTCGATTGATTGCATAGGAATTGTATGAAAATTCTCCTCCCATATCTTCATTTGGAACTGCAAATAGTATTATCAGAAGCTGATACACCAGAGTCAAAAGAACCACTGAGAACTGGAGTTTGGAGTTAATATATTACACTGAGGCTATGAAGACCATGAGGACTATGAGGATCAAATCTGTCAAAATGAAAAATAAATACATTTTCTGTATTAATGTTGCTTCATGGTTATTAATTAGTTTGTTTGTTTCCAAGCCTTTTATTTCCATTTCCATCTTGCCATACAATTCCCACTGGTCACTGATTCACAAGTGGGCCACTGCTGCTATACCCTTGGGGTATTTAACCCGACTTGCTGCAATAAATACTCAGCCATATGAAGTGACAATATGATAAAACTATAAGCTGTGTACAATAAGTCACTATAAATAAGACCAACGTAATATACAGTCTTCCATCTTCAAACCAAATGACTCAGTTAAATTCTGCCTGACTTCCAACTAATCATACTCTATGAAGAGAAAAACCGTATTCCTAAAGTTGTCTGATGAGTTTGTTAACATAATTTGTCACCAATTATGTGACAACCCGGTAATCTTTACTTTTCAATGGAAACCCCCTCCAACAGCTATGCATAATCAAAACACAGGAATGCAAGATCTGATGGGTTGATTTCAGCAGGATTCTGTAGTTTCAAAACACTGAATGAAGAAAAAAAAATCCCATTAGATCAGATGCAGTAAGCATGGCAGTCTTAGATCGCATTTCCTATTGATTAATTGAGCATGACCAAAATGTGGATAAAAACCTGTTTAGATTAAACAACAGAGTTTGTTCTGAGGCATTCTGAAAGGAAATAGTGCTATATCTCTCATGTTTTGTTACATCAGTCATCATGCTTTTTTCATTTCAGATGAGTGATAAGTAATGTAAATGCCAAATACTAAATAGCATTCTCATACCCAAATAACACAGAGCATAATAGGTTCATTTTTCAATCTAGCTACATCACAATTGTCCATCACCTCAAGTATTTGTGAGAATCAACATAAATTCAATGATTTGAAAACATATTCAATTCTATTTTGTTGAGGGACTTAACGTACAAATACTGTGCATTTAAGTGTTTCATAAAGATACACATTTCCCATAGCACAAATATACCTCTCAAGACCAAGTGGTTTAGACTGGGCCACTAAGGAAATGTGCTCATAAGATAGGTATTTTTAATTGTGTACATAAATGTGCACACCTGAAAGCCTACATTTGTTTTGGGATTCGAAAATGCTCCACATCCTGTTTGTGTGGCATGGACTGTGTGCATGAGCTGTATAGACTTCCGCTACCCACATCAGCTCCATCACTTATTAATGTGATAAAATGTTGGAATGTATCAAAGGTAGTCCTGTCCTGTACATCTCTTTCTTAACCAGGAAACTCACTTGCATTCAAGTTACACATTCTCTATCTCACGCCTTTACACACACGTACACACACATACACACATTCCTTTTACTAAATTAATACCTGCCAACTACAGAAGCCTCACAGGTTGAGATACAGAAGTTCTGGATTATTCACATTTAATTATGGCTAAAGCAATGATTATAGCACAGGAAATAAATAGTGTACACCATGTCCTAAAATATTACTGTTAATATAATTCTTACAATATCACTGCACAGGTCTTTGAATTGACTATTATCCTCATACTGTAAATTCTACCATCAACAGGATACAGAGTTTCAAACGGAAGTGTGGGAAATATAATTACAGGCAATCCCTCTCTCGATAAACAACCCTGCCAGTTTTCTCAGCCTGCATAAAAAAACCCATTGTACTTCCATCTTCCTGTGTGAGCTGTTTTTACTCATATAATGTGCTCCTGCCTCTTGGCACTCACTCACTGTCTCTCCCTTGTTTTACATCTGCAACTCTCTGGCCCCAAGCATCCAGAGATTCCCTTTTTCAGGCTCTTGCCTGAAATGCTGTCCAAATGCTGTCCCTTCATCTGGAAAACACACTCTTCACACTGTTCAATGATGGCCTTCTATAACAGCACATTTGTTCAATTGTGTCTTTTTTAGAAGTGCCATAAGAAAGCAGGAAATGGAACACACCTTCGAGTGTGAAACTTAAGCCTTTGGGAAAATTCCCTAAAAATCTCAGGAGAAATATCTTATGCAAACATGAGCTCGGTTGTAAGTTGCTCAGGTGGCGATAGATTTGGTGCTTGTATTGGATATTTTCAAGATTTCAAGGGCACCTCTTAATATAGTGTGATATGTGACAGGAACAGTATTTTAGGCTTATCTCTATTCCTGAATGACAGGTATAGTACTCATCATTTTCTGGGCTGGAATAGTGTGGTTATCAATGCTCAAAGGCTCAAACCAGAGAGTAACAAATTTGATTTGTCTTTAATTATCAAACACATACAAAATGCTGTTTACTACATTTTTCAAAATTTCATTTAGAATTTAGAATTCATTTTACACACATTATGTTCCTGGAAACATTGTTTGTTGTTTGTTTCCCAACCAGACTGTTGGGAATTGAACCTTATTTTCACACAGACACAATGTTATGGATCTACATTCCTGAACATGGCTAGAAATTTATTTTTTCTTTACAAACAATGGCAGATAAATATGAGATAAAGACAGATATTTTAATATGAATATAGTATAAATATTTATACATTTACATTTACTATCACATGCATTACAGTATAAGTAGTCAGCATTGTGACACGATTAACTCTGCATTAGGAATGACAGGACGTGGAGAAGAGCAGGATGCAAACCACACTTTTCAAAGAGGTGTTTATTAAGCCACAGGGAAATCAAGGTAAAGGAAAGAACAAAGGAATCTTCTTCAGCTCCTCATCACAAGTTCATTCTCTGAAACAACGAACTAAACAGATGACGACAACACAAAAAAATGATAAATTGTTTGATGGGAAAAATTCTTTGTTGCCATTTCAGATTTTCTTACAGTGCCTTGCCTTCATTTTCATTCCAAACTCTCTCTGACATTGTAATTCTGGATCAATGGAGGCTTTCTGCTGTAAACTTGAATGATCTGTATGCACAATGAAAACACAGAGACTTATAGTAAATGTTTGGTACATACCATTATGTAGGGATAATCATATTTTCCGTCTTACACTATACCTAATCACACAGCCAGATTATTAAAAAGTCAAAATTGCTCAAAAGCCTGCTTGCGAGAGCAACATCCCGCTGGAGATTTGAGCCCATACCCAGCTGGTTTTCCTGTCTGTTCTGCTACTATACACCTGAACACTAATTTTATTTTAATTTTAATTTTCTTTTTTGTAGCCAGGGTACATATAGCGTCAATTTACAAAATTATGCCTGAATTTACATATAGTAAAGGTAACGCTCACGTTAAAACAAGTGCAATAACTTCAGTAATAAAATATATCATCCCCCAGTTTAGATTTTACTCAATGGATTGATAACCAAGTGTGGAAAGAGGCACATGTAAGGGCACGAGAACACGTACACACGCTCACACTCACACTTTGGCTCACGCACACTGTGCACTTATTAAGTTATTGCCATGAAGCAATTGAGCGTATTCTGTGTAATCCCCGCTGGCCCAGCCCCTGACCTTTCCCCCTGAAGTCTTTCCTTATCTATCTCCTTCCACATCAATCCCATGCTTATGTAATTCCAATTCTGTTCTTGAATTCAAATGAAAGTGACTTTAGTCAATGATTGAATGCTACGATGAAGCAACTGAATATTGGTAAACCTACTCCTTCACCTTCTCCGCTCCATCATCATGTGAGGAGCAGAGAAGACGGAGCATTATCATCAATGTTTCTGACCCACACTGCTGCCCCCTTTTTTGTCCTTTCTCTTTCATTGTCTGTTGCTTTTTCTTTCTTTGCTCTCTGACCTTGTCTCATTTCTATGTCTCTTCTCTTATCCACCATAAGGCTGCTGCAGAAAGTGAATATAGAGATTATTTTGTGGTCAGTGTAGACCACTGTCCAAGGCTTGGATTTGAAGGAATATTCACGAGGAAGATATGTGTCACATTCACACTGGATGCACAAAATTTCTTGTTAAATCAGAGCATTTTAAGCCTGTACCAAATAAATGAATCATTAGCATGCTAACTGTTAACCGTGTTATGACTGAAGGTCAGTTGTGACATTCAGTCTGTTGTAGTGGCCAGTGATTCACTTAATCAGGTCCAGGCATTCAGGCTAAGCATCGTGTTTGATTGTGAGTAGTGACATGATTATCCTTCGAATTCTGATTCAAGGGTTATCATAATAACCACAGGAAATGGATAGAAATTCTGAATACAGTGTAAAAATCACCCAGTAAGAAGAGGGGAGTGCCTTCTCTCTCAAAAGACTTCCCTACTTCAGTGATGATGACATGAGAAAGTAGCTTAAGGCCTTCAATTTAAATCACCCCTTCAAAGCTGTCTTCATGTAGTCCTTCCTCTGTGGAGAAAATGACAGTTGACGCAAACCCATACCCTAGCTTGTGGCGTGGCAACAGACCCTGTCTAAAAAGAGAAGACAACCCGTTCAGAAACGATAACCAAAGGAAAATGTTGCTGCAGGGTTTTCTTCTAAACATGTACTTCAGATTTCAAGTTGGCAGCACGAATAACACCAAAACGTCCCTCCTCACACTGGAAGCAAGACTTTCAAGATTTAAGTGCAATAGATTCATCTGATTTTCAGTTCCCAATAACAAGACACTAGTCAGTCATCTGAGTTCAGCTGCAGCCATTTTATAAGATTGTTTTCACATTACGAGCACTTTCATCCTTTTCAGATTGTCTGCATTTGCTCCAGTATCAACCTGTGTGCCAAACACATGGCAATTGAATGTCATGACTTTTTCATGCTATTCAAATACCCTGCAGCATGCAAACTTGAATCACCACCAGTATGGAAATTGAATTCAGCCAGCAGTAGAATCCTAGTGTATTTCGCTGAAGATAAAAAGTCAGAAAACTCAGATGAAACTATTGAGTCAGGTTCAGCGGGCAGTTAAAGTGAGCTACAAGAACTGGTAGTTGTTCACTTACATAAAAAGGCTAATGAGTCAAAGGGAGAAAGATAACAAAAGCCTTCAACAGCAGCACATTTATGTTTTCTTTCATATAATGCTACCTTTGAGTATTTAGCAAAAGCTCTGCAATGTTAGACACTTTAGGCAATGTTACACACCAGTTTTTTTTTTTACTCTAGCACACTGATGCATGGCCTTCATTATAGAGTCCAGCAATCCAGAAATCTCATTTGCTTAGCAGTCCAACAGGAGCCAATAGGATATAACAATACACTTCTCTCTCTCTGAGAGAAGAAAACGCTTTTTGCTACTTTTATGTCTCATTCAAGATGAGCTATTTTGTCACATTACATGTTTGTAATTACGTATTCCATATTTTCAAGGTTTTATAGGCATCTGTAATTTTATTGGTAAAATTGTATTTTATCACAAGCAGGCAGCCCTGGAACATATTTTGCTCACAAATATTCTGCACATGTTGGTAGTGAATAGGATTAAGGAGTCAAACAAGAAACACAAAGTTATATAATGATGATATAAATATTGAATATAATATTACACATCTCCTTTTACCAGACCATTTGGGCTCAAAAAAGCAGAACCACAGATTTCAGTGTAAAGTATAGACAGTCAAATCTTACCTGTCAAGTACAGTACATTACCAGAATAGTGTAGTGCCACCATTTGCCAGCAGAGGGCAGCAGCCACATGGGTACAGTAAACAGCACATCGATACAGACAGAGGGAAACCAGGAGAGGCAGAAGACAGCAATGCAAGGATATATACTAAGTAACCACAGTTAAAAAGTGAGGGTTAGCAGATGAAACATGAGATACACTGTAGAATCATAGTGCAAAGTGGCTTTTCATTACTTTCAATAGACAGTTTAAGGGTAGTGCTGGATTTCAATATAACTTCTGTAAAAATGTGCTTTATGCCTTGCTGAAATACATCAGTTAATGAAAAAAAGGTTGTTGCTGCAATTTAGTGACAAATGGCTTTCATTGACTTGCACAGTAAGTATGAGAGAGGACCATTGTGGACGCTGAATGTAGAATTCAATTGACTGACTTCATCAAGGGTGTAACAGAATTTGACAGAACAGGGTGCTCAGTACACGCCATGATGTATTGGGAGGTATTTCCCAATTCTGTTCTGCCAGATTTTGTAAGCCATGACGTTGCTGACTATTACCGTGTCTCCATGGGTCCAAAGCTATACATCACGCCGGCCTCCTTGGTATGTGAAGCTCATTGCCTTCTTCTGGGAAAAGTAGACCACCTTTGGAAGGAGCGCTTGGTCATTGCATAAGAATAGATTCATTTCTTAGCATCAGAGTCATTCTGCAGGGATGCTTCGAGTGGGGGTTGAGGGGGCATCATGTTGCAACAGCTGGGGTGGTGAACACTTCACTATCCTCAGTCCCCATGTCACACACACACATACACACACACACACACAGATAAAAATAAAACAGGTTGAGATCATACAGTCAGTGGCACAGCACGTCAGTAGACTCATATTCCCTCTGACCAATCTCATGGCCCAGACGGATCTAACTATTCACTGCATTCGGATCTTTGAAAGTATAGCCTGCCACACCTAAGAAATGACAGGCATGTCCTCAAAAAGTTTCATTGGGTCAGTTTTTAGTGATTGTCCTGGAGGTTATTAACTGACACCAGAGAACCCCTGTGTCACCTCAGAGCAGTGTCCAAAACCTTAAACTAAAAAAGATTGGAGAAAGACATCAATGACCTCCTGTAACATTTAAGCAGTCTTTTGCACTAGTCTATTGTGTGTTAAGGCATACCAATCAACTCTATTGTTGAACTACAATGGCAATGGCCCAATACCAAAGTCATAGTAAGTGCCTGATCTGAAACAAATCAGTCAAGGATTGTTAATTAAGAGCAAAGGTTTAGCAAAGATACACTGTATCATTCTGTACATTGAAGTAACAAAGACAGGACTCACAACCACACACACAGCTCAGGAATGTGTAACTGTACAACAAAATGGCAGCAGTGTGTTGTAGCAGTAAGGGGCAGGGCTTGGAACCTGAAGATTGCTGGTTCAGCTCCCAGGTGGGGCACTGCTATTGCACCCTTGAGCAAGGGACATAAGATACCTAACCTGAATTCAGTAAACATTCAAATTCTGTTTAAATGGATTTCATGTCAAATGTAGGCTAATGTCAGCTGCTCTGGATAAAAGCATGTGCTAAACAAATAATGTAATCCAAAGTGAGGATTACTCTCTGAGGTGGAACAACTCTGTCTTTTAGCCAGCCCTACTGTGGTATTGTCGTGTTTGCAATACTACCCTGTCCCTGTGAAAATGTTTAATTAAGACCTTTTGACGGGGGAGAGTAAAAACTGAAAGACTCAATTTGCTGCATAAGTATAAAGACATAATGAATACTGGTCAGTCTTGGTATCCATGAAAAAAATGTGTTTTCTTGCTTGAAGATAAACTAAGGAATCAAAATGCTGTAGACAGCCATATGATCATATACAGCGCATAAGTCATTAGGACAACAGACTGTCTCCATAGCACTGCGGTATAAACTATTTCTTGATATAATTTTCACATGTATATAGACTTCAGTCAGTTTTTGATCCCACCTTCTGACTCTCCTTTGAGTCTTCATATCACAAATTTCTGTTTTTCTTTCTGGCCTCTACTGCTCCAGTTCCATCTCCTCCTCCCCCTTTCTCTCTTTCTATCTACATATCACCATCCTTTCTTTTTTCCTTTCTTAATACTTTCAATCCTCCTTTGCTTTTCTTGCAAATCTCCATAGCAACTGGTTCCTTTGACATCTACCCATCGCCAAGGTAACCACTTCCTCGAGGGGCAACGTTAGGAGGACACCATGGCAACAGTCTCCAGAACAATGACGTCACAAGGAGTGAAGGTGGGACAGCAGGTGATCAGGCAATAGAGCTAGTGCAGCTAAGTGAGATGCGATGTTCTCCCACTCTCTTATGATAGGTGGGTCGTTTGGTGGTTGGAATAGCTTACAATGTCTCAGCAATTTTAGCAATTTTCTTTAAGCATATGATCCTGACAGTAATATTAATTAAGACACTTGGTATCATTGTGACCTCCTTCTCTCTAAAATGGTTTAACTACAGTTTTTGAATATTATTTCCTTATCCTATTGATATACAGTATTGCATTGTTTGCAATCAGATTGTGTAGAAACAAGATTTGCAGAAAGTGTCTGCATGACCTCTGTAAAGTTAATGTACACAGATTTTCACTGTGCTATCACGTGTTTCAAGAGTGACAGTTTAGTACAGATGATAATCTACCAGACCCATAAACCCCTATGTTGAACCAGGAGGAAGCATGAACTCTGCTTTGATTGCTCTAGTCATCGTTTACAGCAGGTAAATCAGTTTTCTGCTGGTTAGTTGAAGAAAGAAAAACATTATAAGGTTTACATGTAGGTCAATGGTAAATGAACATTTCAAACAAGCATCCTTGTTGCTTCACACATCAAGGCTGCCTCCCACTGAGTGTACCAATTAGATGTGTGAAAAGTGATACAGACAAGGAAATTTCTGCTTACAAATAGTAAATCATAGTCACAGGTAAGGAAGATCTATCATACTAAAATTGTGTGACTAAATGGGGCCAATGACATGGATACTGCATAGGTTACTATTTCTGTTTATAGCACAACACTTCTATGGTTAATCTATTTAAGAAGCCGCAAATTGTCTCTACTCACCCTTTATTTCATTCCTGTTAAGATGAACCTTCAAAATCACGTTTAACTGTAAGCAAAAAAAAAATAAATAAATTTCCATGGAGTACTTCTCCATCAAAAACTGACAGCTATAATCTGGACAAGTGCATCATAAACACTGAAATTTCAAGTATGTGTGCAGTGAAATCTAAAAGAGCTGCCCACATCTCCAGCGCACACACACTCCCATGAGACACAGAAAGGACCAATCCAGCCAAAGCAGTACACCATAAGCAACCTTTATTTCAATCCTTTTTATCCAGAAAATTTCCATTCTGTTTTAAGTTTGGCTTTTAATTTGCCCATATCAACACAGTCTATTACAGTCTGGCCAAAAGGAACACTGCAAGCACCCAACCAGTTAGCCAATGGTTTAAAAAAAAAAAAACAAAATAAATAAATAAAGCAAGAAAATAACCACCACAACTTGTCATTAAATGCTCATTTTTTGTATTAAAACATTTCATTTCAATGTTTTGCTTTCTCAACTCATATCTGAGTACCTCAAAACTTCATTATCAGCAAAACAATTGGTGAAATAAATATAAATTCTGGGCAATTATTTGTGAAATCAACACAACCTTAAACATGACCCTCTCAGATTTGCTGGATGAACTCATTTAAAGTCTCAGTCAGTATTTTTATAACATAAAAGAATACACTCCAATGTTTTCTATATCTGAATTAAAATGATTAAAACAGGGAGCCCGGGACTTTGATAAATTACTATTTGCACATAGAAATATGCTTAATATCAGAAAACACTGAGTGACCTGGACATAAAGGAAGTGAAGTTTCACAATTATTAGTACTAATAGTAGTCTGTCATAACCACATGAATGCACTTAAAAATAACCTACACAGAGCAAACCAGAGAAGCCGAGCGCCCAGCCCTCTGAAGGTCAATGGCAAGGTTACATGCAGATGCTTTTGGCAATGAACTGCAGTCACTCACCAGTGGCTTCAAAATTTGTCAAAGGTCACGGCACATAATGTCAGAGCACTTATGACTTTATATGAGGTTTAACACATAAAACATTTTAGACAACGGAAGCTGACATTTTGTACCCTCTCTTAACAGTAGGCAAATTGGCCAAAGAAATTGTGTCGAGTTGCCAGGATACATTTATACACGTCCTTTCCTGGTTGATGCATTAAGACCACAAGGAAAATTATTTTGCCTTCTCTGTCATTAGTGGACCTTTTTTTTTTTTACAAATTTGAAGCAGTAAAAGTCTGGAGACAATGGCCAATGGAACGATAAGGGTCAATATCCATATGACACATGAAGTGTCCAAGATTGAGCTTATATCAGGTGTCAAACTGTTCATGACAACAACAGATTACCATATGGCCAAGGGAAACCAAACAGAAGTGGCTTAAACTAAAATCTGATTCAGTGCAGAACAGGGGCAAACTTTGCGCGGCTTTTTCCCGTTTTTCAGTGGAAAAAAAAATGCTTGCAATCGTGCATGTGAATGTGTATAAATGTAGACAAAAGTCAATATCCTTAAAATAGCCTGGGTAGGCTTAAAAAGTTTAAAAAGCTGATCATTTTAATAAACTATCCCTGAAATGAAGACACAAATTTGGCCTAAAAAATGTCTTTGGAAGGAGAAACAAGTACAGCTTGAGGGGGTCATGTGAGAGGTTTTGCTGATGTCACAGAAGGAAAGGAAACTGTCCCTCTTTTAAAAGCCTGATCCAGGAGTTTTTTTCTGCCTGTGGTAATTGTTGCTGCTTTTGCATTGTTTTGCATGCACTTAAGTCTTTGATCCTCCACATTAAGGACTCGTTGAATTCCCATTTATTACTTCTATGGTCACTATGACAGTACCAGCACACGATCAATGGAATAATGATTTCATCAACAGCCTTGATCATAGCACAGATAAATCTGGTTAATATCCCCCTCACTGGTAGATTCACAGACAAATAAACGCTATTCTTCAAGCACATTAGAGCCAGTTATGGACTAATGCCAGCATTATTGACATCTTCCACAGACAAAGGTGGCTTCCCCTTGTCTTGAAGCCTTGAGGCTTTGTGCAAGTAGCCATTATTGATCAGTGAATTCACCATTGTATTCCATTGATTAAAGCCCCTTGGTTTCTATGTTAAACAAACCCTGACAATATCACAAGGTGTTTCATATCCCAATTTCTGTCTGCACAGCAATGGGGTTATCTGCAGGGTGTATCTGTCCTGTCATCTGCTAGTGTTTCATTCAATTCATTGCTGTTCTCAGGACTTGCGGTCTGAACACTGGAAACATTGAAGGCATTTCTGCAGCACTAAATGCAACTATAGGCAATAAAGAGGTCATGGGCATTTCCCCAGAAACCCCTCCCCCTTTTTCTCTGCTTACTTATTTATGATGCATGCAGTCAGGGCGTGGCCACCACATGAGGCACGGAGGGCTAATTTGCTAAAGTGCATAGAAGCGTGCAGTTGGCCTCTCCTCCCCAGCTGAAGCAGACATAGAAGCTCGGTCTGACCTCCTGCTTTAGACTACGACATTTCGCTTTGTCACCTGCACTCGTCATGCCCACAGACACCTGCACTGTAACGGGGCTGCCAAACCCACCATGACGACACCACGATCAGCCTGCACGATGACGGCTCCGCCCGGCTGGCCAGTTGGGCCAGAGACAGACTTTCACACGAATACACAGAGGTGCAGACGGACACAGACGCACAGGCACACACAAACGACACACGGCACCTGGCTTCTAAACACAGATGTACCCCCACATATGACACATTAAAGAGGTAAGCAGGTTCTTCGTATTGTTTACATTTAGATATTCTACAAAGCACTGGAAACGCACGCCCCAAATAAAGCTTTCCCATGGTAAAGTTTTAATGTGCTCTAGCAAACAGAAATCTTTTTTTGTATAGGCAAATGAAGGCTCTGGGCCTACCAAAACTCCAACAAAAATCCATTACCATTTGCAATAAAGACATCCAGCTCTGAGGACAGTAGACAAACAATACAGTAGACAGCAGTGCGCACACAAAGGCAAGGATGAAAAAGACAGCAGAAAGGAGGAGCAGACAAATGCTTCTGGTGCCATTCAGGACATGGCAGTGGGGAGGATGTATAACAACTGTGATTGCAAAGGCTCGGAGAGAGCAGGAAAGAGGTGGGAGTCTTGTGAACAAGGAAAGGTGGCGTGGCTGGGGAAGGCTAAGAATATGGGTTATAGGAAGGTGAGAGCCCACAGATGGAAAAAGCTTTTGCCTGGGATGTCAAGAGGGAACATTTTTAAGGGTGCAGACAGACGGAGAATGACCATGGTGGGGGGGTAGCTAGTGGTGACAACAGGACGGGGCCCTCAGTTGTTGGCCTCCCCTGCGTCGTCGTCCTGCTGGTCGCTGGTCCACAGGGTGAGGTTGTCTCGTAGTAGCTGCATGATGAGGGTGGAGTCTTTGTAGGAGTCTTCGTTGAGAGTGTCCAGCTCAGCGATGGCGTCGTCGAAGGCCTGCTTGGCCAGGTGGCAGGCTTGCTCAGGGGCGTTCTGGATCTCGTAGTAGAAGACAGAGAAGTTGAGGGCCAGGCCCAGGCGGATGGGGTGAGTGGGCTGCATGTGCTCCTTGCTGATGTCGAAGGCCTCCTTGTAGGACGCCTCCGATGACTCCACCACGGCCGCCCGCTTCTCGCCCACGGCCACCTCCGCCAGGTAGCGGTAGTAGTCGCCCTTCATCTTCAGGTAGAACACCTTGCTCTCGAACTGTGCGTCGCTGCAATTCTTGATGAGGAACTTATCCAGCAGGGAGAGCACATCCTGGCACACCGACTCCAGCTCCTTCTCGATCTTTTCCCTGTACGCCCGCACCATCTCCAGCTTCTTCTCGTTGCCGTCGGCCGAGGTCTTCTGCTCGATGCTGGATATGACACGCCACGAGGAGCGCCTGGCCCCAACCACATTTTTATAAGCCACGGACAGCAGGTTGCGGTCCTCGTTGGACAGGGGCTCGTTCAGCTCTGTCACCTGCCGATACAGAGAGGAAAACAGATTTGAGACTCCTGGGGGGGGGGGGGTCATATACACCAAACAGGAGCAGGGTCCAACCATGGCTGTACTAGTGGCATAACCGTTGCCAACCACAATGCAGTCTCTAAGAAGACAGCTGCCTGCTATCCACATTTCATTTCATAGATTTCATAGATATAATTATCCACAATGATGTGCCAAATTATCTTTGGTTTTACAGATTCCAAAACCCATTTATGTTTTTTTTTTTAATCAGCAGTTACGTTTCATACAACAACAAAAAATAAAATTATGACTCACTCCATTTAATCACTGATGGCAGCCTAATGGCAAAACTGAAGTATTGCTTGGATTGAGTGGGGGGAAAAAGTGACCACAAGCAAATAGCAGGGCGTACACCCTAAAGACCGACCTATCAACAAGCCACGTAATTATTTGAGCATTTGTTTCCTGTACATGTCAAGCCTGCTTTCTTGGAACTTGTTAGGCCTGCTGAAACCTTTTTTATCTCTGGTGGTGACATAAGCGAGGCTTTGCAGCACATGTAGGTGCACTTTACCCTGCAGTACACTTGCTCCCTGCCCTGCAGAGTTAAGGGCTTCTCTGGTTCCCAAGGCTTGGTTTGAGAGACACGCCTTAACAGATGCATGCCAAAACTCCCTGTTAAAAATGGCCCTTCCAAAAATGTCTCATTCACAGTGTGAAATGGATCAGGGGTGATGATGCAGGCCTGAAAGGCCTATTATGTAACAGCCTGTCTGAGTGATGGAAAGGAGGGTCTGACAGCATGGCCAAGTCTTGTCCTTTCACTGCCTGCTACTATTCCAAGCTGAATGTGGGCATGTTTAATTAAATGGGGCATCATGAAGAGTTTATATGTATTACTTCATTTCAATGTTTTTTCAAGAGGGAATTGCTTTCGGTATGCTACATAGTTTGTATATGAATAATAGCAGGTTGAATACATTGTCATCATTTAGCTAGCCTGATCTGCAAGCAACTGCTCCAAAAACATCTTCCAAACACCATGTGATAGTGATAGGTTCTCAAGAAGCTGCAGTAATTATTCCTACTAATCACATTCATGAATAAAGAAATTTCATGGATTAGAATTCCGCCATTAAACCTGTTGACAGTAATTAAAAGTGGCATATTGACAAACCTGACAAACACACAAAAAGTCCTCAGTCATACCATGGACAGAACTATTGACACTAGACCAGTCACCATTCCAAGCATTCATGTGTTCAGAGTGACCACAATATTAAGCATTTTCTCCATTCAAATGAATTGCTACTGGTAGGTTTTTTCAGGGTATTAGAGAGTTGCTAACTTATAGCATGCCTTTACCATGATGTACTAAAATGCTGTGTCAATATCAGTAACATAGTACGGAATCTCAGAATCCCCTTTCACCCCAGCAAGGCTGTCATTTCATGATACAGGGGCTAATTTTCAGTGTTGATAATTTATTTTTTATCTGAGTGAATATTGCAATATAACATATCTCATTCATCACATAGCTAAGCAGATTTTGTGAATTTTCATATGTTTAAACGTCTCTTCTGTTCAACTACCATGATTCAGTCTAACTAAAAATGAGCAAACAAAAAAATTAAGGAGGAAATATTAACTGCAACAAATGGCTTGCTGTTTTGAGTCTACACACCATTAAATCAGTTAAGTTTTTGTGTCAATGCTGCAATGACCTAGGAACTAGCAGAAATTTCCATGCTGTAATTTTAAAACTAATCCACACAACAGTCACTGTGCTGAAATGCCTACCTCCCTCACACCTAAATGAGCTGTTGAAGACACCTCTCATGAATCTTAACACATGGAACTCGCAACATCGGAATGAATTAGGATAATGGAATGCAAATGGAGAATAGACAATAGATTTTTTTCCTGCTTGTAAGAAATAGCCATATAGTTTACTATGTGGAGGATACTCGGCATTTATTGTTGTTCTCATTTGTAGTGAAATTACCATTACTATGATAAGTGGGAGTCTATATTCAGTGCAATATTCATAGACTTTTATGTTCAATTGCTACAGCCCTAATGGGGGCCTATATTTAGCGATGCTTATACCCAGCTGGACACAGAGGTCACAGGGACATTGATTTGCCCCTGCGGAATCATATTCCACTCTTCAAAAAGAGTTGTGGGCAGTCCGGCATGCGTCACAGAGGCGGACACACTCAGATACGCACGCTGATAGAGAATATCCCGGGTTGAACCTGTCGGCGCACAGCACATTTGCAGATGTGAAAGAGTTGGCCAGCGCACACTGAAAAAAGTGCCTGGTCATCCCTGACATTGATATTGCTGCCTGTGATCTATTCCTCATTCATTTCTGGCAGTTCTGGCATTTCAGCTTGTGCGTCCAGAGTTAAGGTTTTCTCTAGCTTTTTATTACCATTGGACAACAGCGCTTAGTCACCACAGAGAAAACGTGTTAAACCCTGAGGTGCGCCAATAAAAGATAACATCACTGTTAACTTTTAGACTGAGAGGGCATAGAACATCTAGCACTGCTCACTGGTGAATATATAGCCTATTTCTGGTCAAAGATTAGGCAATGTTGTCTTCAATGTCTCAGTCACATAGAGTTCCCCAATTCTCCGTTCAAAATGTTCAAAATCCTCAAAATCCTCAAATGCTTTTAGCTTTTTCAGCCTTCTTTCTTTCTCCCATTTACCACACTAATAATAAATGAAAGCACTTCAATAAAAGGAATTCACTTAACTTGCTGCAATTACCTGGTTTATGGCTACTCTGTTTAATTAAAACACTGTTTAATTAACATTTAATGAACACATGAGAGGTGAAGTATTTCTACAATGTACAGAATTTTACATAAATTTCAAAAAATGAGAAATGAGATCATTACGGTGAAGGCATAACGGCAAATAGGGATGAGTGCTTTGAGCCTATATCATATTCAAAGGCCCTGCAGTGGAGAAAAATCATATTCAAAAGTATTCAAAAAAGTTGAATTCAGCTCCAAATACTGTATATTACTGGTACTTGACACTAATTGCAATTAAATACTACAAACTTTCATATTATCGTTCCATTGGTAAGATGTTTGGCAGTCAGCCTACTTGAAATGGACGTGTTTTCCACAAGTTATCTGGTAAGTTGTCCACCTTTATTATATAGTGTGCTGATCTTAAATGATTGGTACAGTTTTGACTCACTACACTACTCATCAATCAAAGTGCTGAACACCATTTTTGACAAGAAGCTGATGCCTTCTACTTTGAATGGAAAGTATACATACAACTAAAGAAAACCAGATTGGCTAACAGTAAGGATTCATAAATTACCTAAGATCACTTTCTATGGTTACTCTAAACATACATTTGTCTACTACAGTTTTCAAGCCAGTCAAAAAGTCTTCCCTAATTATAACACAGTTTTAGTCAGCCAAAGGTAGCAGGTTACCTTGGGAATATCAGATTCAAATTGCAATTTTATTTGTATCTAAGACATAATCACTATCCATTACATTACATTATTGGCATTTAGCAGACGCTCTTACCTAGAGCAAATGCAGCAGTACCCCAGCAGGGAATTGAACCGGCAACCTTTTGGTTACGAGTCTGGTTCCTTAACCACTATGCTACACTGCTGCCACTACCCACATTGGTACCTGCAAACAGTATTAGCCAGCTACTGTAGCTTCCTAACCTGTTAGCTACCCAAAAATTTTGCCAATCTGGTAAGAGGGCAGAACTCATTTTGCCCTGTAAATGTACTTCGACAAATTTAAAAAATAATGCTATGCACAGGGACCATGAACACATTGTAAGGGATTGTAAGGGATTAATTAAGGAAGAAAAGCGGACCATTTGTGATTTAGTGGTGCCAGAAGGGATACATTTAGATTCTTTAGCCTTGAGCTGTCTTGTCTGGTCAACTGACAAGCATTATTTTGGCACCTAAAACAAGGGTAGGAACCGGATACAATGGATATTGTGGAAAAAGATGAAAAAGCAAGCATTGCATTCTAAACCTATAAATAAATTAACTACAGTCTACCCCCAATTATACAGGCTAATGGAGTGGGAGGACCACTCAGCACAATTCAACACATAGACAAACTACAGACTGTCATTTTAATTGTTTATTTACCTTTTAACAGACACAAGCAACAATTATGGGAGCCAAGTCACAGCCAGCAATTACGGGATATTAGCACATTTAAAATCAAATAATTTATAAGAGTAAGGAAGAAAGACTGCTAGCTGGTGGGATGACAAACAGTTTAAATACCATATCTCCATCTGAGAAATACAAACAACATATAACTATGTATGATAAAAGTATACCAATGGCACCTAAACATATTTTCATGTATCTTAACACTGGTAGCTACCTAGCTTGATTTGTGAAATAATCAGCTCTATTTTTTGTGTGTATTTCAGCTGATCAAAAGTATTCATGCCATAAAGCACATTTGGCAGTTTCATTAATCTGATCTACACTGTAGACATCGTTTTCAATAAAGTACAAAAGCTCACATGATAATGCAATATGGTAGCCAAACCATGTCACATACTGACTTGACATTTGCTTAACAGATATTTCACTAAGCCTTCTACAACACTTAGGCTAAATTTAAACTAATTGTGAGATATGCTGTAGGATGTTTGGCCTTTCAATGCCTGAACTTTGCATGGGTCTAGTGACCATGTTGTTCAACCTACCTGACATTTCACAAACTTGATAAAGGGCTGTCTTTGGGAATGGTCTAAAACGTACATTTGTTCTTTCATTTACATTTATTTATTTAGCAGACACTTTTATCCAAGGCGACTTACAAAAAGTAGCCTGTATAATTTGGATAGTCAATTTGTGCTTTCCTGGTAGTCACATTATTTTCATACACAGACTCAGACTCAGAAGCCTACTTTACTGTAAATATATTATTTTTCATAAGCCTATCAACATACGGTTGTTATTAGGACTTCTATTAACGATATTTGCCATTGTGATGTGGAGTGTTCACTTCAGCCCCATCCCGTCTTTAGGGCACCCTACGCCCTACAGCAAGAAGCAATTTACATTTACATTTTATTTCAGTAAAAATGCACAAATTTCAGTGTAATTTCAGTGCATTTTTCAGTGCATTTTTAAATTGAGAGGTTCTATCAAAGAAACCCCCAAGAGGAGCTACAGGTCAGCTGTTTGGTGTAGCATCTGATGAAACCGCACTATAGGTTCACTGGGGATGGAAAAAGAAGTACACTGCGGAGGCCAGGAACCAGAGCCAGTGCAGCAAATGCTTCACATATTTGTGGAATTGATCTGAATTTTAAGAATTAGATAAGTATCATTTAATAACGACTGTTATTTCACTCAGAGTTTTTCCACAATTCAATGCATCAGAGTAATCACTCCCTGCTATACTTCCAAACAGATTTCATCTGACAGCTGCAAAAGGCTTTAGTAAATGGTGCCAACTCTGAAACACCTCGGCTCGGGACGGATGAAGGCCCACACTCAGTGACCTGCTCGTCAGCCAGACCTGAATTTGGCGCTACTCTGGTGCCTTGGGCCATAGAATTCCCTGAGCTTGGAAAAGGTCTTTCTGGGGCAGCTCCTAAGAGGTGTGCCAGCGAAGTTGGGCTGCATGACTGTCTGTGCCATTTTGCTGCAACTACGTGGTCCCGCCCGCGTCACAGAGTGTTAGCTGCTTAACGTTAGGTCAGCTAATGGTAGGTATATAGGAGCTCCCACTGCCCAGGGACCAGGCTCTCCTGAGATAAAGATAACTACATGTAACAAATTGTATGCAGACAACTGACCAGAAAATTGCTAGCTCACATTTGGCCAGACTGGACTTAGAACTGCACTACAGCAGCTAGCTGGTTCCCATTAAAAGGGCCTGATCACTGCAATACAGCCAGTTAGGTAAATGACAGCTGTTTAGTCTGAGTACTGTACATGGGCAAGAGGTTAAAAATAAGGCTGAACCACAGCTCATTTTATTGACAGAAATAACAGCTACAGTTGCAAGCTACAAAGATGACAAAGAGATCTTTTTCTTTTTCACTATGTAGCCCTTTTTGTAGCCCAGATTTCATTAAATTAAGACTGCTGGCTAGTCAGCCAGTCCACGGAGCACACAGCTGGCTAGCTGTGAAGCACCATAGTGAACCAGCTTGGTACAGAGCACTGATTTCATACAGTTTGAAGTCAGTTAGCTAACATAGCTAATTGTGAAGCAAATGCAGCAGGACGCTAGCCAGCAGTAGTACTGACAGCATGATGAACATCATTTGGGCTCCTTGCTTATTAAGCATTAATAAAGTACATTCTCATGTGTTATACATGACACTGAAAGGGATACTCACCAGTTTCATCGCGGAGGCCATGTCATCATACCGTTCCGCCTGCTCCGCCAGACGGGCTCTCTGTACGAGCTGCTCTCTGTCCACCATACTAGCGATTTAGCTATAGCTACACTGCCTCTATACTCTTCACAACAGGCTGCTGATAGCCGTATCTTCCTCACAACTCACACTCTTGGCTCGTTTCCTGGTGGACAGACTGAAAAGACAGTTAAAGTTATTGGAATATGCAAGTCAGTTTCTTCAAGCGATCAGACGCTAGCTACCTAACTACAGATATCTAGTACATGCAATGCCTAACGTTAGCTACCCCAATTGGCCAGCTACACTCTCATAGTGTCCTCCCAGGGAGCATGAAATCCTACAGCTAACTGTGGTTACCTCCCTCTTATGCGCCTGTCTCCCTTTCAGATTCGCTTGCCTCTCACTTTCTAGGTGGCGGTCACTCCGGGTTCTCCCCCACTTCTTCCTCACGCTCCCCTAATCTGTGCTAAACTAGCGCTTCTCTCCTCTCACACTTTTGCCGCAGTCGCGCCGACGCTCTGCGCTCCCCCTTAGCCCGGGGGGAGAGGAGGGGGGGGTGGTCGCAGATATTTCATGATGACGTCACCTTCTATAAATAGAATCGCAGAAAGAAGGCGTGCACCTGCGCAGTGCGACGTGCTGCATTTTTCGTCGCAGCAGCTCAGGGCGTGAGGTACTTTGACCTCCCCGAATAGCAACTGGTGCAGTATCCGTATTGATCCAGTTAACGGTGGAATGGTGAAAAAGAGGTTTGGGAGCACGGTAGTATAGTCGTTAGTGCTGCTTTGAAGCACAGAACTGCCGTTCTATTTATTACACACTTTGTTAATCTTTCTTAGTGTCTGTCGTACTGAGTGGCTAACGTTACGTGTCGTATGCCTGTTAACTTCACTTTGTTGTGATTTAGATAATTTCATGTGTCAGTTTTCTAAGATTCAAATATTACAGACTTGAATTTGCTTAGAGATGTATTCTCATACAGTGCGCAAATACTAGGGAGAGGTTAGTGGAGCTCACGTGTTACGCCCCACTAAGTGAATTCTTATAAATTATACAGCAATCTTAATGGATCTGAGACTCGCGCCTGCAGATAGCAGACAGTAGGTATGACCTCGGTGCAGCACACATAGTGGTTTTTGTGATCAGAGCCATTTTCCTTGCCACATAGTGGCTTGGATACACAGACCCTCATCGCAGCGCATAATGTAGGCTACCCTGCAACAGATACTCAAGCCTGCCTCCTCCCTCCTAGTTTCATCCACTCAACTGCGAGGCTGACAAAGTGACCGAATGACAGTATGTGCAAAGTTATGTGCCGTGTTTGATTCTAATAGCACGATTGTAATCGCGCTGTCGTGTAGTACTGACATAGCCATCAGCATGAGATGGCTGGTTCATATATGCTTTCTATCTTCATCCCCTTTGACGTGTAGATTGACATAATCATTGAGTTATATTAGATATATGTCATTGATCTAGCAGGAAATTGAAAAGATTGAAAAAATGGTTTCATCAAAAATGCTGACATTTATCACGCGCAATGCACATGGAATGTTAAACAGGTGTTCATATATATATATATATATATATATATATATATATAATCAGTCATTCAAAACATGCCAACAAAGACATAGAAAAAGACAAGTAGCTGAGTCATGACTGATAAAAACATGATAATGAACCTTCTTTTCTAAAATCAGTTACTTTCATTTGTGTACAGTAATTACTGACATACTCTATGCCCACACACTCCTGACAAGTATCCACAATCACACCCACACACCTTATTAGTCATTAGAATTCAACAATTGAACTGCTGCAGGTAGAAATAAGAAACTGAAGCTTGCATTTGTGCCCTTTTGCAGAGTAAAGTTTGGACTAATGTAGCTTTGAAATTGCATCAGAGTGCTGGAAAGTGGGTGTGGAGTGTTCTTATTATAAAATCTTCTAAATCCGCTACACACAGATAGTGTCAAGTAAGAGCAGATAAAGCCCATTCGTGGCTTTCTATATTATTTTTAAATCTGTGTGGTCGTGTGGTTTAAGACTACAGCTGCTGATTTGCTGTGTCTCACACCCATTTCAATCAATCAGCCAGCCAGTCAATTGAATTTATATAGTGCTTTGTATATACACAGATTTGTACAATGATATGAAGACTATCTTATGAAATGATGTTGGGAAAAGTAAGGCCTAAAACAAGACTGAGATACAGTGGATTATAGATGAAGAAATGTGCTACAGATATTTACCATTTAGAGAAAATTGGTCTTGAAAGTGAAAAACCACAAGAAGACCCATCATGAGGAACAAGAAAATCTCTCCTTGGATCCTAAAGACAACCACATCTAAGTTTTGATAGTAAGTCCACACTGAGGTTTGGTAGTGTCAGGCTAGATAGCCTATTATGTTGTAAAGAAAAGATCACTCCCTACCTGTACATAGTTTTTTCTCTTTCTTTGTTCTTTCGTTTCTATAAGTATATACCTCTGAAAGGTACTATGTGGAGATTTGTGGCAAACATGAATATATGATATATAGATATAGTATCTGAAATATATCCTATGGAAATGTTTGTTTGATGCTGAATTTTAATAAAAAATAATTCAGGCTAGACAGCCTGTGCACAAACTGGGATGTGACAAGCAGCAGTATTACAGCAGTGTCAGAGGTAGCACTGGGATTATATTGCAAATAATCACAAAATCAGACTTCCACAGCACAGTGTCAGGAAGATGGGCTCAAAGAGTTAGAATCACAATGTTTGTTATGGTGCTAACAATGTCTGTCGTGAACACCAACAGTCAATCCACAGTAAGGCAGGATCTATGAAACCAGGCCTGTGCTGACCAACACACAGTCCTGGGTGAATGTCAGCTGTTCCATCAACACAGTGGGGCATGCAAACAGCAACATAAGAGGGAGAGAAACACATGGATCTCTCAATTGATCCTTTTATTTATGACCCATTACTGCATAAACACACTGTCAGTCAAGTGTCAGAGCAGACTATATGAATTAATTATGAACAAGAGATCGTGGAAAAAGAGAGGATATTCACACATAGTTGCAGCTTCCCTCACTTGCTTCCTTGGAAGTGCTTAAATTAGAATGAAAACCATTTCCTGTGTTTACTGGTGTGTTTATCTTTTGTTCTTTATTATCTTCAATGCATCATTTTACCATCTGCTTATTGCATCCTCTTTGCCATCCATTTGTTCATTCCATTATTAAGTTATTTCTTTTATATAGTTTGCCAATGGTGCAGTGAATTGGCAGCCGGTCTAAGAACTGCACAGCCACTCACTGTTGTCGTTGTCTTCTAATGATACACTAGCATAAGCAATACCTCTCCATTTCCTAAATTCCTTAGTTCAGTTAACTCTTAGTTAAGTTTTTTCTTGCATTCAGTCTTTAATTCCTTTAATTTGCGTTACTCTCGTATGTTCCTAGAAGAACAAGGTTTTTCATTGCCTTGTTTTTAATCTGAACTGTATCAGTCCTTGTATATTAAGTGCATTGTAGGGAAATGTGTTTGTATTTATGTATTGCTTTAACTGTAAATATTACTGGATATCATATTCACTGTAATTGTTTCATAATTTCCTAAATGAGGATAGCGTGTATAGTTCCTAATAGTACAATAAACAATATTGACAAAGTTGTTGGCTCCTGGGAATAACCAACAGCCAGTTGTTATTTTAGCAGAAGAGAATCCTTTTATTGGCATAATATTATGTGTATTTTTAGCAGTATTTCCTTTGGGTGCAAATAAGGAGGTGATAATGAGACAGTTCTAAAGAATGAAAGGCATCATGCCTGGATGATATATACAGAGAAATACACTCAGACCCAGACACAGAACTGAAAGACAAGTTTTCACTGTAACACAAAGACAAAGTTGCATTGATATTTAAACTTTTGTAAATTGCAGATAGAACATTAATCACGAAATAAAATATGAAAAAAGTGAAACTAGATTTTTCTAAATTGTAGAAAAAGTGCCTATTACATCTATGCACACGTGCAAGCACAGGTGCACGCGTGCACACACACACACACACACACACACACACACACATACATACATAAATTGTTTGTTCCAGGTTCGGACAATGTTTCCCCCTAGTGACAGACAGCCGTAGTGTTTACTCACGCTCAGCCTGATTCTGTGGTAGCTTGTTGCACTATGCTTAAATGCACAGCCTAATGGGCTGTTCCTATTTTAAAATAACGGACCAAATGCAGGGAATTCAATAAGAGCACATTTACCCGGCGTTAACCTAATAACATTAATAACATTTTGCATTATGTGGAAATGGGAGACTGGCCCAGTTTTGAGATGCAGTGTCATTACAGTTATTGCGCTGGGCAATCTGCCACTTCGGAGAAGGTCAATTTGCAGAACAATGAAAAGTAAATCCACAAAATGTGGTGAGAGTGACTATGAGAATTGATGTTTTTTTTTTTTTTGTTTTTTTTTTGTGAATTACCAAAAAAAGGCAGATTACAGATGTGGACTGGCAGGTCAGTAAATCCCATGCTTAAAGTGTTTACATTTATAACTCTGTGAGATAAATCCTTACTGAATTCAAGCCTACAAAATATGTATGTCTTGGACATGTCTCAGAGTGAAGTTATATGTCATAAACAGAGCTATGGTGACAAACCAACAATGATCCATATCAGTCTAATATTTACTAGCAGAGGAATCATATTTATGTGCGCCAGCCTTTTAGCTGACAGCAAGACAGATGGAAAACTGGCAACCTCTCTGTACTCCATAACTCCTTTCTTCACAAATTTGGGTTGTGTACTCCTACTCCTGCCAAAACACTGCTGTCTTTGTCTTTGAAATGAGATGTGTTTTACTTTCACGTTTTAGAGCCTGGTTTGGTTGTAATTCCCCTTTTGTGGGGTAGGATTCTGCTATTATCAAACAGGCGGCCCATGCCTGTCTCCCAGTAAAGGAGAAACACCTTTTAAGGGAAATGCAAGGAACAATTGCGAGCGCATTTTGCCACCTGCAACGCAATTGGCAGGGTCTGGCTGCAGAAGCAGGCGGGCTGGAGGCAAGAGCTGACGATCATGCCTGCTGATAGTTGCCTGTAACATTGGTAAATATTTGTCTAGTGCAAGTACAATTTCTTTCAAATTGTATCAACAGAGATATTATTAGAGATGGGTGTTTAGCAAAGCTCATGACAGTTTGAGTTGGTGATAATGTGAGATTAATAATTGATAAAGGTCTTACATTACAACTAAATGAGGTCACATAACCCTTAGTAGTTTTAGTTTTTTTCAGATTCAAAACACTCAGTAAACAGTCGCTTTTGTGGTTGGGTTTTCCTCCACTCAAGCAATAAGTAGTGCTGCTATCAATTCTGATGTATACCAAAGTGATTGACACTTTTTATTAAGGTGCAGAGCAATGGCACTTATTCCACCTCTTATTTGAAGATAAAATAGATTACAAGCACTGTACACTTGAATTAGAAAATTAAAGTGGCTATGAATAACAAACCCTTCCTTATCACTAGGTAAATGAATGTATTGGCTTGCCAAACATATGAGCATTTTTCCTCCTCTTAAAAACAAAGTGCTTATATAATGTCTTATTACATGCAACAGTGAAGTGCTTCATTTAGACCTCTCTGTCTTAGATCAAGCATAGTTCCCTTATATATCTCATTGCTTCTGCTGATATCACTCAAGACTATTTTCTGTTGCCAAGGCATAATTTCTTGACCTTTCATTTTATGCCTGCTATGACTTATATTGTTGTGACATTTTCTCTGAAAATAAGCAAATAATTGTATAGATTAAATGAGCTGAGAAGTGTTATTGGTCTTTAATGCAATATATCATTACAAAATAAATAAATAAATAAACCAGTCATAACCATGGAATGTTGTGCACTAAGATACAGTTTGCATCAGAAAACGTTGTAAGTGAAGGGCATTTTATGAAGAATATGTAGGTTATCTAGCCCTGATAAAGTATATCACATTGAAAAAAAACTAAAATGTCTAAATTCTAGTTTATTTGAAAATAAGTTCATTTGCTGCTTGTTATTGTGAAAATAGAAATATGTTTCACCTAGCCTGGGTCTTGTATTTCCGTGTTCCCATGTTTCTGTGTTGCAGCGTTTTATTGGAACCTGGCCAACTGTCCCATGTTTCTGACTATTGCGTTTCAGGTAACATGACCTGATCACAAGTGTCTACTTTTAGAACAGGAGAACCTAACAAAATATAATTATGAGAACAGTCCTTGGGTGAACCTGTCACTCTGTTGAGTTTGGTCTTGCAGAGTCTCCCCACGGTCTCATCCTCCCCCCGAATATCCCAGGAGGATATTCTATGTGTTGTAACTCTGCATGTTATTTTCTAGAGACAGTGTAAAATATGCTTTTCTCTTGGGCCACCTTGGACATTCCACAACACAGAAGCAAGCGATTACATTACCAGTGTTTCTGCTTAATTTATTGAATTAAGGACATATTTTGACACCAACATTCATAAATATGATCTGAAGGCACATTTTGTTGGTCGTGTCACAAAACAAGTGGAAGTGAATACGCGCTCTTGACACATATAGTCACATATGCACAGGCATACATACCATTACATTTGTTTTACAAGTAAATCTGGTGTACTCCACTGTTTCTTGGTACAACATGAAAAACTAGTATTATGAGCAAGTCAGTTGTTTTCAGATAAGTACACATCATCGATTCCATTCTGGATACACAGAAGGGATTGATCATCGTTACATTTGCCACTTAGTGGATGTAAACCTTTGTGAAGGGCCACTGTTTGCAGCATTTCATTTTTTATCTTTTCAAGGTGTGAGAGAGCCCACAAGTGAATACAACAGTGCAAATAATTAGACCCATGAAGACACTGGCTGAGTGAAAAATATAGTACCATGTAGCCATTGAGGAACAGAGTTTGAAATCACCTTAAGGATTCCCAGTTGTTTGACATGAATAGCTCAGTTTAGAATGTCTGCCATTCTCATTGTCAGAATCAGGCCTAGTGTTCCACTATG
The DNA here is from genome assembly GCF_013368585.1 of Megalops cyprinoides. NCBI lineage: Eukaryota > Metazoa > Chordata > Actinopteri > Elopiformes > Megalopidae > Megalops > Megalops cyprinoides. Next base: position 28,454,065 of record NC_050587.1, read on the forward strand.
GAACTGTTCCGTTCCATTGTCTGATGATACCAAAATTTGCAGGAGACTATTAGAATCATTAAGGCAACACCCAATCAATTCCTCCCAATAAATCAGTGCTCTCTCGATTACAGTTAGTTGAGCTTGAAGTCATTGGTAGTGATACAGTCGATCGAACGGAGCTCAAATACTCTTTGGAAGAAGTCTATTCTAGGAAAGAGCTCAAGAAATACATTCAAAGAAAAACTACAGAATGGATGTCAAATGCTGCTATGACATTACAAACAGAAGGCATTGACGTTTGCGCTGGTGGTAATGTCACACATGGAACTCTGAGGAATAAACGCAGTGAGGGGATTGACCGTTCATATGCAAGTCGATAAACAGCATTACAGTTATTCTGTAAAACTGCAAGCATGTTGGAGACATTGCAGAAAATGCACCGTATAACAGTATCAACATATAGGTCATTATACATTCTGTTTCTGTGGCTTATGAGACAAAGGATTTCATGCTTTTCACATTAAAGCATGTAGATGCCTTTACCAATATTTAATATGGAGGAATTCCATATGAAAAATATTAAATAGCCAGAAAATTTTACTATGGCTCACATTTTTCTCAAATGAGAGATTTTCTTCCCGTTTCAAGAATATTTCATACATTTTTCTTGAAATAATGATATTTATATAAAATATCTGTTAGAGTAAAATGGGATCTGCATATGAAATCCTGATTATTTTCTCATTTTAATATGACTAGAAGGTTAAACTTTTTTTTAGATTAACAGATGCTGGAAGTTAAAATAAGTTAAAAAAAAAAAAAAAATCAATATGATGAATTTAACCTGAAGGCACTGTTGGCAGCAGATGACAAATAAAATTACTGCAAAGCACTGCTGTATATGGGAAAGGGAAAACACAGACCGGAATCTGATGCAGAGTGTTGTGCTGAAATTAATCGTGCAATGTCAAATGTGTCAGAAATGTGGATTTACCTTTCTGCTGGTACTGTATGCATTGTGCAGTGGTCTACAGCATCCTAAAATACTACGCCAAAGCGATGGAATTTTTTCTTCCATGCATACATTAAAACATTCATCACAAAAAGCAGATTAAAACCAAAGGAATTTTCTAAAATGTTTTGTGACCTGGAGTTACATGTTTGCCCTTCCCAATGGCCAGAATTTGATATAATATATATATATATATATCAGGGCATGACCCCTGCTCTTAAATTTAAATTTAAAAAATTCATAATCTGTTGACAAAATATTAAAAATTGGCACCATTTATCAGATTAAAATCAAGATGTTTAAATCAGTGTATTGGGGCTCTGAAATTTTCACTGTAAGTAGGTGATCATTTTGAAGAACTCTGAGGTAGAAGGGTGATAACTCAAAGGAGACACTTCGGTGTGCAAAGCAAAATATAAATGAAAAATTCAAGTGTAAACTTTGAGATGAAAATGTTTTTGGTATCTGTGTAAATTCATCAAAATAGAATTTTTGGAAAAGACCAAAAATGCATATGCAACTATAAGATTTGCTTCATGAAGTAACTGTATCAGGGTGTCACGCAGCCAATTCCGGTCTACAATGCCAGAGCAAAAAAAAATTTCAAGATTAGGTCTGTGCTCTCATCACAAGGCATTTGTTTTAAGCTTATAATGAAAATGCCAGGTTTTCAGAAAAACAGATTTAAGGTCGTCTGCACAATTAAAAGCAAAGTCCAGTGACATTTTGGCATGTTTGTCAGGGAAAATGTCACATCGAAATACCTTTCGATGAGATATGATCTTACTTGGAATAAGAGACACCCAATTGGGCACTAGCTATCCAAACCCTTTTAGCTCAGCTGGCCATCATAAGAAAACAAAGCACAACAGAAGAACAGAGCACCTTCAGGTAAAAGAATTCATGTCACAAGAATAGAAAAGTATGAAATATCAAAAAAATTAGGTATACTAACACATTAGTTAAAGTGTTACTAGCTTTAAAAGAACTGCCTATGGCAAACATTTTTTCCCATTAACAGAGTGTTCCCACAGTGATGTCAGGGAGTCAGGCTTTACGGGCTCAGCCAATCATGTTACTGTCCTTCTCAGTCTGTCTTCCAAGCCTTGTTCAGCAATTTTACCACCTCATCGTAGATTATAAACACTATGGCGACGTCCAAGCACACACGACCTAAACGTGGAATGGTCCCCTTGTAGAATCTATTGAGGACAAAAAGGAGAACATAGATTTGAGTCAGTATAACTGGTAAGATTTAAAGACTTCTTTCTTTCAGCTTTTAGTCTGGAGGAAATTCTCCAATGTGTGAACTAATGTGGAATTTTCATTACAAACCATAAACTTGTTTTATTTGAATGAGATACACTTTATGAAACTGAATGAAAATATCTTGGTACTTTGAAACATATCAAGAAAGCAGTTTTGATCTGAAAATGTACTGACCATCCTGACTCATTACAGTGTCCTGAAATCTTAACAGATTCTCTCATTTACATGCTGAAACTGTTTTCCTTAGTATGTCAGTTATTGTGGTCCACACTAGAGTAGTGTGAGCAAGGACAAGAGTAAATAAAAAGAGGGCAAGCTCTTCAATGATGATTATTTGCTGGTAAAGTGTTCTTATCACTGTCATAGCAACATGTGATTTCTCTGGAGCCTTTCTATGAAAATGTCACCACTGCTCACGGGTAAACATAAATATAAAGTGATGTATTCTGTAAAGCCGATACATTTATTTCCTTGCAGTTCGGTAGATAATATTGATATAAACAGGAAGATTAGAAACCTCTGACAGATAGCCTCTGACATACCATAAACCTCGCACTGCAAGGGAAGCGGACACTACCTTCATATTGACGATGCTAAAACCATTTATCTTTTTTGCAGCCATAAAAGGTGTAATCAGAGCCCAGATCGCTTACTCCACAATAAGTCCAGACAGCAGAGGGTTCTTCTTACCCTTCCAATGTAAGAGGATGTTGGTAGCCAGTATTTTTAACCATTAATTTAAATAGCATTTTAAATAGCATTTACCAGACATTTATAGGGAACCGGTCTCCTTGCAACAAAGTGCTAAAAATAAATTCCCAAATTGCAACAGTGAATTTTGGGTAATGAATTTAAAAATGCAATAAGTAAGTAGTAGCTCTTAGCTAGATTAATTTTAAGGGGTTGTACACTATTTACAGTTGCTAAACATAACTACCTACTTAAATTTGTGAATGGGAACTAGAGGAGTTCTGTGAACTCGAGATGGTTCTAGTTGCACTTACGCTGCAGGTCCCTCGTTTCTCATGATCTGTACAGCACAGTCCATAGTGTTCTTGTATTTGTGAGCTTCCAGACCCTGTGTTGGGAGAGATCCTATGTTAATGGCTCGCACCTCGCAAACTGGAAAACCTGATCAAGGCCTGAATTCTCTTGCAGCTTCTCTGGATAATGCATATTTAACACAAAGAGATAGTGTTCTGAAGAGGATGTAACAATGTGATTCCAACTAAGCAGAAAATGGATTCAAGCCAAGAAGTGCTTGCTCTACATCATACTCCTCAGCCAGTTGGCTGCAGAAAATTGAGATTAGATTTTTAAACTGCTGTTTGGCTTTGTGCTAAGAATTGTGCTTTACAAATTAATTCCCAGCACAAAGCCAAACAGCTTGCAGCTTTTTTCAATGAACAATAAGGGAGATTAATACAGTCATCCCTGTATCTTTTTCCATATAAAGCCAATTTATTAAAGCTAGCTTTTGATCCATGAAGATGCTTTCTATGGGCTTAGCTTTTTCCAGAAGATTCCTGGATTGGCCTGGAGAATGGAGCCTCAAAACAGTCAGAAAGATAGGATTCTTCGCCTCATACCTGCATTCTAGTTTTTATCACATCTAGTGGGGTGTTCCCAAACACACTGGCTGCCCCAGCGATGGCACCAAACACTCCCGTGACCAAAGGGTTGATGGCCTTGTTGGGGTTGTCACCTGGAGGTGGTTACAAACACAAGGAGCACTGAGAACAGGTCACCCTTTACCCCTCTGACCCCTTTGTTAGGGGTATGTCTGTCACTCAGGTCCCCTGCCTGAACCACAGCGGACTTTTCACCAGTGACAAAAGAGTTGTCCTTACTAGATAAGCACACTGCTGTAGAGTGCATCTGATATTGATCACATTTTTATATCTGAAAAGGAAGGCTGCTTTTACACAACCTGTACTGTTTTATACCTACATGTGTTATTTAGGTATAGGTGACATAAGCATTCAGACAAAACATTAGTGCAGTATTGACACAACAAAGCAGTCCAGACATTTGAATTGGTTTGGCTAGGTAAGGGGCATGCTTATGTAACATATTTCCAGTTCAACTGTATTTCCAGGATGAAATCACTCTGCTTTAGTCCAGCAGGGTTTACATACAATGGTGTAAACCATGTACTAACCTTTGTACCAGTTCCTAAGAGAGGTCATGACAAAGAAGCGTATGGCCTGGTTGGAGCCCTGTTTCAATACTGTTGCTGTCAGTCCCTGATATGTTCCTCGGAGCCCTGAAAGAAATCAATTCAACAGGACATAAATAATCCTTCACCCCTCAGGACAATGGAAGCACATGAGTTTAAGATGTGTTCACTGCTTCCAATGGCCAGGAGGGGGCAGTGTATGCAGGGTTATGGGCTTCTCCTCCTTACCTTGAGTTCTAACAATTTCCCTGACTCCATGGAAGAATCCTCTGTACTTTGGATTTGCTGAAGTCTGGTCATGGATGAACTTAACCTGCAAGTGCAGAATGTGCACTGAATGAGAATTCACAGTGTCCCACAAATAAAAATGCAAATGAGCCCAGCACACCTTTCAACAGAACAGAATGAATATGCATTCAGTGCAGGGAACATGGCTTCTCTGAACTCAAACAAGTTAATCATTAGAGAGATGAGCTCTAGAATAAATACATTAATTACACTTGATGCGGGACACTTAATGCTACACCACAACTCTCTCTGCATGTGACCTTTCTGCACGACTTAAAGTCAGCATCCTGCTTTCAATAAAAGTTCTTGAATCTTGAATCTTGAATCTTTCAATGCTACTAGTTGATGCCAGCTGAGTTATAGAAATGAGACACATCAAAGTCCTGTACACAGTCAGACATTCCTTAAATTCAGTTAGGCCTGCCTTAAAAAAAAAAAAATCACTGCAGACAGCCGCCTGGTCACCCACCTTGATGGTCTCCATGGGGCAGACCACCACCACAGCCTCAGCGACACCGGCGCCCAGCCCGCAGATCAGCCCCCGAGTGCTGTCCAGCTTCCCCGCCTCATCCCGCATCTTGTTACTGAGGAACTCGAACATGCCAAACCTGAGGGGGCAGGAGCAGTGACGGTCACAGCACTCCTGCTGCAGCTTCTTGGGTTAATTTAATTAAACAGCAACTGAAGCTGTTTTTACAGGCCAACACCTTGCCCATCTCATTTGCCCTGGGTACCAATTGTGACTAAACTGGATCATGATCATGTTGATCTTAAGGTGACTTCTGGCATGTTTTACACCAACTATCCTCAAATAGAGGACCCTTGGAAGGTTTTCACCACAGCAGCTCTGGCCATGATTATCAAGATTTGCTGCCAAGCCCCTTACCCAATACAAATATTGTATAAGCAAAATGCTGTAATCACTAATACTAAAAAAAAAAAGTCAAAAAGTCCTCTGAACACGCATCCTGTTTTTAGGAGCTCATGGCTGATAACACACTGATAAGACACAGTAAGTGTCTGTGCTTTTTCTCTGTACCACAACAGCGTTATCACACTCCTTCAGATGCAGCAACTGTTACTTAATTTGAATCCTAACTTCAACATGTACAGTAGCCTACGTATTTGCATAAACAATGTACCATAATGTACTCAACAGGCAAAATGCACTAAACGTACTGTACTGGCATATCAGACTGACCCATATGCCCAACAACAGCCTCATGCATGTCTACACGTTAGCTAGCTCATTTGAGCTAATTAATTAAAAAAAAATGTAAATTCACTTGGGTCACTAGCATTTTATTGCATAGTCATAATTCAACATCATGTGACAAGTTTTGACTCCTGAGTTCATGCATTTGCACTTTTAATGACCTTTTAAATTGTAGCGCTTTGAATATGGAGCCTCAGGAAGTTCTCAACAGCATAAGAGGACCTATTTATAGTACTTAGCAGGTGACCAATGATGCCACAGCACCAAGGAGGGAGCACTTCATATTCTCCCTAGGTAGCCAGCTCAAATGTTTTTATTCTGAGTTAGATGGGGGTTTCCCCAGGTTGCTGGTGATAATTTCCATATTTTGCAGAGTAATGAGGCGTCCTTCTGTTTGGCTCAATTAATATTCAGCATCTGCTTTCCTGCTATGAATAAACCTTTCCCCCTGACACTGGCAATTCCTTTTGGTTTTAACAACAAGCACAAAAGGACCCAATTTAATGTCCAAGTGTGGATGAAGCACTCAACTCAGATCCTCACACGTTAAGGTCATTAGAAATTCAACAGCAAACACCACAGAGTGTGAGGTCATTATTTCTTGATTTGGCAGTCTCAGCCATGCCATGGCTTTGTCCCCGCCCCAGATTAATTGGCTAAGTAAATATTTGTCTTTACCCTGAATTTGAAGTGGGCAGAGTGTTTTGGCCCAAAATGGTTATGGTGCCTCCTGGTGCATTGTTTTAACCTATCGTTATCTGTACATACAGGCATAAAGCAAGCCTGTTTACACTATACTTATGGGACAGGTAAGAGGAGAAACTAAAGCAAGATTTATAGGGAACCTCAACAAACAAATAAGAATAGATTGGGTACATTTAGTTAAATATAAAATTGAAAAGACTAAAAAGTGTATAAATAACATTAAATGGTAAACACTGAAAGAAATTACAAAAGGGGTATTGCACACTGGCACTGGACAGTGTCACTGTGTAGGAAAGACTCTTGTATTAAAGGCCCTGTATAAATGCAATGTGCAGCATTATCAGCAATGTTTTTGTATTTGACCAGAACAACAGAACTGTTACTGAGCCAGAGTGCCTGCCGTTCTGTCACTGTCTGTTTCTGGGGTCTGTCCAGGCTGCACCAGCAATGTAGGGGACCTCTTCAGTCTCAGACTGTCACTGTCCTTGCGTCTCTGTGCTGGCAGTGGTGGGGTGGGGTGGGGTGGGGGGGGCAGAGTGGTACAAACTGTACGATTGGCACGTGACTGTCAGATGACTCACAATGACAAAGCAGTTTTAGCAGCCGTTCTAGAAGCTTTTTTGGTTGCAGTCAACCAAGCTGGATCATTCCACAAATCTCACCTCTCTCACCAATGAAATACAGACACCACATTATGAGAGATAGCTTCTCATAGCTTCTTTCTGTTGTCTATTTTAGTGTCTGGGGTTCTTAGGCTGCATTAAGAGTCCATCACTGCAATGCACCACCTGCATTACTGCAAAGCTAAAGTGAGGAAAAAAGACATTTCAGTTTTCATGTTCACTATTTATAGAACCTAATAAGGACTCACAGTAATACTTCCAAGGAGCAGCTACTCAAAAATTCTCTTTCCAATACACTGCCATAAACCCCAGTGCTGTGCAAAGTACAGGCAGGAAAAGCAGCCCCTGACTCATTCATGCTAATAGATAGGCTAAGTACCCAAGTACTGCGCAGAATCACAGCCACTTCGGCCTAATCAATCCAACTCCTTGCGAGCAGCTCCCACAAGCACATTAGCAGGGGGTTGGCACACCAATGCAACACCATGCTGCAACTCAGTCAGCTAATGGACCAGTGTACCTCCTCTGAAGAGGCACAGAACACTGGCCTCTCAGCACTGTTGCTGATTTGGGCACCATTTCCCAAGATTTTTCAGTGTCCTAAGGACATTTATACACTGAAGATACTAGAAGTAATTGACTAGAAAACCAGAGCAAAGGGTTCTTGTGGATTACAGGCATTTAATATAAACCTAAACTGTGCACAAATAAACACACCAGCAACATACTGGCCTAGTTGATGCATTAGGACCATTTATCCAAAGCTTCTAATACCAATAGTTTCATTAATTATTAACTAGACGAGCTAGTGGCGCTTAAAGACTAACTAAACGGAATAATCAACCAACAAGTATGCAAATGAATTTTCACTCAGAATAAAAACACTTGTGTCCAACAAATTGCGAGTTTACTTGCCAATTGCTAATTGTCAATTACTTTTGTGATGTATAAGTGAGGCCACTTATACATTCATATTTCTTGTTACTGGGCCAACAGTAAGATAGGTGGGTGTGTTAATGTTGAGATATAAAATGTTAGATATGAATATATTATAATTTGGTATTTCTTTGATTAGTTTCTTTTGAGAGCTCTCACAGCTTAAGCCCGCACGATCTCCCCGTCATCTAATCAACTTGTAATCAACCGCTTCTTAAAAACGCTACAGTAATTACAGCCATCTGCAGTGTCTTGTATGATTTTCTTGTCGATAACAACTCTTACAGGATGTTCTTGCAATTATTTCCTTTGAGGCTTGTTAAAATGCTTAAAACTGACATGCATCTTTACAGCTCATGCAAGGAGGAGCTGCAGGATGAAAGGTGCAGCATTTTGACTCTATAATTAACTAGAAGGACGGTCGATAGACTTAATGAACACAAATTGTTCTGTCCTATGGTCTTAACTGCCAGGTAATGAAAGCGGTAGCCCTACAAGAAACAGAGCAACAGCACGATTTCTCCATACGCCCCTAGTCCAATGGTTGTCAAGGGTCTGTGGTCCCCTCTCAATCTCAAAATATTTGGCTGGCTTCATTCATTTAAACTGAGGACAGTTTAAACTGATAAACTGATGTGGCTTCTACCTATAGCGAGACACGTAGGGCTGCTTAAACTACCAGAATCTGGAGTAGAGGTTCATCTTTTTATTTCTATTCTCATCTTGAACCAGAAGATATTTCACTCCATTTGTTCTTTCCAATTATTCTGACCACTACCGAAACAGCAGTAGGCATTGATTCATTTTCAGTCCTACTATCAGATAGCAAAGAGACTATGAAAGCTGTCATATGTGAAAAATATACCTCCTCCTAATACATGGATTCAGTAGAGACTGCTTGCACACTAGAGCTTGAAGATACTCAAGAACTGGTTGTGAATAAGGAGTCTTCTTTCTCTGCCTGTCAATCACCAGCTTGCAGCACTTGGCTTTTGGCCTTTGACACCTTTTTCAGTGGTCTTGCAAGTAATCCTCTGCAGTCACATGTAGTCTTCACAAACAGTTGCCAGTGTGCAATCAACCACTTTTGAATTCATGTTTTTTGAGGGGCTGCATTTTTCATGCACGACATAGTTACCACAGTGTCCTCACTATCTGAGGGTAGGACTGAAAATATATCACCACCCTCTTCCGATGCTCATCTCACAGATTCTCTTGCCCCATCCATCCATCGCCCTGCCTCCTACAGATTAAATTATGCAATCTTATCCTCCAATTCCAGGCAGTCTCGTCTGCTATTCGCTGCACAGCTGAGCCTCCTCTTCCACACCCTGTCAGGCCACTCTTTTCGTGGGCTTCTGCTGTGGTTTGACCCGAGCTCATCCCAGAGACATGCTGACTGCTCCAGATGGGCTCGGAGAAGCAGAGTGAGGCTATCAGAGCTATAAAACAACAGCATCCATTTTCACAGCTCCCTTCCTCCCTCCCTTCCTCAGACACTGAGGAAACGGTCTCCTACCAGTCATTTGCAGAGCTTAGCTGAAGGTGGAAGAAAGCACAGACTGTTGATAGTGCCATCCATTCAGGAGACAGCTGCTGAGCTCTGCTTTACTGAACAATACATGCAAAATGCATATTCTTTGATCTGGGGAGAAGGCATCTGACTCTCCACTGGGGACTCAAAGTGGCAGCTTCACAGAAGCCTGTCTCCTCTCTAATTGTCACTCTGGATGGCTACAACAGGGTGTGTCCTTTTCAGGGGAGAGTAGTCTTCACCTCATAGCTCATTTGATGTGACACAGTTTCCAAAAATGGAAAATACACATTGTTAAAGCTTCAGGAGAACGCCAACATGTTTATAAATAGTTTTGACCGACACACTGAGAAGTTTGATCTAAAAACACTCACTGCCTCAGGAAGTGCTTGACTGACTACAGAAAAGGTATAATTTGCTTCTACAGGAAATGTCTGGGCAAGTGCTCTTTGTACATTCTAAACTCATGGCAGTTGTAGTAGGGCACTGTGGAGAATATAACAACATAAGAAACTTTAGTGATGACAACAGGCTATGTGGTCATTTTGACCGCTGTGTGGAGTGCATCAGGTACTGTGTCAAGCCTGGACTTCAACAATCCAAGGGTCTCTGCTTATATCACAAGTTCTGGTAAGCTATTACTTGCATTAAGAAGTGAGTAAAAATACATCCTAGAATCAAAATTAAGTTCTGTTAATCATTACTCTTTGTTCTCTGCTCTGAAGTCAATTTTAAAGCTACTTTTGGATAACTCCTTTACTTCCTGCTGATTTCAGTTTGAGAAAGTTCCAACCAAGATAGCTCTAGATGCCAAACTGAAAACCATTCGGCTTATCTAACTGAATGAATAGGGTGATTGATTAGAATGGTTTTAACCCCTCTGCTGGCTCTTGAAAAGCTGTGACACAAGGCCAAAAAAAACCAGCCGGATGTAGAACATGTGCAGTTTGTCCTTGTGTGAACTGATTTGGGAGATCCACTCTTAAGGGCTACCCAATCCAAGACACACACACAGACACACTGAGGTCAGTGGGAGAAATGCTCCAGGCCCCAGGGGCTCCTGAAGAGGCCAGTCAGACCAGGCACGCCCTGTATCGGGACAGACGCATGATGGGAGGGTGCTTACCTGACGGCGGCTTTTGGGATGGAGCCGTAGAGCAGCGAGCTAAGGCCCCGGTACAGTCCTATCACCCCATGGCCCCGTACTGTCTGCTTCACACAGTCCGCTGCATGGGAGAAAGCCAGAACCAGCCTTAGTCTGGTCTCCATCTGGAGAAATACCAAACTGTCTGCACACCATTTATACTGCTGACACACCTGCATTGCGTGTATCGTTGGAAAAACCAGGCAGTGTGGTAGACCGTCATACTAAGCATAACACTGATTCCAGGTCTTTAAGCTAGCACTGATATGTCCTGTACTAATTCTTCATAAAACATTTTTATGACTAATAATAATTCTTCGTAAAATAAAGATTTTAGAACAAAAACTATACCCTAATATGTTCTGCATAGGATGCTACAGGCAGGAGTACAGCAGACACAGGAGAACATCTCTAATAACACATCTCATTAAATTTCTCTTCCAGGTCTTGCTAACAGACTCCAGACAAACATGATCCATAAAGAGGCTGTGTACAGACTCGATTGCTGCAATAATTTATGTGCTAGCTCACACACAAGAGTAATGACAGCCTGTTGGAAATACTAATGGATCGAACATGCATAAGCAATCAATTATGGCCCTGTAAGCCACGTGCTTTCAATAGGAGGGGCCACGTGAGGTGCTGGAGCAACCAGAACGGAACATGTGCCCCTCTGATGAAGGTGCCAGATTTCACCATTAGAACTTTTTAACCCCGAGCGTGATATAGGAGTGCACATTAACCAGCGCTGGACAGAGTTCAGGCTCAGCAGGGAACTGACAGTACTGAGGCTTAGTCAAACAAACATGTTATTGCCCAAGGCCCCAGGTTTCAAAGGGCACATCTAATGCACTGACCCGCCTCAGATGTACAAAGCAAAGTAGGTATGTCATGGGGATATCAGGGTTGTGGTAGGTTAATGGAGAAATGGATCCATCGGTGTTGTGCATTTTCCCATTATCTGTAGTGAAGTGCTTTAATGGATGGGCATTGACTGATCCAGTTCAATACATTATAGTTTCTTACTGTGGTAGCTGAACATGCAGTCAGAGTAAGAAATCTGTTTGAAGACAACTGTGAAAAGCATGAAAGGGCACAGAAATGCAACCTGAAATATCACGCCAAACCTAAAGATCTAAACTTTCCAATGTGACGTGTGTATTAACAATGGTGTACTAGCATGCGGCCTTTGTGCACTGTTCAGACTATTCAGAAGAAAACCAATATCTCTGAGATAATGACTCGGGGGCAAAGAGCAGGATAAAAGACCTTGGGGAGGTGGCTTCTGCATTACAAACACACTGGAGAACGCCGGCAGGGGACAGCGGCTTCGGCTAGACACCCACCGATGCCCTTGTAGCGGGGCGGGTTGGCCTTCTCGTCCAGCTGCAGCTGGGTCTTCACGTACTCTGTGGGGAAGGTGATGCAGATCTCAATGCCCCCGGCGATCCCACCTACAGATGAGACAGACAGAGGCCTCCGATCTCAGCTCCCAAATACACACCATCAGAGATCAGAGGAGGAGGCTCAGTCATCATCACCATTGGCTGAAATGAACAGAGGGCAGGTTATCAGGACAGATTATGATAGCGCAGACCTTTCAAACGAGCCCCCGCCCTGCACTGACTCTAGCACTGGCATTTCATTAGTTCCGGTAGAATGATCACCTATTTATCTAAGGCGCTAAAATGGCAACCAAAATATGAACTGCCATTTTCCATCTGGAATCTATTCACTATCAAGTGGGCTGTGCTATGAATAGGGAAATGTTTCCACAGCTAACCTGCTCACATGTTGCATAGGACCTTTCAGGCCCTATAAGCCAGCTACAGATACTCTCCATCTGAGTCACTAAAGTCAGCCCTCCTCCTCTGATTAAGTGAATCAAGTACATTTATATTTATACATTTAAAAAGAGCTCATGTACTTCATTTTGCTCCAAACTGTCTTGAAAGGTGTTTGTTAACTGTGTGTTTTTTCTAAAACAAAATATAACTCTTACACATTCAATGACTGTCTCTGTCAGTGGTACTGTAGGCTGGTAATGTCCACAGGAAAAGTTTCAGAAAATAGACTGACACAAGAGAAGTGTCACAACACGTGCACTAAAACTTCCAATGACACTGAAATAGGCCGTCGCCACCTTTACAAACATCTGCAGATCAACTTCAAACAGAAAGGGAGCCAGCGATTGGCTGTCATTGGCTCTGTGTAACACCGCCCTCCGCACACACCCCTTCCAGCTGGGGGGCTGTTATGCGCGGAGCAGCAAACTTCTCGCAGCAGCTACTCTGCAATTTCAAAAAGCGGGACTAATATTCAAGGTTTCACCCAGCCCCTTTTGAAATGCCATTCACAACTAGCAAGTACCAGGACGCCTTTTCAGCAAACATGCATTTCACCTCAGGGGAGACATGCTGAGTGTTTGGACAAGCAAATCGGCAAATCCTCAGGCACCCCAAGCATGCAGAAACTGGTAGACTGGACTTGCTGTGGTCACACGCCCTTCCCCCATCCCTCAGCCCCCAGGCGACATGCTGACTTGTCAGATGATGGGAGGGGTCAAGGCAGGGGGTAGGAGGGGAAAGGTCAAGGTTTCATCGCAGTCACTGAATGGAGCCATAAAGCTTCAGAAAAAGTTCACAGACAAAATGGACGCCCTAGCAAAACCAAAATTCTCTCAGCGTTGCGAGACTGTGGCAATGGGACACTGCTGCCACCACTGCAGGAAAACATGGGGAAAATACTATATTTGAGCTAGAGTAGGATAATCTAGTTAAAATACATGCAGCCTCCAAAAGGCTAATTATGCATTGCTTAAAATGTGGTTTCCCAGTTGCATCTCTGTCTCCGGAAGCTGGTCCTTTAAAAACACTGCATACAGACACACAAGCACAAAAGCTGCAGAGAGATCACGTGTCTAATCTTTAGCTTTTCAGCAACAGTCAAAACTTAGCTGTGTCTGTGAGTGATAATAAAAGGCTTTTTTTTTATTTGTTAGAAAAATAATTTCACCAATACATTCCAAGGCCACCATAATGTCAATTTTGATGTCATTTTATTAAAATTAGAGCCAGATGCTTAAAATTTGTTGACAACAAACAACTATAATTGTTAAACAAACCTTGATTTTGATTATTCATGTCAGTTTTCTTTTTTCTCGTGGTTGAGGTAGATTTTTTATCCATTAAAAATGAAATTAAAAAGAGTGTCTTTTAACAGCATATTTATATATGAATAAATGAATACATGAATAAAAATTACATATAGATATATATATATAAATAAAACTACTGACTATTAATATCCAACCTGAAAAGGTTCTAAAATAAAAAGTTAATGATGAACATAAGCTCATAATACCAGGAGTGCTTTTCACAGTACTCCTCAGTATTACGCTCTCCTTGTGCCACATGATCTGGCGTTGATGCAGGTTGGCACACTGCAGTTTGAGGCGCGTCAGATGTTACACCCACCCGGGGGGGATTTGCTGTTAACCCCATCTGGGAAGTGTGGAGTGTGCCGCGCGGGCCCCCCCACTCCCCCAGCAGCAGGCTGTCATTGCAGCAGGGATTCCCCACAGCGTAGTGCACCTGTTCCTCCAAGTGCAAATCACAGGCGCGTGTGGCCCTATGTCACTGCTCGTGTCTTTGTTTATCATCTGTATGACCAGACAAATCAGCCAGATCCAGCATGCTGCCCCCTACACCCACCCATCCATTCATCCCCTTCTAGCACAGCACTACTTTTGGATACATGGGCCAAATCCCCCTTGGCTGTGAGGGCATAATGGGCTCCAGGCATAAGCTGCCCCAAAACCCTGGTCTAGGATCAGATTTCCCTACCAAAATTATATCATTAATGATTATAGACTAATCAGCTAAACAGATCAGCAGTACTATGGGGCAACTTCTGCCTGGAGACAACAAAACAGGAACTGGCTGGAGTTTCCCATGATCCTCTGGGAGGAAGCCACGTGGGAGGCCAAGGACACTGGAGCCTCCCCTCTGATCACCACTGGCCAGCTGCCAACAAACACCTATATCCACACTGTTGCATTGTGCAAATAAAGAGCTGGTCGGCCCCCGGGCACTGACGCAGACTTGGCACTGGGCTGTGCATGCACTGCATTTCAGCAGATAGGGTCTGGACAATCCAATTACAAATCACATTTTTTTAACCGGAGGTCAGCAACAGTATTAATTCATATACACATCCAGGCACATATAAATCCACCAATATCGAGGACTGAGCACTGGAAGAAACTAACAGAGAAGGTAACCAAGAGATCAGTTCCCTTATATATGCCTACGACATCCACATTATTCTCCACTCCAGCAAAATGAAGCAATTATGCACATTATGAGCGCTTTTAAATACTGCACAAGCAGTCTGCATAATGAATTTTCATGATTTTCATTTTCCTGACATGTTTGTCAGAGGGAGATTACTCATCCAGCAAGGCTGAAAGCTGCAAATAAAGCATCTACAAAAAGACACAAGCCCATAATTTACACGAGCTTCCTGGTTCAAGGCTGCACGCACAACAAGGCCTGGCGCGTGTTTACCGTTACCGTCAGCGGTACACCAGGGACACCAGGAAAGCACAGTGCAGACACAAGGGACCCACAAATGAACATGAGCTTCCACAAAGTTAAAACAGCATGGGTGGCTCAAAGCTCTTCTTCATGAGAGCCAGAGTAGAGATTACACTAAAACAGATAACAGATTGATGTTTGATATCCTTTTTGTCTTTAAGAGATATAGAAAGCATAATTTACTTTGGTGTTTATAATTATGCAAATCAAAGTGCTGATTCCACAGAGTGGCTGTAAGTGCTTATAAATTAGGACTGTAGCAATCAATTGACTATATTAGCATATGAATGGCCTTTTTGAACTAATCATATCAAGGTAGGTTAAACATTAGTCAGCATATATTGTACTTGGTAATGGGTATTTACACAATTCAATCCTTAGCCTGAGAGATCTGAGTGGTTCACTGTTCTTTTTAAATGAATATGATGAAATAGTGCGTTGTGGTCACATCTAATGCTGGGTCAAAACTGGCTTTTCCTCACAATAAAATGTAGTCGTTGGTGACCCACTAACCAAATCGCAAAAAAATTCAAGCAATCGTGTTGTGACATGGAGCTTCATGATGTTTGATTGCTCAGATTGATTAAAGTAGATCTCTTAACTAGTATGAATCTCTACCAACATGGTTCTCTAAGCATTCTAACATCTAACAACAACCTCACGATGTTTCGTATAACTGGAGCCTAAAGAGTGTTGCAGGAATTGATACCATACTGCAGATTGTATCAGTTTTCTCTGATACCACATAGATTGCAGTCAATGCAGTGCAATGGAAGGTTAAAACAATCATAGGGACTGGGGTCTGTGAGAAAATACAGTGGAAACAGGATGACCCAAAACATAAAGGGGAGTAAATGACCAACTATTTGCATGGACCAGACCAGTTAGCGGTGTTCAACATGTCTTTAACGCCGAAACAACAGCTCTCACACGAGCAGTTGTGAGACAGCGAGATCCGGTTTGAACTGGTCTCAAATTACTCTGTACTATCAATGGTGTCAAAGGATGAATGATGTAATCACTCTAGTTTTATGCTGCAAATTGTGACAGGGAAGGGTCTATGAGCAGCCACGACCCACCTCTGAATCTTTATTGTAAAAGGTTGCCTGAGCTGTTTGATGTGAGAATTACCAGTAGTTTACCACACAATTATCATTATTATTTAACGGGTTTCTCTAATTGCAGCTTGACATTAGTTATTTCTAGCAGAAACTCAATGAATAGAAAATGAAACCGATGGAAAGTCAGACAGACATACTAAGCACACACTAAATAAATTATCAGAAATCAGAGTTATAAATTCTCTGTAGACCAACCACACACCTTCCTTCATTTTATCATCTAGTAGAACCACTCTAGGTGACCTCTAAGATCCCCCTCTGTGCTTGCAAAAGTGGACTTAACAACAAACTAGTAAGACTTTTGCACTGCGTCTTGATTTGGCTGTCAATGTGCCCTTGAAAAGCACCCCTCCACTCAGCAGATAAAAGCTTAATGTTTTGCTACATCAGCAGACTACATTCATTCGGTCTCGTGATAACCACTGTTTCAGAGATCACACAAAAAACCTCACAGAAGCAGGGGGTGGAATTCCAACAGACAGGACTAACTACTGCCCTCAGATTTATTAGAAGGCCGTTAAAAGCTCTGCCCACTGGCAAAACACGTTCCTTGTGACAGGTTCATGTTGCTCTCATTTGATTGGTTCTTGGGTATTCTCCGAGGTGGAGAGAGCTTGCAAAAAAAGAAAAAAAAACTTGCTCAGGGGCCTTAAGAAATAACTTTGCAACTATTTTCCTGTTTGCAAAATATTTCCACTGCCTCTCACCTTTTGGTCCTTAGGTCCCCTCTGTCTTTTTTTTCAAACAGCATTTTTGAACACAAAGACAAAAATCCCAAGAGAAAGAAGTGCTAGCCTTGCCTTAGCCTTGACTATCACAATTTGCAGACACCACCTCCACTGGGAAGAACACGAGGGTTAGCGGAAGGAGGGGAACAAATGTAATCGGTCACACCGCTCGGTAAGGTGAGATCAACGTACAGCTGACCGTTCTTGCAGAGAGAGCTCTTTTGCCAGCCAGAGCATTGGAAAGACAGTCACAGTAGGGGAGTCATTTTAATTGGAACCGATGCTGTCTTCCGACGCGCCACTTTAATCAATGGCTCTCAGTCCTACTGTTCTATTGGAGGGCTTTCTGCCAAGCATCTCTGAAAGGACTGAAGACAAGGGAAGAAAGAAACTAGTGGCAAAGTCCCCACACAAGATGAACAGGACATATGGGAAAACATTTTACTGGCAGCCTCCCCTTTCTACACCAGTGTTGGGCAACCAGTGCTGTGCTGATTTGCCTCTTTCACTACACCAAGAAGGACACCAGGATATTTTTTAAGGAGTAAGCCTGCGATCACAAACTAAATTAAACAATGAATATGACCTTCCCTCCCCCAGCTCATCTTTTATTTTGAGGAGTGAATGTGAATGTGAGGGTAATTAACAAACCATTACTTACCCATGACTCCACCCCCATTTCAAGGCAGAAGAACCAACAGAGCCTACAAGCCAACCCACAACACTGCAGAGGAAAGAACCCACAAAAGCACTGAAAGTAACCCCCCCCCCCTTCCCACTCTCTGGGGTTTACTGGCGCTGTTTGTCACAGAGCAGGAGTTGCTCCAGCTCCCATAAATCAATGCAGTCTTTCCAAAGGCCTGACCCAGGCCTGTGAAACTGCCTACGGGGAATGTTGCAATCAATGGGCCAGCCGGTTGCTGGAGCAGGAGAGCTGAACGTGTTGTTCGTCATCACAGATCCTGCACAGGGGTCCGCTGGCCTAGACAAGGACCGCTGCCTGCCAGCTCAGCTCCCCCACACTACAACATCACAGAACTCCTTCTGATTAGCTCCGATCACCCCCCCCCCCCAACCCACCCCCGCTGCCGATCACCCCATAAAAAGGCAATGCCGACAATCACCGCCCGCTAAAGTTACACAATGAATCTATTTAATGAGCACTTGAACAGCTCTGAGAGGATTGTGAAATTACTCAGGCCGCGCAGCGACCACTGTGCTTGCTAATGATTTTACTTCTGCTTGGGTTGGTGCTGTATGCTACAGTCTACATTCACAGCTTTTTCAATAGGACTGGCGAGAGAGGTTTTGGCAGGCTAATAATACTACGACATGGATCTGCTCTGTGGCCTTGAAATTTGAAATAGTAAAATACAAAAGTTACAAAGGAAATCAGTATGCTGTACTGACTCCACTTACTCCATATACACACTGACAACATTCTAACACTAACTTTTAAACTTAACTATAAATGTTTATTACTTTAGGGTGGCCATTTTTCAAAATGTACAGCTAATCTGTAATACCTTTGATTCTCAGTGCAGCTTATATCATAGATAATGTGCTGAGAAGTGAGTGAAAGTGCCTGTCTTCCCACTCTATCGACAGCATTCCACCGGAACATCCAGTTAGTCCAGAAGTTCAGAAAAAGATTTGCAGATTCACCTCTCCTACACTCTGATTAACAGATAATACAGTAGCCAATACATCTTCAAACACACAGCATGCACATAGAGATGCATACACATGCAACAACATGCTTGGTCTGCAACGGCTGCTTTATTCCATCTAGTGCACCAAGGTTATACCAGTGATTTAAAAGTGACAGAGATGGGTAAAAATGCACATAATAAAATAAAAAAGTGTTTCACAATTTATAGTGTCTGTACTAAAGTAAATGTCACTCCTTTTTCCCATCCCCAACCTCTTATATCTGCATAATCACAAACTCTGCCATGTTGGAATTATGTTCCAACGCAAGGACCAGGATCATGATGCAAAATACACTGGTTTATTCTAAAAAGTACTGTGTTGCTCTTGGATCAACACGGTCATTAAGGCTCCAGTGGACATCCAAACCGCTCATTCCATTCTCAGAACAGAGGTCTTATTTTGGAAGCCCTCTTACCCGCCCCCACCCTCCACCCCTCAGAAAATACACACCACCATAGCTTTGCACTTAATTAGCTGATCTGGTTTGCAGAAGAATGAAAGGGAGGGATTCCGACCGCACCAACAAACTGCATATTTGCAACAACAGATCAACAGAGCGCTGACTGCAAGTCTGCCAACTGTTGGAAAGGAGAAGAATTGTCAAAGCCAAAATGGAGCATGCAGCGTTTTGCACCACATTAAACAGTAGACGATTTTCACTGTCTTGTGCTATATCTTGCAGACTTCACATCGCAGTTCGCATTTTTTTTTTTTTTTTTTTTTTTTTTGCCTTTGCAGCTAGAATTAAAATAGGCTGCTTTAGGCAACTCTTCTTTAAATATACCCAAACCTCTACCTTTTTCTATATACCATTACGTAGTGGAACTCATAGCGTTCACTACAGTAACAGTATCACACAATTTGAAATGAGCTATAATTTGCCGCAAGGAAGCACTCTGTTAAGAAAACATCCAGTAACACAACATGCCAAAACGCATTCCATACTTGCCTCTGCTCAGGTGTACGTTTTGAGACAATTTGCGATGCCTGCCAAAATATTACGCCAAATGTATCATATTTACAGGTAAACTGCAATTGTACACAGAATAAACATGCTAAAATATCACTTCTGGAAGAGTGTGCAAGCCTTTTATAAAATCGTGCATTAGGCTACATTGCTTTTTCAACACATGTATGTAGAGAGTCGTCAGAATCGGTCTCCAAGACGACTGCCTTTACAAGAATGTATGAAGTTAAGAATAACTATTTCGCTGAAGGTAACTGTACTGCAAATGTATTTTAGTCGTGCAGACAAGAAGCTCGACCATTGCGCGCATTTTATTGAATGTCTACAACATCACCACGTAGTTTAATCCGAAACTTGACCATTTTAAAGTAAACTGTGAACTTTGAGCGTTGTGTCGAATAACCAGACTGGACTACGAAAGCTGATGTTGAATCGGTGTGGACTACAGATCAGCCATGCGAATACTCGTGTGAGGTACTTGCTGTCTCGGCCTGTCATGATGTGTCATCTTTATAGCTACAGCCAAAAAGTTACTGAAGAAAGCAGTAAATTAATCTGTCATTTCAGTCAGCGTTCCCAGCTGACAGGACAGTAAATGCATCCAAAATTCCCGATGAGCTCGGGTCGCAGTTCAACGAATATGAACGCGCCCTATCAGAATGAAGTAGAAAGTGAAATTGACGGGTGTCGTCGCACTGAGATATAAAGTAAGGCGGATGTGACACGTGTAAACGAGGAACGTAAGTGTCCATGTGCAGCGACAAAAACAAGTATGAAAAACTTACCTGCTAAAATCGCCTTGCCAGGATGAGTCAATTTAGCTTTCCCGGCTGGAGCAGCAGCTGCCAAACACTGAGGTCTGTGGAAGCGGCCAACAGATGTATAGTTTCCAGACATATTCGTAAAAACTAACTGAATATCTAACTAATAAAAATACAATTTCTTTCTGTTTTCTCTTCCGAATTACTTTCCAGTTAGCTAGTAAGCTAATGTCGAGTTGTAACTTTGACCGCACATAAGAGCTGACTGGGGTGGCTAGCTGTGTAACGAACTTAGCTAGCAAGCTGGCTAATGTTTATCATTGAGCTTGATATCAACGACAGTGCCTTCTTCGCCGAGGTAGTTTTTAACAGTATTGACAGCCTATGATGTCCTTCCACAGATCCTGTTGGGCGGTGAGGCGGGTGAATGGTCCCCGCCCCCCCATCTCAGATCACGCTTTTTTTTCTCCACGTAGGCGCCATGACTAGACTAGCCGAACGTACTCATTAAGGTGGAACGGGCCAACGTAATTTTAAAAAACTCACATATATAACCGCACTTAGACAGTCAATGTTCAGTTTTAATGCGTGTAACATGGAAGGAGTTGGTAAGCATCTCCTGTTGATCTCCACTAACGGGTCACAGCTGTACGAAAATGCTGTTTGATTTTTTTTTTTTAATCTACTCCTCTTCATCCTGTGTGATAATGTGTTACAGACTCTTTATATTTTAGCTTTGGCAATTTGGCATTCTATAATTTAATGTTAGTAGACTCGAATTTAGACTTCCCGGCAAAGAGAACACAGTGAAGAAGGGTAACAGGAAAGCTGTGAGAAGATTGTCTTTCACCGATGCCCCCCACCCCACCCCTGGGGTGCATGGTCTCCCAAAACTAACATCCTATGCAAACATTACCACAGAAGTCAGAATGATAGGGGACACACTCTGTAGGCTGCTGATGTTTCAGTGATAGTCAGTCTGCCCTGGAAAAATAAGACACAGCCTGGGGTGATCTGTTCCCTTTGCCACTCTTCAGGCAACTAAGAGAGGGAAAATAGTTAAGTCTGTGTAGCCTTTAAGGGCTGCCTTTTTTCTGGAGGAAATCAAGCTATTTGGATTTTGGCAAAACCATGATGACCCTTCTTTATATCACCCTTTCATTGAAGGGACCCTGTGATTTCAATGATTTGCTGGTTTAGGCACTACAATGATCTCCTCACTAATCTGTCCCTCCTCACAACGTGAGAAGCACATGCTCTGTAAAACCAAATCAGTTTCAAATGATTGGGAGCACCCCCGTACAAAGGAATTTCAGTTGCTTCCATCTGGCTGACAGTATGGAGTACCTGAACTTGGAAGCAATAGGGCAAAACCGGCAGTTGTACTTGATGCTAATTCAATACTCATTGCTGAAAGAACAGTATGTGCTTTAGAACAGTAATGTAAGATGCATTCTGTTAACTTTTTATGATAGTTCATTTATGTGAAAGGATCAATTCATCACAGGCACACAAAAAGTCTCTCCCCATTCTTTAGCCAAAGGCAAATAATCCAAGAATGTACCTAGCTCATGGTATGTAGGCAGTCTGACATGCCTTCCACACCAACGGGCAATTTTTACAGCGTTGAAAAAAAGTCACATGCTGTGTGGTCAGTGGTATTCTTCTACACTGCCCGCGCCATCAACTTATTCCTTTCTGCATGATTGCCTATCTTTGTGTGACTTCTGTGATGTCACTTGGCGATTTATACTCTTTCAGGGTAGGAATAGCCTCCCAGGCATACCCATGTACCCATCCCCAGCACTGCCTGAGATCTGTGATTGGAGCGTTGGAACAATGAAGCAACAGCCACAATCATTATGTTGCCATAGGTGAACTATGGATTGGGAGACATCTCATACTGACTTGGACTCAATGCAACATTAAGAAGACGGTCCATCTAGTAAATATGTTCATAGTACCTTGAACTCTGTGAATCTCACAATGTTGAGAATAAACCCCCTGAGAATAATGCAGTTTTATTAAGAAATGCCAAGAATAGCATCAAAAGCTGGCAAACATCAGTAAGACCTTCCTTGGTGCAACAAGATGTGGCTGAACAGGTACATATTTTTAAAACCAGGAGCAATTAGGTAAGAAGCTTTAGTTACAGAAGAACACAATACATGATGTGGGTTTTTGAAAGGAAATGAGAGCAGTTTTTTCATCAGCCTGTTGACTTTTGTAAAACTGATGTTTGTGAATGTTTATACAGTAAATTAAAACTGAATACTGACAAGCCTATTTATAAATCTGAGACAGGACCTGAGACATAGGACCATTGAGCTACTGTTGAACCTGCTTTAAAAGGCACCTTCAATGATTCTGTTGGAAGAGTTTATTTAATATAATACAGAGAAAGTACTACAGTTACTACTGCTAACTGTAATAACAAGAGGTCACTCTTGGACATTACAAGCAAAACTGAACTTCTCTCTCCATTTATTTCACTGACTGAACATATTAGGTAACTACAGTATACTAATTCATAGTATAAATAGCCACCCCACACATATATGCTGCACATGTGCATATGTATAGCTATATATATAGCAAAAATAAATAAACCACACAAGCTCAAGAGAAATAAGGAGGCTTCATATCAACAGTGTTTTTATTATAATTGTTAACTGGAGTTGGACAGAAGTGAACATAAAAAGAGGTAATGTATTAACACACAACTCAATCTTCAAAATCATACTGAAAATAATAGTGTAATGAGGATTACAGCAGTGAAAGGTACAAAGCTTGGCGTACATGATCTGGACACTGAAAAGAAGAGAATCCATTTGCTAGTGGAAGGTGAAATTCAACTGACGACCGTGAAAGTGCTCAACTCTGCACAGAGTATGTATATTATATACATGGTTGACTGGAAGTATGCTGATACTCCAGTACAATCAAGTAACTTGGATCTGTGTTCTGGTATTGACAGGAGATGGCAGTCCTTTGTGCGGCCAGCAATCCCATACAGAAGTGCAGTGTAGCTTTACTCTTACATAAAGTACTCAATGAGTGCAGCATTGCCACATGTATTCATTGCCAGACTGAAGTGGCATTATTGAACAGTGGAGTTAATTTTCCCTTCATCCCAGCTTTTCTTTTATAACTTTGTATGGTCGAGACTGAATCTTCAGCAGGTTCATTTAGTCTGAAAGTGTGGCCTCTAACAAGGTGTTGTTTTGAAAAAAACTGTCTGCCATTTCACCATTTCAAAATGACTCCCAGCTTCTTTCACTGTGAAATTATACAATTGAAAATTTATTCCACAAAATACAATCCAAATCCAGCTCCTTCCCTATCTGAATCACAAGTCAATATGGATTTGAAAAGATTACAGGCAGGTGACCAAACAATCAAACTTGATAACAATATACAAAACTAAGATTCTACCAATGAAAGAAAAGAGGATATTGTCTTGATATATAGTCTGATACACAGGACAATTAAACAAATCTATTGGTTAGGGAAGAAAAATAACTTAAAATCGTTTCTGTGCCCCCTTGTGGTCTTTCTACTTCCGGTCACAGGTCAGACAGAAAAGGGTAGATTCACAGAGGGGCAATACATTCATCCGAGGACAAATCAGCAGCCATTTTGTTTGAACCAGAAATGGAACTCCTAACTGACATGTCATATTCAGTTATAACACAAATATCTCCATTCAAGTGCCTTTTTGAGTTCTATTTCCAGCCTTACCTATTTCAAATTGCATTTATCCTTAATAAGCGATCACCCCTTTGTAAGCGTACTCTTAGAGCTTGGATGAGCAATTACTATCGGGACTATTGGAACAGTCCACAACTGAAAAGAATGTGGGTCTTTCAGCAGGGTTTCCAGTTTATAGTAGAGGCTATTAAAGGGATACTGTGGATTTGACTGTTAAGGCCAAAACACTGGTGTTTGGGTGTGTATGCGGTGGGGCCGGGGGTTACAGGGGTAATTTCTTGGTGGGCTTAGGGTGGGTTCTCGACTTTTCTTCACTTTGTTGCTCTTCTTGCTTTTGTTTTTTTTCCCCCCATCTCTACGCCTCAAGCTCAAAGCCCAATCCAACCTTATGTCCCCCAGTATTGAAGTTCTTGCCATCGATCAGGGCAGAGACAGTGAGCTTCACTCCTGAAGAGAGAGAGGGGTGGGGTAAGAGAGACACATTGAGGGAGACACATTAATAATAAATGGCTGCTATTTTAAAACAACTACAATTTCTCATCAATTTAAGCTGGGGCTATGGTGGATGACTTTGGTGGGCACACTTAGTTATTAGTGAAGGTGCACCATCTAGTGGTAATACAAGAGTACTCATTTTGACTTAATGGGAAACTCCTCAGTGAGAGAGCAAGAGATAATAAGCAGCCTTAGAAATGGTATTAACAGTGAAAAAAGGAACCTTGTTACATGGGGGGAGGTGTTGATTTAAACACTACAAGCACCCACCAAATCAATGGTACTTAAAAGGTTAAACATTCTTGGTACATACAGCAATACTTTGTTCTCACAGAATCACAAGTCCCTTCAAGGTAACACTTTATTATTAGATATGTTTTACATCCAAAGGTAGCCCTTGCTCGCACATTATCACAACATATAGTTTGTACAGACATCATTAAAACAAATTGTTTATCCACATATATACATTAACACAACACATGGCCATATATAGACAAGCACTGAAGAATTAAATATAGTAAAAATAAACAGGTTGCTGATATTAGTTGTGGTAAGCACTACAGTGAAGTGTGATTCAGTGAAAGGAAGAATGCATGTACTGATTTAATGTGAATACATTCCATTCTAAAATTTCCAGAGACAACCTCCTTCAGTTTTTCATCTACTTCTCATTTACGCAATGGTTGTTACGCAAAAGTCACTGTTATACATGCAAAGGTATTCAGGAGGTAGGAGAGGAGGCAGGAAGTTACCTGGTCGCAGGCTCTGTGTGTATCCTACTCCAACCAGGCTGGCATTGTTCACTTTGGCCTGTGAAGGGTGATGGGTTATACACAGCTTAGACATCTAATTCACACCATGCCATCATGAAGCACGCTAATCGGGAATCTGACACAGAACAGGGTCTGCTGAAGAGCTGGATATCCTACTCTGGATGCACAAAATACTCATCTCAGTTGTAGCTAAACTACTGACTCACTGCTGAATGCATTACTGAAAATCTAAAAATTTAGTTTATAAACGCATTAAAAAGCAAGGAACTGGTCCCACAGCACTGTGGATCTAGGACACCAGGTTCTGCGAACCTTGCTGTTCAGTGATGGTGAGTGGAGGGGGCAGGGCTGTCACTCACCGATAGAGAGGCATCCTTATCCAGCTGGTATTTGGCTGCAATCCCGAATCGCGTGTTGTTGCTGCCTGCAGTCCAGGCCAGAGTGACAGCCGTCTCCAGCTGATCGTTCACCTTCTGGTAGATGGAGCCCCCAAACTCGGTTCCATCATTCCTGAAACAGAAGCAACTTCAGCGTGCAAGCTCCTGGTGGCCAGTGTGACATCAGCAGAATATGCCCCTTCCTATTCTTATAAACCATGGGGCACTATGCCATTATAAATGAGTGATCAATAAACAACTGTTTACAATGTAATTTGCTTAATGTCCTTTTGCTGCGCACAATTAATATGTAATATTAAGTAGGCTGTAGTTTTAACAAGGGTTAGTTCTACCCAGTGGCATTGCTACATGACAGAATTATATTTTATCAATTTTATTTTACATTTTACAGTTAAATTACGGAAAACTAATGACATCACATTTTGTTAATGTTTTACTTTAATACTTTACTACTATTACAATATTACATGGCAATGCACTGTATTACTGTTTTCAATAACCATATATATACTTAGTGTGCCTGACCACAAAAACAGTTTTTCTGCTTTGTCCTCTCAATGAGAATACATTTATTATAACACTGTTAAAATTCTTGTTCACAAAGATATTTTTTTGGCACGTTTGTGCGGAATTAGTCAAGACAAACTTGTTTGCAATAGTAATGCCTTGTAACAGTGAAATAATCTCAACCAGCAGGTGCTGAGCACTGTATTGTAGCCTATCCACTGTTAGGTTCACATCTTATGTATGCTAAAGGTTCACATCTTATGTACTTACACATTGGTGTGCAGTTGGAAGTCCCCTGCCTTGTAACCCAGAGCGAAGTTGTTCTGGGCCAGCTTCGATTTGGCCGTGTCAAAGGCCATTTGGTAGCCGGCCAACCAGCCCTCGTAGCCCAGCACGGCGGCCGTGTGTATAGTTGGGCCAGCAAGGTCGAAGTCGATGTCACAGCCGAGGTTGACATAGTCACGCTTGTAGCTACTCTTCAGCTTTCCACTCTTCTTGCTGTAGATAACAAGACACCAGGGAATGAGGATTGTTGCAATTTTAGCACTGCGTGTGTTGCAATGGGTCATTGTGTTACCATATGCAGTATACATATGCATTTACGCAATGCAATTTCTCCCTCAGCCCAGACAGCACATGTAAAGCTGCCTGGGTTTTATAGAAGGATTCTTTCTGAAATGTTTGGAAATATTGTGAGGGTGTCACAATGTGTTACCTGGTTACATCCTCAGTAGGTAAGCTTCAGGTCTAATAAAAGTACTACATTTTCACACTACTACACAAATTAAACAAATGAGTTCTGAAAGAAGTTAAAATTTGCAATTTAATAAGTAATGCTAACACAGAGCTTACCCCGTGTTGGGAACGAATGAAGTGTCAAGGCTCAGCTTCAAACCCTGAGCCAGCTATAAAACAGGTACAAGGAACAGTCATTATTGAACTGAGATAACCTCAAAAAGGCCACAAGATTCATGATTCGTTGAATCACTACCCCCTATTTTACTGGCAAGGATACAGGGTGTGACCATGCCGGCTTCTGACTTCAGGTTTGACAACATTTAAAGACACAAGGCCTGGGTAACATGAAAAGCACCCCGCAGTGCAATCAACTGGAAATGTTAATAGGTCCATGAACAAGGTGGGTTATTTGTGTTTGTCACAATAATTCAACCAAACTTAAACCAAACTGGGAATATTGAATAGTTAAATGTCATTCATTTGCTTACTAGCATTAACGGTAGTATAGAGTTCTGTGTTTACAAGTTCTGCAAGTAATCCCTACCCTTCATCTTGAGGCAGCACTAGCAATCACTTCCAGAAGTTAAATTAATTACATTTGTCACAACTCTCAATCTCTATTGTTGAATTAACACACAGCTAATGGTAACTCATTAACTCCAACCCTAATTGATCAGTTAATTGTGATGATGTCACTGTCCTATTTCCAAAGCTACCCTGGATCCACTGCTCCTAATATGACTTGTATACTTTAGTTAAAGAAGCAGATGCATTCCACCAGTCACTTTGCTATCATAATTTCATCAGAGATAAAAATGCCATTGCATATATACAGATGCATTCCAACACACGTGGTAATGCAAAATTTCAGAAAATTAGCAAAACATCTTCAAGTACCCATTAAGTAAGGTGAAATGCACTGTAAACATGAAATACACATTTATTTACTAGAATGTACTGGGTATTCATCTCAGGAATAATAATTTTTTTTCATCTTTTGACCAGTTGGATCAGAGAGCCACTTGGATCCCACAGTTACCTTGATCACTGCCATCCATGAGAAATGGCAAAGGGAGAAGTGAGAGAGAATGGATGGCATTCAATAATGTAAGAAAACATTTATTTGCCTTTAAAGAAAACAAGCGCATTTGCTAGATAGCTTTCCAGCTATTCGATTTCATGTGGTATTTCATTTTAAAATGTAACCTGAGAAAGGGTAATTTTTGTACCTAAAAGCATTGTAGAATTTAAGCCCATGATTATTTAATTGTAGGGCTGTGCTGGTGTGTGTGTGTTTGTGTGTCTGTGAGTATATCATCTTCTCCTAATCAGCTAATCAGAGATCTTGCACTTCCATGATTGCATCTCCAGTAGATAAATGCCCTGCACACAGAGCTTTCATCAGCATGCAAATTTGGGGACAACATCTGACCTTTACAAGCTAATTAGAGCTGGGTGATTTGGTCTGACTTACTAACCTGGTCCTCCATGGTGACCTCAGTGGCAAGGGTGTTGTCTGTGTTCCACTTCTGGTTGAAGGTCAGGCCCAAGTCCTTCACCTTGTACTTGGTCTCCAGGTGCCCACCAGCCTTACCTGTGTCTGTGTTACTGGAGCCAGAGGTAGAAAACTCCTGAGAAATTTGGAGCGAGACACAGCAAGAGAGAAAGAGAGCAATGGGATGGGGGGGGAACGTACATAGTCAAAGAGGGGGGTCAGAGTACATGGCCATTAAACAGCAAGATGTAGAGAGTGAAGGATATGACGAAGAGAGAAAAAGAAAGGAAAACGAGGAGAGGAACATCAGCGGGGTAAGGAGGAGGCACAGAGAAGCCAAACAAGGGATGTTAGAATAAAGCAGGAGAGAGACAGTAAGAGAGAGAAAGTCCAAGGGACAAGAAAAACAAGGAGAGAAGAGGTAATATTACACAAACTGTTGGGAGTCCTCTGCACACATAAACTGCCACGGAACAAAACATTATTATGAATATTGACTCGACTGCACCCTACAGCACTACATGGACAATGTGGGAGGAGAGGGGAAGGAGAAGAGGACAAAAACAGTGAGAGCGCCATCAGCTCTCTAGACAGCCTGGGAGAGTCCGTCTGCATTGCATACACACACTCTTACCATCTGACATTGTAGTCCATACAGACAGCAGGAAAACAAACAAGAGCAAAGCATTAGAGAGGATACCCATGCACTAAATAAAAGAGTTAACTACATAAAAGCAGAATTTTAATGACATTTTCCTAATACCCTGTAGCTTGATTAGTAGGTACATTAACATCCAAGCTATCAGAAAGATCATCAACTGACAGGGGACACCAAAGACATTTGGAAATATTTGGAATTGTCAGGGAGTTCATTACTGTACTACTTCTCTGGTTACCATTTTGCTACCATTTTCAATTTAGTCACCAAATGGGGGCAAATGAAATCAGCCCACTAATGTGCTACATTAGCATGGCCAAAGCTCACAACCGCAGAGCAAGAGATAACGTTATTACAACATTAGCTTTGTGGGAAAGACTTGCACTGGCTGGGATTTTGACGGAGACAGAAAATGACAGGGCTCAGGGACAGAAAAGGCTGGCAAAAAAGACACTCACAACTCCATTCTGTGACTTAGTTTTCAGGTCCAGCTTCACAACACCAAAGCCTAGGACACAGACAAGACAAACAAGGAGCCATTAACTTGAAATAATGAAAGAAATGATCAGTCAAGGGTACTAAAATGTGAGGGCTGATCCATTCCACGTGATTGCTGGACAGTCCTCAGGGCGTGGACCACTCACCATAGCCCTTGCTGAAAATATCCTTAGCGGATTTGCCCAGGTCGGCGTATGCGGGAGGAACAACCATGGTGTCTGCAGAAAGAATGTCAGATCAGTAATTATGGGGAGGCAATGTCACCACTCCCATAACATCACACCAAACCAACAAGTACTTGACACACTGAAGAATCACATCTCTAACAACAGCCAAGTGAGCCAACACCTCTTTTCAACTACAAAGGTCTTCTGCAGTGTGCTTTTTTCCCCCAATGCAATTCTGTTTTAATATGCACCTAGGTATTAACTAATGCCAACCAACTTGTATATGTTTATTAGCTCTCCATCAGTTCTGCTATGTCACTCCCAAGCAGATCTGTACTGGTGTTTTGCTAGGCAACAAAATGTGACAACAGCTACAGTAAATTATGCACACGGATGATTCATTTAAATAAATATTCCTTTCAATTCAATTCAATTCAACATTATTTATCCCCACTGTGGAAATTGAGAGGGCTGTGTTACAGGTAAATCCTCAACACATAAAGGCAGTACCATATATAAATATCAAATTAAACACCACCTACATAAAATACAAACATATACTGTGACAACAGGATTGCAAGGATCTAAATATGCCCTGTTTTCCATGACTGATCTGCTCCTATGGAGAAAATCAGTTAACATTAACCAGTTGTTGGCTCTTTTCTCAATCGACACTTTGAGTGATGACTGAAGCATTTGTAAACAGTTATTGTTTTAAACGGAAATGAGCATTCCAAAACGGAAAGCGGTTTTGGGCACTTTCAGCTGATGCTTGCCAAAACATCAGGTGGTCCTTATACATTCCATTTGGTCTTTTAGCAGACACTGTGCCGCTTACATAGGTTACAATTTTACCCATTTATACTGATGAATATCTACAGAGGTGACTGTGGGTTAAGAACCTTTGTGCAACGGTACAACAGGAGTGCCCCAGCAGGAATGAAACCAACCTTTTGATTACGAACCACACTACCTACCAATGCACCTTCCCTTGCAATGCTTCTGCCCACAAGATTTGATATCAGGTTCATCCACAACTCTTCAATACTATGCTGAAAGTTATTCTCATAAATAGAGCAACCTATAGCTACCATTTGCCCTTTAAAAATTTTAAAAAGTACCCTACACATATAAGTGGGCCTACAGGTCTTACAAAGAAACTATGGAATTTGCCTAGCTTGCTGGTTGCATTTTAGTTCACAAATTCTGTGACAAATAAATGCAGCAGTGCTCAGCAGCAAATGGTGTCCTCTACAAAATGTGACATAACCCCTTAGAGGCAGAATCAGAGCATGATTAACTTCTTTGGCTTGGGAGCCAGGCCTTAATTCAGTGAGCTAATTGAATCTCTTGTTGTACTGAGTGGATAGCAAGGGCTGTGGTTCAAACCCTGCTGCAACCCTGTTACACACACAGCAACATTAGTTCCTCAGGGTAGAAACTGCCCTGCGACATGGATACACTGCCATGGATACGCTTATGTTCTATTGTGCTGGAAGTTGCTCTGGATAAGACCATCTGCTAAATGAACATAATGTAATGACACACGAGTCGAGCCAAGATGCATGTAGCACGGAGACTGTCACATGGCAATTGCTGGGGTGGTGTTGAAGATACCACTGAACTAAATGGAATACAATTTTTGCCAAATAAAATTGTCCCCTTGGTGTGGAAGGCATGCTACTTGTGTAAGAATACATATGCACTTTTATGTGATGTGATCTGCATGTAGTTGACTAAAGTAACTTTTAAACTTGAATGTTCTTGGCTAAAATGAAATGATAATCTGAAATTAGTTTTCAAGTGCACTCAAGTCTTTGCAAGTCTATTACAATGTAAGTATTAAAATACATCTAACTCTTCACCACCTTTCCCAGTTATACAGTACATTAGCTATTTTCATGTCACTTTTAAGAGCAGAATTTTGAGCACTGGCTTCAGCCAACCCAACCACAGTTTATAAACCCTGTCACCCCACCAATCCCCCATTCCATCATCAAATCAACACACAATCCTATGGACCTGACACCTCAGCATCTCTAAGAACCCTGGGGCCAAAGCAACAGATTAGAGAGTCATCATTATTATCATCATTTTGCCTGGATCACTGCTAAACTGTTATGATCTTCACATCCTGCAATAAAGCATGATGAGCATACCATAAACAGTTCCACCCTCCCTTTCTGTGACCAGTGCTATATTTATCTGTGCACACACTGCCTACATGACATGGTACTTCACCAAGGGAAAAAAACAATGCCATTCTTACATGGGACTCTACAATGTGAAGGCAGTTCAGAACCTCTTGAGTGTGAAGGTGACTTTGCTGGTGTCTCTTCCTGTCTGCTGGTGTCCGTCTGCTCAGGACTATCCAGCCCCCTGGTCACATTCTATTTACAAAACACCCTCCCCTCTCCCACACTCCTCACTTCCCTTCAGCGAGCCATGGTGACTTCAAGATTCTGTTCTCCATTACTGCTTTTCTTTGTGTTCCCCTTTTCATTTCTTTCATCCCAAACCCCTTATGAATTACATTTGGTATTCTGTATATTATTTTGTCAGTAACCAAGGGTTCCATGAATTGCGAATGGTACAGCGGAAAACAGATTAAATGAGAGTTTTGGGAGAGTAGATATTTCCATTTATTGACACCACGCATTATATGTTCTACAAAATGTTCATATGTAAAACCCCGAAAGAGCTTGGCATGACACATCCAAACAAGGCAATGCAATTATGTTGCCATGGATGATGCAGTAACTGTACCCTCAATCCCCCTGTGAGACGCCTTTACACCACTGCAGTGTTCCCAAAGCAACCATGCAGCTGCGTTTTCGGTTAGCATCAGGGGTATGGAAACACGTCACATTTATATGGTACAACAATCCACATTTTCTCTCTGGACCAAAACAACTGATTGAGCACTTGCATTTTCTGGTACAATTTTTAGAGGTATTTAAGGTTGCCAGTGTGCATGCACATATCCATATAGAGTACAGATTTTTCTGTGTCTGCACTGCTTTAGTTCAAAACTGGCTGGCTTATTGATTTGAAAAAAAGTATCAAATGAACTGAGTGATAACAAAACTAATCAAAGATGTGTATTAATGTACATCAACTACAGCCTTATTCTAAGTCAGGGGGTGTAAACGAACACGAGTAATTAATGTCCAAAGTAGTTAATTACATATTCATAGTTGCACAACTTTACTTTTGTTCAGTAACAGAAACATCCACATTTATACAACACTTGTCTTGCCTTAATGAACTTAGAACTCACACAGCTAAAACCATCTGCGGCAAGCAAGCGCAGAAATCCTCTTGCATGCCAAGAGGTAGCTCTGTGAAATGAAAAGCGATTTCAAGCCTAATGTCATCAGCCTGGGCGATGACAGGTTTCTTCAGCTAAGCAGTTCAACGACAATCCAATAACTGAAAAGTCTCCTGCGTTCGCATACTTTCCACATAGCCCATGCCCAATCAGCAAAAGCTGTTACCTGCTAGCATGACGCTCCAATACTCACTTTAATATTACTTATTCTGGCCAGGCCAGTGAGGGAGTTTAAAGTCAAGTTTGAGGAACCGCAGATCAATTAAAGTTTCATTTCAGCTCACCGCACTTTGGAAAGTAGACACTGCCTTATCACTGCAAGTATGTGCATTATAATTTCATCAGAAGAGGAAATACATTCCTACTCAGCCTCCACAGGTTGACAAAGTAGTTTTTCAACACCAAGAATACAAAGTATAATTTACTGTGTGGAGACAATTCCGATTCCTACAGGTATTGATACAACTGTAAAAACTGAAATAAGGAAAACATTATTTTGCTTAGGTTTAACGGAAACTGGGTCTTTAAAACTAATTTCACTCAGCTGCATCTGGAGTTTAGAAAAAAAATCTGGGTTTTAGCAAGCTTTTAGTTTTAGATGTTGATTTGACAGATAATATGTTAAATGTGACGTTTTCAGAGAAAGAAGACAATGATATCGGAACAACGCTGTATGTGGAGAATTTCAGTCTCTGGTTCAGATAACATAGTAAGTGTCCATGTAAGTTAACATTATTTTGCTAAAGTAGTCCTTTGGAAGCTTAAGCAAAAAAAAAAAAAAAAATACTAAGCATGTAGCCCACAAGTAATTTCCTTCGAGTAAACCATTCGCAGTCTATGCGACAGCAGTTTTTATGCAACGTTAGCTTGTCCTTATTGTTTGTAGTTAATTAAGACGTTGCTATTTTTCGGTTCCCTATAATACTAGTTCAGTTCTAACATAACCAATTCCTGAATCGAGTTACCCCTCACAAATTTTGTCCGGGTAAGTGATAGCCATCAAGCAACACGTCTGACACGTATTTATTCTAGCGTAGCTAACGTTACATACAAGAAATCTGCCTTTGTTGCAGCCGGCTAGCTCGCGTTAGCAGACCAGGGTCAGACATCATACGCGTAAGACAAAGGCCCGCAAATTGCCAGCAACCTTTCGGTGTCAGTTGTTTATACATTAAGAGCGTCACTTTTGGTCAAAGCTGTCCAGTTGCAAACTCTTAGAAATTGCTATTTAGCTTAATCTATTGCTGGCTAACTATCTTTG
Source organism: Megalops cyprinoides (assembly GCF_013368585.1). Taxonomy (NCBI): domain Eukaryota; kingdom Metazoa; phylum Chordata; class Actinopteri; order Elopiformes; family Megalopidae; genus Megalops; species Megalops cyprinoides. Next base: position 28,488,876 of record NC_050587.1, read on the forward strand.
CTAGCTAGCTAATGGCAGGTTTACGCCCCCTTTTTGCACTGCACATCTCGATAGCAGTAAGGCTGGTTATTGTTTAGTTTAACTAGCCTACTTAGTGAAATAACTAGATAGATAAACCTTTACGCAGTAGTAACTAGCTAAATGCATTGGCTATGTACTATTTGGAGTATCTGTAAATTGTAGTCAAATAACCCAGTACAACTGAATCCGAAGACCGAGACATTGAATTGAGCACTGACGCACTGATTTTGGCTTTAGCTTTGGATGGCTCGGCAGCTTTGCTTCGCAAGGAGAACCACTGACATTGACAAAGTGATAGAGAAAACCCAATTCAAAAAGTGCCAACGTTAGCTACGTGGTTATATCACAAGATATGCAACTCTGGGTGTGTCAGCTAGTTAGGCTATTCAGGACACATATTTATAATTCAGCAATAAAGGCACACTCATCTCCACCACACGGTATTAACTAGCTGGCTAGCTGATGTACTTTGCCATTTGCTAACTAGCACGCTAGGCCAAATCACTACTGCCAAACTAGCTAGCTGGCTAACGCTGCAGCACAATGTGGCTAGCTAGCTACATACGTATGTTCCATCATTTCACCATGCTCAAAAATATTTTTTCAAGACATTTACTATTATTTGATGACACTGCCCATGTTTGTGCAATGCTGTATCGCAAGTTTCCTCTGTTCTTACCTTTTTCTATTACGATTGGACACGCAGGTCACAGTGTACAGCGTTGCCTAATCGTGAGGAGGGCACGGTGAAGGAGAAAGTGAAGAGGGGAAAAATATCCACTGAGCAGGCGCGGTTTGTCCGGGCGGGGAATGGAGTTGCCTTTGCAACATATACATTATCATATAAGTGTTTCCTTATACATTCATTAACCAACGATAATTCTTAAATGTTTGTACAGTTTTATTAGAAATGCAAATATAAACATACATCCAAGACAATAATTTCAAAACAATGAAATATGTCTCTGTTTATAATTTTGTGATTACAACCAATACGTAAGCATATCTGGGAAAAAATCATCTGAAGAGGTTATTTCAAGGATTCAAACTTACAGTTATTTAGTCATTGAGGTTGAGAGGGCATATCCCCATCAAATATACAGTTAGTAGTTTGTGTCCTTGTTTCCATATCAAAACCTCAAAAATAAGGGAAGTAACCCTCACCAAATCTGTTGGGGTCAGGGACACGTAGATAAGCTTTTTATGACCCAGGAATAAATGTGTTTTTGCAAGAGAATATTTTAATGAAATGATTTTATATTGTGAACAATATCTGTATGTACCCTGTATAAATATTTTGTTGACTTGAAATTCACATAATTTGTTTTAAAATTAGTTCCTGTTCCTTGATTTCATTTACTTAAATAACCATTTTTATCTAACTGCCTGTGATAATGACCAAATAAATTAATTGACTAAAAAAAATGACCCCTTTCAAGAGAATACAAGGGGGAAATTATTATTGTCAAAAAACAGTATAGCCACATTTTAGCAAAATAAAAGCAGAAATACTTAGGCTCACATGGAAACTAACCCACACAAAATTGGCACATGCTGTGAGCTTACACACTTGCAATTGCTTCAATTGCCTTGCACTTGCACAACGTTTTCCCACGGGTCAATGCAGCACTCTTTCATTATGAGAGAGCATTCAAAGCAAATTAAATTCAAAGCAATTAAATGCAGCAAATAATATGAATCCAATAGCACATTATGTAAGGTGCCTGTGTTCTCTATCATACCTGCATATTCTCTTGAGAACATCTGTTACAAGTAAACAGCAAGTAAACCTAATCTAACTGAAAAGTTGTGAACTAATGGTCTGCATGTATCAGCAGCAAGGAACTTGAATTTGTTACCAAGTGAGTTTGATTGAATTTTTCTTGTCTGATGTAGCTAACATAAACTGAAAGAAGTTATTCTCAGAATGTACCAGTACAAAAATCACAGAATTGGCCTTCAATGAATCAAATTTTATTTGTGATAACACATTGTTAGTCCTATACATCAACACAGAACATGGTCCTCATATAGTGATTTGAAAAAAAGAAAGTCTAGGGATAACTGAGAGACTCCTGGAAAACAGTGGACATGTTAACAGTGGAATAACACGAAAAATACATTAATTTATTCCATCAGTTCAAGTCTAGGGGCAGTGTGGTGGACAGGGGTTGGCACAGTTGGCTCCAGCAGGCCATAAAGAGAACCCTCCATCCAACTGTAGCCAGGGCAGGGACATCATAAGTATTACAGTGCGGCAATGGTTCCAGCATATTATCTTTTAAGACAGCTTTTGCTAAACAGCGTGGCCCAGGGCCATAAAAGTGCTTGTTGCTTGGATGGCAGGAGAGACAGTGACATGAAGAGTTAGAAAATTCCATAGGTGGTATTTATGATAGTAAAACAACAGTACTAAGACTGTGTTTCAGAAGACAGCTGCATCTGCTGAACAGAGAAGTCTGGCTCATGATGTTTCACTTTTTGTTTTGTTTCATATGCAGAAGCTGTGCAAGAAATTGTGTACCATTTATCTTGGACATCAACCAGTGACCAGTTAATAGAGTCCAGAACACAGCCTAATAAAGTATAGTTGTCCCTAATACAACAGGCACCATGTAGCTACTTTCCTGCCTAAGCTAACAGGAAAGTTTACATTACGAAAATGTCTCCTGACATTTCCCTTACTCCTAGCAAGCCGGCAGCCGTCGTTTACTGGCCTGCTGTCAACGCGAGATAATACGGAGCTAAGGACGCTTGTACATGTGACGTGGCCTCTGAACCCCCTGCTGCCTACTGATCTGTCAAAATTAGCCAGCTCTTCTCTACTCGACCCTCCATGCACCGTTCCTCTACTGCTAGCTATTAGCTCCTTGCTGACAAGCTGATCAATCTCAAATAGCAGTGTAGCTGATCGGACTGAATATCTTACACAAAAACAGCGATGAGTAAAAGGAAAGCGCCGCAGGAAACTTTAAACGAAGGAATTACCGACTTCCTCATAGGTAGGCTGGGAGACACTAGCTAACCGTGTCATCTGTGTCGTTAAGCAAGATAGATCGCTAACGTTAGCTGTAGATCCTAGCCAACACAGAGGGTATCAACTGAAACTACAGCTTAGTGTTATTCGTGGTATTCGCATTTAACTAACGCTAGCCAACTATCGCAATTAACATAGCCAGATAGCTAGCAAGGTGATCTCCAGTTTCTATTGCTGAGCTAGTTAGCTTGCTAAATTTGGTAAATTATCTAGCTCACTATCATGCAACCAAAGATCGCTGTCTGGATAGTAAAGTATCGCTATCTAACGTAGCTAGGTACACTATTATGGATAAGCTAATTGCTGCTCACCGACTAATGGTATAAAAATAGCTAGCTAGCTGCCTTCCTCTACGTCAGTCTTGCGCAATCATTTAAATCCCCCCTTTGCGATTCTTGATTGGATAAGATTTTACTATGCCGGTTAACAGCGTGTGGGAAGTGGAAGTCGCGAATGCAGACAGAAAAGTGCAAAGACCTTTACATTCCTGTCTTTTTCCTTTCTCTCCAGAACTGGCCAATTATGAGAAAAACGTAAACAGAGCAATCCATAAATACAATGCTTACAGGTGAGTTTCTGCTGCATGTGAGCTTCCTTACTTTTTCGGCATTTCCGACTCAGTGAAGAACTTGCTCGCCGTTACAGATGAAGGAACCGAACGGCTTTTTTGTGTTGAAGGAAACAACAATTTGAGTGTCATACCTGAGACTAAGGAACAGGATTAAGTTTGGAATGTACCCTCCTTTCTCTCCTAGGAAAGCAGCCTCTGTGATTGGTAAATACCCTCAGAAGATCAAGAGTGGCACTGAGGCAAAGAAACTGGTGAGACTGGTGAAACTGGTGACGCAAATAGTCGGTTCACGGACATGGAGTGAACTGTGTCTTTGTGATTGTTTTTAAACATTACTTCAGTTCAGATGTTGTCAATCATTTGTGGTGCCCTCAGTTAATTTCCATGAGCATCCATCATAAATTTAATTATTAAAGGGAAATTTTCTCCAGGTTTGTTTTTAGATAAACCAATTCCTAATATTGGTTTCTAGTTCTCTAAAAAGAACTATGATATTGTCATGTTTTGAGTTCTTTGCTGTATGCAATTAGCTCTATAAGTTAGCATCTTAGCAGATCATGTTTGTTGACTCTCCTGTGACCATTAGATGGCTTATCTGGTAGAAGTGTGGGTTGCCATACTTCATGACAGTTCTTCTATTATGTGTTTTATTGAACCTAATAGATTGAAAAGCACAATTTAGATTGACTAGGTCAGTCACAGAGAACTGAGTTCTGTATTAGGCCGATGCAGCAATCATCCATGCTGCGACCAAATGCCACTTTCACAATCAGCAGTGACAGGCTATCTAGACAAGAAATTGATGATTCTTCAGTAACAGTAGGCACAGTACATCCCAGCACTCTATCAACCATAACAATATTCTTTCTTATACCTTTTCATAAGTATCAGTGAAGTCCCTCAGTTTAAATAAACTTACAAATTCATTCTTGGGTGTGAAATGGGACTTTAGCGTGATCATTCCAGATTTTCTTGAAAGGTTGCACATACAGCTGTAATGTGAATATTAGAAGATAGGCCATTACTAATGTATATCTTAAATCTTTTAGAGATGTTTTACATTTAAGTGATTCTTCTTCCATTTTAGTGCCTTCCCAGACATATTTTAATTTATTGTAATTTTTGACCTGCAAAAAATGTAATCACAGTCTTTGTTCCAGATGTTAAAGATGTCAGTGCACTCTGATACATGTGTGTGACACATTAGGAATTGATGTAGAAATATGAAGATTTAAAAGGTACCATCTATCATTCAATTGAAAGTGATATTTTACAGACTCTATTAAATAAGCTCATGGACTGCATTGTATGAATGAACTCTAGAGATGGACCTCTAGTAGTTTTATTTAGTCTAGTAGATATTGCCCATATTTGATGGGGTGGGGGTATCAAATCAAGCTAGTCCACTACCATATGTTGCTTTCAGATGGCAAAGAATTGTTAAAATGGCTTGTTCCCATAAAACAAGAGAGTATTCCCACTCAAAAGAAGTATGTGTCTGCTGTGGCAGTTTCACTACTGTTGACTACATTTATAAGTTGGGGCAACACTAAAAATTTGAATCATTTGTGCAACATCTAGACAGCGTAAGCATGGATCAGTACCATCTGTGTTTGATTTCACAGCTTACAGCATTAGGAACCTCAGATAAGAATGTTTATGCCCCAGCAGCACTACTGGGCTATAAACTGCATTCCTACATGTAAAATCTTGGCAGGATGGTTCCCATTCATTCATCTCCAAGTATCCTGTGGCATTTACACCTGCTTGATTTAATAGAGCCCTAACATTTCAACAGATTCCTGCATTAGGCATCACATGGTTAATATTTTATTGTCACATTTTACTGCTTCTTATGCCTGTCCATGTTTTATGTTTTCATCCATCTTCTTACAGGATGGAGTGGGAGCGAAGATTGCAGAAAAGATTGATGAGTTCCTAGCCACAGGGAAACTGAGGAAGCTTGAAAAGGTAAAAGATTGACAGCATTTTTTTATGTAATTATCTTTTTACAACCTAAGTAAGGTGTCTTTTTATGGAAGTAGGCAGGTAAACGTGGGATAAAGGTGTAATTGTGGTGCTAAAATTTGGATTGTCATGGTTCTGTTTGTAGTTCAGATGAACTCCTTGCATAATATTTACCGTCACCTACTCCAAAACTACAGCTTAAAATGATAACTTTTTGTCTACAAAGAACATTATCAATTAAGGCTTTCACTCAGAGACAGTATATCTAATGACAGACAGCAATATATTGACACCTATTGATACAAGTCATTGTGTTAACCTGTTTTATCAAGTTGCTTCTTTGCAAGAATTGAGAAAAAAGGCTTGTCCCTCTAGCTTCCATGTTCCTTTCTATTTCAGTTGGTCATTGCACTGTTCTGCATCATTTAATTTTAATGCATGAGGCAGCCTGAATTTAAAAGCATAACTCAACACTTATTAATCTGATGCAGATTCGCAATGATGACACCAGCACCTCTATCAACCTGTTGACCAGAGTCACAGGCATTGGGTATGTCCGTTCGTCTGTCTTTCATACTGATTATACTGACACATCCATCACACCGACACTTTATGCTTCTCAAACTGTGTCCCAGACCAAAGATAACACATGTAGCCCAGAACAAGTGAAGGCATCTTAAAAGCACTCCTGGGGAGGTGTGAATCAGCTAGAGGGAACCCTCAGTCAATCTCATTCTTTCTCTCTGTCTGCAGCCCGGCAGCTGCTCGCAAGTTTGTGGAAGATGGGGTGAAGACACTAGATGGTATGTTCCCCCTTGCTGACTGTTTCTCACACCTGCAAAGATGCACACTGGTCCCTAAATTCAAGTTTGTCAAGTAACATTTTATAAGCGATTGATTGTACTGTTGCAGTAGTTGTGTGTAGTTCAAATAAACTGCATGATATTTACTGCCACCTACTCCAAAACTACAGCGTAAAATGATAACAGTAGTTGTATCAATATTGCAAAGAACAGTCTTTCATTGTCGTCATTAAATCATACTTCAGAGTAACAAATACAAATGTTTAGAAATGAGTGTGCTATACTTTGTGAGCCTACCTCATTACTCAGTTTGCACAAACAACTGAAGTTTTCTTGCTTGTTTATTTTTTTGTTGCTCTTTCAGATCTGAGAAAGATCGAGCACAAGCTTAACCATCACCAGCAGATTGGACTAAAGTAAGCGTGTGTGTGTGTGTGTGTGTGTGTGTGTGTTGTGTTTAAGCAGCGGTCATTTGCAATGGGTGTGACTGGGTATGTAAATGGATCTGTGCCTGATTTGTGGGTGATTGAGTGTTTGCGCACCTATTAGTAAGTGTGTGACCAGGCCCAGTTCATGTAATCAACAGTGTATACAATGTCCATAACACAACATTACCTTTTACTACAGGTATTTTGAGGACTTTGAAAAGAGGATTCCACGAGCTGAAATGGAGAAGATGGAGGTGTGTGGTGCCACTGTCTTTTTGCATATGGATGTGTTATTCATCATCACAATTATCCATCAAGCATGCAATTAATTCACTTTCATCAAGTCCTATTCACTGGATCCTTATTTTCAGCAGATTGTTGCTTTTTAAGCAGGACATAGTTTTGTTTTTGTTTTGTGTATTGTGTAAGGAAAAATAAGCAGCAATTTTAATTTTGTCTTTTTTTTAACAAACAGATGAGACAATATTGTGGTCCACAGACAGTCCACTGACTGTATGAATGACTACATGAACAATTTTTGCACTGTAAAGTATTGTAAAAGCATGTATAAGCTGTTGTGGACATTTTAATAGAGTAAGGAGTGTGGGTTGTAAGTGTAAAGTCTCCTAACTCAGGCTGTGTGTTTTTTTTTTCTTACCAGTCACTGATTCTTAAGGAGCTAAAGTTAGTGGATCCCACATATATTGGGACTATCTGTGGAAGCTATAGGCGAGGTGAGATCAGCTACAGCCTTCAAAAAGCCTTTAGGACAAAGTAATATGTGCTGAGCTGTAATATCCAAAACATAAGAATATTTTTATCATAGCATACAGTTAAATCACATACTTTTCACAACTTACACAACTTCATACATGACATGTGCATATTGTAAAATATATTTTATAATATATTTAAATTAATAGTAAATGCAATACATATGAATACAATTAAATTTGTGATTATGTGTATTACAATGATTGATCATATTTCTAAGAAATGAAGTATATTTTGACATGTATGAAAAATATATTCCTCATATTTTTATTTAGTTTTTAGGCAGATTGAACTAAGCTGAATCCATACTAAAACACTGTGCACTTTGAACTCTTTGCTTGTTTCATTGCGGCCTAACCTTGCAACGCCAGTCTCACACCATTCGCTGCCTCTGTGTGCGGGAGTGCATGTGTGTGGTGTTCTATTTTGTGTGTAACTGTGAGTGTCTGCTCTCTCAGGAGCCCAGTCCAGTGGAGACATTGACATCCTCCTGACACATCCCAACTTTACCTCCCAGACCGACAAACAGGTAAAAACCAGGATTGTGCTGGAAAAATGTGTCACAGGAGTGTTATGTCAGACACCATTAGAGTGTAGAGACATTGAATTATGCAAGATCTTGTTGATTTGAAACTTACTTGTTCTATGTCAGACATAGCGTATACCTGTAATCAGCTTTTCAGTTATAAGGGACAGTGATCTCGTAGATCACTTTCTGAATTAGTGAAAGAGATGAAAGCCAGTTGAATATCTCTCTTCAAAAGTTTGTCTGGCCTCACACTTTGAAGTTATCATATGGTTGTTTTTATTCCATCATTTTTTGCTGCACCAGAGAAAACCTGTTCATAAATTATGAACAGTGATATAATTTCTTTATGCTGATAAAACAGGCCAGACTGAAAGTAGATGCAGATGTATTTGTCTTGTAGTAAGTAGTATCTAATGTCTGTGTGCCATATTTAAAGTTTTCTTTTCCTTTTATGTTAGCCAAAACTGCTACATGCTGTTGTGGACCATTTGGAGTCATTGGGATTTATCACTGACACTCTCTCCAAAGGAGACACAAAGTTCATGGTGATTCTTTTTAAAGTACCTTCAGAGTTGCTGAAAAGTGCATTTTATTCATTTTGAACTTCTCTTGATGCTGGACCTATTAGCATGGATCTTTGCTGTTCTGTGCTGCTGTTAGCAGTTGTTATGCATTGTTAGGGAAAATCAGTAATTCCGTTTCCCCATCCTGTTCTATCAGGGAGTGTGTCAGTTAGCACGTGGAGATGAAGAAGAGGAATATCTTCACAGGCGCATTGACATCAGGTGAGCCACACCATCACATGATCTTTGGTCTTCTCAGACACTTGTGACACACAGCGAGATCTGGAACTGGCTGGTCTTCATTTTTTTTTTAGGAGATAAACATTTTATTGTTTCAGATGTTTCTTAAAGTTCCTTAAATCACTCAGTCATGTGCGGCATTTATAAACTTTCTGAGATTTTCTTAAACTGAAAATTGGAGATGCCTGAACATCACCACAACATCATACACACATCGACATATTCATACTGTAAGCATTAAAATAAATACCTCTCTTTCCTTCCCTGTCAAACTCAGAATATTATATTCCCTCAATCCTATTCTCTCTTAGGTTAATTCCTAAGGATCAATACTACTGTGGTGTGCTGTACTTCACTGGCAGTGACATCTTCAACAAGAACATGAGGACTCGTGCACTGGAAAAGGGCTTTACACTCAATGAGTACACCATTCGGCCACTAGGAGTCACAGGTGAGTCATTCTCAGACTTTCCACTCTTAGATGTCCAAATATTGAGTGTCTTGCAGGGTTTTCCCAGTTTGTAAGATCTGCTTGTGTAACAGTTAAATGACAGTATATTTTCAATGGCTGGCTGTAAGCAATCACAGATGCGTTTTGAGTATAAAGACTCTCATGATAAAGCTATGTGAGACAAGTCAGGGTGTTGCAGTAAAATTCCTTGACAGGAATAACAAAAAAAGATTATGTGACCAAAGCTGGACAGTAAGTATGGTAGCCTTCCTGGACTGTGACCCAAAAGAATTCCAAGCAATATGTCAGGATGCAGTGAAAGATTCTGTCATACCCAATTTTAACCTGAAGAGTACCCATGCAGTGAAATGGAGAATTAATTTTGTTATAAAAGTAGGAATTGAAAGTAATGGTTATTTTTGTGATCTGGTGATATTCTAATTGACATCTGAAGATTGTTATGGCTTAGCATCCATTCTGTTTTTGCCAGATGTAAGAGACTTGCGATAGAGGAATAATAGGGGATGAAAGGGTGTTATACCTTTGTCCTGTGCTGTATTTGGAATATATGATGAATGAGAAGGAGATTTAGGAACCTCCGTGGAATGATATACCTCACTTAATTATCAATTAAATTACAATTAAGCATGCAGTATCAAAGGAGCTTGGCTTTGTAGTTTTTATAGGCTTATTCTTGGTCTCCTTTATCTATATGCAATATTAACATGCAGCTTATTAACATAAGCTGTTCGTGTCTTAGTTCACATTGTGTGGATTGTCTGTGAGTACCATTAACCCTCGATCTCTCATCGTAGGCGTACCCGGGGAGCCTCTGCCAGTGGACAGTGAGAAAGACATTTTCGACTACATCCAGTGGAAATACAGAGAGCCCAAGGACCGCAGCGAGTGAGAGGCAGAGAGGGGCATTTTTTGGGAGACGCACATACTGCATCTGATGTGTGCGCGGGGTCCTCTCAGACAGGTTCCCTGTATCAGAACCTGTACAGCAGATAATGTTGAGATGCCTCTTCAGTTTGTGTTTAGTTTGGTGTGTACTGGTGTGTATTTGTGAATGTGTCAGGTGTAGAGGTTTTAAGTGAAGTGTATTTATTAATCAATTATTTAACCAGCCTTTGTCTTAATGAATTTTATGGTTTAAATTATTCCAAGAGCTGCTAAGATTGTCTGCATCAAGGAAATGGCCAATTGAGAAGCCATACATTTATAGGTAAAAAGGGTATAGGTATAAGGCTATATGGAGGTGTGTTACATAGGAAACACTAGAGATAAGAATGAATTTATGGAACTTCACAAATGATAAATAAACTCATCTTGTCCAGTGTAAACATTGCAGCTGTCTCTGTGTAAATCTGTCCACGAAGCAAACGCATTACACTGTAATGAGATTCAAGAGGAGCAACATGGGATCCATGCTGAGTGTGAAACACTGGCCTAGCACCTCATCTCCTTGGAAACTGCTGCTGTTGGATCTCTCCAGCCTAAACCTTTGGGTTTTGTCTCTGTTCTTTGAACCAACTGCAGTCTACAGATACTAATATCTTTTTCTTTTCATGAAGGCTAGCACCTGTACAGGGTCTAAAAGTGCCTTGTATCACATATGCTGTGTATGTATTGCATGCCATCTCAGATATGAGGGGTTCTTTGTCAGTAGGCATCACCTTACACTTTAGTTGGATTTCCTGGCCTCCATTTCATGTCCATGAAACATGCTGTGGAAGTAGAATTCCCTGATGGAGACTCCACCATGCATATTTCAATATGGCACCAAGCCATGACCCGCTCCATTGGAATTCTGGCAGTCCCCTGGGATCTCCAACAATGAGCTAGCATCTGTCAAAGAAGATAAGGGAAGACTTCCTTTGTTCTTTCTTTTTTTTAATGGACTGCTCCCTCCAAAAATTAATGTACGACTGTAAAAGAGAGCACACTTGTGTGAACAGTATCTCAGAGCTCTAACCTTTCTCTCTGTTGCTCAAGGAGCTGGGATGCTCTGTGGCCTGAATGGTCATTCCTCCCACAGATTTTTATATAAATTGACTAAACTAAAAGCCAGCACAGAAGTTTGACTGCTGTTAGATATTATATAGCCTCTCTAGAAATCACCACCATGAAATGGACTTATTGATGTACTCCAAAATCTGCCCGTGCATTTGTTATGGTTTAGATTAGTGATTTTCACAGATACTGACAGAAAGTGTTAGACTTTACAATTGTATATGTATATAAAGTGCCCAAATTTTCATTTTTTTGTTCCATCTTCTATGTCTCCATTTAGTTGAAAAGAGACAGGGTCCTTTCAAGGGGGGGCGGGAGAGACTGGGACTTGGGCGTTTATGAAAAACCCTAGTTAGCCGGTCAGATTTAACATCTAAAAGCAAATCCTCTGTCCAAATAATGCTGTTCATGATTAATCAGGATCCCACATACAGTTGTGTTATGAGATCCCTATGGGATGGGATGGGGTCAAACAAACACATAATATCACCATGGAAACAAACCTGGCGTCGTCGAACGCAAAGAACGCTGGTCTGAAATAAAATGGGGGGATAAAAACCAGAAAAGTGGTCCTCAACAGCCAATACCAGAATCGTGTCCGTTCCAAATAACCAATAGGGAACAGAAGGAGTAGGATCATGCAGCAAAAACTCCACCCTACGATGCTACACACACTGTACTAGCGGGAGCAAGTCAAGTCGGAATCGTCTGATAGTGACAGTTAGCGGAATCCGTAAAAGAGGTGAGTGTCGAAATGTAGCATGCAAAAAAGAAAACCGAATGCTATTTGGAATGGCAATACAAGGATTTGCGCATTGCATCACTTCGGAGCAGTAACAAAAATGAATAGTTATACTAACTACACCAGCTAGTGTCACGGTTATTTTTTTAGACAAGTAACCATATAGACTAGCATGGTGTTATGTGTTGTAGTGCTTTAATTATTTGTATATTGTGGCTAATTGTAGGTGGAAAAACTAACGTTCACTAGAAAAATGTGTGATTGCCGTGTGGACGTTTCCATAGATACCAGACCGATGTGGCGCTATTAATGAGGAGGCGGTTGTTATGCAATGCTGAAGATAACGTTACCCAGCTGACGATGGCTGCACTCACCGCTGTGCAAGCCAGCTGTATCTACCGGTCGTTTTTGCTACACTAAAAGCTCACCGTAGACCAGTCTAGAGCTGATTAGCTAACGTAACGTACTTTACAATTAATGTTGTTTGCTTGTATTCGCTGGCAGCTAGCTGTCTAATGAGCATTTGTTATACTGCACTACCATATACTAGCCGTGGAAACGTATAGAGCCAGGTAATGTTAACATGTGCTAGCTAACTTAATATTATCAACCACTGTCTAACATCTCAGGTGCCAGAAAATCGGAAAATGGTGGCCTTTGACTGCTCAATACGTGGCTAGTTTGTATCCAGGCACGTCACGTTGTAAGTTACTTAGCTAGACTACATTGTAACGTGTAGAGGACTGTTGAAAGGGGAGTGACATTAAACCTACAAAGCTCAATACTTCTCACGCTGACGTTCTGTTGCGAGCACTAGTTATTTTTTCCATTCATTTGTAACCTACACGTTCTGTGCTGTCCACACGCCTCTAACTTTAACATCAGATCGGTCCAGACTAGCCAGAGAAGCCGGTGCGGCTTTAGGCTTTTGACTGTGACTGTGACTTCTGATGTAACGACAGCTTTCTGTCCCTGCCAAGGGTTTTGGTAGAGATTCTGATTCTTTTACGTCACTGCTCGTGGTTATGGATATTCATGTCGTGCTTTGGCATTCCACAAAGCTAACGTTATACCGAGGACACCAGCATGTGTAGCTAAAAAGTTAAGAGTCTAAATAGTGCAGTAACACAAAATTTCCATAAAGTCATAACATTAACTACAAGTTTTAGATTGTCTCCAAGCATATCTTTTAATGTCTTAATGATATTCGGATGACGATTTTCATGTCTAAACAATCATGTCGCGTGTATTGGAAGCATGCGTTCCTAAAGATAAGATAAAGGCGAAAAGGTTGCCAGGGAAACAAGCGCAGCGTCTTTGGCTCGCAAAGGACTGTGGTCTGAAATAAAATGCAGAGATAAACGCCTGGAGAGTTTCATTAAATAACCAATAGAATGAGCGTGCCTGTTCTCGGTAACCAATAGCAAACTGAGGGGGTGGGGTCAAGCTACAAGTAAACTGTTATCACCATACCGGTGAATTCAGATTTGGGGTCCAGCTGGCCGGTTAACGTTAGCTGAATTGAAGCATAAAACAGGACTTAAAAACTGATATTCAGAAACACTACAAAAGACGGTAGGTATATTTAGACGAGCTGTTAGCCAGAAAATTTCAAATGTAAATGAAAGTGGGAGCGAAGGGCAATTCTGCATTCAGTCATTTCGGGCGTTGAGAGAAAACCGATAGCTAAATGAATGGTTCTGTATACTTAACTGGTGAGCTAGATCGTTAGTTTGCCAGCCTCTTATTTATGTCAGTTTTGTTATCAATGTAGCCACGGAGCAAATGTAAGTTAGCTAGTTAAGTCTAGCCGTCTTATTTGTGTTGGGTAGCTAACGTTAGCTAACAAGCTATTGCGATGGAGGTGGTGACTGTTATTTTATGGGTTCTTTAGAAAAATGAAGTACAGTTAGGTAAAGTTATTTAGAGGGTACAAACCTTAGCTTACGGACGTAATGCATTCAGTGACTTGGGTTATCTAGAGGGTAGTTACCGTTTTTTACCGTTAAATTTTGCTGCATGCGTTATCTATGAACATTACGCACCTAACGTTAATAGTCGGTAAGATTAGCTGCATCGCTCACAGGAGTGTTTCATATGTGATTTTGTAAAGGTAAGTGGTGAAAAGTTAGACAGGTTAACTGAAAGGCCGATTTTTGAGTTATGCATTTTCAAAGAAGCCGCATTTTTTGACATCAGCCGCATTTGCTGGCAAATTACTGTAGTTACTGTAGTTAGATTGGCCATCGCGGGGTGAATTTTTTTAAGGTGAATTGATTCGTGAAGATGCATTCATAACATACGTCATATGAAATTAAGATGTGTTTGCTCTGTCTGTACCTTAATATTAGCTAAGTTGTAAGCAAATGTTCATTTCAGTGTTGGACAACCTGTTTGGACAACCTTTGTCTTATAGCAAGCCAGACACTGTTACCTAATTGTACGGGACCTTAAATTATGCATTCAGCGTTTTGAAACGCACTCGTTAGTAGGCGTAACTGTAAGGTTGGACATGCTGGTGTTATCACCCACATGTACCTCGCTCATAACTCGGAAATCGGGTTTAGGAGTGATTCCTAAGTTGTTTGCATCTATAATTTAAACATTTTAGACTGATTGTTTAATCACGGGGCAAGGTTGATTGATAATACTACGTAGGTTGTCAGCAAGATGGTCTTGTTTGGGTTTTAAATGTTTATTAATTGTAATCCCCCGCTTTGCCCAGTCAAGTGGATTTTCATGCAAGTTGTTTAATGTAGGCAGCTCTAGTGCATTGTTGGAGTTTTGCCCACATTGGGTGTCTGTCAAACCCTGAGGAGTCCTCTGTGTCTCAGCTGACAGCCAGTTTGCCGTTTGCAGGACACCATGTCTGACAGGAAAGCAGTCATCAAGAATGCTGACATGTCTGAGGAGATGCAGCAGGATGCTGTGGAGTGTGCCACCCAGGCCCTGGAGAAGTACAACATCGAGAAGGACATAGCTGCTTACATCAAGAAGGTAATGAGATATCTTCAGCTGAGTACAGAAGGACTGAAATAGTGAAATTTTAACCAATTCAAGTGGTGAAATGTCAAATGAATGAGACATCAATATTGGGTGAGTTCTTGTTTGAAATTTCAAGGTTAGGATACATGCACTGTAATGTATATGCATGTGTCAAGGAAAGATGGATCACCTTTTTATGTACTGTTTAATATACAAGAAAAAGTTTTGAACTTGTGTCCTGGAGACATGGAATTATGTGCCTGATGTAGCTTGACCTGACAATTCTCCAGTGTAATTGGAGCTGAAAATTTGTTGATCTGCCTGGTTGGGCACAGTGTTTATCGGAAGAGAGAAGAGTAATGCATTCTCAGTATCATCTTCAGAAGCCAGCATACCATCTGCTTGTTTTTCCTTTGTCGGAATGGATTGCCTGGTAATTGTGAGTGTTCCATTTGTCATGTGGACTAATTCATACATCCTCAGAATGACAGCAAATAAGCAGTTTAAAAGTGAGTTACATAATGACCTCTTACCCAGCATTTCATACAAATGTTTTAAAGCGCTGCTTTTGTGTTTTGCTTTCCCAGGAGTTTGACAAGAAGTACAATCCCACTTGGCACTGCATTGTGGGTAGAAATTTTGGCAGCTATGTGACCCATGAGACCAAGCATTTCATCTACTTCTATCTGGGTCAGGTGGCCATTCTTCTGTTCAAGTCTGGGTGAAGAAAATACATGCAGCTGTTCATCAAATCAAGCCTTCAAATTCAACTGACCAGTAATAAGACTGACTCAGCAGATGTCATAAATTTTGGTGCAGGGACCTGTATGTTCTGTGCTGCTCTCCACTTTGTCCTCTTTGGTAGAAACGGTCATGTAAAAACTTACTTGTATTTATTTTTGTTGATTTTCTATACAGCAGATATAACATGTCACTCATAAAATTCTTGTTTTTTTAAAAAAAATGTGGGTTTGCATTTGATTTCATATTGTGTGAATTCTTTTGAAATGGAATGATTTATGCTGGGGTTGGTCCATAGGAAACATTGGGGTAATAGGCAGAGGTGAAGAGTTTTGGCTCTTAGGATTAGTGAGAAGAGTAATTATCAAGCTTTCTAATGACCTTGCTGAAATTGAGGATAGATTTATCATTAGGGGTCTTCATGGGTGTTTTTTCTGGACATTTATGACTAAAAGACCGTTTAGTTTTGGTCCAGTATGAATAGCCGTGTCAGTATTTTTAAGCATTGTATCAATGGTCCATTCATTAGCACACCAAGGCAATCTCTTGCATGTTTGCTTGACTTGGCATGAGCATTTCCCTTTCTTTCCCAGGCAGAGTGAGGCATCTCACATTTCACGAAACCTAAGCCTTTGCTGAGTGCTCAGGTAGTTTATAGGAGTCGTAAGATCTCTGGAGAGCAGAGACTGTACAAATAAAGTAGACCATTGTCATGGACACTGTCATTTGCCTTTAGAAATGTTTTGGCTCATAAGGCAAAGTCCAGAAATCTGATTCTTCTCCGAAAGGTGTCACGGTAGGACACAGTTTGGTATCAATACTGGATGGTTGGTCTACACTATACACAAAGTGCAGTGAATTACAGTTAAAAATTAACAAACACTGTAGTATCATTCAAAATGCCAGCCCTTAAGGTTGTGGACTGTGTTCATCCAGTGAGTTTAGATAAGACATCACAGGAATTGATGGCTTTGCTTTGTAGTTTGTTGGTAATTTGCATTGCACCACAATCCTGCTTTCTGAAGCACTCTATCTTAATGTGGTGTCAATTTTAAAGTCGATAGATAAAAATTAACCATCAGCATATACTTGTGTGTAATTACGTAATCTTATTTGTTTTCAAAGAGCTACTCAGTGAAAGCAAGTCTTTTTGCCTGTTTAAGGTATAAGCTTACCTGGTTACTTTTAACCCATGCATTACTCTCAATTTGTATTCAAATATATGTGAATGTAGATGTCAGCACAGACAATCCATGGAAACTGAAATGCACGTTGACGCAGTAAAAACTCTTGCTTTTGGATGTCAAATTTTGGATGTAGTATTTTCAGCAATTATGTTTGGGTGCATTCATGTTACATGGTCCAATTAACTGGCAAAGCCTAAGAGAGAAACAGGCAAATATCTGAAGTTCTGTATTAGTGTTTGAAAACATGCTTGTGTGGGTAGACACCGTTGGAGAGGCTCATGGAGGCATGCAGGCGTACCTGCTAGCGAGGAAACCTCTTGATGAAAGGCAGCAGCTGAGAAACCATAGCTTTCTTGTCCTCCGTGTGCTGCTCTGTCAGCTGGTACTTCTGTAAGAGAGGAGACTTTTGCCTTAAGGGCCAAACATCAATGCCTTTTTGAGACAAGTAGCTTTGGAACTCTAGAAGGCAGAGCATACAAATACTCACTTAGGTTAAGTTTAAACTCAAAATCGCTGCCAGTGCTTCAAGCTAGATGCTCCTCCACCCACAGCCAGGAAAAAATTTAAGAAGTTTCCACTGTTGAAACTGAAAGGGGTGAAACGTCAGCTGTTTTGCAGGGGCAAAGATCTCTCCCCCTTGGTGCTGAGTCCTCCTTAGCTTCTTAAAGAAGAAGTCTATCAGAGTATTCAAAGTGTTCATGGTAGCGATATATACCTTGGTGCCTGTGGAAATGGCAAACTTCTGGTAGCACTTGATTAATAGCCCAGGGACCTAGGAGGACTGAAAGACCGATTGCACACATCACACTGCAGCAATGAGGGTAAGACAGAGCATCTTACTGAATGGAAACCAGCTCAAATGTGAGCAGTATTTTACTTTACACCTACAGCAAGTATAAAGTACAGCCAAATGTTTGTGCTTGCTCAGCCACACTACCTAAAATTCAGTTTCTAGCCACCAACAGGTACTGGAAGGCAACTCTGTCAGGAATATCACTTTCTGAAAAAGGAAGTATCATTAACGCCCTCAGACTTCCTAAGCCTTCAGTTACACAGCTACACTGTTGAAATCCTCACCTCAGACCTCTAAGAGAATTATCAATCTAGCAGCATTTTCAGTCCACAAACAGGGCAAAGTATTCACAGGCACAAATAAGGTATTCTTCATATTTTTCTACATGTGTGTTTGCAAACAGTCCTGCAACTTACGATTTTTCCACACAAACTTTCTCTCGCACAGACACACACTTAATTGGCACTATTCCAAATCGGTGTTACCAAATGTTTTCTCTATTTCAAGTATCTTGTCACATGGAGAACACAGGATTTGGATGTGTGAGCAATTGTTTGTTAGAGATACCGATACTGAGTAGCCCACCTGTTTTTTGGAAATGTGTATGTTCTAGCCTAAGACTTATGAGGTTGGTCATATGTGTCTGAGTAACCTTGCCTTTTTGTTCACTAAATAAGAGTCATAGATAATGTCTTTTAGTAGTGTATATTGTGTTAGAATGAAACCATGAAGATAAACTTCAAACAGGCCAAACAAATGCACTCAAAGATGCATAAAACCCACAATGAATTAAATGAATAATGGACAAAGTATTGAAAGTGACACTGGTGCATTTGCATTTCAGGATAGATCCTGTTCAGTTTTTATAATGGTAGTAAATGGTACTGCAACCCAATAATACACTCCGCCATAAAGGTAGTGGTGGGTACTGCACATCTTCAAATTAAGACAGCAAACCTTTCATGTATTGCTATCCATTACAATGCAGCTAAGTGACTGCCACACTGAAAATTTGAATTTGGTCTGAAAGCAGTCAGATGAACTGAATCATGATAAGCCTAGTTAAAAGCAAAGCAAAACACATATTAGGCATACTGTGGCCTTGCTATCTCATCCACAACAGCAATGCCTGTAATATTGTAAATTGCTTTGGCAGGAAAGATACAGCAAATATGCAAATGGACACAATGAACTGATATATCTGTAAGCTGAATATGGTGATATTTTGATTATCCTGACAGGACAGTCCAAGGGTATTGGAGCATTTGTAATGATGTAACAGGAAAATTGAGACAAAGCAGAAGATAAGAAACAAACTGAAAACGGTCCGGGTGCAGCCATTTATTCCATATGTGGCCATATGGAGTTGTATCTGAAAGCTGTGTGTTAAAGTGAGGCTTAGATGGTACAGAAGGCAGACCTCAGGGTTACTCTGGATATTTGATACTCTGTATGAAACCAAAAAAAGGGAATAACTTGCAGTGCAGGTATTGTTTATATGCACCAACTGACTAATATTTTAAACTGGGTCAGTTGAAACCATTTTTGGCTATTTTCAAAATGGTAAATGGCATAATCTGATAAGCCTAATTAGATGTTTATCATTGCAGACATGAAGGTATGCTCATACCATTCTGTAAGCTACTACAGCAGCATCCTGCATCTCAAACATTACAATATGTGAATATGTATTTCCTATTGTTGTTATAAAACCAAGCTGTCTGTATGATGCAATAGCTCAATATTCCAGTCAGTACAATATTCCTAATCAGCTATCCTGGCCTTGTAGTTATTTATTTCTGAATGCATTCAGTATGGACATTTCTGACATACTCAAGTGTATGTCAAAATCTATTGCAAGATTTTAAGCACTGCAACATCCTATGCTGAAAGTGCTGGTCAAACACGCTTGTGTACACGGTTTGCAAAGGTGTTGCTTTCACCGGATCTGCAGTGACAAGTGTGTCAACTTGAAATCTACATTGCTGGATGTGTGCATGCGTGTGCCTTCTTGATGAGCAGAGATGGTGTTTGTTTGTGTCCCCTGTTTGTGTCCTGTTCTCGGGCAATGCCGTGTGGCTGGATGCGCGCTTTTCATGAGCCCAGCAGCGTGTGCGTGCTTTCTTGCTTGCCTCTTGATGTCCTCGTGGGCTGCATTGAAAGTGCATGCGGTCTGGGTGTGTTGTGTCCCCTTGGGTGACTGATCGCTGTGTGTGCGCCCCCTGGCTGCTTACCTCACCAAGTGTGTCTGAATCACATCTCGGTTGTGGTCGTGTCTCCTAAGTTAACTGCACTTTCAAGTACTTCCACCTCCTTCAAATATTTCAACTGCATTTAGTTTAATATGAACAAGTTAGATGAAACATATTTAAACAATTTACCTAACATTCAGCACTACAATCAATGTTGTGTTATTGTAAAAAAAAAGTGTTTAAGATGTGGTATTCAGGGATTATTTTCAATTAATGAAACTGTGTGTGCTGTGGAACCAAATTGTCTGTGCAATGCAGTTATCTGATGTATAATTTTAAAATAATTACATGGTTATGCTTAGAGTACCTGTGTTTTCAGAAGGCCCAATAAATCAAATTAACAATTTTATGAGCATGGCGTCACTTCACAATGCAACACTCATAGACAACTGTAGTGATTTACGATTGATCAACTTTATCATCTAATAGTGGCGTGAATTTGATAGTGGTCAACGCAAACTGCGAAAAAAAAAAATGAAAAAAGAAACTGAGCACTCAAGGCCGCCTGCTCAAAGTCATCTTTATAGTCAGTCGTTACCTGCCAGTCTCATAAATTTGCCCGTGTCCGAGGCTGTTCATTGCTGAAGTGCTCCCTCAGCCCACACATTAAAATGAGTATGTATGTAAACAAGCAATTCAGTAGCAACCGGCTAATAATGGAAACACTACCGCATTTCTAGAGCTCTCATTTTCTTGCAGATATTTCTCCGTTACAATGCATCCTAATTCCTGCAGGGAAGGTAGGGCAATAGGAAACGTGCAGGTTTGCGGGTCCTGATTGTGCATCTGGTTCTGATTCGCTGAGCTTTTCTATCCATGTTCTGGCCGCGAAGCGAGTGTTCTTCACAGACCGGGCTGAATGTCTGTGTCTGCGGGTTCACTTTGACACGGTATACCCCCTGCCCCCCAGCCGCATGGGAACAGCGTTGCAAGTAATGGAGGACCGCGGTAAACTGAAGGGCATACTGACCTAAGAGCTTGAGTGCAATATGCTTTATGTATTAGAAATGAGGCTTTGTGCACTGGGCGACAGATGAAAATATATAATTACATAATATTACTGCACATATCACTTATTTGCAGTTGCTGCTTATATTACCTGTGAATAAGCAAATCAGGGAAAAAGAGCCTCACAGCCCTAAACTGACCAGCGTAATTTGACCAGGCCTGTGCCCCGATTCTTGTCTCTTCTGATGGTCTTTGTGGCTGTGCCTTCCAGCTTCTCTTCAGTCTGCAACCATGGTAGAATGGGGCTTTAATTGCCATTGTAACAAAGTGTATAGAACCCATTTCAGCAAGTGTTTCATTCTTGATTCTTTGTGAACATTTGTATTCATTTCAGCAACCACAAAGCGTATTATATTTTGCATCAGAAAACACTTCCAATTTGTTGCTCAAAGTTAAGGACAAAGTTCACTGTGGTTGCATTTAATCTTCGCATCTTTCCTCTAAAGACACTTTGCAATTCTCTATGTACTCTACTGTGCCAAGGGGATGGAAGTGCATGTTCTTGGAGCAGCATGCACCATAATCTTGGGTGCCTAGGTCTTCCTCCTTTGTAAGGCCCTGTAGGCAAACATGGCTGTGTGACAATAGCATTCCAACCCCAAAACAATATTGGGTTGGGACTTGTGTGACTCTTCTTGGTCACCCTCTTCACACCAAAGAAGAACCCCAGCAGATACCTGCTTCTGGGTTTTATGCATGGTAGTTCAGAATATGGTAATGGTAATGCAGAAAAAAACTAAAGACATCTCTCCTGTGCTGCAATCAATATGACACTGCTGAGGTTTGTCCAGAACACCAGTGTCAGACTAAAGCTTATTGCATTCAAGTGTAACATGAGTGTCTAAAACATAATGATCTGAAAATATTAACTTGACAGTTGATCATCTCCTCAACACTGATACATATAAACTGAGTTCATTTTAGAGGAGACCTCATTTGCATGCAGCTCTCCTGTTTCCTCATGAAAACGATCTCGGCATGTACCATGTGTCTCCTCCATTTTTGCAGACTCAGACAATTACTTCCATTGAAAATATGGTTACATGGGCATTCACATTCACTTCAGATAACAGGGTGCCTTAATGATAAAACACTGTGAGGGTCTGTCTGAACCAAAACTAGTTACTGTGATAGTCAAAGTCAAATAATATTTGTCTACCAGAGAGGAAGGAGTTCTATCAACAATTTCTAAAATCTCTAAAACATGAATATAATATAATATAATATGATTTCATAGCATGTGTATGCTCTTGGATTCATTGACTACATTACTTAAATCTGGTGAAGACATGCATTATAAACCACCCGCTCTCTGTTATTCCCATTGTGAACCAGACCCCAGTAATTTCAAAACCATTTTACTTAAACATATTCACAATGGAAAATATGGAAATAAATGGGATATATATTTCATTAATATAGCATATTAGTGCAAACCAATGTCTGATTTGCACACAGTAATAATATCACAGTCATTGTATTGTAGGCCTATACTTGTTATTTTGTTTTGTGTCTTAAATCTTATATGAAAATAGGTTTTTATTGAGTACAATCAAAGTTATGGTACTTTTATTAGATTACTGATTAAAATTGTTTATTTTGTTCTGTGTGTTGATATGGGAAGGCTGTTCTCTAGCTAATTGCTCTTTTCATTTATTTGCCTAACAACAGAAATAACATTCAATAAAATTACATCCAAAATTACAGGAAATGAACACTCCCTTTGTGACACCTAATTTGAAGTGGTTCTCTTTTAGCTTATGTAATAGCTTCACAAGCATTACATAACATGATTCATAAACATGGATATTCAAAAGCATCAAGCACAATTTTACCAGGGACACCAATGGTCTGAAATGAATTCACGAAACAAATTATTACAGCTGTACATGATGACCGGTCAAAAAGTGTTATAACCATGCTGATAATCACACAAATATTAATGGAATGGGTAAAATTGATCTAGATAAAGAATAAATGATGCATAAAATCTGAGATATATCACAGTATATACTGTAATGGTACAGCTATGGAGCACTGAAAGAATGAAGGTGCAGACTATGATATTGTTCTGTGTAGGACTATGATTGAATGACCTAAGGCCTCTGCCCTCTGAAACTACTCTGCAAATTTCTGTCTCAACTCTGAGGGGGACCACCTTGAGTGTGTGTGTGTGTGTGTGTGTTTGGGGGGTGTTTCAGTGCAAAATAATAGTGATGTTGCTTGGAGGAGGGGGTACACAATCACATCTTCCTCCCATTATCCAAAAGGAGGCCTGTTCATGGTTGAGTGGGTTTAGATTCAACAACTGTTATGTTGGCACCCTGCTGTCAGGAGCCTGGTGCAGCGAGTGAGCTCTATATGTAGAAACCTTGTTTCCTCTGCCAAGAAGCCACTTGCCAGCATGCCAGCATGACAATGATCCAAAGCATTAATCAGAATCCACAATGAAATGGCAAACTGAGCATAAAATAAATAATCCCAACAGATCATATCCATCACAAGACCTCAATCCAAGTGAACATTTATGGTTAAAACACAGCAAAGCTGTTCACAAATGAAAACCACAAAATTTGCAACATATTAATTACAGGGGTGTGAATTACTTTGACCCCCATGTTTTCTGGAATATATTCTTTTTATTTGGCAACTACATGACATGATTAAAGTATAACATGAAAAAAAATCAGCAGAAAAATATCAATAATTTACATTTTTAATTCTACAGCATGTTTTTACTCCTTTTTTGTAATGGGTGTGAATCTGTTGTCCAGATATCAGTGATTCACTATGTGAAAACGTGGCAAAATCTGTGCAGCTCGATAATAGCTGTTGAGCACATTGAAACTGTGATTAATTCTTCACAATGATCCTTCTGTCTGTTCTTGATTTTATTCCTAATAGGCTACGCCTCCTACAGATGACATTGGAACAATGTAAATCTACTATTGTTCAATCTGATATTAAAAAACCTCATTTTAAAAAAATGCATACACTTGCAAATTCAAATCTTTTTTGTCATTTAGGAGATTCTCTTATCCAGTGAGGATTCCAAACTGCATCCAGACATCCTGCAGTTGCAGAATGAAGCGACCTGGCCAGTGTGTAGGGTCTGATGATGGATTTTAAGCCAGTAGGCAAACACCAATGTTTTGAAATGGATGCACACTGTTAGCAGTGTTTAGTGGAAGATTATAAAGAGGGGTGAGTGTTAATAACTAGGGTCGTTTTAAAGGTGTCTCTTCTTGCCAAGGCTTTAGAGAGAATTGTTCTTGAACATCAAAGTAACATTTTTGAAAATTGTCAGTCTAGCTTCAGCTCCATCACTGCTCTGAATACACTCAGAGCAGCAAGTGGTGCTCCACTGTCTACTGTCCTGTTTTTAAGTACTCTATATGAAAAGTGCCCTGTGACTCTTTATGAGCCGCTTGTTATTTATATAATATGATATTGCAATAATAAATTCTTGCAGCAGGTGGCACTAAAACTTTACAGGCAGCATTTTCCACCGGTGTTACAGCAAGTACATTGTCCTAATTGCTGAGTAAATTTGACAGTTAACTGGATATGGGCTACAAAAAGGGCTTTAAACCATAATGCCCTTAAATAGTATAATGTACTGTAGATGACCACCAGTAACACACTGACACTCAGTAAAGGGTCACTGTTTCAGTTTTGGAAAGTTAAACATATTGTAACATAGTAATGCCTTTACACAAATAGGATATCAGATCACAATGAAGCACAATGCACATAGAGGAAAACAGGAATGTTTTGCTTGAGATGAATGTGGAATTCAGAATTTTTAAAAATACTTTTTTGCCCTTTTGATCTAATTTTGGATCTGCAAATATACTGGTTTAAGCTTTACATGCTCCCTATAACCCCCTGAAGCGAGGTAATTGCAAGCCTCAGATACACTCTGTGTCCTTCCCACAGTGCACCACAGGGGGGCAGACGCCAGCTGGTGGATAGATGCAATCCCATCAATGCCACAGAGCCTGCAGTCCCTTCACAAGCCACTGGAGGGCACCACAGCAGCGAGGCAAGGAAACCCTGGCCAGCATCCACTAGCTCTGTTCTGCCACATAACGGAACTAATTTGTTCTCCTGCTATGGGCTTCAGATCACTGTTGGCAGAGGACATGGCCAGTTTCAAACCAGCGCTGTAGGGTTTGGCCTGCATGTGAACCAAGCATCTTTAATGTCTGAGTCACTAGGCAACCCCCAAATTCACAAATATTTAGTTCTCTGTTGAGAAAGGATAATGACAGTGCATCCATTAATTACTACACAACCATGGGGCGCAATTTCGTAGGACACTGCAGCTGTACTATGTATGCATATAATTAAAGTGTATTTAAGAGGTGGTCGTGCATATTCATTCTGTATAGATCATGTAGTGTTTAGATGCTTAATTTTGTCCTCATTATGACAGTTTCATACATGTATGTTCTGCCCTATGAGTTTCCCATTAGAGGCACTTGTCTCTAGTCTGTCCCACATCCAAGTAAACCATTTTACATATGCAAAATGTGTACTGTGGCTGTCAAATCTCATAAAAAAAACAATGCACTATCAAAATATTTTGTTCCATGTCTGAAACATTTTGCAAAGGACACTTCTCATGAAATATGTGATTTGAGAGTATGAGATGCGATTTTTACTCATTGGTGCCCGTAAGGGTTGAGAACCTATCCCCCTCTCTGTCATATGTGTTTCTCTAGCTCATAATTGTACATTCTGAAAACCCGGATTTCCTCATATTCCTCCAGTGCTGACACCCAGCTGACCCCTTACATCTCCTTATAGCTAGTGGATGGTTGGGATTTTAAGTGATTTCAGGTGATTTCAGGTCTTATGGATGCACTGTGAGTTTCCCATTGCTACTACTATGTGGAGTGGAAGTGCAGTGTAGAGTATGTCTTGATCAGTGTGGTACATGGAAAGATGTAGCACTACGGGCCGTTTTTAAGTTCTTCCAGGGGGGGGTTTCAGGTCCTGCTCTAAGGGGGCTGTCATCTGGCAGGGCTACAGGAAAGAAAAATAGAAGAGAACATTGTACTGATCTCTGTTTCATGTGTAAGCATTTTGTGAATAACAGCTATACATTTGAAGATAATTGTTGTTCTGGTGTACTGATGCACAGGAACCCCCAGCAGGAAGTGTTGTGTGGTGCTGTCTTTCTGGGTAGTGAACAGGAGGATTGACAAATCATGACATTTATTAGGGTTGCACTCACAACTGAGCATTCCAATTTGCTGTATTCCCCCAGGGCTCTGAATTTATGTAAAGCTCCCCAAATGATTATTAACACTGTGATCTTTTGAGCTGTAGCAAAGAGTCCCCCTCTCTCTGATGTGGGTGATGCAGTGATGTCTCTTTGTGGGCAGCCTCTGTGATGTCTTTATTCAGTGTCAGCACAGGGTAAACCCATATTTCTTCGTATGTGAACTGAATCAAAGTAGAATTTCCCCTGTGGACGTGACACTCAGCGGCCCCGCCCAGAAAAGCATCATCAAAAAAAAAAAGAAGTGACGCAAAAGTCAGTTCTCTGATGATAAAATCTAAGATCTTCAGTCAATTCAAAACTGTGGCAGTAAAGAGTGCTCTGCCCTCCTTGGTCTTCCTGTTCTTAGAAGCATCTTGCCCACATCCCCAACTCAGTGCTCCTCTGTAGCCTACTATGTTTAAGATGTCTTCAGAAGAATCAGCTTGAAACTTGTGAGGGCAGTTTTTGTGTGTTTTGAGGTGTAATTCAATGCACCACTGCACTGAACACATTGAATATCTCATGGGAGAGCAAACAAAATCATTTAACCACTCTGAGACCAAATGCATTTGCCATTTTTCTCAATTATCACATATTTACAACAGAAGGAGATAGGGTAGGATGTGAAATGGTGGTGCTGAGTGTCTGTGAAAGTTGATTTTCCACTTAACCCATTTGTAATGGGCATGCATAGAAAATGCGATCGTTGTAATAGCATGGATATTGCCATGATATGATAAATTGTCAACAGCTGTTTGTTATCCAATTACAATTGAAGTACAATACATTTTGGGTTTTGCAGACTGGCTAACAAAGTCAAATATTATCCTAACCTCAATGGAGTTTCAGTTTATTTCCTTCATTCATATAAACGTTTGAATGCAAAGGTCTAGTAGACCACACTGTTCTCTGAAAATGCTGTACACTGTACATTGGCTTTTGAATTGTTTTTCCAGCTTTAAGTCATTATGTTTTTAAACAGATAACCAAATGTTGCAAGAATTAATGAGCACTGACATAAATAAGACATAAATAAAACCTACAAATGCAAGCACTGTCATTATGGTATGGGGAAAGTCTGAAAATAGACTGTCAGGACCTCTTATTTTATTGTCTACATGGCATTCATTCTGTAATGATCTCATTGCCAGGTATGCCCAGCAAGTTTACAGTAAACATGAGCCTCTGGTGTTTCTTTTCCCCTTCTAGATGGGTCAGGAGTGTAGAAAAATTGGTAAGGAGCAGGACTCATAACTGAAAGGTTTGATTCCCCACTGGGGCACTGATGCTTTGCCCTTGGGCAAGGTACTTAACCTAGAAGTGCCTCCATGGATAACATGGAAAAACTGCAATCTATGTAAGCTTCCCATCTGTTAAATGCAAATAATGTAATGTAATGCCTCCTCACCCAGTCTGGGTGGATTCTTTGTCATGAACAGTCTCTAGATTGTTCTTTGATCTGTCTCATTCCATTGTGTGGTCATTGAAGGAATGCGGCCTTGTGATTTCACACCTTTCCCTGTCCTGTGACTGATACTCTGTTTAGCCAAGCCACTCCTTAAGACAATGATTTAGAGATGTGACAAACGTGTCACATTCCAAGCAGGCTCCACAAGGGTTGTGACCTGAAAGTGTAGCAAGGCAATACATACAGCATGTGTAAATGCCTTGCTGGTTGTGTCATTCCCATTAAAACTCACAGATTCTCAAACAGCACTTGCAGTTTTTCAGGTGTCCTAATATTTGACGTTGAGGCCCTCCATTCAGTTTGTGACTTGTGGTTACACATTACATTACACTGCAGTCACTTAGCAGATGCTCTTATCCAGAGCGATTTACATAGGTTATACTTTTGTCCATGTATACAGCTGGATATTTACTCAGGAAATTGTGGGTTAAGTACCTTGCCCAAGGGTACAACAGTAGTGCCCCAGTAGGGAGTTGAACCAGCAACCTCTCGGTTACAAGTCCTGCTCCTTACCACGATGCCATACTGCTGCCCTACCCCATAGCTGTTCCTTCTCTAAGATATGACAAATAACACCTACCTTCAGCCATAGATGAATCATGAGAGCGCTGTTGGAGATTGGGATGTCAGCTCACAAACAAATCATCTTTAATATAAAGAAGGTTCATGTCTCAGGTCAAGGGGACATAGAGGTCAAAGAGGACTCAACAGGACTAAAGCTATGGATGGGAAGCAGGGAGCCTACAAAGGCAATTGGTGCCCTATTCACAAAAATTCCACACTATTCCACATTGACAAAATTGACTGACAAGCAAAATACGTAATACATTTAGCTGTGATGCAGCTCTTTTAATAGCCATGATCACTTTCCTATAATTCATGTTGAAAATGGACTCCCAGAACAGAAAGTAATTGCAGAAGGGGCATGAGTTAAATCAGTGGTAAAATACTACCTGCCAGCAAGGGCGTAGATTTGCATATGGACGGTAGGGACATGTCCCTACCAATATTTGAACGAACTCGTTCGCATTATCTTTGGAGTGAAGTCACATTAGATAATTCCGATGTGCCCTCGGTTTTTGTGTCCCTACCAATGCTGAGACCAAACCTACGCCCTTGCCTGCCAGTATGTCTGACAGTGTTTTAACTGACTCTGTATCTTGTGAGGTAAATGCACAGGTCCCAAATTATGTTCTACAGATACAGACATAAGATTATAAAGAACAGAGTATCTGTAATCCCCTCTCAGAAGGGTATGGCTCAAGGATAGCTGGACAAACTGACTGATTTTGTGTTCAGAAAAGAAAAATGTTCAGGTTTGTCAAACTTTGTGAAAGAGTGCTTGTAAGTATGTCTGAATGGGATAAGGTTTATGGGTCACTAGAAAAGCTATTTGCATCATGGTATTAAGTGTTGGGTAGTAGTGTGGCATAATGGTAAGAAGCAGAGCTCATAACTAAAAGGTTGCTGGTTTGATTCTCCATTTGGATGCTGCTGTTGTACCTTTGGGCATGGTATTTAACCCACACTTGTCACAGTAAATACATATAAATATATTTACACATATATGTAGATACATGCACATGGGTAAAATTGTAACCTCTGTATGACCTATGTTCATTGCTCTGGATAAGAGTTTCTGCTAAATGACAGTAATGTCACATAAGGGGTGAAAGTGAGGGAAATTCCTCTGTCACTCTGATTCTGCTCAGAAGACTGCATGGCCTGATTCCTCTGTAGAGCTCTTGTGTAGTTCTTTCTTTTCCCTTCCTTGACCTATCTGTGTTTTTTTCCATGCCCCTCCCCTTTGTAGTCTTTATCTGTTGTAAAGCAATGAATAACCCAGCTGGTATGCAAGCTGTATGAATGAGAGGTGGTCGGTAAGGACCTGAGCCAGGCTCCTCAATCTGATTCATTTGAGGCAGAGACGTAAGCGCTACTGCGTGGGCAGGTGATGCAGGGGAGTTTTTCTTCATTTGCCGCAATGGCGTGGGCGGAAAGCCACAGCTTCTCACAAACTGCATCTACAGTAAGGCCTTACCCTAACGTCACAGTAGCTTTGATCTCAGCGATTTAGTGAACAATTCTTGAGTCAGAAACTAAACATGTCTTCAGTGGGCTGAGACATTTATTGATTCTGGTGAATTAGTGTAGTTTCAGGAATGACAACACAAAAATGTTCATGTTTGCTCATATTAATCATATGTGTGCATCATTATGTTGTTGACTGTGGCAATGAAGTGCTGGTAAGGGCAAGAACTGTAGGGTCCTGTATGAATGACCCAGTGTGGGAAGAGCTGTGATTTATGCTGATTCCCTGCCAGAGGAGTCAATTTATTGTTAAGAATTTGCTATGTATGGAAATTTGTGCATTAAAATCACATAATTTCTTTGCTATGAAAATTAAAGTTGCAATAAGATAAAAATAAACTGAAAATCTTGATGTTCTTCTGTTGCAACCCAGTCTTTTTTTTACTGTTTATCTTAACTGTATCTTTTCTAATCTCATTATCGGCAAATGATTTTGAATGCCATGACCCAAAAGCTCTCATGCAATAAACAAATAAAATAATATGATGAAGTAAAGATTTTATTATTATTTTTAAAAATACTGTATACACCTTTGAGACAGTGCAGAATATGGTATTGAAAGGGGGTCAAATAAGCCTCATTAGGAATCATTTTAAATGATTATATCTGCTCTCTTACAATGTCTAGAGTGTGTATTATTCAGAATTATAATGCCATATTTAAAAGGCTGACTGAAAAGAATGAACTTTACTTTTTTCTCCAATTAAGATTGCAATTTCCACTACACCACTGTAATATTGACTACATAAGACATAAAACTGCCATCTTAAATGATAGTATTTGTAGAACATTTATGAAAAAGTCCTTCACCGAAAACATTTTAACATTTATTATTATTCAACAAGAACTCACATCATAAATAACATGTATTTGTGAAAAATAAATATACATGCCAAAATAAATTAACACAGAAATACTTTTTTTTTTTTTTTAAATGTAGCAACATAAATAAAGAAATAATCGAACAAGTAAATAATAATTTTCTTGCACTGGGCACCCTTGTTACCTCATTATCTGCTCCGTCAATATCACCCATGTCCTGCAGTGCCTCAGTTGCACCACGCTGGTGCGTGCAATGCACTGGGGCTCGGGCATCTCTGAATGTCTGCTTAACCGCTTAAACCAAGCTCAGTAATACCTCTCTCTACTTCTGGTGTGGTTTCAGACTTTATTTGACGTTTCCCTTATACCGTTTCAAGTCAGTTTTTTCAAGTGTTCAGTTTTCGAAATAATTTGGTCCCGTTATCACGCTGGCGCTGACTTCCGCTCCTCGCATCAGCATCGGCCTCTCTCACTGCCCGTCCCTTCACATCTCGCCAAGCCTGCGGTACACAGAGTAGATGAGCCCCATCACGTAGCAGGTGCGGCTGCTTTGCAGGACAGGGCCGGCAACCTCGGAGTCGCAGTTGGTACACGTCGTATCTAAGTGCTGGTCCAAGGTTTTCTCCTGGTCGACGTATAACGTCTCTCGCAGCTCGGTGACAAAGTTTTCCACCTGTACATCACGCTCGTTGGCATAGTCCGAGGGCATGAACTGGGACCGGGAGTAAACAAAATCTTCATTTGGCGTGTCAGAAATAGGACCGCCCGCCTCGCTTAGTGTCTCTTCGTAGGATTCCTCAGCAAAAATCTGCAGGAGCACCACAAGGCACAGAATTAGCAGCAAACGCTTGACGGGACTCTTCTCGGCGGGCGGCAGGTACATTCGAACATTAGTGGGGTACATGACCCGTCTTGTTTTTCGATGCCGGACCGGTGCATTTCGCAGTTCTTGACATACCTCTTCAAAAGTGAAGATTTCGGGCTCTTTGCTCCGTGTCATCGGCGCATTAGCGAACTTTTTCTGGAGGAAACTGTCTGCCAAAACTGGCAACCCCATCCTATTAGCTCTCGCATACATTGCTGGGAAACCCAACACTCAGGGTGTTCAGGACGGCCGTTCTCACTTAGCCGATTCCCTCTTATTGTTTCGACTGTCGGCTCATTGGGCTTATAAACATGAGCGGAAGATACATGCACAGAAGTCACGCCTACTTTAAAACCACAACAGTTTTACAGGCGGCAGAACCTGAATTGAATTCTGAACTGGATTAACTGAATTAATTTAACTGAATACTGAACTGAATTAACTATGAACCCCCTCCCCCCAGGATGAAGTGCTAGCCTATATATTCTTCTTTGATGTTTAACATCTTTGACATTAGGTTCTTGCAGCAATCTTGATGTTTTAATCTAGAGAAATCTAAAACTTAAATTACATATAAATAAATAATGTGAATTACACACCCGACACACATGCACTTTTCCCAACGTTTGAAGAACACCGTTCCAGTTCTCTCAGAGAGTGGCTTCGAAAATTGCTGATTCTTTGATTTCATCCACTGTAGTTCGTTGTTTTTTTCCAGTACGTCTTGTTCGCTGAATCTCATTCAGTTCCTTCAGTGCGTTTCCTTCTCTGGTCGTAGGGTGGCGCCTTGACGATACTCTGTCATTCGGTTTAAGTCACCTTGAACCTACATAACAAATTTTGACATTAAGCCGCAGGGCAGGTGACATGCCGTTTAAATTCAGACCTAAAATAGCCTACAAATACAACCGTATAAAACTATATAATGTCATCGAATGCCCTTACTTCCTTAACTCTACCAAATATTTTGCTACAGCAGTGAAGATCCAGAATGACGGTAGTACAATGTCTCCACAAATAAATAACAATAGGCATTTCTCCGATGCATGTGAAATACTGCAACAATAAAAATAGTCATACAATAGATTTTCTTTGAAGTTTCAGAAAGTGCTCAGCTGAATTGACATCACTGAAAAATAAACACATACTGACAGGCCGCTCGTGTAAAAAAAATAATTTAATCATTCACAAAGAACAAAATTGTCCACATTTAGTTTTAGAAACATCTGCTGTCATTAGGGTAGCCTCCTATCTATACAGATATCTAGGACAGAAACATCTTTCATCGCTTCATAGCTAGGCCTGTTTTGAGCAATTATAGGATAGGTACGACGTAGCCTAATAGTGTAAGTCCCATCTTCCCGTGTTTTAATTCACTGCACTTAGAAATAAGTGAACATAAGATTGATGAGATGTTTTTGGAAGATTTTCTTAGGGGTTGTATTAATATTGATTGTCAGTCCTCTAAATTTACCCATTAAATTTCTTTTAGATCCTCCATTCCTCCATTAGAACTTTCCATTCCTTACATTGTCATCCAAATGCGTCTACATTTGCAATTAGACACGTGTTGTGTCTTGTAAGAGACGGCTCATATGGTATAATCAAATCCATTCAATGAACCACAATTTATCTGGAATCCTGCCCTACTGGAATTTTCTGATTTTCATTGTCCTCACAAGTGGTGGTTAAAGATTATTATTTGTGCTTTTTTCCAAACCTACAGCTGACCCTGGAAAAGTACTAATCTTTTAGAGGTTACATGTTCCCTAGTGCCTGCCCTGTCATCACAGACGTCTTCTTGGTTGTGAGAATAACATGTATATGGAGGATTACCTCATGGAAATGTTTATATTTCAATGCACAGGCGACTGTAATGTTTCACTTTTCACATACCTCACCTGATGATGATGATGTGGGCTTTTCATTTTTGCTGTAAGAAACAGCAATGTATGCTGTTTATGTGTAACTAAAGTTACTATACTGACCTGAGGGAGGCAATATGGTAGAGTGCCACACTAAGATCTAGATTCAAGAGCCAGCCTGTATGCACTTTTGTACGTCACTTTGGATAAAAGCGTTGTAAATGTAAATGTAATAGAAGCCACTGGAGGAACTGTGCCTGTAGGAGATAGTAGCACAGGTTCCAAACTCAAGTTAATATTATCAATTAAGATCATTTAAGCATCAATTTAAATTATTTAAAAATATTCTCATCACAAATATCAGAAAAATGCAAGGTAAATGCCCAGTATATGGTGTGGTACAAGCACAAGTGCAGTTTACTGAATTCTTTATTTTTGCTAAAGTTACACAGCAATATTGAGAGAGATATGATAGATTGTCATTGGCACTGTATATGTTATAAAAGGCATGGATATGGTATAACCTTTGAAATAAACTATGCAAATGGTATTACTATATATTATTCTGAGACGTGTTATTAAAATAAATATCACCAAAATGAAAAACTTTAACAGCACAGCAGAAATAGTTAATACTACAGTCATTTTACAGTGACCACTGCATTGTCCTTGACTTGTAGTAACCAATAAGCAAGTATTACATTTTCATGAGTTCAGTGAGTTTGTTGGACTGACAGTTGTTTCATCATTAAACAGTTGTGCTAATGGCTGGGTGATGTAGTTGCCGTGACAGTAATTGAGCACATTTGCTTTGTTTTGGGTCATGGGTGAAGTACCTCCAGAGAGAACAACATGTGATGACCCAGTGTAACATTCCATCACTGCTTACCCAGCCTTCCTCAATGGGATGATAAAATAAGAGATACACCCTTTTTTGGAACTGTACAGTTATAGGCAGATGAATTTTATTTAGCCATTTTAATAAAGGATATTTTACTTTAAAAACATATTTATTTGCATCTTGACTTGTGAATAAAAAAGCACACAGTGTATTTAGTTTTTCACCTGTTAAGTTAAATACAGTAAATTTGCATAAGGTTACAGGGATGGTTTATTAATCCATGTGGTGATGCCAGAGGAATGTTTGTTGTGTGTCATTCTTTGAGGGGGAAAAAAAATTGTAATGACTAAATTACATGGACAGAAACCAGGAAATTACACTGGAGTAATTCAGAACAGGCTATCTGTTAACAAAATCATAAAAATACAAATGCAACAAGGCAGCAAAATTAAATCTATGTTTTGTATGTTTGAGAAATGCACTATAAAACTATAAATTGGTCGCATTGCCATTTCCACCCATGAAGTATTATATGCAAATTTTCACCTATACATTACTCATGGTATATTTTCAATTTCCAAAAGAGACATTCAGACCACCATCTTCAATGGTTTAAAAGGTAAAGTACCTTTCTTTCATACCTTTTTTTTTCTCAAAATATACCTAAAAATTGGTTTGTTGCCTTTGTGTCTTCAGTACTTAACAGTAATTTGCATTTCATAATTAAGGAGCATGCATGCTTTTCTGAGGCTGTGAACATGAGTTCTTCTGCTATCTTCGTCCCAAAAAATACCAAGGCCTGCTCGCCTAAATATAAGTTTTTAGTTGTAATAACAAATTCCTCCGTTCTGAATTCTGCTCCACAATGTTTAAGCTAAGGCATCTCAAACACTACCCAGTGCTGGAACACAGCAAGCTGGGCTGAGAGTAGTATTACTAGCTGTGCCCTAAACTGAGAAGATGTTGGTTCATAGAATGAGCAATAAAATGCAGTGGGTGTTTGACCCAATCTGAGAGCAAGCAGAGGCCTCCCATTACATACGGGCAAATGCATGACAAAGCAAAGCAAAGTTGCTCCCAGCTGCACGGGATACATGTCAACATGTTGTTTGCTATAAATAATGCTGAACTGATAATATGCCACACTGTTTTGACACATATCACAGACATTTCCCCATCACACACACTCAGATAACATTTTCTGAATGCCAGGGTAAGAATGATTAACAGAAAAAAAGTTCAAATTGATTTCAGAATAAACATCTAACAACTGGTCATTTATAAATTGAAACTGTCGTAAGTGTAGTCTGGATCTTGGTATGAGGGATGGGCCTTTCCGTAATTTGAATTTGTAACTGACTTTTGAGAAAGGAAGTAGCCAGTGCTATGGTTTTAATGTTATATTGAGTGAGAGTGGTGAATGGTTTTAAGTGTGTTCCCATCTGTCCTATTACTGACCTTTTCATCAGCTTTATTGCAGAGCAGATAAGTGTATCTGTGTGTGTGTGTGTGTGTGTGTGTGGGAACATGGTTGTGAGGGAAGCCAGTCATTGACTAACTAGTGAAAGCAATTAACCAATCAATGTGTGGTTAGAAGTTAGTTGGTTCCTTATTTTTGTGCAATTTCCTCCTTCCTGTTTTTATGGGTGACGCATACATTAGAATTGTCACACTTGCTAAAGGTTTAGAAAATTATGAAGTGCTATACATTATAAATCTGAACCTCAATCTGGGCTGTCCTCTTTTAGTATTTTACAGCAGGTTAATACATTTTTGAAAAATAAACTTTTAGAGGAGCTATATCTTGTTTGATAATAAGTATGGTAAATTCTAAATTAAGTTAATTTCCATAATAAACATTTAAAACATGTCATTGATTTATTTCCTTCCCATTTATTTCATTATGTTTTGTTTGGAAGGCCTGTTAAACACTGCAGTTCTTCTATATGAGATGCTGGATCATTGTGACTGAGGAGGCTAAGAATTGTCACGAAAGCCAGTTCAAGGTGTTGGGTCTCACAGTAAATGTATGTAGTCATTTGTGTGGCGGAAAGTCACCTTTCCGAAGATGTTTGTTGTTGGTCCAATAAAATGCAAATGTTGGTGATGCGTTTGACCTTGAGGTTACGTACTGTCTTCGGTGGTTCTGTGTCAACACTAAAAAACGTGGTTTCCCATTCCATGTTACCCTCTATCTTCCCTGTCTCTCCATGCAGTTTTCTCTTTGTAACCATACAAGATTACCTCATCATTTTAGCATTTTCCCTGCTCTGACCGAATCAACACCCAGCTAGCGGGAAGACCACGAGAGAGAAAAACTCAGCACAATGAACCTTTTCTGTATCACAAAAACATTGGCTCTTGTAAAACATGAAGCATAAGAGGGCCCACGTGCCCTGTGACCATGCTAATACTATGCTTCTTGTCATTTTATTAATAGCATTATTAACTGCTTATTTTGTGGATACTCTTAAGCAGAAATAAGAAAAAGTCTGACACTTTAGTGTTATTGTAGTTTTTTAGTGCGACGTGTTTTAAACTGAATGCATATAGCCTCCCCTGGTTACTAAAGCCTATCACATAAGATGTTGAAGAAGACATTGTACAGTTAATCAAAGTGCCAGGATTCCAGTCAACATGGTAAAAATGGCAAAGATGTTTTCTTTTGATTAAAAATTCTGCCTGTATGGGTCTTACAATAGACTTACAATAGAACAATTAAAGATATTGAGCTGAAAATGTGGGTATTTTAAAGCCATCAAATATTCTGTGAATTATGAAGGTGTCACATCATGAAAATAAATTCAAACTGGCAAGACACCACAGCAGCAATTATAATGGAGGCACTTGGAGGAAAAAATTCAACCAAATTATTATTTTATGTTTTAATATAGTCAAGGCCATTGACTGTGCTGCAGCATTGTAACTTGACCAATTCACACGCTGGGATTGAAATAATATGCAATTTATTGTTTTATATTTAATAAAGCATCGCAAATACTGAACACTTTAAATGCTGAGTGTATCATTCCATATTTGAACTTACTTGAGGTCATTTTACTAAGCTCTTAATTGAATAATTTTTAAAACAAATTCTTAATTGATTAAGAGATTTTTTTTTAAAATATACTTTAATTTTCCTCCTAAGACTTGTCCCCTGATCTACTCCTGCTCATCAAGGCAACAGTAAAGCTTTAAATTTGGGAGTTAAATTAATGGAGGAATTTACACAGGTAACCACAATTACATTTTATTATGTTTTTAAAGACAGCAAAGATAGGAAACTTTTATTACAGTAGGAGTGAGTCACCATGTAGTTCTCAACGAACACCACAGTTACTAGGATTTTATGAATCCTTTTCTATTTAATGGCAAATGTTGCTTTAGTTAAAATACATTCCAATATAACAAACAAAAAACCCTCAAACAATCAAAAGGATTAATATCTGAACAAAGAATATGTCTACTTCATTCATACTCCCTTGCAAATAGCTGTGTATTAAGACAAAGTCAAACAAATTAAGGCTCTGAATTATTTCAGCTGTAAACAAACCAAATTTAATATGTTGTATCAAACATTTTGCAAAGAGCCAATGAGAGCAATCATTTAATTTTATATGTGTTACCTTCAACCAAAGGCATAGCCTTTTTTTCAATTCTAAGTATTTTCCAAAACTTAGAATTGATTTTTCAAGGAACAAATATGTATGCCTTTACAATAAGTCGCTCTAATGCTCCACACCGCTCCCGCCCCTTCCCCTGTCCCCTTCACCGGAGACCCCCTTCAACATTACCATTTTCAACATCATTAAATGGGCGTTGATGAACAGTAAGGATATCGGGGGAAAGGTGGAGTTAAATGGATGCCCTCCATCCTTGGTTGGTGTCTATCAGCAATAGCCCTCAAAGACAGCAATTACTTAGAATGCTGCTAAAGTGAGCTATGTATGTATTAGCTAGCTCACAATTTGTTTGAACCAGATAGGTTCCCCATGGAATGGGAAACCACGTTTTGCCAGCTAGCTCAATACAGTAGCTGGTGCCTTTGTACTTATGTAGCTAGCAAGTTAATCTAACCAAGTAATTGCTTTATTGCTCTAAATAGACATTTCCATACACAATGTTGTGCTTTGGTGATTAGTTAATGCATACCCTATGCTATTCATACAATTTATAATGGTGATAGAAAACATTGACGACCCATCTACTGCTGTTTGCAATTAAGTGAATGAGTGTCCATTATGTTTTTATCTTGAATTAGTAGGTATGCTTAAGTGGTTTTAGATGTATCTGCAAAGAGTTATGGGTCATCAGCTTCACCCCCTTGCTGTGAAGCTGGCACTTTCGCAGATGGGGCAGGGGCAACAACAAGGACAGGTTCAGTGGGGTGGCCGGGTAAGGGGAGTTTATGAACGAGGGCTGTAGGGGGCAGTTAGGGAAGCAGCATGAGACATCCATGATATACTCAGATTTCAGTTAAATCAATACATGATTCCATTTTTGATAGAGGCTTTAACAAAAAGTTTAAAAGGTTCATTTGAGGACTGGTGTTAGCCATCATTTGCACAGGGAACTCTTTTAGGACTCTTTTCAGACCTCACTGCAGAAGACATTAACATACAAGAACTCGAAATACTGTTACATAGCCATTACATAAAAACATGAAGCGCTTTTAATTGCTCTGATTTATGGCTAAAACAATTGCTGCCAATTCCCAGGAACTTGGCAACAGAAACCCTGTCGCTCAGTCAAACAAAAGACTGGTGGCACAGACTAGAGCACTTTATGCCAACACAGCAGTAACACATAAAAGCATACTCTACAACTGTGTAAGTGTTACCTCACAGAGATTCCATTAATACTGTGGGATATTATCCAATGCATGGTCACATTTTCAGTGTTTTTTCCTCTCATTGTTCTTCAACTGCTGTTTGGAAGGTGTAAGGGTGAAAATGTTTGCAAATCACAGTGAAAATAGTTTGGCACAAAAGCAGGCTAGAAATTTGCTCATTGTGTTTTTCCATGCCTTTCAGCACTCTGAAACATTGGCGTTCTCCAGTTATCCGTTCTAGATAATGATCTAGAAGTTATTATCCTCCATCCCTTTTTCCAACATATTGAGACAGCTGTCATTCAGTTCCTCTTCCCTTTACTTCTTAGGCTCTGCACCTGATGGCATCACCCGATGGCGTTACCATCCACACATCTAAGGTGCACTTGTGAGAGCATCCTGTCATTTCCCTGTAAGAGGGAACCATGTTGCCAATGCGGTCACCTGCCTTACATTCTCCATACACTTTCCAAAGGGTATCATAGAAGGTTGACTTTGGCAACCACATGCTTGCAGCCAGTCTGAGAGAACTGCCACTGTCCAATAGAGTAGTAGGAGATCTCCCCTGCCAAGCGTTCAATGTGCATGTGGTCAGGGTAGAAGCCCTCCCTTGTCATCTCATCTAAAAAGCAGTCCATTACATGGCTCTTCTGTAGCAGGGTGAGGGGGATGATGTCTACCTCTGCAAACAGAGGATGGTGCCTCTCCAAAGTGCTGTGCAGTAGTGGGCCAAGGTCTCTGCCCAGCCTGGTCTGCCCCATAGCAGTCTCGCTGGAGGAGTTCTGGAGGACAAACTTGGTAATCTCTGCCTGCCCAAGGTTGCTGATAAGCACGTAGATGGCATTTAAGTACTCGTTGGTCTGACTAGTGCGGAACAGCTTGTGTAGCATGTCCAACAGGGGCATATGCATGAACTCTACTTCGTCAAAGATTAGGACAGGGATCATCTCTCCCTCCTCGGCTAGGGTCACTATTTCAGAGACGCGGGAGGCCAGGTACTGGGCACAGTGCATAGCATTGTCTTCAAGGGGACAGTGGTGCAGCACAAAGTACTGCATGACCAGTTGGTCATTCACAACTGAGCGGAAGTGACGAGCCAGTATGCGTCCAAGGTGGCTCTTCCCTACTCCACTTGGACCATTCAGGGACAGAACCAGGGGCTTATTGTGGACATAGGTGGACAAGTAATCATTCAAATGTTCAAGCAGCCTCTCAGTGGCCTCCTGCTGGCCAAAGACCTCTCGTTTCAGAGTCTTCTCCAGCCCCTCCAGGTCATACTTCAATACATGATCATCCAGGTTCTCAATGGCATTATACACCTGGAGGAACACAATGAATATGAGTAGGAACAGGCAGTTTTTGGCCCGGCTCCTCTCTTTGGTGGGGACAACCCTTCGACTGCGGCTGGGGAACAGGACCCGTGACTTTCTCTTTTTCTTCTTCTTTTTTGGGGCGCTGCTGCTGCTGGCTGTCAGCCCTTCGAAGGTGAAGATCTTGGGGCTGGTGGAACGCGGCAGGCTGCCACTCAGGGGCAGTCCCGCGGCCATCTCTGCACGGCGCTTCTTCATGGCCTGGTACTTGTTGCGGATGCGCACCATGGCTCGAAGCTTGGCGGAGAACTGAGAGAAGCTGGGAGGGGCAGCGTCCGCTTGTTCATCCTCTTCTACCTGGCTTTCGGATGGACTCTCTGAGGTATCCTGGTTGTCCATCTGAGGGACAAGACAGAGGAGTCATCAGCCATACCAAAAACATTCACCCCAAAGAGGTCTGGCAAAACATACCACACAGTACATGCCACGCAGTATAGTAGGGTCTTTCTTGTCCCCCATATATATATGCTGGCCATTGGCCATTATATGCCAAAAGGTAGCAGCAGGTTGGCTGTAAAAAAACTTTAATTGGAATACTGCATTATTGGTATTTACACATGCTCTTATCCAGAGTGATTTACATAGGTTACGATTTTTATATGTTATGGATTTATAGAGCTGGATATTTACTGAGGCAATGTTGGGTTAAGTACCTTGCTCAAAGGTACAATAACAGTGCCCCAGCAAGTAATAAAATCAGCAACCTTTCAGTTACAAGCCCCGCTCCTTACCACTACATTACACATTTTCACATTATCAGTCGTAGTTCTAAAATTAGAGATGTAGCTATGCATTACAATAATAAGTAAGACTGTAAAACAGTAGCAAATACTGTACAAATTAAAACGTAAAAAGTACTGAAAATACCCCTGGTCAGAAGTGTAAAATGTGTAGGCCAGGATAGAGCTCGCAAGTGTGTTTTCAGGTAAAGGAATGTGATTCACTACCCATTCAGGTGGAACATTTCTGGTGACAGATGATATACACATTCTTCACATGGCTGTTTTCGAAAAGCGAGTGATGGATGATGTATGATTCATCTCGCAGCATTAACATAAGTTATTAGAATGATCTGATGAAAAGTTTTTCAGCCCACCACCCACGCCCATTTTGTCACTGCCTGGAGGTTGATACACCCTAAAATGAATATTCACAGGAGGCACGGTACTATATGCACTCGCTCTGCCCAACAAACTAAGTGCTGTTTGTTAAACTGAACTGCAAATGTAGCCAAGAAAAATTTATTTTAATTATGAACTCAGGTTGTATTGTTAACAATATGGTTTAATGAGTTAACCCTCAAAATTTGAAATGGGTTAACTGATATTTTAAATCTTTTTTTCTCATTCATGCAACCCTTTTTGGAATTTTGTATTGTACTTTTGGCACATTCTCATTCTCATTCTCATCCCTGCAGGCACTGTAACATTGTAATAGCGAGATGAGTACCCAAAGCACCCAAAAGCTATTTTTCACACTGTCACACAGTGCACCATTGCAGCAACATGTATAGCAGTTGGAGGATAGGCACTACTCCACTGACATTGATCAAGCAACTCACTGGCACCTCACAAATTGCAGGTTCCCTGAGGGTGGTGGTAGAAGAAACTCTGACTGGCCTACCCATCCGAAATAAGGCCAAAATGCTCTCTTGTACCGGGCTCCTGTTCATTCTTGGGTGATGACATAGCTGGGACTGAAATGAGTGCATGGGGACTCAGCTTTCCCTCAAGCTGAGCAAGTGTGTGTCATGAGTGTGTGTGTCATTCTACGTGGCAGCTGGTGGTTATACAGAACTGTACCAGTCAAAAGTTTGGACACACCTGATTAAAATAATGGGAAACATGCATTCAAAGACAATTTGATCTAAAGAGTTATGCTTAAATGCTTAAGATTTGTTTCTTAGACAAATATAAATTGTGAAGCTGACGCCTATGTATGAATTTCTTCCCAAAAAAAAAAAATTAGGCTATTTTGAAGAATCTAAAATATAAGCTAGTTTTCATTTGTTTATAGCGCTTTTTTTGGTTGCTGCATAATTCCATTTGTGTTTCATAGTTTTGATGTCTTCATTATTATTATTCTAAAATGTGGAAAATAGGAAGAATAAAGAAAGAAAAGTATGTCCAAACTTTTGACTGGTACTGTATGTGTAATATGGAAGGGATTTTTCTTTTTGGATGGTTTGTGTGTTTGTTCTGGTAAGCAAGTAAGCAGCTGATTTGAGAGAGTGACTCATGAAGAATTGACATTTTGAAGGTACAGTTTTAAAAACACAGAGCAGTTATACTATTGCCGCAGTCAACGCACTCGGGCTTCATTCACAGAAAACCTATATATAGTTAGAAGTTCCTCTTTCT
This sequence comes from Megalops cyprinoides, assembly GCF_013368585.1. NCBI lineage: Eukaryota > Metazoa > Chordata > Actinopteri > Elopiformes > Megalopidae > Megalops > Megalops cyprinoides. The sequence continues at coordinate 28,531,770 of NC_050587.1, forward strand.
GCAATTGCCATGTTGAAGTTCACCCAGAGCATGGTTACACGCAATAACTGTAAGCTTCAGTAACACAAGAAGCAGGTAACAAATGTTGTTAGTACTGCTTAGTGCAGTAATCATTACAGATTAACTTGTGTGGGTCATCACATACTGTAGCTGATAACCGGTATCTGTAGTGGAGTGGACAAAGAGACACATGGCAATTCCGCTGTTTCTTTACATTATTCCATCTGTGTTTAATAAACATTTAGCTTTGAGCAACTTTATGCAGTGTCATTCTGAGAGGAAAAAAAGCTTGCAGCCAATCAGCCGACTGGTCTTTTTTTTGTTATTGCATCTATCACCTGGTGTTAGTTGAGACCGTAAAATGAAAGTGAGTTGTTGTTGTTGTATACACAGTGAGAAAAGCTGTTTGTGTAACACATGTGTGTGAACAGATATTATCCTATGCTTATGATGAAACAATGAACAAGGCCTCCCAGTCACTCTGAAAATGCAGTGCCACCTAGCATTTGAAAGAGGTGCAGCACAGTCCCACCTAAAGATGCTCTTTGAATTAAGGTTTGAACGACAATCCAGAATCACATAAACAACTCAGGCACAGCCCAGGCCTTTGCTAATAACAAAGCAAGCAAGCCATACACCAGGAGGGTAAAAGCACAAGAGCAGTTTTGAAGTTAACACGAAGTGACAGAGGCCAGTGCAAGTTTGACTTTTCTCTGTAAGTAGCTTGCAGCATTCCAGACATTCTCCACTGAATTCTCCTGAAGACCTCATGTTTGCTGACACAGTTGCTGGATGTCCTGTCTGCACGGACAAATGGACATTTGAAATGAACTGCATTAAAATCTAGAAGAAGAAATTGCAGGGGGGTAAGACTGTGGTACAGAATTTCCTTTTTTCAATTCTTTGCTCTTTAAGATAAACAGCACTTGGGCCAACTGCACGTATTCAGCAAAGCTGACTGTGGAAAGTTACCCTCTTGTATTTCTGTTGCAGTGACACCCTTTCTATCAGCTACCTCTTTTATGCAATAGCTCACGGTTCGCACTGCTGTTAAGACCCCTGTGTCAGATCAGTTCTAGCTTAGATAAGAACCTGACATTGCACAACAGCTTATTTTCCCAGCAGCGAGCAGAAATCAGCCAGCAGAAATTGCTCAGAGATATCGAGAATGAAAGAGGCAGTGGTGTTTGCTTACCACGGCGGGAAAAGCGGCACTGGGTAATCTCCTGGCTCCAAGCCTTTTCCCTTCTAAGCTTGATCCCATTGGATACTGGAACAAAAGAAATGCTCCAGCACTGATCAGGCAGGTTGCCACAAGGGCCAGAGCGGCTCGCTGCAACTTTTCAACCCTCTCTGCTAGTTCACACCCTCTCAGCTTGCACTGCTGTCTGTCTGAAGAAGGCTCCTCCTCCTCCTTCCTCCTTTCTCCCTCCCTCTCTCTAAACGCTTTCTCTCTGTCTTTTCTGTAATGATGAGTAATCACTGAACACTCCTAAAAAAAATTCCAGTATTAAGGTCACGCTCTCAGAACCTGGTTGGCTCAAATTCTGTAATCAGTCTGTAGTGTTGCTGACGTAAGTGACTATTTAGGTCTGTTATGTGACAGCAGTGGCTAATCAGAAATGGCAGTAATGCAAAATGAGCCTTTTAGGCTCATAATTCACTTTCAGAGTGGGAAAAAAAACCCAGCAAAACACAGAAGCGGTGTTCGCTTGAAGAGTCTGGTCTCCTGATCAAAGTTTTCCACAGCTGATTTGAGAGTAAGTCCACAAGCCATCCAACTGTTTCCTTGTCAGCATGGTCTTGCCTCCATACCACTGTGTCACTCCAAGTTGTCTGTACCAAAATAAAATGTTGCATACAAGCTAAGTATACAATATAAGTAGTATGCAACAAGCAGTTTGCAAACTAACCTACTAAATGCTCCTTTTAAGTCTAATACACTGTCTCCTGTGATGTGTTGCTGTTTGAACATGAAGATTATTCAGCTCGAGTGGCAACTGGCTTGATACTCAGCAGCTCAAACAGGAAGTGGTAAATGGATGTATATGAGTGTGTTAGGGGAGGGTGGGGGAACAAGAGGACGGGGGGAAAGGAGGTCAAAATATTTCAAACAAAGTGTCTTTCGGGCTGTAAACGAGAGGCATGTATTTACATGTTGGGTTTGGAACACCAGCCAAAGTGTTGAGGTTATGTCCACGTAGTCCCGACTTTGAGTGAGTAATGGTTTATTTGAGTCATGTTTTCTGCCATCTGCCTCTGTAATTAGAATCTAATGCATTATATGCAGTCATTTAAGTCATGATGTACTTAAATCTCACTTCATGAGATACTGTAACATTCTAAATTATGTGTTTAATGCTGGGCATTGCATTTTGATTACATGCCTGTTGATTAATGTTGTGTACAGTTGATTAGTGCTGGAAATGACTGTTGTGTTAAGTAGTTGATGTCATCTTTTGCTTTGCACCCAAGAAGGTCATAAATCTGGTACTTATTATAATTATTCTTTATTATTCTATTTCTATTATTATAGGACTCATATTATCTATCAATGCTGTAAGAGGGAACAAGAAGCAAAGACAAGGTAGTTACCAAGGCAAATGTTTATGTTTATTCTGAGCTTGTTGTACTCCTTGACCAACATTTCAAGATGTAGTCTTGGTGTTTGAATAGTACTAAACAAGATTATTTGTCAAAAATGCTAAGGGATCGCCCCAGGGGAAGGCATTTATTATTGTAAACCCAGTGAAATCTAGCATTGTGGCATGTGTAAGAGTGGGAGGTTGCCCATCTTTAGAGCTGAGGTTTCATTTACAGGAAAGCCGGGTAAAAATTGAAAAGTTGATATGTTTTATGATGTGTATCAAGTTCTTACATGCGTAATTGAGCATTCTGAATCATGTCCTGAAAACCTCCAATCCAACCCTCTGCCTCGAGTTGATGGCTCCACTGGACTCACTACCAGCCAGAACTATTCAGTGGTGTTCACATTATAATACACAACCCTAACAGTGTTTCACTGAAACTGAACAGAACACCTCAGGGAAATAAGCTAATATAAGTCCAACTTCCACATACTGTGTATAACTCACCCAGGTTTGCTCCCAGCTGTGTCATGGGCTGACAATGACCTGAAGTCCACAGGAGCAGAACAAGCTCCTGTGGACTTGAACAAGCCTTGTTTTGCCAAGGTAGGGGTACATTTGTTGAGAGGGTTTCTTAAAGGCTTCATTACTCTACTCTCATATACTCTTTGCCCAGTCAGATGCCTGTAAGTCACTCTGCTGACACTGGGGAGATGCGCTTATCCTCCAGAGTCTGCTTTGTCGCTATACTTACTGTATGCACTTTTGTAAGTCGCTTTGGATAAAAGCGTCTCCTAAATAAATAACTGTAAATGTAAATGTAAATGTAAATGCTTTCCTGGTGCACTGTGGGAAATGTAGTGCGGAAAACAGCCATTGGCTGTACACAAATGTATTGGAAGATTGCATTCCTTGTGCTGCAGCAGCCCTGTGCAAGTGAGTGGTTGCTTTGGGAACGGTGAGTGTATTCTGATGCACACAGCTAGTGGTTCCGTTAGTTAGGGTGCATGTGTAAAAAGAGGGGGGAAAAAACAAAGGAGCTGAGCAGAACAACTTGCATATCATCCTGCTCCTGGCAAAATCTGAATATTTATATTCCGTTATTGGTTGTTTCTTCCACTTCCAGACTAGAAAGGACATGTTGTCCAGGCACGTTTTATCTAAGCTTCTAGGCTTATAGGATGTGGTCTGGAATGCTCAGTTGTGCATGTAAGTACTTGATATTTTTCCTAATACATCTGATTTTAAATCTTGCAGGGCTTCCGTTTTATGTTTTAACATTGAAGACACAGAAAAGTCAGAATGAGTGCTGCGTTTACAAATTCATTTGGTAACAGTACCGTAAGAATAATGCAAGCCATATGGAACTAATCTTCTGTTATTTCTTCTTGCTGTTTATTAGCTAGCCTGTGATGTAAGCTATGCAGACATCTGTAGTAATTTCCTGTTTTCCTACCCCATAACATAAAGAAAGATACCCACCTCTATTGCTCCATGTGCTGCAGTAGCAGGCACGTTGCTATGGGGGTGCTTTGGGGCTTACATAGTATTTACTACGTTTTTTTTTTTTTAAGATACTACTTTTTTAAGACACTAACACCCCCCCCGGTGGATTGCAATTGCACCCGTCTGTATTTTCTCCTGGCCCAGTGCCAGGAGAAACAACATACAATAGTTAAAGTGAGCATTCTGAAGCCATCACAACAACTCTACACATAAATGTTCTCTCGCACCAGTGTGTCTGTATCTCTTAACTGTACTAGGTGAGAAGTGATCAAATATGGATGAAAGCATTAACAACAGTGAGTACTGCCACAGAGATTGTAATGGTTAAATGAAGGAATGACACACAATGTGCTTCAAGCTACAGTTAGTTAAGTGTGCAAAATGCAACTGTTTCTAAATATCTCATCTGCTGTGCTAGCTAGCTAGCAAGCAGTCTATGTGTTCATCTGCTTTTTCAACCTCTTTTAAGTATTTCAGAACTGTTCTCAGTCACTGTAGGAGATGGCCTGATTTTTTATGCATACATAAGGCTCTTATCAATGTGATAATGTTGTTGGTTGTGGTGTGAGAAGTTGGGGTTTATTTCTCATTCCGGCACCGTTGCACTGGTAGTGTGAAACTGCAGATTGATATGTCAACTGTGCAGCCATTTTAGACAGGCTTATGTCATCCTTTTTTGCTAGTTTTCAGAGAAATTATGCTTTTGAATGATATGACTGTTAAATTACAGTATTTACTAAGCACAGTACTTACATGCTGTACTTGCTAAAATATTTGCAACGTTCACCATTCAGACACACACTATTGCACTGTTCTTCCCCTGAAATATTGCTCACTACTTTCCCTGCAGGTCTTGGAGAAAGGAAACACAACAGAACCATATGGGTCCACTTCTGGCAGAATCATCAAGACTTTGTCTGGAATCTTACTATTTGTAGTCTGCCCTAAGTCTGAGGGTTAGGTTTGTCGATGAATGTTTGTCTTGTGGGCAGGGAATTTAGGAGGAGACCCTCCTGTTTCTTGTTTCTGTCTTTTGATTCCTGTTTTTAATTCTTTAACCAAACCAATAGTCAAAACAAGTATGTTCCAGTATGGGCTTAGGTATAAGAGAATTTTGTTGGGAAAGTAAGTGGTCTTAGCTTACATGAAATCCATGTCTGTGTCTGTGTCTATCCACTCTCCTGTAATACTGAAGTTGACCAGACTACAACAGAAAACTCAATATATTCAGCCCAGAGAACAAATGAACTCCAGTCTGAGAGCCTGAAATAAACTGCATATATTCTTGAAAGATGGTTTCTTCGCAAATGGGAGAAAGTGAAAAAACACTTCTATTATTCTCTTTTGAGAAAAAAATCTGTATGTTTTTTTAGACTTGCTCCTATTATCTTTACAAAATCAACTGTCATATAAAGCATTCAACTGTATACGAACTGGCTTTACCCAGAATTTAAAAGTCCTTATAGTTTGTAAATAATACAATGTGCAAGAAACAAATTACATGCTGGTGGTGGTGGAGGAAGAGGTGTGTGTGTGTGTGTGTGTGTGTGTATGTGTGTATTCATTGAAAGATAGTGAAAGAGAAACATGAGACAGTAATTGGAATGAGGAAGAAGTGTGGAGCAATCAGGAAATTAGAGGGCAGGGGCGAGGTTAGACAAAAACAGAGGCAGGATCTACCCTCCAGACCTCTCTCTCTCTCTCTCTCTGTCTCTCTCTTTCTTTCTGTCACTGTTCTGTCAAAACAGAGACCTTTCCGCTGGACTGCCAAGCTTGTTGTAACTGATATCCATTTTTATTACATTTATTTTGTAAGATGCACCATTCCTCAGACCCAACGAAGGGCTGGTGTACAATTCCAGGAATGGATTCATGCTGGGAAGTGTGAGAATCTGTCTCCTGTCATGGCATTTCTGGTCCATAAAGGAACATGAGGGCTGGAGGAGGGCTGTTGACTCAGACTAAACAATGGTTTCCATTTCCCAGCTGTAAGCAAAACATACACTTTATGGCCAAAAGTATGTGGACACCTGACCGTCACACCTATATGATCTTATTGGACATCCCATTCCAAAACCATGGGCATTAATATGGTGTTGCCCCCCCCCCCCCTTTGCAGCTATAACAGCCTCCACTCTTCTGGGAAGGCTTTCCACAAGATTTGGAGTGTGTCTGTGGGAATTTGTGCCCCTGAGCCAAAAGAGCCAAAAGAGCATTTGTGAGGTCAGGCACTGATGTTGGAATGAGAAGGCCTGGCTTGCAATTGGCGTTCTAATTCATCATACTTTTGGCCATATAGTGTAGGTCTTCTAATAGTAAGGCTTTGTAAGCTTTTTCCATCTCCATGTTGGCTGTATACACTACACACACTTTACACACACACACACACACACATTAGTCTTACACTTATACACAATTCCTCTACCAGTTCAAAGAACACAAACCTGTTGCTGTCTTTAATTTTCTACACACAGGCACACTACCATGACTACTGTAGTGTAACCGTGTTCAGTGACCGAAGAGATCTCAAGAGACTTAGACCTCTGCTCATTCCCCACTATGCCACGCACATCACAGAACTTGACTCTTCCTTATTGAAAAAATTGATCAATCAATAGATAAATAAATAATCAGGAAATCTGCACCAGGCTTCAGCACTCACTTTATGAACAGCCTTTTCTCTTTTGGCATTTGTTGAAAAAAAAAAAGCTGAGTTTGTGCTCTGTAAGTTGCATGCCTGTGCTTTTAAAGTGTAAAACACAGTATGCGGAAGTTGGAGTTATTTTGGCTTATTTCCTTTTAAACTTGACTGAAGTAAATTGTAACAAAACACCAGGACTTGAAACCAAAACAGGTCTGCAGGCCAACTGAAAAAAAAACACCATGCAAATCTATAATGCCAGTTTACTTTCTATTCATTAAATCAATGGGAGATCCAGATTCAGCAAACTTTGCTAAAACATAAAAAAATCACCTTTCAATGCACCCACTAAAATGTGTATGTCTGTATCCCGATTACATCTCAATGTTATGCTAAGTTAACGTGGTAGGGCTCCAACAGTGTCATTCTCACACTCACTGGTCTGGGAGTGTTGTTAGCCTGGTCTGACACTGTTGCTCATTTAAATTGAATGGATACACTTATGTTCTGTTGTGCTGGAAGTCATTCTGGATAAGAGCATCTGTTAAATGTGTGTAATGTAATATAACATCTCACTGTTAAACCAGTCTGTGGCCAGATTTTACATGGTATGTCCAGATGATTTAGTTTTATTTAGTGATAATCTTTTACACAGTTGTATTTTTTGTATTAACAAACTATTGACTCTGAAATGCCCTCCAACAGCCCTTTGTATTTGAATTCTAGGCTGTCGCTTTCCGGTGCATCACTAAGGAGAAAACAAAATTGAATGCGTCTGGTTTCACATTGCTTAAATAGTATCTGTCTACTGACACTTGAAACATGTTATTGTAGTTCTGTCACTGCCTGCATAGGAATATGTTGCTCAGAATTATGTAATTTCTGCAAGTGGTCAGCTTCTTGGTAAATAACACCACCAAAACCCTAAAATACAGTACTTGCAGCCCAATCGCGCAGTGGTTCTTGCGCATGTGTCAGCGTGATGCTGCTAGGCCGCTTTCCAACCAGTGAGTAGCAAGTGCTAAATGACCTTAACTGTAAAACAGCTAATTCATGTCCAGCTTGTGTCAGTGTAGGAACCGGGTATCTTATATATATAGGTAGGTCTTTTTTAGGCTGAATGATGTCTCAGAGGGTCTAGAATGTATGTACTGTCGTAGTGGACCGCAATACCCCCTGCCTCTATGTTTCCGACCGAATTAATTTACCAACCTGACTCTCCATGAAAAAGTTGGGAATTTAAATACCTTCAATTTAATTTCACCTGTATGTCTGCATTCTGAGTGCAAGTGGAGGCACATTTGAATCCTTTTAGCATATGTGACAGTGCTCTAATGTGGGACAAATAATTTAATGGAAAGCACAAAGGTAGTGGAGGGAATGGAAAAAAGCATGATATCATGTATTTAAGGATAAACAATTATTTTCCATTAACACTTCCTGAGATAAACCTAGAAATACTCTTATGTTCTAATTGTGAAATTGTTCCTCTGAAGTGAATCAACATCCTCATGGTGATATGCGCAGACCTCTAAGGAAATGATAATGCTTATCAGTGTTTGACAAGAACAGCATTTTTATAACCAGTCATCATACTGTATGAATACTGCTGCAGCACCAATCTGTGTAGATATTGCAAAAGATCATGTCAAACTAAATTCAACACTACAAGACTAATGTAAAACATTGCTACATAATGCTTCAGATATAATGTAATGAATTTGTTTAAATTAGATACTGCTTTTATCCCTTTTAAAGAGCTTAGCATAATTTACAGGGAAAGCAGGTTTTGCATCTCATCCAACACAACAGTTAGTACCTAACCGGATGTTGCAAACCAGCCATGATTTAACTGAAGGAGCTGAGGGATCGAGACAAGGGGGAAAACCCCTTGTCTAAGCAATACGTGCCCCTGGATCTTTGATAACCACAGAGACCTCAGTTCGCGGTCAAATCTGCAAGCAAAGCATATTCTGCAGCAAATTGCTGCTGTACCTACAATTTATTTAATTACACTACATTATATTACATTATTACATTATCGCAAAATCTAAAACATATGTATTGTGAGTGTGAACCACATTACCTCCTTGCCTACAATACTTTTTTGGAGGAATTAATTTACCAAAACATCTATCCAGGAGACAATTGGAATTAAAATACCTTTCATCTGGTTTCACAATAATGCATCTGCATTCTGACCACACACAGAGGCACATTTGAATTCTGATGCTATATATGACAGTGCTCTAATATGGGGCTGATATTTTAATGGTGAGTACAAAGGCAGTGCACTTACACAGTGCATGTAATAAAATTGCACAAACAAGACACCACTGACCACACATGAACAAGCATCAGTGCTAAACATAGTGCTGAGATCACAAATGCATGCATGCATATATGGACATGCAAACCAAGACGTGCGATTTAAGGACTGTATCATTCCAAATATAATGGTAACACATGCCACAAGCATGTAAGTAAACCTCTGTCTCTCTCTCTCTCTCTCTCTCTCTCTCTCTCTCTATATATATATATATATATATATATATATATATATATATATATATATATAGTACACTTCCACATGTATAATTGAAGATAAGAGGGACAAAAGATTACGGTTGGGTAAGGAGGTTGAGACACAGTCTGAAGAGGTGGCTTTTCAGCCTGCAAAGAAAGATGGCCAGTATTTCAGCTGTTCTGACTGAAACAGGAAGCTCGTTCCACCACACAGGGGCCAAGACAGACAGTGGGCTTCGGTGAGCAAGATCACCCCCTGCTGGCCCACCAATATCACCTCCCGTGAGGTGTCCCATCCAAGCGATAAACAAGTCCAGACCTGGGTTGTATGACTGAAGACTCATAATTTCTGCATTCCCATATGAGCTCACTATCCGTCAATATCCAGATCATATATTTCTAGTACACCATACTGTTAAGAAAATGTCTTGTGTGCACACAGAGCACGGTTGTCACAGCTTTAAGAAATGTATCATGATTATTATGATTTTTTTTTCATTCTTGCATCTTGTTATACACCTATAGAACAGGGTCCAAACAATGGTCCTTGGGTGCTATAGGATAGCTTGTCTTTCACGTAAAGGAGAGCACTTTTTTTTTTTTTTACAATTCATAGAGCTCCTATAACCACTGGTATAATCTCTGTGGAGATTCCCCACATACTTTTTATCTCAATCTCAACATCCTTGTACTTTCTCAGGTAGTTTCTCAGGTAGCTTGACGTGTTTCGTTCCGGTGATACAGCTACATCAGTGAATATACACTTTCTTTCACTGTTCATTTTCATAACAATGTCTGGTCAACATTGGGTTGATGTTGGTACCACATGTCTGTTATTTCAATATTGTATTCCTTACAGATCTTCTAGTGCAGATATGTTGCTATTTTGTTGTGTCTGGAAATATATACTGTTTTGCCAGTTCTGGACAGCCTAAGATAATGTGATCCATGGTTTCCTCAAATTTACCACAGATCCTGCATAACAGATCTGTTCCATCTTCGATTATTCAATGGTGGTAGGATCTGGTGGCAAGGCTCTGGTCATGGGGAGCAATGATCAGTCTTATTATTATTATTATTTTACAACACAGAATGTTATACCACTGGTCAGATGATTAAAAACAATTGTAATGGGAAAGTGTGATTGACACAAGTAACTGTACAGGTAAGTATATTCTCGCCTTCCACAAAGTGGTGTCATCAATAAATTCTGATTTTTTTTTCTGGTGGCTGTTCACAATTGTTTTACATCTTGGTCATTATTTTAAAATCACCATAATAAGTGTCCACCTAAAGTATACAAACTGAATTTGAACAATGTTGCATTTATTTATGACTTTTTCCAAAGATCTTTTAAAGCCACAGACTTGTGGCTCCCGAGTAGCTCAGTGAACAGGGCATTCCTTTTGAAGACAATCTTAGCTCTACATCTGGTTTAATCCCAGCCTTATCATTAACTAGTGATGACTGGGAGCCATCAGCAACAGGAAAATCTGTCTTGTGCATGCATACAAAAGCAGACTGTGGAAGTTGCATCTCATGTTGTAAATGTAGGACCATCAAGTGCCTGCTTTAAGTACCTGCAGGTTGTGCACCCCTGGCATATATCAGGGACTAATATTTCTGTAAATAGGGAGTGTGCAATTCCGCTTAAAGGCTGAAGGACAGGTACAAGTTTCACCAAGAGATGCGGATGGAAGTTCATCCCTTCTCCTCCCCAGAAGGGTGTGTTTCCTTTGGACTGGAATTATTGAACAATTTTATTTTTATTGTACGATCTCACAGAGATTTTATTTTGTTTATATGTTTATATGCTATTGTTGGTGTTTACCATCATCTCATATGTCTAATCTTTTATTGCTTTAAATGCATTTCTTATTTATTACTTTGAATTTGAAATTATACTGAAACTGCTTTGTATTCCCGCTATTTGTTACTCGGTCTTTATTATTATTATTATTATTATTATTATTATTATTATTATTATTATATCTGCGATATCATCATGTTATGTATTTTTGTTTCAGACTGTTTATCCTGTTTGAATTTCCACAACTGTTTGTCTTATTGCTGTTGTCTCATTCTTTCCTCACTCATCCTAATTTTTGTCTTTGTTTTGTAACGTTCTTGTCGTTTTCTTTCTGTGTAAAACGTTTACATGCTTACTGTTGATTTGTTAGAATGGAATGTTAAAATGTTAAAACGGAAAATAACAGCGAACTTACTCGTTTGGCGGAAGACATAGCTACAATGGTAACATTGAAACGCACACCTCGGTAAATTTACTTACTACATTTAGCCACCAGACGCCACTGTTTTACAGCCTTTTGAATAGTTTTTACAGTTGTTTTCTGTAAACATTTAAATTCAGTCTTAATGACACGGAACAATCATCTTGAAATTGTATTACATTATTATTATCATGAATCTCTATGTAATGCTAGTACTATTGTTTCAAGAAAAAAAAAACAACCTTTAAAAATCACATTTTCTTCAAATTCAGTGTTCCTCTTGTTAAGATGAGGAACACTGAATTTGTCTCTTGCTGCCTCAAATTAGATTACTATATTTTACGTTTTACATTTAACATTTTAAATTTTAGGAAAATAAGTATGACTATATGCTTATGCAAATGACTATACGCAATTACGTACAATCTTTCTTCATTAAAAATATTGGCTTGTAAGCAGGTGACTATTTCCAGTTAATCAAATAGAACGATAAACGAAATGATGGGCATTCAGTATCAGTTAATAAATATGCAAACAGCAGGTCGTCAAACACATAGTAAAATCTGACAGCATTCTACAGACAAACTCAATCCATCCAGTGCACATGTAGCGAAATGCAAATATAAAGCTGCCAGTGACGAAAATTATGCAGTTTCACAACAGCCCCATAAGACAAAGAAAAACAAATCGGACATGATTCTTAAGAAACGACACTTTAGCCCACCCGACCATTTCTGAGGAAAGTAAAAAACGGTATTAATGGGACATTTCTGACAACGGAAATGATGAGAGTTACCTAAGCATTTTCCGCTCCTTGGTTTCCTTCCTGAAACTTTGCGAAAATTTGTTGCGCGCCGCTAACATGAGAGAGAAAATAACGGGCATTTGGGATATCAGGTAAATTCGTTTTTTTTCCTCTGCAAATTGAAGTCTGTGTTGTTTTGTTACTGATTTACGGGGCAAGCTTAAAGTCGACGGGGTTCAATCAACTTATTGATTACGGTTTAAAGGGCAGAGCGAAAGCACCACAGGTTTAGCATGAAAGTGACCGTGTAGTCAACTTGCAATCGCGCGCAGTTTCGGAAGTGAAGGCTACATGAGACAAAAGCAGGGACGCTCCGCTGAAACGTCATGCCATCTAGTAGCATCAATTACTCTTATAGCATACCTTGGTTATAGGTCTAGCTCACTGGTGTCAGACAATATTGAAAAGTTATTAATAAATAATGTTAGTTTTCATTTGGCTCTACCGCCTCATTAGGTTGTCTAATTGGAGCTACGATGACAAACGATTTAAGGTCTAGTACAAACATGTAGCCTGGGAAAGAACTGTCATCAACAATCAATATTGAGGCCACCAAAAACAAGAGGCTTTTGTCACCAATATCCAAGCCTTACAGTGTGTGCGCTGACTAGCTCTGCAGTCTAGCTAGCCACCAAAACTTCCAACTTCCAGCTAGCCATCTCACTGATTGAATTTATTAGGTTGCCTGTTTTGCATTTATCAACGTTGTTTAATTTTAATTATAGAGGTTAAAATACTCTTTGGGATAGCCATTGCCATAGTAGTGTTTTTATAGTCCAGTAGGCGAGGTGAAACACTAACTGGCTAACTTTATCACTACAAGAATGTTATTGTTTTCCCTACTGTAAGTCAGTCATGTATTGAAAAGATTATAACACATTACAGCCTGTGACATATGTCGGCTTTGATAAGTGGCATTTTAAGATGTCGCTATTTGTCGGGACACGCCTCGGGATTATTTTTGTTTGGTTTTTGTCACTTTCATTCATGCAAAAGCATCTACGTTATGTTTCCTCGCGTCGCAGTTGTCAGTATCCGGTGAGACTTTCAGTAGCTACATTACTCAGCTAAGTTTTAACACACGCTTCTAGATGATCAATTTATCAATTTATCACTGCTGTGGTTTTGATACGCTGTCATAGTTTGATTTATTAGTGTATTAACAGGGCATTCGAATATGTTACACTGTGGTAAGGTTGAGACACAATTTGAGGAATTATATGTTGAAACAATAGTTTACTGTTGATTGTTTAACTTGAATTAAGAAGGCACAAACATAAAAATGATAAATATTAAAACTATCTTCATGAAGATAAAAAAAAATCCTGGCATTCATGCACTAAGTCCACAGGTAATAGTCGAAGTTGCCAGGGAAAAAACCAAGGTTTCCAACACGATTGCTTTATTGATAGATTGAGGCTTTTATTTAAACTACGTAATTAGTAACTTTGACATATTAACTTGGTCACCAACCGTTTTCTTCAGTCTTTTTAGATTTCTCAACTAACCACATATTAATTACTTCGATAATGCCATATTTTGTTTCTTAACATAGCTACTTACTTCCATTTGTGTCGTAGTGTGCCGTTAAGAAGGTCAATACTCGTATATACATACAGTACGTTTATAAAATCATATTGTTTCATATGATGTTGTATATAAATAAATTGATAGTGATTCGCTGTTATATTTCGTAGTCACGTAGCCTACCCTAAAACTTGGTTGCAGTGAAAAGAGCATCGTAAACATTGTGTACTACGTTACGTCCGACCGAGAAAAGCGAGATGCACGTAAATTTCAACTCAATCCAAATGCGCTTCGCCTGTCATATCAGCTTTGCGGCAGTCTCAGATTTGCCTTGCCAAGAGCTGGTGGTGTCATTTTTAATGCTGCCAAGCGGGGGAAGGAAACAGTTGGCCTCCGCTCCCTCCGTATTTCTGACGCTCTTGGTCCTGGGGAAGGGCCCGAATTGCTGCCGGAGATGCGAGCAGATACGAGCTTGAGGTTGGCACGTCATGCGGATTTTACCACAAGGTCTGCCAAAGCAGAAAGTTCAGGGGCAGTGGGCAAAACAGCACGGGTGTGTTTGTGTGTATGTGTGTGGAAGTGGGAGAGGAGCAGGAGAAGAGGCAGAACATAGGCAGTGAGCTGAGTCATCTGCAACTGGGAGCACTGTAGGGAGACGGCAAAGAGTGAGAGAACCACAGGAACAGGGAGATGCCCGCCGAACGCACATCCGCCCCCCTCCCTGCACCCAGTGACGTCTTTGCACCATGTGGGAGAGAGCACATTCAAAACCAATTAAAACAAAACAATAACAGATAATGAGCTTCCAGACCACAGATAAGCAGCCATTGGTAACAGACGAACTTGATTCTGCAGAAAATGACAGTTAAACAGGACTTTAAAATTACCGTGCCCATCTCCACTGCAGATATTATCTACAAAGCAAATCAATAGGTAGAATACTAGAAGAATATCAGAGTGAATGAATCTGAAGCACAGGAAACAGCAACAATACAATATTGGCCCTAAAGGGCATTATTTAAAGAACCTGGTTATTGCATGGAATTTTCAAAATCTGTTTTGCAAAAGTAATAAAATAATAAAATAACCTGTTGAAGTAAAATGGTTCATTGTCAAAGTTCAGTGTGCAAAAGTTCCTGTTAGTGAGAAAATGCAGTGTACTAATAAATTACAGAATCACTTTCACTTCACATTGCAAACACTACAATACACAAAGCTCTCAGATACTTTACTTAATTTAGTGAGATCAATCTGCTTGAAATGTGTGCATTTCCTCCGTCTGAACTAACAAATGTTTCAGCGATATTTTAGATATGTCATTCATTGTTACACAGATTTTTGGTGGGTTTAGGCATACTTAGATGCAGTTGCTTTTAGATTGAATTATACTATACAGTAATTTGCTTTATGCATGAGTTATGTATATACACAAATGTGTTCTCCCACGGATAAGAATAAGCTAAATGGAACATAATTGCAGCTTTGTTAGGTTTGTACTGTTCTACTTGTGCTGATTTATCTACTTAAATGTGATAAGGCCTAGTTAAAGTAGATGTTCATGTATTATATACCTTTGTTATGTAAAATAGAACACATAGAAATGTGGCTGTCATATTACAGTTTTTTTGTCAATGGCAATTCAATTTGAATGTTGGTTTACTCACTTCCTATTAAAATATACTACATTTGCATTAATACGCTTCCCCAAATTATTGGGGAAGTGTAAATCAAAGTAAATCTTGGTACTGACTAAAGGTTGATGTGTGGGCAGTATCTTTCTTTGTAGTTTCTAATTCTTTATGTGCTTCTTTTCATGAGATTTGTCTGATTTCCTCAATGACTTCACAGGAGTTTGTATGAAAATGGTAGAGACTCAGCAGTGTCAGCAAAAAAACAAAAAAAAACAGCGGAAGAACAGTCTGTCCTATCATGAGGTGAACGTGTCAGAAACCTTTGGTTAATTTCAGCTTTCCCCCTTTTTTATTTCTTCTGCCTCCCCCTTCCTATTTGCAGTGATACTCTGCTGTGCCGGTTATTGCAATGAACGGAAACACTGTCCAGCGAGGGACTTCTGTAGCTTCTGTTAGGCAGCCTCAGAGCTGGAAAGAGTTTTGTGAGTTTCATGCCCTCGCTACAGCTCAGGATCTGGCTAAGCATTACCGCCATTTTGCTAAAGAACGGCGGCAGCAGGATGTGGTGTCCGCAGACAGCTTCTCCAAGCAGTTCAGCGATCTGTTTGAGCAGTACTTCTGCAGCGAACTGGCGAGAACGGACCCACCTCCTCCACTGCCCCCGCCCATGAGAGGGCGCTGGAGAGCTATGTCTTTTTCAGGGGTGCAGGAGTATCGGTACATGGAGCGGCAGGGCCCGCGGACCCTGATCACCCTACTGGCCTCAAAGGCGGACCCTTTGGTCGCCAGGGCACCTCAGAGGCAAGAACTACCGGTGCAGTGCTCCGCTTCTGAGACCACGTGCCCAATCCGACCATTGTTCAGTAGCTGCAGTCAGGAGGATGTGTCAGCTGACAGAGGAGGCACATGGGGCCATCCTGATGCTGACTGGAGCACCCACCCCTCTCCCCTCTACCCTGCCTCCCCGCCAAGGGCTCCCGGCAACGTCACACACTTCTCTGTTGCACAAATCCGCCGCAGTGTCTGCGGCCTCCTCAAGAAGCGTCTGCAGGGATCCGGACAGCCTACTGGTAGGGGCAGCCTGAAGGAGAGAGGGGGCACACCAGGGACTGTGCAGCAAGTGCCCCTCCCCTCCCCGAGCCACCCAGGCCTGCCACCCCCAAACGTTCCGGCGGCAAGCCGCTGGATGGACCGGCTGGCCTGCAGGTTCGGTCTGCAGAGTCCCCCGGAGTGGGCGGAGACAAGGGACAGCTGCAAGGAGGGCCTTTTGAACTACCTTGTGGTGCATGACGCCATCTCGGAAACACGTGCTGACTGGCAACGCTGCAAACTGCTGCTGTGGAGAGCAGGGGGAGGCCCCGGGGGAGAGGCCTACCAGCTGCAACTCTTTGATCCACCCAAGGTAGGGCTGCCACCGAGTGATGTTTTCGTTTCATTCCTGGAAGTAGGTGTTTGTACGACAGATAGTGAGCAAACACACTGTCTTTTCCATTTGAACTACCTTTACAAGGGTCAGTTGATCAATGAATTGGGGTGAATTGGGGTACCTTAATTTTCTTGCAAAAAAAAAAAATTCTCGTTAAGGTATATTACGGAAATGACACATTTTTATTTTATTGTTTCATTTCATTGTTAAATATGGAGAGAGAAAAGGTAATATGAAGATAGGAAGGGTACATAGGTCTAAGTGGATACACTGGGGAGACAGGAACATTCCTTCAGATTGAAAACTTGAGCCATAAAAGAGTAATAGGACACTGAGAGCGCAGAAAGGGAGTACAGAGGTTGAAATTCCATGATCAAAGCCAATCACACATGTGGCTTTTGTGTCATAATGACAAAACGGAAATTTACAATGCTTTATTCCAACAAAAATCTTTACAAGGATATATTTCCACAATCATAAATTCTCTTGTGACAGGTAGAGGCACAGTTGAAACAAATGTCATGTGTCTTCAAATGTCATGTTGGCATCTGGTATTCCCTCTGAAACACAATCCATTGTTTCAGTGAACCAGGAAGTCAAGAGAGCATTGCTGTCTCATTCGATAATTTGTTGGGAAATTTAATGGGTGACCTTTTTTTAAAAAAAAAAAAACCAAAACAAACAAACAAAAAAAAATCATTCAACTCATTTTAGTAACAGAGGGACTCATTGGTGGGTTTTATATCTTAATAGCATAGATGGCCCTCCATGTCTTTTTCCCTGCTATGGAATTTTAATTGTTTGATATGAGGAAAAGCTTTTATGAAAGATAAATTTTTATCATTTTATCTGTTTTGCATGGGAGTTGCTGTAAGATGCATCTGCAGCATCAAATCTAATTGTATAACTCTAGTATTGAAGTTTGTGGACTTTTGGATACCTTCTTTTTTTGTGGATCTCAATAAGTAACCAATGGTCTTACCTATGGTAGCATATATATATATGCTATATGCTAGTCTGCTAAGCCAACATACAGAAGTGGTGCAACCTATACTCAGTGCTGCTGTGCTTATGGTAGTATTATGAAGAGGTATCTTCTGTGTACTATGGAGCCAAAGTCAGAAAATAGTTCCAATTTACTGAATGTAGCGCATATTTAGAGTAGTAGTGATTACAGTAATTAGGCCTTTGTCATTTATACCCAAAAAACAAATTGGGCAGAAACACAGCATTACAACTTCTCAGTTAAATTGAAAATGTTACACAGCCACAAAATGAACACAAAGGCCATTTTCCCCAGCTTGTTCTGTAGAGAATACATGACTGGGCCTAATATGTTTGCATCATTTCCGCTATCTGGAATTCCCAGCTGCAAGTATATTTGTTGCCAGTAAATGCTGGATGCATAACTTTTGGAGATGGCACCGAGACACATGCCTAATGTTTCTAAAGCATAACAGCACTGTCATGGCAAGGCAGGGTTATTTCACAGAAGGAGGAAGCTGTCTGCTTGCTGATAACTTTTGTGCATGAGAAATACATGACAGGGAAATCCTAATTTTAAAAGCAGCCTGTGTCAACCAGATAAATGTCACAGATAAACTGCTGCCTGACTTCTCAGAACTGCATTATCAATTGAGCTTCTATATTTACAACTCATTTCCTGAAAACCTTCACACACGCTTCTCAAACAACCTTTGAAGAGAAACCAAACCAAAATGGCTCACTCATTTTTATAGTTTCACTTAAAGAGCATTGCCTTTGAAGGGGAGTTTCAACATCCTGTGTTTTGACTGGTCTTGTTACATTGTTCAGAATTATATCAACCAAGCTATGCAAGTAGAATTGGTTCATAGCTCAGATAAAGCTAAAGCATACTCAAAATATTTGATTCATGATGAGTCAGTCAACAATGGGCTGCAAGACAGCCCTCCCCAATGCCAAGGTATGAGAACATTTTAATGCAGTTCGTGCTAATGGCTGCTGGGAGTTGTATTCATTTCAGTTTCCAGAACTGAATACAATATTGTCTTAAACCTCTCAAATAACCAACAAGGAACCTAAGCATGGTTTCTCTATCTCTGCACTTAAGCTGAGACCTACATACTTTCCATAACTGTCTGGACTCTGCCTAAATGTGTGAGGTTTTCCAATTGAGCAGTTCTCTGAAAAAGCTCATAGTTTATCGTAAGTTTTTTAGTTTTAATATGTGTATAAAATGGGAACTGAAATTCATTTTCAGCCTTCTTCAAAAAGTTTTTGGGAATGAACTCTGAGGAAGATATTTGGTTTGACGTCTGTTGAATGAAAAAGGGTTGATATGTTGTACAGCCAAACACTTTCTCTGGCTATGGCATGTGCAAACATAGGGTTGGGAAAATGTTCTTCTGTTTGAATAATATCAAACTTTCAGGGCTTCAGCCCCAAGCTGACTGCACGATGCTCTGACATCTCAGAGATTCGCCGCTGCAACCGCCTGGAGATGCCCGACAACATATACACATTTGTTTTAAAGGTGAGAGCATAACATAACCTCTTTCCTGACTTATGTCTGATCACTGAAGTGAAGAGGCTCTGTTTTACACAATGATTTTTTAAGGCTGAAAGCTTCTTTTTAAAGAGATTGCTTTTATTACTGTAACGGTCTGTCCTTTATACATACATTATCAAGTTGTATTTGTTTGCAAACTATTGTGAAAAAGAACTCAAGCAGAGACAACATAGCAGCTGGAGAAAAAACTCCCTCTCACATATGCATGTACATGTACATGCTGACATACATGCAGACACACATGCACAAACACACACATGCACACCCATCTACACAAGAATACATACACACAACCGCATGCACACACACATAGACATTGAAACATGCACAGAGAAACACAAGAGCCTCTGTTTCCTTTCACAACAGGTTAATCACTACCCTGGCAGTTTTATATTTGAGACTGATAATGACCAGCAAGTGAGCTCCTGGACAACAGAAATCAACGATTGTATCAACACTGGGTGAGCAATGGGACTTTGGCAATTTGCATTGCTGATTTTTGTAATTAGTATAAGAAATCATGAACTAATATTCTACAAGGACTTGAATATGGTATGGATGTGGCCATGCCATTCCCTGTAATGCCTCATTAACATGCCAGCTGCATTCTTGAAGGTATCTACCCCGAGTATACTGGGTAGGGGATCACATCACTCTGAACAAAACTGGTCACACTCAAAAATACACAGGAAGGGTTTGGTGCAAATGTGTGTGTGTTTGCACTGTGTGTATGAGTGAGTGTGACTGTTAGAGGGTATTTGTAGTGGAACTGCAGAGGCCTCACTGATTCTGAGACAATGCATGCTACAGTCTAAGACAGGAAGTGTGTGTGTGTGTGTGTGTATGTATGTGCGTGGGTGCATGTAGGTGTAAGTATAGGTGTGGGTCTGGATTACGGTAAGGAGTATCATAACCCTTTGCATTTTTGCAGATGTCCGGAAATCTCTGTCTGGGTTCTTATGTCTTGAACGAGTGCTGAACTGAGATTTTGCTGGTCCTTATTGTGTTGCCTGGGAGCAGCAACAATAACATTTCTCTTTTCCAAGAATTACAAGGCGCACTTCCTGACCACACCCGCTTCTTTGTGTGCCTTGTGTGGTTTCCTTCTCCCCTCCATGGTAACCCCCCTTTACTTCCTCCCTGTTCATTCACCAACATTAATAGCACGAAAAAACCCACATCATAAAATATAAACCCATACTGATGAAATGATCCAGTATTGAACTTGCTTGGATTGAATGCCAGTTTGTGTTTCAGAAGAGAATATCCTTCAGTCTCAGGGTTGTGTGTCATGTATGAATACACAATGAGGGATTTTATCTTTTTTCACAGATGGATTTTGTGTTGCAATAAACTTGCTCACCTCATTATAACTTCCTTGACTGTTTCTGTTCCTCTTTTCATACTATACTGGTGTAGAGTTTCTGTATTAGCATACATACATGTGCTGCTAGGTTACAATGGTGATGTTGTATGTGCTCCCTCTGTAAATAGCCCTCACTGCCAGTCCCTCCCACAGGTCTGACAGCGTGGATGTTGAGCTGCTGACCTCTCCACCCTTGGTCTCCATGAGGAGGGGACGCTCAGAGTCCATTGGCCCAGGTGGGTACCAGCCAGCACCTATCTGTAAGAACGTACTGTGAAACCTCACAGACAGTCAGAACTGCTCTCTGCTCACCAGTGAGAAGTCAAATACAAAATACCTAACAAATTATAAAACACGATATGTTCCTGGTCTTCTGCTTGTGTTCCTGGGAACAGGAGTTTGCCCCTGGAATTCAGGCACCCAACTCTGCTGTTGCTATGAGCTATTGAGTTGATCAGCTATAGAGAAGAGTGGCCTATTTCCTTAACAGTTTTGGATGACAAATTTGCACATTACTATCTATCCATACATATAATATGAATTTTGATCATGGGGTAATATATAAACTGCTCTGTTTAAAGGGTGCTGGGAAAATGTGTATATCTGTCAGGATGATGTGAAATTACCAGGAATCTAAGTATCCTTTTGTCCTCATCTTTATTCACACAGCAGGGGTCCTCATTCAGGGCTGATGTACAGGGGGTAGACAAGATAATGGAAAAAACAAATTAAAAAGGACTTGGATTTTGGAATATCTAAACCGCAGTTAAAAAGGACTATACATGCGTTGCATAGTAATGTCAATACTAGCTATCAATTTTTTCTTCTACAAAAGAAATCAATTCCTTACTTACGTGAGTTTCTAAAGCAGCATGAGAAATGAGTAACAGTTTTTGAAAGAGGTTGAATAGCTGGTGCCTGAATTGCAGGTGGGTGAGTCACAGAAACGGCGTAGGCCAAACAAAGAAAAACCATCAGAAAACAGAAATAGTGGTCACTGACAGGGATAGACAGACACGTAGCAGGATAGTTGCTAAAAACCACAAACTGTATGTTGTGAGCTTCATAAAGCTGATAATTATGGTAGGAAATTCAGAATGTAACCAAGGCCAGTGTGCAACAATGCATAACCTGGTGTTACATACGCAAAGGCCGGACCTCTGAGTAGTGGAAAAAAGTAATATGGTCTGATGAGTTGTGTTTCTCTCATTTTCCTGCATCTGAATGGACGTCTGGTGAAAGCCAAAGGAAGCCTTCAACCCATATTGCTTGTTGCCAACCTTTAAACATGGTCTGTTATGGTATGGACAGCCATCTTGTGAGAGACATTGGGTCCAATTATTACTCTGCATAACAAAATTACAGCCAAGGAATACAAAGCCATTTTAGGCAACCAGATTCACCCTTTGGTGTAAATATTTGTTCCCTCAAGGTGTTTCCATATTCCAAGATGGTAATGCCCCCATACACACTTCTGAATAGATTCAGGAGTGGTTTCATAAACACCAAGATGAAGTCAAACACACTCCATTGCCAGATCTAAGTATCATTGAACCTTTATGTGACATTCTACCTCCTTCATGTCTCAAAGAGCTGGAGGCTTTCATTCTAGAAGAATGATCGAATAGCCAATAGAAACAGTTCGAAACCTGTATAACAGCATTCCAAGAAGGATTAAAGCTGTTCTGAGGACAAAGTGGGGGAAACTCCTTATTAGTTAATAAATGTTCGTATATTGTTTGGTGTTTCTGTTATTTTGTCTGCCCCTTGTATATGACTTTTTGGCAGGTGAATTTATAAAGCTGGATGTATTGTACTGAAGAAAGTCGCATTAAGTGTATAACATCAGTATGCCACCTGAGATTTAAAAGCATCATCTTCTGTTCATGAGTCTGTTCCTTAGATGAGTAGTGTGACTGCCTATCAATCCGCCTGGCATCCATTTTCCCCCAGGGTCTCTGCGCCCCGCCACGTCGGAGCAGACTTTCCACAGGGCAGATCACCTCCTGTCCTCATACCCTTGGTTCCACGGGGCCATCTCGCGGGTGAAGGCGGCCCAGCTGGTGCAGGGCTCGGGTGCGGAAGGGCATGGTGCGTTCCTGGTGCGGCAAAGCGAAACGCGGCGAGGAGACTACGTGCTCACCTTCAACTTCCAGGGGCAGGCCAAGGTAAGGTACTCCCCGCCTGGCCTTGCCTACCAGCTGTGCGTCTAGCCTGACAGGTGACAACTCTGTTCTACACTCAGATTATATATGGGCAAATTAGGAGCAATCAAAGGCAGTGGGTGATTCAAATGCAGGAGCAATATGCTGTAAGTATTTATCAATACACATGGGTCAAATGGTTACTGCTTAAGTACACAACACAATCAAGGGTAGTCACTGAATAATTATCTCACTTAAGCACACCATTGTCATCAGATTTTTGAAAGGCTGTTTGAATGAGGATGGAGTCACACAATCATCACTGTGCACATTTTTTCTATGAAAGTCAATTGCTGAGTGACATCCCTAATGTCTCATTTGTGCCAGAAATGGCCTTTGATAACAATTCTTTTAATTGACCTTATGACAGTTTTGAAATATTGTAGATAATGAAGTTGAAAATGATAATGATACATCTCATTCATTTGGCTTGGGTGCATTTCCATTTTACACCCGCAAGGTTTCTCCAATTAGGAGCCGAGAAAGGTGAGCAAAACCAAACCACTGGCATGTGAAAATGCATCCTTTGTTAGGGTCAGCCGTAACTTGACGTGCCCTATTACTCATCGCTCTCTCCCAGCACCTGCGTCTCACCCTGACGGAGTGGGGGCAGTGTCGGGTGCAGCACCTCCACTTCTCCTCCGTCATGGACATGCTCAGCCACTATCGACTCCACCCCATCCCGCTGGAGTGCGCCTCCACCTGCAACGTCACCCTCTCCAGCTTCGTGGCAGTTAACTCCGCCTCGCCTGATGAGGGTGAGTTAAATGGGACTGAGAGTACAGCAGGCACATTCTATTCCCCAGCTAGCTTTGCCTACATAAAACCCCTCTGTGGACATGTGACCAATAACCATGGCTGTTGTCATAGCAATATAATTGAATTATACAATAGAAATATAATTGATACGCAAGGAATTTGATACAATAGAGGTAGAAAGTGAGTCAACATAGCAGAGCTCTCACCTCAGGGAAGCATATTTTCTTGTTCAGGTTTTTCATGGGATGTCATCTCGTGTAAATTATGTCTCTATAAAATGCTATGGGAAGGAATATTTAATGAAGAATGAGATTTTAGCGCACAACTGATAAAATGTTAATTAGACCCACAACAGATGCCTTTAACCACAGATGCACGTGCCAGTATTTGGTGGAAGATTTTTGCTTTATTAAAGTAGGTTGATTAGCTATCTGGCAAAGAGCAGGACTTACATGTTTGCTGATGGAAATGTACAGAGTGTCGAGCAAACACTTAAGTTCTAATTCTTGCTTTTATTCACACACACACACACACACACACACACACACACACACACACACACACACACACACCTTAAGTGTGATGCAAAGAAGGACGGTGATGTTGTTGTGCCCGTGCCTCTCCAGATCAGACTGCAGTCAGCTCTGCCGCAGTCCTAGTGCCCTTCTCACTGCACCGCTGGAGCTCTGAGCCCAGCCTGGCCCAATGCAGTCCGGCCCAGTTCCCCCGCCATGGCCCTCACCCCCGTCCAGGGGCACCCTCCCACCCGGACCACCCTGCCGAGGCCCTGCGGAGGAGCGCTTCTGTGGGGCGGCGCCCACTGCAGCTGCACCCCAACCTCCTCCCTCCGCGTCCGGACTCCTCCAACTACGAGCTGGAGCCCTCCGAAAGAGGCCGCAAGAGAGCCATCGACAACCAGTACATGATCCTCTGACGGGGATGCCCACAGCATGCAAACGGAACGCACCCCAGTGTTTCTGTTTGATGTGATGCGAACGGACCTCATCTGATTGACACGAGGCACCAGTGGAGATAAGACTGCGTACCCAAACAGCAGCTGATGAGTGTCCCGGAGGGTGGGGTCTGTTCGCGCAGCGGGCAGACTCTCCAATCGACTGACGAAATGGTCTCTGACATCATAACCTTGAGCTTAGGGGAAGGGGAAAGTCGCAGGTTGGGGATGCGCAGAGGCAGTCTGCCTGCCGGGGAAGCATAAACTGCGAATGAGAAGGGGGAAGAGAGAGAGCCACGAGAGGACGCGAATACCCATGCCTGGAGCAAGGGCAGGTAGGGAGGCAGCTCTGCTGTACAAAAGCCAGGGCTGCGGCTGCCATCTTGGCAGTGATAGCAGGCAGGGGAATCAGCAGAGACCTGTAGCCTCTGCAGTCAGGGGACTAGTGCACCACAGACATCACATGCACTGGAGTTATGCCTGCAAGACCAGGGACTATCAAACAATGATGACTCATTTTGATTTATTCTGCATTTACTGAAAAATTACTGATTTTTTTTTTTTTTTTCATTTTCAATTTCATTGTTTTCACATCCTGCTCTGCGTGCTTTTATGATTGGAATTTTTCAGTGGATTATGAAATGATTTTTTTATGTGTTTGTTGTTCTAAGAGACATTGCTTTTAGGAAGTGAAGCTAATCTGCAAGCTTTAAGTAGGCAGTGCCCCCAAGCATGAAACAGTAAAGGGTAGGATTATGGTTTGATTAGCTGATCCTGAATCAGTATGTCCAGGTATCTGTCACCTGAGGCTTTATGTAGGCAGGATATAGCGTCTTTTTGATCAGGTTTTGAAACACTGCATCGTTTAGAGACAGTCTGGGCCCTTAAAAGGCATGCGCTATTCATTTAAAATTTAACTTACTGTGCTGTTGTTATACTATAAATCCAATCCAATCCACAGGCTAAAATGCTCAAATTAAATAAAAAAATGGGCATTTTGAGCAATTACTGTTAATTCTGCTGGCTCATTGCGTGTTGATCTGAGGTCAACAAGAAAATGAGTTTAAAAAAAAAAAACTTTACCCTTAAGCACCGTGGTCAGGACACGAGAGATCTTTCATGAATGAGACCAAAAAGAGCACACATTAAGCAATGTTTACATTCACTAACTCCATAGTTCATTTAAGCTATCATTAAATTTCTATTTTCTGTGTATCTTCTGTTAAATATATTAACACTTACTGTGCTAGTTCCACTGGCACTCTCTGTTAGTGATACATTACAGTACATCTTTGTTCTGTTGTTGTGCAACCCAAGTTTACAAACTGAAGTTAGAGCTTTTTTGGAATAAGATGGTGCATTCAACTGTCTGCTGTTCTTGTCAAAAAAAAAAAAAAAAAATTATGGTATACACCAAGAAAACAGGTTGTGGGGTCTATGGCAGGGAGTTGAAGCTTTCACATCTAGTGTTAGAGTTGTGTTATTTATTGAAGAATTTTCATATGCTAATAAACAGGTATTGACAATAATAAATAACATCTATTGATTGTTTTTCAATAGCAAGACACTGTATGGTGCTCATGGAAAGGAGATATATTAAAGTACTGGTGCAAAATTTTATGTCATTTGTGTTTATGACATTGCAGGCTCATGCACAACATACTATACACTAACTTGTGATGAAAAATCTACAAACACAGGTTTGTTATTCAGTCGTGATCATCAATTGTAGAGTGTTTCTCTGCAACAATATACAATAATTCTAAAAAATAATGTCCATTGATTTTGTCAAATTTAGATCTTGTTTACCATAGCAGGTTAGTATAAAATGTGTATTTATTTGTCCCGTTGACTGTGAATATTTATTATTATTTACTTTTAGTAGTACACCAAAATCAAATCATGATTATGAGAATGACTTGCATTGTTGTGAGTGACAGCATTGGACAGCTGAAGTTTTAAATGGTTTTCTTTAGCCTGGTTTCCACTGACATGCCTTTCCTGTACATCTGCTGCTTCAATACAATACATACCAGAATGTCATACTGCATTTCAATTAGTGGAGCCTCATTCACTGGTCATATGCTGCTGACCCCAGAACACCTCTACAGGTTCACTTTTTTGGCAGCGCTTATGCCAGCCTACATCATGCTTGTTCATATATCCACAAAACTTTGTCTCGACTTTTTACCTTGATTCAATCTACTGCGGAAATACATCTGGCTCACCTTATATATACCGTCATATTGCTGACCGAAGGCACCGGTATTTACTGTAGACCTGTTGATGCACTTTATATAGAACCATACAGCATCAAATTATCCATGGGTGTCCATATGTAAGATTCACAGCGCCCCCAGGTGGTGGCTACACAAAACGCAAACCGAAACTTCTTTTTTGTTTTGTCCTTGGCTTTCAGCATAGCTTTATTCATTTATTTCTACGAGGATTAGAAAACGCTTTTGAAATTCATTGGTAGAAATTACAGCACATAATTAGAAGGTAGGCGTCTGTGAAGATGATTCATTCTCACAGCTAATGTCGACGGTACGTGCCGTCACACAATGAGATAACGGGGTATTAATTAACATTAAATTTAAGATTTAATTAACATAACATTTTCTCAGTGTAGCTGATGCCCTTCGCTGTCGGCCATTGCTCTGTTTTGAGCTGCTGGCTGCAAAGGCAAAAGGACTCAGAAGGTACATTGCATTTTGCAGCGTGCTCGGGGCCCTCGTGCTGTCGTTGGAAACAAGAACTTGCCCAACAAGTTCCATGTTGTGCAGCGTACAACTGATCTGTATAAATGGACCCAGAATGTTAAAGCAATGAAAATATCAGATGTTATCGTGAGTTAGCTTCCCAACGAAAACCATACCGCTCGGTCGATGTCATTGAATTCAAAGATTTTAATTAGATGTGTTTTGAGCTTTGGTGACACCTGTTACAAAATAGGCGCTCTACACAGTTTCCTATTCACGGTGATGTCTCTCGACTAATCAGACCGCGTTCAAATAGCAGACGATATCCAGCTTTAGAAGAACTTTCCCGAATTGCAATGGAAGTACAATAAAACAGTTGTCAGTAAGGAAGTTATGAAAAATCACTATTTCTAACCGTGATATTAAGTTATAAACTGTCAATGTGGAGTTGGGAATCATGCAGCAACTATACTGTATAGCGCTGCAATTATATTTAATTTAATTAGTATTTTACGTTAGAAGACAGAGCAAAAAAGATAAAGAAAACATGTATGCGTGTTACAGGGTCATATTTTAAGGTACCTTGCAAAACTGATGTGTTGATCTGAAGCTACCCTAATAGCAATATATTTACTCACTTTAACTGTCTCCGGTTTATCCTGTATTGCGATATATTAATTTGTGAGAGGCAATGTCTATTTGATGAACATGTGTTTTTACACGACCGTGTATACATGGCCTACTTACACACATTCTATCGTCGCTTTTCCGAATGTCTTGGAGGGTGCTACTTGGACATTCCGGCTTGCCGTATTTGCGGCTTATGTTTGTCCTTTACTGTTTTCCTTGGTGGATGGAGGATCAAAGATGTCGGTTAAAGGGGTAGGATCGAAAGGGTTTTATTTTAACACAGTATTATCACTTGCTCGGTCTTTGGCAGCGCATCATCTAGCCCCAGATGACAAGGTGAGTGTGCGGGTGTGATTTCTAAACATGAACATTTTGGAACTTGCTAGTGCGTTGCAGTTTTACGTTCTCTGTCTGCTTCCAGTCACTGCCTTTAACCTGGATTTGCAGAGATGTCACCGTCATACTTAGTATTGCACGTCTTGCTAAAACTGCATTTTCCTTGTATATTCGAGTACAACCAAGGTGTAAATCATATTAACACAGTTAATAAAAAGCATATTAAAAATTTGCCGTAGAGTGGCAGGCTATGTCGAGATTAAGCGTTACCATATTGCTAGCTAGCTAGTGTGCCAGCTGTTACTGACAGTAACCTAGCTAGCTTATATTTGCGTGAACAGCAGTAGTTAAAGCTGGCCAGGTAGCAAGCTGGCAAACAAATTTCAGAAATACATCAGGACAGTCAGTTGACAAAACATTGACAGAACAAATCTAGTAATACAGATGAGCGTTCTTGATACGTTACAGTTACACTAAGTAGAGTAGTTTGCTAACCTTGCAAGCTAGCCAGCGTTACTGTATCTAACTTCGAACCACATGACAGCCAAAAGCGTACAGGTGAACGCTTCAGATGAAAGTCGTGTGTTGTCACCGCAGGTTCAGAAACTGCAATGTATGTGCCCAGTGGACTTTCGAGGCGTCTTCCAGTTGGACGAGCGGCGTAGAGATGCCGTGATCGCTTTGGGCATCTTTCTGGTGGAGTCGGATTTGCAGGTAGCAAAATCAGCTTTCCTGACCTTTTTGTAAACATGTAAAACCACAGGAGGGTTGCTAACAGGGTTCCATGAATCCGTGTTTCTCGTAGCACAAAGACAAAATCGTTCCGTATCTGCTCGGCTTGCTGAAGGGATTACCTCGCGTGCAATGGATCGAGGAGAGCGCCGAAAGGAAACCTAGGGGTAATGATACAGATTTAACTAACAAACTAACTGTACATCAACAAGCAAAAATAATTTTTATTTCCAATAAGTCTCAATTACCTACAGTCATCATACAGTTAAAAAAATCTATTGAGCCTAGTTTGTCTACCGTCCAGTGATTTGTGTGTGTGTGCATTATATATTCAAGCGCCCTTAGCATACATTAAGCATGTGGCTCTGTTTTTGTTACTTCAGAAACCCTCCCCATTGCGGAGAATTTTTGCTTTTGCCTGGTGACCCTACTCTCAGATGTGGCCCAGAGAGATGAGACCTTACGAAACCAGGTAAGGTAACTCATTAGTCATTTCACCAAAGAATGTGAACCACTGCCCTGCAGAAGTGATTAAGCGCATCATTAAAATTAACATCTGACTTCCAGGCTCAGCTGCTGTTGTGTAACATACAGTGCTATTAAACTTTAAGGTAGGAAGTAAAGTCACTCTATGCCGTCCTTTCAGATTCTGGAAGCCATCATGGATGCCATGCAAGTCCTGCTGGAAATGTGTCAGGCACCAGAGAGTCATGATAAAGGTAACCAGTCCAGTTCTTTCATTTAGCAGTCTTGTATACATCTTTCGGATTTAAACATATAGCTGAGAAAACATACATAACAAAATACACTATACTATAGCATTGACCTAGGAGGACCAGTAGTAAATGTCTGAATCATGCCCACATGGAGCCGAAGCGACATGTATTTTGATGCTGTGGCACCGTTTCCCCTCAGAATACCTGTGTAGGTATACCGTGCCCAGTTTGCTGGGCGTGGCGCGAGCTTTTGGACGCTACAGCAACACGGAGGAGCCGCTGCTGTCTAGGCTCTTCCCCCGGGGGGTGGGGCAGGCCGTGCTCGTGGCCGACGAGGTGGATGGCGTGCGCCGGCGCTCCTTCAACGACTTCCGCTCCATCCTGCCCAGCTCCCTGCTCACGGTCTGCCAGGGCGACACGCTCCGGCGCAAGACCAGCAGCGTGTCCAGCATGTCCCAGCAGGTGGGTCACAGCGCCCCCATCAGGGGAGGGTGGGGGGCCAAGCCAGTGAGCCGAGGTGTCACAGGTAGACAAGCCCAGTTTGGTAATGATTGCAGAATAACAAATGTTGTGTAAATGTTTTATTTTTCAGGCTAGTCCAGAACGTGGAGGTTTCCCACCTGGCTCACCAGCTGAATCATCTGCCCAGTACTTTGAAGGTAAAGGCAAACTTATGTGGGCACCTGGCCTAAACAAATAACGCAATCTGGTACATGTAGATAGGAAATGGCTTGCCTCTGTTTACGCTTACTGGAAGGAGCATGCCACTGGACAGAATCAGGTAAGCAGTTGCACCTCTGACAGATTTTCTTGGTTTGTGGGTGGAAACCCACAAAGTCAGGCCAGCGTTGAACCAGGGGCATTTAGCAAGATGTCGCGTCTGTCATGTTCCAGGACACCGAAGTGCCTGTTGGGTAGTGAGGTCAGGTGCTGGAATGAACATGTTTGACTGACCCCGTTTCCTGGTCTCCAGGCTCATATCTCCCCGATGGCAGTGCTGTGGACCCTGACTACTACTTCTGCACCATCAGCTCCAGTTTCTCTGTGTCTCCTCTCTTCACGGGCAGCAGTGGGAAGGAGTTCAGCATGCCTCTGGACATGCTGCGACTTCTGTTGCACATGGTCAGTATTACATCCTTTCATGGTTCTGTCTCCATGTGATCTTCTCCAATGACCTACAGTTTAACAACCACAATGGCATATACACTGTAACATTCTCCCACAGTACTTTGAATGACATACGTAGTCATGACCGATGGTGAAATATCACACCAGGTTCCTTGTTGACAGCTAAACCAGCTAAACCGCATTACATCCATGGGTTTGTAACATTCAGGTATGCGATGAGTTAAGACTGTCAATTTAAAATACGGACAGCTGTAGCCACTGAAATGGAAAACATTGAAAGTCTATAAAATTGATAGTTTATTCTGCATTTATGTGTGATAAACTGGTTTTGTTCATTTATTTAAAAGGAAATTCATCGATAAAAAGATTTTGCCTAGTTTTTGCAGCCTCTTAGTGTTCGTAGAGTTTTCTTTCATGTATAAATTGAGTTTCACACAACAGCTCTCGGAGTGGTAATTAGGTGACTTCAGTTTTTATAATTTTAGCTCTTTTCCTCTTGTGGTCTGGCAGATCTTCCGCTCTGGCATCGTTACTGATTTTTACTCAGCGCTTCAGGAACCACCTCTTTGTTTAGGGAGCACGGATCCCATTATACTTTTCCATCAGTTCAGTTCCTGAGGATGACAACATACCTCTAACAGTGGTTGTGTTTATAAATAACGCAAGTCTAAGCTAAGCAGGTGTAACCACAGCTTCATTATCTGTGGTTATGTTTTCCTTTATTTTCTGTATTTTTTTCTTTGCAGGTTGAAAAGTTTGTGGCAGAATCTTTTTTGAAAACTCTGGATGTAACCATGGCTGAAGTTTTGGAGGTTTGTATTGTCGAATCCTTTTATACCTCCTCCCAGATGAGAGGTGTTCTGAAAGGACTGCTGACAGTTTGCATGTGTTTTATTTTAGGTTAATCCCACTATTGATCTGTACTACAAAACATTCAGCGACCCCTTGTATGTGGCCATGTTTAAAATGCTGAGGGACACATTGTATTATATGAAAGGTAAGAAATATGTATTTCTTTGTTATTATAGTTATTCTGTCTGTATTTTAGATGAATTGGCCATCTGACTTCCAATCTGACCACATTCACACTACTGCTGCACTGTTAATTTGTGCACTTAGTGTCTGTGCTAGTGTTTTCCACATGGAGTATTTGTCACCCTGGGTCCTAAAGGAAATGGATGATTTCCCTGCTTTCCTGCAGACCTGCAGATTTCCTTTGTAAAGGAGGTGCACGACTTTGTGCTGGAGCAGTTCAGCAGCAGCCAATCAGAGCTGCAGAAGATCCTGCACGATGTGGAGCGGGTGCACGGAGAGCTGAGCCCGCTGAAGCTGCGTTGCCAGGCCAACGCTGCCTGTGTGGATCTCATGGTGTGGGCCGTCACGGAAGAGCAAGGTAGGGCCCTGCCCGCTCTGCCGCACTCACACAATGGGCAGGGACGAGAGTACAGCACTCAGAATGCTCTTACACCAACCACTGATCCAGGACCAGCAGACCCATTGTTAAACTTCACCCCAGCCATTTTGGATGGAAGATCTAGAATCAGCAGTTGGAGGTCAAACTGTATTTAACACCACTCATAGTCTTGATCACATGGCACAAACATAATGACAGGAAGAAAATTCGGTTATATGTTTTTTTTCTACCAGTCAAGTAACATTTTCCAAGTGCCCTCAAGAGAGGAATAGAAAGGACAGTAAAATTCTCTGTTTCCATTGTGTAATGTCTGACTCTCTCTTCATACCCTGACTGGCAGTGAATGTCTCCTTTTAGTTACATGTAAGTGAGCATTTCAGACCAGTGACTTATGCTTTGCTTTCTCCCAAGGCGCTGAGAATCTTTGCGTCAAACTGTCAGAGAAGCTTCAGTCCAAGACCTCCAGCAAAGTCATCATCGCACACATGCCACTGCTCATCTGCTGTCTTCAGGTTGGTCTCTTTCTGTCGCGCGTCACCATGGAGACGCTGCGGAACCTTCCGGCACTTGGTTGTCAAGCCAGATGTCATGTGTCATTGCTTCATAAGCGCAGTTCTCTTAAGCATGATGACAGTATTCACACCCCAGCAGGAGCGGTCGAATCCTACAGTGTTTGCTATAATGTGTGCTATTTACACTGTGACGCCCTGTAGCTTTCCCCTCTATTAGCATATGTGCTAAACTGGATGCAGCCTGTTTTTGACCACCTTGTGCATGTGTAGGGATTATCATTCTGTTACATTAATTTTGTGTTGTTTACATGTGCATTCTTACATTACGCTCTATTTACATTTCATTTTGTGTTGTGCTGGATAGTCATTGTGTAGTATATAACACTATTGATAACCAGTCATAACCCTCTGGAGTGAGTGATGACCTTAATGCTATGAATGTCTGTTGTAGTAATCCCTTCTTTGTCTGTGTGTTACAGGGCCTGGGACGGCTGTGCGAGCGCTTCCCTGTGGTGGCCCACTCCGTCACCATGTCTCTCAGGGACTTCCTGGTAGTTCCCTCCCCTGTGCTGGTCAAACTCTACAAGTACCACAGCCAGTACAGCACAGGTGAGCGCATCCGCTCTGGATGATCGGGCAGAGTAATTGGCAGGCCTACAGTGGAATCAGTCTGTTGTCGGTAAGAGGGATAACAGATAGAGATTAACAACAGATGTTAGAAGAATTTGTCAGCGTTTGGTCTGTTTGCAGTTCATTCAGTGTTAAATCAAAAAGATTAAAATGGATAGGATTAACGTTAATGTTGGGAGCACAGGCACAGATTCAGAATAACTCTAATGTGGTTTGCCCTTTAGGGCTTTGAGTAGGGAATTTAAGGGTGTCCTATTTTTCCATTACTTATACATTTTTCATTTATTTTTTGACCACCAAACTCATGATGTTGTATAATAAATAAGGAGAACCTAACACTTTTATTTAATTATTTATTTGATCTTTAACAAGGCATGTTAAAGAGTAAATTCTAAATTAGAATAATGGCCTGGCTAAGAGGCCCCGCACAACAAAGTTCCTTAACTTACTTAACCGAGGTAAATAGCAAAGTGCATTGTGGTAAATTTTATTCTGGGGTTTGGTCAGCCAGCATGGAAGACCCAAGAAAAAGGAGTTTGTCTGTCACAGCCCTTAGATGGGGTGGTCCTGTTTGCCTGGAAATCCACTGCTGGTTGTTAGAGAGCAGGAGCGGTGTCAGCAGACTGCTGGGTGGGGGCGGCAGCAACTCCCCTGACCCTTAAATGCAAGGCCCCTTTCCTCTCTCTATAAAGGAACCGGGGAGATCAAGATCAGCGTGACCAATGAGCACTCACAGTCTCTCAGCATGCTGTCCAATAAGAAGGGCCAGCCCTCCTTGTACGAGCAGCTGAGGGACATCTCCATCGACAACATCTGCCGGTAAGTCCTCCTGCCTGACCCCGGACCTCTAGACCCCTGACCACCTGTGTAATCCTATGAACGCACCAGAAATGGACACTTAAACATAACTGCTGCATGTTGTTATTATCAAAAAGCATGCACACAGAAAGTCAATAAATGCATAAATACTTATCTTACTTATACTTATCTTTGGTGTGTTGGCCTTAAACAGCTGAATCAATAAAGAGGGTAAAGGCTCATTATGTACTGTTTATTATCGCTCCATATAACCATGCATATATTGTATTTTGTATAAACTGGGGAAGCTGCAGTGTATCTCATCATGGCCTGTTTCCACATTTCCTTTTAAAAGCACAACTTGCTGCGAGGCAATGATGAAGTCTGAAGCAGGGAATGAATGTGCAGCATGACAAAATCGCATTTGATTGCGTGAAGGATATTCAATGGGCAGTATGGTTACGGTGACTGTGATCCCATAGAGCTGCAGCAAAAGGTGCTTTTATTGTGCTGTAGCTCATGGAGTGCCTTCCTGCCACGTGTCCAGTCCAGTACAGTCGGTGCTGTAGGGATAACTGTGCTCTCCCCCAGGTGTCTGAAAGCAGGGCTGACCATGGATTCTGTGATCGTGGAGGCCTTCCTGGCCAGCCTTTCCAACCGCCTCTACATCTCCCAGGAGAATGACAAGTGAGCCCCACCCCAGAGTCCTGACTCCCATCTGGTCTGTACTCTTCCACAGAAGACTTGGAAGAGAAACATACCGATAAAAAAAACAAAAGAGCAGGAAGAAAAGAACTGTGTGTAACAAGTGTGGAGATGTGAAATGGGATTAGATGGTAGCAATATTGATATGATGATAACAGTGATGAATCCGTCATCAAAACACCTATGCCAACGATGAGGATTGTGATAATAATAATGATAAATTGCTGTCACCGTATAAAACTGATAACAATGATGGGAATTTTAATGGTAATAATGATGGTGGCTACGATGATGACATTGATGACAGCCACCTCCCTGTGCCTCAGGGACGCCCACCTGATCCCGGACCACACCATCCGGGCGTTGGGTCACATCGCGGTGGCCCTGCGGGACACGCCCCGGGTGATGGAGCCCATCCTGCAGATCCTGCAGCAGAAGTTCTGCCAGCCGCCCTCCCAGCTGGATGTGCTCATCATCGACCAGCTGGGCTGCATGGTCATCACCGGCAACGTAGGTCCCCTCCTGTCACATTTTCCCACTCCTGAAGACAGTAGCCGCCATGTTCATCTGTCTGGATCAGGGGCTGCCCATTGCATTACATTACATTATTGTCATTTAGCAGATGCTCTTATCCAGAGCAACTTCAGAAAGTTACAGTTTTTACATGTTGTGCATTCAGACAGCTGGATGTTTACTGAGGCAATTGTGGGTTAAGTGCCTTGCCCAAGGGTACAGCAGCAGTGGCTTAGCGGGGAATCGCACCAGCGACCTTTCAGTTACGAGCCCTGCTCCTTACCGCTATGCTACACTGCTGCCCAGCTGTGCCCAACTCTGTTTAACCACCTCGACTGGTGACTTCATCCTGTGGTACAGCGTAGCAGCTGATTATCTGTAGAGGGATTGGCTTAAGTGGAGTTAAGTGGGTTAGATCCTTAAATAAGTGCCTGATACTGAGGTTTAGCAGGCTGTTTTCAGGAAACCACATTCACCATAATGTGCATGCGCCACATACTGGCATAGCCTCATTTCATGTTGTGGTGGACGGAATGAAACACCATTTAATGATTTTCAGGCCTGCTTAAACAAATAGGCAGTTACAAGCCTTTTTAAACAATTAACTACAATGCTGGGTATGTTCTGGCCCAAAAATTGGCCCACTAACCGCTTTGTTGTTTTTCTCCACCAGCAATACATTTACCAGGAAGTGTGGAACCTGTTTCAGCAGATCAGTGTCAAAGCCAGCTCAATGGTGTACTCCACCAAGGACTACAAGGACCATGGCTACAGGTGACCACAGAGTAATGGGAAACCACACTCTGGTTGTGGGCTTGGCTCACTCTTATTTGATGATAGGTGAAAATGAAAGAGTTTCACTATCAAAAACATGAAATGCTTTAAAGACATGCTTTGTCAGGGTTTTGATTGTCCCAATAAACATAACAGAACTTTCTGCCTTTTTCTGCACCAAGCAAATGTGCAGAAGTGCTGGCATGGCAAAGCAGCAACATTGGGAGCAAGACTATCAAGTGTCTCCTGAACTTAATCTGTGAAGCAAAGCAGACATGATCCTAGTTTGTCTTGCAAAGCTTGGCTATAAAATGCAACAGCTGCTAAAACATTAGCAGTGTAGTTACTTAACTGCTCCTCTGAACTGATCTAGGAGCAGTCTGCCTACTCTTAATCCCAGCTCCATCTGTTTTGTGCAAAGCATGCACACTGATTCAGAAATTTCTGTAGTTGTTTGCATGCTACCATTCATTATATCTGACTGGTTCCATTACCGTACATTACATTACATTACATTACATTACATTACATATGTATTTACCATTTAGCAGCAATGCAGTTTTATGATATACAAAACCAGTAAATCTAGTTGAGGAAAGAATTTCCACATGAATAAATAGGAGCAAAACCCCCAAAGAAGAGGAGTGGTTCCCCTGCACAAATGGCGAATTAGCAGCCACCAGGTCATTTCAGAGGTAAATGTACCAGCATGCAGTTTTAGTTCACTCTGTGTGTGTGCTTGTGTCTGCGCAGACACTGCTCCCTGGCTGTCATCAACGCGCTGGCCAACATCGCCGCCAACCTGCAGGCGGAGCAGATGGTGGACGAGCTGCTGGTCAACCTGCTGGAGCTGTTCGTGCAGCTGGGCCTGGAGGGCAAGAGAGCCAGCGAGAGGGCCAGCGAGAAGGGCCCCGCGCTCAAGGTTCGACCTCTGCAGGTCTCACTGTGCATCTCTCTTGTAGCGCTAGTGTCCTTTCCTTTCCCATTCCCTGACTTTTCTAGTCTCTCCAAGCTTGAATTACCCATAAGAAAGATTTAACTGCGTTGTAGGCAGTTTCTGTCTTTCTGTCTTGCCCAGAGTTTAACTAGACAGATTCTTTAAGAATTTTCGTCTGTCCCCTTCCTATTTTTAACTGAAAACACTTGCCTCTCTGGAACGTGGTGCTAAGCCCAACTCAGTAATACATGTGTATGCAGAGCACAAAAGGCAGTTCAAGTGACACACACAGTGCAAAGTATTTGGGGTGATGAATAATATAATAAATAAAATATTTGCTGTGAAATGCAGCTTGAATTGGGCTGACTGGAAGTCAGTTAATCCCAAACAGAGAGCTGTGTAAAATGGCAGTCTTTTCTCTTTGCAGGCTTCAAGCAGTGCTGGTAATCTAGGAGTGCTCATTCCAGTCATTGCTGTGGTAAGAATTTGTTGGTTTTTAATTTTTATGCCTTCTTTTTGCATACTGTATGCTCTGTGAGTTTCAATTGCACACGACACTTAGTCCATCCCACTGGCTTAGAGTAAAGCTGCAATATTCAGCTGAACTTTGACGTTGTATTAACCCTCTTTCAAGTTATATCAGTGTTCTTTCAGTCAGGCTTGAGCTGAGTAGAGTTTCTACAGCTTTCCCATGAAACTGATCTATGTTCACTGCTGTTTGATCTGATTTAAATTCCTTTAAAACAAGTTGACAGATATTACTGATTTTTTTCCTTTGAGAAATGGTGAGTGTGATCTAGGAGAGTAATGAACTGTATCTTGAACAGAAGGACTCCTGAGCTGTGTCAAAATGTTCTGTCAGACTCGTGTATTTGTGTCCTCTGTCCCCAGCTAACCAGACGGCTGCCACCAATCAAGGAGGCCAAGCCCAGGCTGCAGAAGCTCTTCCGGGATTTCTGGCTCTACTCTGTGGTGATGGGCTTTGCCGTGGAGGGCTCAGGTAGGGTGGCAACCAGAGACATTTGAGGAACACAGTCCTTTAATCCACAGTCCAGTGCAATGCATATTTGGTTTTGTGAAGTTTTCCTTTGTCCAAATTCATTATCACTATCTAACGGTTCCTTTTGTGGAGTGGAGAGCATAACCGGAAGGCTCTCCCCACCCCCCCGCCCCTTATGTGAGGATAACCCTCTGCTTCCTTCAGGGCTGTGGCCAGAGGAATGGTATGAGGGGGTGTGCGAGATCGCCACCAAATCGCCCCTGCTGACATTCCCCAGTGGGGAGCCCCTGCGCTCCGAGCTGCAGTACAACTCCGCCCTCAAAAATGACACCGTTACCCCGGTACAGCCTCACCCCAACTCTCACACCTCACATCTCCAGAAGACAAACTAGACTAGACTAGAGGCCAGTTTTTGTTTGCAGACTCATTCTGACTGAGAATGTCAGGTTCGATTTTGAAACATGTATCAGAAAATCATACGTAAGACTTGCATCTGGACTTCTAGACAGACAGAAGAGGTTCACCTCTTTGAAAACCCTGAGGGTTGGAGTGTTATGTGAAGAGACATA
Organism: Megalops cyprinoides; assembly: GCF_013368585.1. Classification (NCBI taxonomy): domain Eukaryota; kingdom Metazoa; phylum Chordata; class Actinopteri; order Elopiformes; family Megalopidae; genus Megalops; species Megalops cyprinoides. Next base: position 28,570,579 of record NC_050587.1, read on the forward strand.
TCATGTGTGTCCAAGCCTAGAGAACATGGAGACTTCTTAAAGCAAAGCTTTCTTTCAGGCTGAGCTGAATGACCTGAGAAGCACCATCATTAATCTCCTAGACCCTCCACCTGAAGTGGCCGCCCTGGTCAACAAGCTGGACTTTGCCATGTCCACCTATCTACTGTCTGTCTATCGGCTTGAGTACATGAGGTACGGATGTACCTTCCCTCCGGTGACTTGATGAAATTTTGACTTTAGTGCCCACCTCGACAAGTTGTCACATTATAGCATTAATGCACAGAGACTGTTTATTTTGTTTTGAGTTCTTGGTCCAAGAAACATCTTAATCTTTGCTCCCAGGGTGCTGCGGTCGTTGGATGCTGACCGTTTCCAGGTGATGTTCCGCTATTTTGAAGACAAAGCCATACAGAAAGACAAATCAGGTAGGCAGACAACGTTGGAAAAAGCAAAGCATTTCAGTTCAAAATACTTCTGGTTGAGACATTACTGGTTTACGCTGGCCTGTAGTTACTACTAGTAATGTCAGGAGGACTAAGTGTCTGGGGACAATTTTAGATCAAAAAAATTTAATGAAAACAGTCACTACATCTATAAGAAGGCCAGACAGGAAACCTTTTCTATTTGGAAAACTAAGGAGTTTAAACATTGAGAGCCTCACTCTACGGATCGCCTATTGAGAGTGTCCTTACCTTCAGTATCAGTTCACTTGTTCTCTTTGTGACATTGCTCTACAAGATGGTCCTGTCTTCCTGGTTATTAGGGATGATGCAGTGTGTGATTGTGGTTGGAGACAAGGTGTTTGAAGTCTTCCTCCAGATGATGGCTGACAAGGTAGGCATGATCAGTGACAGCCGGTGCCCTGAATGGAAAGACTCCTGTAGGAATGTGGTGCCATCTTTCTGTTTTCCCTGCCTCTCTCTGTAGCCCAAAACCAAAGAGCATGAGGAGGAGCTGGAACGCCATGCCCAGTTCTTGCTAGTCAACTTTAACCACACCCACAAGAGGATTCGCAGGGTGGCTGACAAGTACCTGTCTGGGCTGGCCGAAACGTGAGTGGGGACACATGGGCATGTGCACACACACAGATATGCATGTTTGGGAGGGCACTATCGGTGATCAGTGCTGAGCCATGCTTTCTTCCTCCCAGTTTCCCTCACCTGCTGTGGAGTGGCCGCGTCCTCAAGACCATGCTGGACATCCTGCAGACTCTGTCCCTCTCTCTCAGTGCCGTATGTATCCTGCCATCTGTGTATTTCTCAGAACCAGAACAGCTTGGGCAACAGTTCCCATCATCCATTGCTCAGCTAACTGGATTTTAGATTCAGAATGGTAACTAAACTAAACAAATGCAGTTACAGACGTGAGTCATCACAAATGCTTGTTATAAATGCACAGTTGTCAAATGACCCTAGGTTCACATAATGTTCTGGCAATTGCAGTGCCACTACCTGCCACCGGTAATCCTAAGTGACATAGACTTGAAAGTATGTATAGTACGTTTAAGGATCTTAACATATTTTACTTAGATGTTTTACTCATCCATCACCTGCCTGGGTGACGCACAGCTGCCATTTTACTCTGGATCAATGCTTATGTGGAGTGGAGAGGCCATCTCCAGTGGAAGATTAAGGTTGTTGTTTCCCCGCCATTTAGGACATCCACAAGGACCAGCCATACTATGACATTCCAGACACTCCTCATAGGATCACCGTTCCTGACACATATGAAGCCAGAGAGGTATGGAGATCATTCCCGTAGGGCAGGGTTTGTTTTACAGTGCTGTAATGTGGCATCCAGCCAGTGCTGTTTTGAATGTTAGGTGGTCTATGAAGAGCTGTTACAATAATTGCTAATCACTTTTTTACAGTTAGTTAACAAATTCGCAGTTAAAATCTTGGATATAAAAGCTTTGTTTAACATGTCTTGTTCTTTTTTCATAATCTGTCATGTCATTGCCGTGTATTTGTGTTGAACAGCATCAGTATAGCCTTTTCTATTCATGGTCTCCCTGCTTTGCGAGGTGTAAGACTCTGATCGGCCATTGTCGCTGTCTGTGTTCAGAGTATTGTGAAGGACTTCGCTGCACGCTGTGGGGAGATCCTGAAGGAAGCCATGAAATGGGCCCCCTCCGTCACCAAGTCTCACCTTCAGGTCAGTACTCCACTTTAGGAATGCAGGAAATATCTCGACAAGCTATGAGGCAAGGTGCCGCTAAGTCTAGGTGGATTTCTAGGCTACATAGTTTACATAGAGTGCTGCCTTGTAGTCATTTGACTTTCTTTAGTGCAGACATGCCAATAGACGGAAGGCTTTGTTGGTTCTCTTCCTCAGTGTCTTGATTATTTTCATGTAAAAGCTGTTTTCATGTTGCAGAACGTCTGTGCTTTTTTTTCCAAGTGTGATTGTACAAACAGAACACTGAAGCGGAACACTCAAGAGACTCTGGGATTTTGTAAATAGGTCAACATTGCTATCTGGGTTTAGTGTGCTGTGAGAGCAGAGGGCTGTAGATCCCTCTATGAGACAGATGAAATCCTCATGGCTGCTTTCTCCCGGTCCCACAGGAGTACCTAAACAAACACCAGAACTGGGTTTCGGGCCTGTCCCAGCACACGGGCCTTGCTATGGCCACCGAGAGCATCCTGCACTTCGCTGGGTACAACCGCCAGAGCACCTCGCTGGGAGTGAGTGAGAGGCGACCCGGTCACACCTTCCCATACACACCCTCTCCCTTACCTACACTCATGCAGCCTCATGGTCACATGATGTCTTACATAAACATACTCACACACCTGCAGACTCACTCTTGTACACATGTCTCTGTCCTTAACAGTCTGATTTTGTTTGTAAGAGAGTTATTTTTACATTGAATTTTCTTGTCTGAAAGCACAGACATTTCAAATGTTAAAATTACTGGAAGTTAATTTGGCAAACGTCTGAGTTAACATTTTAAACACGTAAACCAACTTCTGTCTCGGTTGGGGGAGAAAAGTTTTCAACCAGAATGACATGAATACCTGTTAAAATGGATGCAACGCCCTGTCTTTTTCCAAGTATGTTTCTGTAGCATGTGTGCATTTAAACTGTGCCTGCAAACAATTCATAGCATTTGTTTTTTTAGTACAGTAGCAGTTAATAATCTGTGAGTAGTACATGCAGTTTTTCTCCTGGGGTGTCTTTTGCTCAGCAGTCCATCTGGTTCTCTTGCAGGCCACACAGTTGACAGAGCGGCCGACTTGCGTCAAGAAGGATTATTCCAACTTCATGGCCTCCCTCAATCTCCGAAACCGCTATGCGGGGGAGGTGCAGAGAACCCTTTCTTCTTAATTATCCTCTAGGGTTTTTTTTCTTTTTGGTTAATTTACATTTTTCAGTTTGCTTGAAGAACAGTTTATTGAAAAAGCAATTTGTGATACTGGTGGAAGGGTCTCCTTTTCAGGTCAGTTTCCTGTGCAAGAGCTCATCAGGTTGTGTGTGTGTGTGTGTGTGTGTGTGTGTGTGTGTGTGTGTGTGTGTGTGTGTGTGTGTGTGTGTGTGTGTGTGTGTGGCTCTGGCAGGTAGCGGGGATGATCAACGTTTCTGCAGCTACACGGAGCACCTTGGACCTGAGCAGGCTGATGATTGGTCAGATGAAGGAGGCTCTGGACAGCGGACAGCCTGAGGCCTTCACCCAGGCTATGTTCAAGCTCGCTGCTCTGCTTATCAGCTCCGAAGGCAAGTCACAGTCCTCATGTCCTGCAGACGTTGTTATCCAGAGGGCCTTACATAGGTTACAGTTTTTTACATGTTATCCATTTATACAGCTAGATATTTACTGAGGCAGCTCTGGCTTCAGTACCTTGCCCAAGGGTACAATACCAGAGCCCCTGCAGGGAATCCAACCACCAACCAGCGGTTACCACACTGCTACACTGCCTCCCCATTTTTCATTTGTTGTGTTTATTAGCTCAGTATGTGTCTGTCCTGTTCCTCTGTCTTACAGACACTGACCCGCAGCTCCTCCACCACCTGTGCTGGTCACCGCTGAAGATGTTCACCGAGCACGGCATGGAGACCGCCATCGCTTGCTGGGAGTGGCTCCTGGCTGCTAGGGAGGGCTTGGAAGTCCCGGTAGGGCGGCCCACCTCTGTTCCTTCTACCACCCACCAACCGGCCTGCTCATACACTTCCACCCCACCTCATACACAAAACGTTTTCAGAGCCCCACTGTAATGTAAAGGGATGATATTGCGTTGTGCTGTTGGTTGGCTTGGTGGAGTCGTATCCGAGGTTCTCGACCGATGCAGTGCTCGTGTGTCCTCAGTTCATGCGTGAGATGGCGGGGGCGTGGCAGATGACAGTGGAGCTGAAGATGGGCCTGTTCTCGGAGACCCCAGTGGAGGCTGACCCCCTGGCCGCCTCGGAGGAGAGCCAGCCCATGCCATGCCCCCCGGATGTCACGCCCCACTTCATCTGGATTGAGGTGAGCCATCAAGCTCTGTCCTTCTGCCTTCAGCAGGCCGGCAACCTGCCTTGCTGCACATCGAGGGACCTCAAATTATCCTGAAATCAAATTGCTCGGTGGCAAAGAGATACACTGTTGCTAAAGAAATATTATTGAAACAATATTTTAGTAGAATAAATTCAGTTTGTGCGTTATTACAACTGTCAGCAAAAAATGAGATGGATTAATAAAGCTTTCATTCAGCCATAAATAATAAGAATATGCACTTTTACATTACAATTTAAGAAAACATATAGCTAGTTAATGGTCTTTTAAATGTTGTTTGAATAAGCTTTGCTGAACAATATTGCAGAAAGAAACCCCGTTTTGTCAAAACAGTCACTTGTTTTGCTTAGCCTTAACCATAAGGATATTGGACTGAACTACCGTGTGTTGTCATCAGTGGATATAATGTGCAACAACTGTAATGAATTTTGTGAATGAATACAGAAATCCTCTGCAATCCTGTTACAGCATGTGCCGCCTCAGTACCTCCTAACCTTCCCCTCCCCTCCCCTCCTCTCGGGCAGTTCCTGGTGCAGCGTTTCGAGATCGCCAAGTACTGTAGCGCGGACCAGGTAGAAATCTTTGGCAGCCTCCTGCAGAGGTCCCTGTCCCTCAACGTGGGGGGCCCCAAAAGCAGCCTGAACCGGCACGTGGCAGCCATCGGGCCCCGCTTCAGGTCAGGCCCGGATTCAGCCACAGTAGCAGCTCTCATCCCTTTCTTTAAAACGGCTTATAATTGGGTATGGCGACTCTCTGCAGGTGTTTTGCAATCTTTAATTTGCTTTGAGATATCATGATCCATTTGTTAAACATTATTCAGTTGAAAAATTTGTTCTTTGTCTTCTTTCTCTTTAACTTTTTTTTAGTTTCAGCTTTTTGATAGCAATACGCTACTAGCCTGCTCATTACACAGATGTATTATAGTATACTTCTTGGGGAGGGAAGGATGTACTAGTCTGGTAAGGGAACGCGGTATGCGATTTGAGATGCTACATCACAATGGTTCAGCCTCGGAGTGTTGCTTTCCCACGGTCGAAGGATCTTTCTGAGTCTGAGCCATAGTCGAAAATCCCAGTGGCTAATTTCCCACCCCTGCTCAGATACTGGACCAGTTGAGCAACCCTTCTGTCTCCCTTGCCAGGCTACTCACTTTGGGTCTGGCCCTCCTCCACTCGGATGTGGTCACAAACTCCACCATCCGGAATGTCCTTCGAGAGAAGATCTATTCCACTGCCTTTGATTACTTCAGGTACTCCCCGACCAAATTTCCGGCTCGTTAGAAAGTCCTTTCAGACATCTGTCAGGTTTTGCTGAAATAGTCCATAAAGAAGTTGGACATGGGCTACAGAGTGTTTGTGCACTGTTTCCATGTGTAGCAGGCTAACTTATCAGGGTACTATAACAAACATGATTCACATTTTATGTATTTAAGCATAAGTGTTAGGTATTGTCCGCTTGGCAGAATTAATTGAAGGAGTAATCAGAATTTCAGCCGACAAATTATTTTTGAATCCTTAGGAAATACACATCCCTGTTTAATTTTTAAATTTTAAGGCACAGGAGGAGTCCTGTAATTAAATGCATATTCGTAAATGAACCTGTGAAGGAGTAGGATTTCAAAAACATCTGTAACACCCCTAAATAAACAAAAAATCAAATTATATAAAAAGTGTAAATTCTTAAAAAAAAAAAAAAAGTCTTGCAAGCTTTCCTTTTAGCCTTCTTTGGTTTAATAGTTGCAGTGGTGTTACTGAAGGGGACTGACAGTTCATCTCCTGACAGCATACAGGACACTCCTGACTGTGCTGACCTGTTGGCCGGCTTTTCCCTAGCGTATCCTCCAAGTTCCCCACCCAGGGAGACAAGCACCTCCGCGAGGACATCAGTATCATGACCAGGTTTTACGCCAGTATCCTGTCAGACAAAAAGTACCTTACCGCCAACCAGCTCGTGCCACCCGGTGAGCCTGGCGCCAATCCCCCTCAAAGCTCCTTATCCGCCGGGATTTTCGGATCTCTTATCGTTTCCAGCACTTCTCCGATATCAATCTTAAGTAAGCCTCCCTTGCTCATACTGTAGAGATACAGTATAGCAGGAGCATGTATCTGCAGTTCAAATTTGCTGATGCAAATTTGAAATCTGTAGTGAAATGCATGATTATTATGATTCTTTTTTATTTTCTTTCTTTCTTTCTTTCCTTTTCTTTTTCTTTTTTCTTTTCTTAAGTTACATATAAATAGAGAAATGGCCATTTCCCCAGATTACAGTTCCCCAGACCAACAGTTACAGTTTGGAGAATTTGACAGTACTAGTTAAATGCATGATTGAATGGATGGTTATTACACGAATGAGTACAGCTTGGGAATGTGGCATTTTCTCTGAGGTCCTTGAAAGTGCTGCCTAACTGCTATGCATGCTGTGCAACCCAAGGACTAACCATGAATTGCTTCAGCCAAGATCTAGATGTATATTTAGGTGCGTATGTGCAAAAGGCAGGCTTTGTATATTGGTCTGGGGCTTTTTCAGTGAATTACACCCAAAAGTACTGAATGCATCAGTTCTGTGTGTCGACAGACCCCCAAGACCCAACCATGAACAGCCTGTCTGTGGTGCCGGGGGCCGACCCCAGGGGGAACGTGGATGCAGGGTCGCGGCAGCAGGGCGCTCAGGGCTGGATCAACACCTACCCTCTGTCCAGCGGCGTGTCCACCATCTCCAAGAAGTCAGGTGCGGCAGTGAACATGTGGGGCAGTTACAGGGTACAGTGCCAGGGTGCCTGTTTGGAAGTATTGAGGGCTAGTGGTGTACCATTTGAGTTCCTCTTTTGAGGAGTGTCTTGTTCAGGCTTACACATCCTGCTGGAGCATGAAATTCATGGCCGTTCATTGTATAATTCCTGATATTTTTAGTTTAGTTTTTATAACTAAAGGTTAGTTAATTGGTTTATGCTGTAGTCTTGTCAGTTGATTGTTGAAACATTGTTGAAACTCAGAAAATAATTTTTGGTATACTCCACAGAAATGATATTAGGTGATTTATTTATTTGATAGGACTTTCATTTTTAAGTATGAGACAATCTTGAGTAAAGAATTCAAAAATGTTTTTGAGCTAATTAAGGTAAATATTGAAATAATAATATATTTATACTTGTCACACTAATGTTTAATGTATTCAGGGTCTTAGAGAACTTGATAGGTTTGCATAAAGTGAACATTGTTTTGGAATAGAGCATGCTTTTTTTGGTGGTATAGACTGTAGTTTGCATGCTTGTAGCTAAGGTCTGGGATGGCTCCGAAGGTGTATGGTTTTTTAAAACCTATTGGCAGTAGTGCTTATGTTGTATCTTTACTCCAGGAATGTCGAAGAAAAGCAACAGAGGGACACAGCTCCATAAGTACTACATGAAACGCAGGACCTTGCTGCTGGCTTTGCTTGTAAGACAATACTCTGTCATCCTTAACTGGGATTCATTTTCAGCCAGCAAGAGAAGTGTGCCTAACCGTTTTTCCTGACCATATTCCCTGCAGGCCAGCGAGATCGAGCGTCTAACCACCTGGTACAATCCCCTGTCCACCCAAGAGCTGGGCATTTCTACAGAGCAGTCAGTAGAGACCAGCATCGCCAACTGGAGGTCCAAGTATATCAATCTGAGTGAGAAACAGTGGAAAGACAATGTCAATCTGGCCTGGAGCATCTCCCCCTACCTGGCCATGCAGCTACCTCCCAGGTACCCACAACTTGTAACTCTGGCCTCCACCACAAGAGGGCCTCGTTACAGTCTGATGTCACATGATAACACAGAGTAGCAAGTTTCAGCTGACACATGATTAACAGTAGTATGTATTTGGAAGGATGTCAGTTTGGGGCTGGCATATACAAATTACCTGTACAATGTGAGTTGTTTTGTCTGCATGAATAAAATTTCTGAAGTCATTTTTTTCACAGAAATTTCCATAGCTTTTTCTAAATGGGGAGGGAGTGTTACATCACCTGATCAGCTGTGCCTCTGGTTTTCTGTAGATTTAAAAATGCAGAGTCCATTGTGGCTGAGGTGACGCGCCTGGTGCGGTTGGACCCGGGTGCAGTCAGTGACGTTCCAGAGGCGGTCAAGGTGGGGTGTGACAAGTGGTCTTTCAGGTCATGCTGCTGTTAATTTTCATCATAAAGTTAGCCCCACAACTACTAGATTCTTAAACTGTAGTGACCTCTTAGATTGAAACCCCATATCAGTACAAATCTGAATCTGAGAATATGTGTAAAGTGAATTATGGAATTTTTATTATTTTTTTATTATTGTAATGTTTCAGGCTTTCAGGGTGCTTACAAGCATCAATAGTAAAGAAATTGCTGTTCTCTGGTGGTTTCATTATTTCAGGTTAAATGTTTTTAAAAGATTCCAGATTGCTAAAATAAAAGGCCCTATGGATTTGAGGCGGTCTTTTGAAATAACAATCTGTTGATGTCTTGATAGAAAAAGATGGTCATTTCATGGTCCATTTGTTTGTGTGTAGTTCCTGGTCACCTGGCACACCATCGATGCAGACTCCCCTGAATTGAGTCACATCCTGTGCTGGGCCCCCGCTGACCCCCCAACAGGCCTCTCCTACTTCTCCAGCATGTACCCTCCACACCCCCTCACCGCCCAGTACGGCGTCAAAGTGCTACGCTCCTTCCCACCCGTACGTCCTGCATTCATTTTTTTTATCTCTGAATAACAGCTCTTTTTTATCTGAAAGCTGTTTAATTCATTAATCTAGAACTATGTTGCACATGAACTGAAATGTAAACTGCACATAATCTCATGACCTGCAGAAGCATGGTAAATGTATCTAAGCTACTATTTAATAACCCCTATGGTAAGGTTTTTAATTTTTTAGACCCTCTGCTTACCAGGTGTGGGAGTGTGGAAATACTGTGCTTCAGGAGGCTAGTATCTTTGAGTTTTTGGAGTGAGTTATTTAAGGTTGGTAATGGATATCATTTCTGTTCTTGCCAGGATGCCATTTTATTCTACATTCCTCAGATTGTCCAAGCTCTACGATACGACAAGGTAAGGGGGAGCCGGGCTTCCTGGAAGCTGTTTTTTAGACTGATTTTCACCTCATTTGTCCTTGTGATGTACAAATATTAATGCCATGACTTCAAGAGGTCATCTGTCAGATTTGCTGATGCAGTATAAGGTTTATAATATCATGTCTTATATCTGCTGGTGCTGGGTCAGTCTGTGGTTTGTCTACCAAGATAACAAGTAATGTTCTCTCAACCTTGACGTGCAGTTGAAGTAGCGTGATACATTTCTGGAGGGTTGTTAGCTGTGTAGTCATCCTCCTGGTGATTCATCCTTCCTGTGGTTTCTCACAGATGGGATACGTGCGTGAGTACATTCTTTGGGCGGCCCAGAAATCCCAGCTCCTTGCCCACCAGTTCATCTGGAACATGAAGACCAACATCTACCTGGATGAGGAGGGCCATCAGAAAGACCGTGAGTAGGACATGGGTCACTCAGTTCATGGACACAGTCCCAAACCTCTGATGGTCCACTCTGCAAAAGGACTCCCCCCTAAACATACACACTTCAAGTGGTTGCATAATTTTGGTTTTTGCAGTTTACAGAATGATGTATTCATTCATTTTCCCTATTCTGATTCTCAGGTTTCCTCTCGGATTTCAGCTCGTCTCTCGGACGTCTCCTTCTGGATGTACTCACACCATCTTAAGCTTCATATTTCCTTTTCTGTCCTCATTTCTTCCCCTTGGTGTCCCTTTGGTGGTCCCTGTGTCATGGTGTCTGTCACCCCTTCCCTTCCACCATTTTCTGTAAAGCAGTGTGGTCACTGTACCTCCTCCTTGCCCCTAGCCAAACGCATTTCCCCTCTGACTCATTCTCGGCACAGCTCAGCTCACTTCTCTCTTGCTTAATTTTTCTCATATTCCCTCACTAGCCCTTGTGTTGCAGCTTGTATTTCAAACCCTTGTTCTTGCTTACTGCTGCTTAACTGTTCTTCTCAGTCTTTTTCCTTCACTCCCATTTCTCCCCTGAGATCATCTGCGACTGACAGACTCATGTCTTTGTCCCTCCAGTTCTAAATCAGTCTTTCTCTTCTCTAGCTCTCGAGTGGTGAAATCCCCACCAACAGAACTTCAGTCTTATTATTTCCGTTCATTGTCTCCTAAAGACACACCTCTTTAATTTCTTCAGCACTTCCTACCCCCTCTGAATTTTCTACACTGCTCGCTTCTTGCCTTGTATTTGACTTGTCCGTTGATTTTTGATTGAGTAACCATTTTTTTCTCATACGTTCCTTTTGCTTAGTCGCTTGCTTAATAATTGTGATTCAGATTTAAATTTGTTACTCTGTTCTTGTGATTTTAATACAAAGTCACTGTTGGATGATAGATTTTTAACTGCAATTAATGTCTTATGCATGTCAGTTCAAACCTAACCACAAAGCAATAGCCAATGTGCTTTGCTTTCAGCGCTTTGCTTTAAGTCTTTTGCTTTTTGATTTACTGTCACAATTCACCCTGGACTGGGTTGCGGTAACTTATTATGTAAGTAACTTATGTTCTGGTCTGTGATTGGACACCTTAGGGGATGCCTCCTCTAGATTGGTTCCCACTTGGTATCTTTCTAAAAGCAACATCTTAATCACTTTGATTGCTTTCATTTTGTATGGCATTAGCTGCATTAATATTATGTTATACTCAGGATATAAGCAGTATTATGTCATGGTCATTGTTACTTAACTAGTTGACCATTTTTGGCACATGTATTAAACAGCCTTAAAGTACAACAGCAAAGTATAGTACAGTCAGCTAGAGTGTTGACGTGATTGCAGAAAGATATTACAAAGCTTCTTATTTGCCCAGCTCATTTAAGTGGGCCCCAATGATCAAAACTGAGTGCTAAGTTTTCAGAAGCAAAGACCGATATCCAGGATGTCTTTTTCATTAATGTTAAACAGGTAAAAAGTGGCAAGTTTGTTCCCCTTCATAACAATAACAACAGTGACACTTATAATCATAAAGACCAGTATGAAAAATGGAAGGCTAATATGGCCACTAGTGTGCCATAATGTAGGTAGTTGCTGAACATTGCTTATGATCTTTGAGACCCTTATATATACTGAATGTAATGAACATTGTAAAGTGAACTGGATTGGTTTTACAGGAAGTATCGTCTTATCAGGCAGTCTTTTATGGAGCCGCTGCCTCATATGTCCCAGAAGATACCGCTTCTCAGCTTATTTTTTAAAATATAAATTACAAAGAATATAAGTTGTGTCCTGTTTTTTTTTTTGAAAATCTCCATGCCAGAGAAAACTGAAAAGGGATGTATTAAGAGTGGTTCTGTATTTACTTTTATGCTCCCTTTTGTTTCTGTAGCTGACATTGGCGAGCTGCTGGAGCAAATGGTGGAGGAGATTACTGGATCCCTGTCAGGGCCAGCCAAAGACTTTTACCAGCGCGAGTTTGACTTCTTCAACAAGATCACCAACGTCTCTGCCATCATCAAGTGAGAACCCAGCCACCAAAATCAGTGCTTCTCATGGGAAACCCACACCACAGTTCCTGACTGCCTCACAGTCCTCTACTCTAGACCAGAGGAGGATGACTCCCGCCCTGAAAGGACAAGAGTTACACTTTAATGAACAATTAACGTAAAGCAGGGATAACAAGCGATCTTCCATCCAAAAATGATCTCACTAAATTCAAGTTTGAAGTAGGATGAAAACCATCAGATTCTGTGTTCCAGTTGGATTGCTGCTGAGGATTCAAAAAAGAAAGTAATTAATGCCTCAGGGTACTGTTTGGTTGTTGCTGTCCCCAGAAGTCCTTTTCAACTTCATTCAGACAAATGACATTTCCCAGTTTTCAATTAGAGATATGTATTATGACTAACAACCCAGATAAGGTTTTACGCCTTCTGGTATCAGTTTTAATGGGCTAAAAAAAGCTAAAGGAATAAACATACCAGACTGAACAGATACTCGTTTGACTTAGCTAATGGTGTTTTAACAGGCCCACCCCTAAAGGTGATGAGAGAAAGAGGGCGTGTCTGAAAGCACTGTCTGATATTAAAGTACAGCCAGGTGAGTGTATATTTCACTAACATTGAAGTACATGAAACACAATCTCATAAAATGTTTGCTTTGCATGTTATGCCTGGGTTAGGATCACTATGCCATACATAGTGTAAAAGGGCCATAATTATTCTGAATTCTCCTCACAAACACAGCCTTGCCACAATCCAGCAAGTGAAAAAGAGGCCCATAAGATGGTTTGTTATTCTGATCTGGACTGATTGGGCGGTCTTGGTATCTGACTCTGATGTTGTGTTTATCCCCAGGCTGTTATTTACCCAGCAACCCTGAGGCCATTGTGCTGGACATTGATTACAAGTCTGGAACACCCATGCAGAGGTACAGCTGTCAAGACTCTCACGATTTCTATGTTTATTTCAACGTCAGTGGTATACAGTAAAACTCATTTATCCATAGGTTGGAATTTCAGCATAATTTTTTGTGAATATCATACATCCAGTCCGTTCCAGGCGTTTTTGTAGAACTGACTACAAAGTACAAAAAATTTCTAGCAAATGACTGAGTGGACCTTTCCCGTCATAATAATGTTCTTGCAGAATGTTTTTATAATGCGCAGTCACTGAAGCAATTTATCTTATAGATTCAGATTTAGATGTTGAGTTCTCCCCAATACAAAATAAATGTGTGCCTACTGTGAAAACCCCTCTGGTTTAGATTACATTACATTAATGTAGCAGACAGGCTGGCCTTATCCAGAGAAACTTCCAGCACAGTAGAATATAAGTGTATCCATTTAGGTTTCCATTCGTATAATTCCTGAGCTAGCACATGTATAGCCTGTGACTATATTTATTTTAAACATTTAACATTTATTTAGTTGCAGCATAGTTATTGTTGGAGGGGATGTATTTTTCAGTTTGAATGTTGGTAAAATTTAAACCTGTACCACTCACTATGAAGAGTAACTGACTTTTTCAGCATATACAGTATAGGTAAATGAAATAAATACCCTACATAAGCTGCACTGAATCTTCAAACTGAGATTCAATACAAAATCAGTTGGCTGTGAGTGGATGTAGCGAAGGGCGAGAGCAGTCACCCCACCCGGCCTTGAACCCAGGTCTACGGGGTACCAAACATGCGACTTTGACCGCGACGCCAAAGAGCCAGGCTCGTTGGTATGGCAGTCAGAGCGCATACTCAACCGTAGTGACGGCACTCCGTCACAGTGGAAATGGCAGAGCCAAAATTTTAAACGGTTACTTGTGAGTGGTGAGCTCTGGTATGTAAACTGCTTTTCATTGCCAAGTTGTACAACCCAAGTAGGCATAGTGCCATACAGATAGGGACACCTGAAGCGATGTTCTCATCTTCAGAACATCAATGCCCAAAGGCATTGTGGTGTCAATTTTTTTTTTTTTTTGAAATCTTGTCACCTAAAATCTATGAGTTAAATGCCGTGTTTATGCATTTTCCTAAAATAATGGAGCACTAACCCCGTAATGTATTAACAGGATATACTCAAGGTCAGCGTTTGATTTTCTTTGGAGTCGGTCTTTAACTGGCTGTGTGTAATTTGCTCACATCCAGTGCTGCGAAAGCCCCATACCTGGCCAAGTTCAAAGTCAAGCGCTGTGGCGTTAGCGAGCTGGAGAAAGAAGGTGGGTCAAAGCACATATGATTTCACACTGTTAAGCGCATATTCAAGTGCACTAAATTGTCTTGTTCATACTGGCCATACCAGCATGTTCTTCTGCTTTATCTTTTACCCACAGCCTCATGTATAGCTTATTGTAGCTCCAGTGACTAGACGTTAACTTCACCTCACCATGCTCTGTGTATTCCCACACTGTAAGAAAAGCTGGCATTTAATGAATTCCCACATTCAACAGTATGACACTGATAGTCGGGTAACTATTAAGTTTGGTATATTACACACACTGTATTGTGGATTGAGATCCATTTTGTTTGGTGGCCTGTTCCGTTTTTGCTGTGAAGTGCACGTTTCCTTAGCTGGCTGGAAAACCAGTTCTGGCATTATAGGTACAGTGATTTTGAAAATTGTGTATGCAAACCTCTGTTGGCACACCTCTGCCTCTCCCTGCCAGGGCTCCGTTGCCAGTCTGACTCCTTGGAAGAGGGGGAGGAGAGCGGCGAGGGCAGCCGCAAGGTCTGCTGGCAGGCGGCCATCTTTAAAGTGGGAGACGACTGCAGACAGGTACTGGCCTCCTGCCGCCTCTCGGTCATTACATAATTAACACAAGGTCTGGCCCTGTCAGACCTCCTATGAAAATGGAGCTTGTGTGGCTCTTGTCTGTAGCACTGCACTAGTTCAACATCGCTTTTGCGTCATAGATAATTTGTAAATGTAAAGTACTTTTATGGTTACTGAAGTGTTAAGTGGGAGCCCAGTAATTGCAGAACTAGCAAGTAGTAGCACAGTATTAGCATTTCCTATAATGTACTGAGGCTTTTCAATAGAACATTTAATTTCAATTTCAATAGAACATTTTGTGGCTCGTTCCTTCAGCAACCCTGGTGTTGTACCCACAGGACATGCTAGCTCTGCAGATCATCGGCCTGTTCAAGAATATCTTTCAGCTGGTGGGCCTGGACCTCTTTGTGTTCCCATACCGAGTGGTGGCCACTGCCCCAGGGGTGAGAGTCCACCTTGGCTCTGTTTGCTGTCTGCCTTCAGATTGAACAGCATTTGAAATAATGACTCATCTGAGACAACCGCCCCCTTTTCTTTGTTTTGCCATGAATCAGTGCGGCGTCATCGAATGCATCCCGGACTGTAAGTCTCGGGACCAGCTGGGCCGACAGACGGACTTTGGGATGTATGACTACTTCAGGAACCAGTATGGAGATGAGTCCACGCTGGCGTTCCAGAAGGTGAGAGCTAAGCTTGTGTCTCCGCCAACATTACAGATAACTGCGCGGCTCAGTATTGGGTCACAGGCTGTAAGTGTTGATGATTGGTCTCCATTGATTACTGGTTACTGTTGTGTAGATGTTGCATATTATTAAACATTTTGGTGACATATATGTCCGCTCCACTCACCTCCTGGTCCTGGAGGTTTGTGTTGTCTCTCTGTTTTTGCCCAGTCGCAAGCCGTTATCTACCTGAGTCAAAAAGTCATCATGAAATTTGACCTCTAATCCCTAATACAGGGGGTGGTCTTGGTTTAAAGACCTGCTGCAGGGCTTCCCTGTGTGATCGTGGTCGAGTCTCCCTGGTTTTGACTGTCTTCAAAGCTCCATTTATAATGTTACTGCCGTGTTCCTCTCACTCTTCATGCCCATAATTCATTTCTGATGATTGACTGATTGATTAATTGATCGGTTTTCTCGCTCCCCGTGTCTGTTCTGATGTTTGATCTTGAAAGATAAGACAGTATTGTACTTCAAAGGGTCTTCGGTATAATTGACCAGGACATCTCTCTCTCTCTCTCTCTCTCTCTCTCTGTCTCTCTCTCTCTCTCTCTCTCTCTCTCTCTCACACTCTCTCTCTCTCACACTCTCTCTCTCTCGCTTGCTCGGCCCAAAGGCTCGCTACAACTTCATCCGCAGCATGGCGGCCTACAGCCTGCTGCTGTTCCTGCTGCAGATCAAAGACCGGCACAACGGCAACATCATGCTGGACAGCAAGGGCCACCTCATCCACATCGGTCAGCGGGAGTTGCCGCAGCTCTGACACACTGAATATACTGTACTAAGCAGAGGGATGCTGGGATACCAACAATCAATACTTCACCCTCCAGTAGAGAGATAGCAAAAATCACCTTTTTCCAGGAAAAAAACAAAACAGGAACCAGGATGTACAGTGTTAAAATAGCTGTTACGTGGTCGTTGGAGAGAAAACAAGAATTTAGCCGCTCATATATGGGATGAGGACAATAAAGATTCAGTTGATGCAGTCTGACTTACACTTTAAGGCATGGCTCTCAGTTCACATTGGGAGGATAGGAGGAAGATAGGGGGAGCCCTACTTCAGCACACAAAGATCACTATTTCACTATAAAAGCAGCAAGTCTTCATCTTTTAGAACATTTACTTGTTTTATTTTTCAATGACATCCTTATCCAAGACATCTTGCATAGGATAACGTGTGTGTGTGTGTGTGTGTGTGTGTGTGTGTGTGTGTATGGTTACTGTATATGTGTGTTCTCTTTCCTAGATTTCGGCTTCATGTTCGAGAGCTCTCCTGGTGGAAACCTGGGCTGGGAGCCAGACATCAAGTTGACAGATGAGATGGTGATGATTATGGGTGGGAAGATGGAGGCCACTCCGTTCAAATGGTTCATGGAGATGTGTGTGCGGGGCTACCTGGCTGTCAGGTGAGAAATGCACCCGTTAAGTAACCACAGCGTTACCGAGGCCTGCAAACCCGCACAGAGTTCCATGCCGAGGGAATTAATGCGAGAGATAAAAATGCATAACCAGGCCAGCTGAAGTCTCTGGCGTGAGCTGATCATTGCAGCATCTCTCATGAACACTTTCACTCACCCACTCCTGTTCTGTCTCCTTCTCTCCCCTGGGCCTCGTCTCTGTCGACTTGGGCTTGATCTCTGTCTCTTACGGGCCTTGTCTCTGTTGGGCCTCATCTGTGTTTCTGTCGGGCCTTGCCTGTGTTTCCCGTGGGCCTCATCTCTGTCTCTCTCGGGCCTCATCTCCATCTCTCTCACATCCCACTCCCCGACAGGCCCTACATGGATGCGGTCGTCTCCCTGGTGACCCTGATGCTGGACACGGGGCTGCCGTGCTTCAGAGGACAGACAATAAAGCTGCTCAAGTAAGTAACGCGCTCATGACAGTATCATGCTATGCCATGCCACACCCCACCTTTCAGGCAAAAAGGAGGCACTACTGTCAGTAAACCCTCTTGTAGACCAGAGCTCAATTATTACTGCCATTTGGGGTTTGGAATTTTTTGTTAGATATCAGTAAATACGATGTCACCATGTCAGATTCTAGTGAGTAATTACTTAATCCCATAACTGAGATATAGTCAGACTTATTTTGCCTTAAAGTTGTATCATTAATTGTTTTATGATTTCTAACAGAACCCAGTAGGAAAAAAATGGATTGTTTGTTGTTACATATTTCCTTTTATTCTGCAAAGGACTGCAGTAGTTTTACAGTAACAGCAGTGGTAATGCATGACTGTATTTACAGGCAGAGGTTCAACCCCAATATGAGTGAGAAGGAGGCTGCTGCATTCATCATCAAAATCATTCAGAGCTGCTTCCTCAGCAGCAGGTACAGTAGAGTCCTTATCTTTATTATTTATAGTCGGTATTTACACAGTTTACTACACTGCAGTCATCTTTAAAGATAGAGAACTTTTGATTGCGGCACTGAATTTCCCAGTGATTCTCATGAAGTCATGTTAGTGGTGAACGCCTGTGGAGGTGTCTTTCAGTGGAAGGAAACAAAAATCAATCTCTGATTACTGCTACAACACTACAAGTGCAGAAATTAACAAAATAACAAAATAAACAGAAAAAGGTTCTGACTTCATACTACAAATATCCCCACCTTGCTCTTAACTGCCATGGATTTCGACAGTGCAGTTAAAGCATGCCACTGTTAAACAGCTTTATCATTAGAGTGCTACCAGGACTTCCTGCTAAACGATATTGAAGTCAAGAGGCAGGTAATGTTCTCCTGATTGTGCAGGCATTTTTTCCTTTTCTGTTGTTCAGGATGAATCAGACTGTTTTGCATTCTTTTCTCCTCAGGAGCAAAACATATGACATGCTCCAGTACTACCAGAACCAGATCCCATACTGAGAGAAGGCAAAAAAAGAGTCCCTCCTTCTTCCACCGCCCCCTCTCCACCCATCTCCACCCCCGTGCCCCCACCACATCCTTTGTGTTTTTGAAATCAAGGTCACTTTGCTATACTTCGATGATGTGCACTTTATATACTTCGTGCTTCCCAGATCTCAGTTAGCCCTGACCTAGAATGAAAACCCTCCACTGGGTTTGTCCACTGGTTCCTTTAGTTCAGGGCTAATCTCTCTGTGAAGTATTCAGTACCCCTGAGGTGTTTACTGTAGTGAGTCTGTGTGTCTCGTACAGGGGTATTTTTAAGAGATGTTGTCCTGCTGTTTGTTTTAAACTTACTGTTGAATTTTATTTCTCTTTTATGTCTACATGTGTGTTTTGGAGCACAGGTTTCTGTATACAAAGAGATTTTATTCTTACTTGAAATTTCAGGATTGGGTCTAGTTTGTGTTACCCAAAAAGCCATTTCTATGACCATGGCACAGACAGTACTGTTGTGCCACATATATCCTGAAACAGTTAAATGTTATGCAAAGTATTGACCTTTAAATGCTGTTTTTTCCTGATTAAATGTAAATGTCCCTCAACTCTTGCAAAGAGTGATTCCATGTAGGTTTTTTTGTGTTTCTCTGTATGAAAGGTATTTGTTGTGGTGTGATTATACAAATATATATTTTTGAAGTTTCTTTTGAATGCATATTGTAGTAAAAATATTTATTAGAGAATATTTAATTTAATATGAAAGTAAGTGTTAAGAGATATTCCACAACTGAAAATATATAGGTATACGTATATGAGTATGTATAAGCTGATGTAACACATATGCAATTTAAAGTATTGCTGCAAACACTTGGATCCTTTGCAGTTATGTCCTATTTGAAGTTTTATTCACTTCAGACATAGAAGTCCTTCATGTACTTGTTAGTGGTTTTGCTCTGTCTCTGAATCTCTGTAGTGTCAGTGTTCTCATGGAACTAAAAATCAGGATTTGTATTATCCAAAATGAAAGTGAAATTGTGTTCAGTTACAGTCCATATTTTGTCAGATGTGGAACAGGGAATTAGTATTGCGTTCTAAATTTGAATCGAATGGTATTGACTGGTACTGTGAAGAGAATGGAATCATTCATGTTACTGAATTCCAGTGTAGCGCCACCTCCTGCATTGTTGGTTAGTTGCTGGGACTTCCCTATCATCTGATAACAACTCTACCTATCTGTCCAGCTGTATTTATGCAATGTTTCTACTGAAGAGGAATGTTAATCTATCACATGCAAGTGCAGGGTTCTCGCTCAAGTTTGAAAAAGTATGGAAAATTCTGAACTGATTTCGGAGACTGATTTCATATGTGATGCTGTGGTTATACCAGTTAACATATGAATTTGTATGATTGTTTTACATGAGTACAGTAGTTGATACACGCTGTTAAGTGTGAGTTATTGATAAATGCGGTCATGTCGTCAAATTTCTGAATAGTAGAGAATCTGCACAGATCTGAATCTATGTTTGAATCTGAATGGATATAAAAAGATGCATGTCAACGCAATCAATCTATGCAGACAGTGTAAAGAGAATTCCTTGCTGAAATATGCACCTAAAATCAAGCTTGTCAGCTAGCTTGCTGTATCAGAACAAATCCAAGTACGTTGCACAATGCAGCTGTTTTATTGGTTTGTTTACTACAACTGTATGGTGCTATGTTATATGTATTCACAGGTACCGTAAACAGATAATCATGTTGTGTTCATAAATGTTTGGATTGGCTAAGTATGGAAGAGTGTTGAAGGTCTGAAAATAGTGTGTAGTAGTTATGAATATTTTGTTTTCAACGAGAGTGGGAACCCTGCAAATAGTAGCTTTATCTAATCTGGTATTCTTGAATTTTGAAAAACAAATGTTCCATGTTCTAGTTGGTAAAACCACTTGGAAGTGTGTCTTTTTGTGTTTGTGTATGTGGCCTACCAACTAAAACATCTCTACTTGTCTGAAAGTTATGTTTGAAAAAAGTGTCCAATACAGAAGTTTGAATCTTACTCTTTAGATCCCAAATACGTGAATTTGAATTTTCCCAGTGCAGGTAGTGTTTTTATTTTAAAAAAGAGGAAAGATGGTGGAATTTGTTGGAATCTGAGTGGAACTGAGTGGGGTTAAACTGCTTTTTAATAATTGCAATTAGGAATCAGAATAATTGATGTAGAATCGACGTGTGATTGGTTTTGAGTTGGAACTGAATTGCAATTCTGACAATACAATGATTTCTGTTAAATAACAGCAGGTGGTGCAGAGTTCTTTCTGGGAAAACTGAATGGATGAAATCCACTGTCAGTGAAACGATTGTTGCCAAGACTCAATAAAATGAAATTTTAAAAAAACATTTATGTCTGCAGTACACATGATGTTAAAATCCTACTGTACTGTACTAAGTACTCAGAGCAGAATCCAGGATGAAAGCTGAATGTGAATTTAAGTGAAGCTGAGTTACTACGTTGAAGGAGCTGAAGCCAGCTAATTGAACTTGGAATTGTGAGTGCCCGAAGTGGCCAGACTGATGTTCGCTGAGGCCACATTCTTCATAGGCAGGGAAAGCCCCAGTTCGAGACTAGAGCTTCCATCAGAGTTAAAACATAAAGGAAACACCCTCAAGACTCACTTTGAACCTAAGCATCATTACTGTTATAAAAACATGTCAGCACAGGATATCAGCCACAGAGGTTGTTCTGAATGGCAAATACAAGGTACAACAACAGTTGTCTTAAATTCAGTATCAGAATAGAACACTGAAGGAATATTGTGTCTCCTATCTTTATACAGTATTTGGAAGATAAAGATGTGTACATTTATTGATTATACTATACTATAGTTATTCTTGACAAGCAACTTAATAGCAACACAATAGATTATATTCTGTGGTGTTTTTGAGAGCATTATCACATCAAAAACAATCATTTCAAAGTAAGCACACTTATTTTTCTTGTGTACTCTTACTGATTTATCCAGAATGTACAGTGCCCTTAATAAAAACAAGGACATGTAAAGAAAATTGTCGTGCCTTGGCCCATATTCATATAAGATCTGCACTCAGTCCTTGTACATAATAAGCTAAAGATACATCAGTGAAGATAAAGTGATAATTCAAACATTTCAGCATACTGCATTTATCAGTAAAATCGTCACCACAGGTGTAGCAGTCCTTTACCAATGAGAGAGGAACTACCAATCAGTAAAGGATGTATTGTAGACACAAGCAGCAACATTAACTGAAAGAATCAATCAAATTCTACAAATCTTTTTTTTTAATTTCTCTCTTAGATTTCAGCAAACTGTGAGTACAAGCATTTGTTTTTGTCCTAGGTGTTATCTCCAACCTTCGGCACTCCCAACAGTGTTTGATGAAGAATTTTCTTTTTTTGCCAGTCCGGCATGTTTATAGAATTTAATATTACATCAACACAAGAGTGATTGGGGGGAACGGAACAACAGCCATGGAACATTAAAAATGGGTTGTGTCACCAATTGCCATAAATTTTGACAATACCTACAAAATGATTGCACTGCATGTTTTGTACAGAGACCAATGGGGCAAAAGGGAAACATTATGTTGTTGCTGTTGCACACAATCTCAAGAAAGATAACACTCTTAGGGCTTGAAAGAAAGCAATCTCATGCTGTAGCTTTCGCAATAGCACACAAATTTCAGACAATCTGCGGTGTTTCGTGAGCATAATCATTTATTCCAATTACGCGATTGGTGTTGATTATTCTGTGAATTATTTGTTTTATTGTTAATCTAAGTGTAATCTCAGTGTAAAGCTAAGGTAGTATTCAGGCTTCCCCTGTTCCCAGCTCACCTGCTGCCACTGAAAGAAAGGATGATACAACAGGGGAGTGGTAATGGAGCATGGAAGGCTGCTTCAGCATTTTTTTGTCAGCCCAGGTGCTGCTTGTTGTCTTTGTTAAACCTGTTGTAAAGCTAGTAGTGCCTGTATGATACCCTCCTAGTAAGCTTGAGTAACAAAAGCCTTTTTGTTACACCAAGGAAAGGCATCTTGTAAATGATAGCCTACCTATGCTGGAGAAACAAACAGGCATGAAATAAACCTTGTGTGAACTGAACAAGGTTCTCCTCCCTAAAGCACCAATAACTTGCAGGTAGCATTTGTACAAGTATTCTGAGTGACTCTTCTTTTTTGGGTCATCTTCCCTTTAGCTATTAAAAAAAAAGCTTGTGTCTATGCACTCTTCCATTCACATACTGTGCACGTCATCCTCCACTCTCTAGCTCCCCTGTCCAACAAGGCTCCATCAGTGGGACTGCCAACCTCACACCCACCCCCTACTCTCCACCTTATCCGTTGCATATAATTACGGCCCGCCCCCCCGGGGGCCCCTCCCTCTCCTGGAACAGGAGCCACAAGCGTGCTTCGCTTGGTATGCAGCACCTCTGCCTCCATGGCCCTCCACCAATAAATTATTCATCAGCCATTCCGGGCACTTCAGAGGCAGAGGGAGGCAGGCGCTGTACCTCTAGACAAGAAGGCCCTTGGAAATATGAAGTGAAGCAAAAAATCTATAGGTGTATTTACATGCCCCGGGCTTCCCAGTCCCCTCCTACATGGCTCATTTATGGGCTCAGAGGCAAAGCTCAAGAGGTAGAGAATCCACATGCCTTCCCACACAAACCTTCCATATTCATGAATACTGAAATGTCATTATGAGGATCTCAATATTGATAAACACATATCTTTTTTTTGTTATCGCTGCATTTAGCTGTGCAATATTTGGATTAATGTTTCATTGCATTGGTAGCAGTATGTGTGTTTATTTTATCCCTGCGCTGTAGTTTTAGTAATTCCAATGAATATTGGTGCAAGTTGCAGCTTAGGTTGCGCTTTGTGTGGTTGACTTTACATGTTCTATAATGACTATGTTCAAAAGCATGGGGTTCTTTGATTCACCCCAGCTGTGGTTATCTTTGAATGGATTATGTAAGCATCTTGAAGATTGGCCTTCTGATCTTATGTCTGTATAGGCTATCCGTTTACTATGACTCATTGCCATCTGATTTATCTGTGCAATGTCTGCAACGCAGTTTTTCCCAAGTGTGTTTAACAAATGTTTGCACATCTATCCACAGGAGAGCTGCGTAGTCTGAAATCAGACAAATATTTTCAGTGGAAAGGTGAAAAGATAATCAGGCAATGGAATGGACAGATTGTTTTGCACAATATGCCTAATTTGCTGAATTAACATGAAACGAAGTCGCAGTTGTTTGTGTTGGATCCATTCAGAGTACATCATTGAATAATTCAAATGATATACGCTCTGCACACTCCCCTTCAATGCTCACAGCTGGTAAGGATGTTATATTACCTTTGTTTATCAGATGCTGTTATCCAGAGAGAATGACATATTTTACAGTTTGTACACATTATCAATACATACAGCTGGATATTTACTGAGGCAATTACAGGGGTAAGTACCTTGCCCAAGGGTGCCACAACAGGGGCCCAGCTAGAAATCAAATTGGTAACCATTGAACTATGACCCCTGCTCCTTAACACTACACTACACTGCTGTTCAATGGATTATTTACAACAAACAGACTCTTGACCGACCATAATCCCTCCATTAATGAACTGGCGAGCTTGTTATTTGCAGTGTTACTATGAGCAGAACAGATGGCAGAGCTTTTTACTACAAGGGCCGCAAACTTCAAAATAATCCACTGTACTCCAGTCCATCTGGCAATGTTCTCAACAGCCTTCAGTGTCTTAGGGCTGTGTGTGTCAGGGAGATCCCAGCAATGCCATAAAAGTGGCTGATATCTGGGGAAGCACTATGGCTAAGCCCTAGCCAACCTGTCTACCCCTGTAAAGAAGACTAAGAGCCCATGAGAACCCTGACAAATAAAGGTATTCAGTTGCACCTAGAAAATGTGTACTAGTCGCTTAATTTAAGCAAATATTCTGCTGATATTCTGCTGTCCCTCCTTGATAAGTAGCATTCCCTTCCAAATGACACTGATGAGCACCTCCTTAGCAGCCCCGTTTGCTTTAAAACCTTTCTTTGATGGAGTCCGATTCATTTGGCTCCTTTTAATCTGAAATACTTTTTTCATGTTTATCTTTGTGCTAGAAGATTTTATAAAGCTTTTTGTCTAATGTAGAGTGTTAGTTGTGTTGCCTGTGGCTAGATGACTTATTGGGATGCCACGTCTGATGAGCGCACCTCCCTCACAGACTCCTCTTCTTTCGGCTGTGGCATTGAGAAAGAGGATTGGAGCAGTGCTCCCCAACTTCTGGTAGAAAAAATATCAATATGGATTTACACAGCAGAGGCTCATGGCATGGAGTTGCATCGTCTGCTTGCCTGCTTCAGCTGTACTCCGACAGATGCTTGACTCTCTGTCTCCAGGCCACAGAACACTGCACAAACCCACACTCTCTTACATATATAAGCTATTCATTGCATTAATACATTGTTTTATATTAAGAATGTGTTTGTTTTGTATCCGGAACTAAACCCCCTTTATGTATCAGTCTTTACTGCTTGTACAATGAACTATTTTGGGATTTCCCCTTTCACTTGAATGTCTAGCAAGTATCCCCTGTAAATAGCAAGGGCCTCCTGTAGTCAGCTGTCAGCTGTAAACACTAAACAGCATTAGCAGGAATATCTTTTCCCTACACAGGCATTTCAATTGAACATTCACCCCAGACACACATAGACTTCTGTTAACAGCAGAAGCTAACTGAGGGTTTGCCACCAAAGTTCAAATGTAGCCCTCTGGGTCAAAGTTAAAATT
This sequence comes from Megalops cyprinoides, assembly GCF_013368585.1. Classification (NCBI taxonomy): domain Eukaryota; kingdom Metazoa; phylum Chordata; class Actinopteri; order Elopiformes; family Megalopidae; genus Megalops; species Megalops cyprinoides. The sequence goes on from NC_050587.1 coordinate 28,595,713, forward strand.
GAGGGCAAATCCACTACCACAGGACATAGTTCTCCAAAGAAGCACATTCCTGGGATTTTTGCTTTGTTGAAATTAGAGTGGAACTGGAGCATCGCCTTTGGCTTTCTCAGCCTCTGCTGCAGCAGAGTGTAGACTTGAATGGACCCTTTGTATGCTGTGAAAGTGTTTTGCCTGAAAACGCAAACACACCAACAGACAGCACAGCGGTCATGACTTGGTCAAAACAGCATTTTCAGCTTTCGACACATGGAAATTTGAATATCTTGATTAACAATTAGAGTTCTATTCAGGAGGCTGACTGAGGTACTGAGGAAGAGTGTAGACTGAAACACACTAGCCATTAAAACAGGAAAGCTTGAAAGAGTATATTGTCTAATTTCTTAAAATGTCAAAAAAATGTTTTTCTTATATATTTCATTGGTAAGTTACAAATGTCTGAAAGATTGAACCAGCAACCTTTTTCTCATGATCCCTGCTCCTTACCACTACACCACACTGTTGCTGCAAGTAATTGTAATATTCACAATTAAAATAATAAAAATAATATAAAATTTCAAAAAGTATACAAATACTCAATTACAGTGTCTTATACGTCGCAATTCTTGTGCCTTTGTATTTGGAGAACAGATGAAGCCAATATTAAGCATTTTTCCTTTTTTTTTACTGAGGAAAAGTTATCGCATTTGTGTGGTCTCTTCCTGAATTTCTTGAAGTCGAAACAGAGTTCGATGCATTTTGCTATTTGACAGCTGATAACCACAGGCAGATAGAACAAATACCAGGAACTGGAAATCAACTGAAAATGTGCCTCCGCACTAAGATGCACAAAGCAAGCCAGGACAAAGTGAGCAGCTGCACGCATTGTTTCTGCATTAGTGTTTCTCTCGCTCCATTACCAAAGTTAGCAAGCATCAAGCTGTGCTGATGCCACTCGCCTGCCTATACAGAAGCCATAGAAAAAAAACTCCCATGTGAATAAGTCAATCAGCCTCTTGTAACACATTCTCCAGGAAAGCATTGTAGGGGGGGGGGAGTCCAACATCCACTCGTCACTTCTCAATAATTAACTCCTCACCGTGAAGTTTGGACCAATTAAAAGCAGAGGGAAGAGAAAGGAGCCCTTGTGCGGAGATGTATGGGAGACAGTTGTGTCCATTGATGCGCGCTTAATGGGAACCGTGGAGCCGTGAATAGCCGTCTCTCCTGACTTCCCGGGTGCGCAGAATGAATGGGGCGTGACCACGTGGGCCGCATCCGGGACGCCGACCACGCCGGGGAACACTGGTCTTTGTCACTATCTGAGATGAACAACCACTGAGTTAATGGGCTTTCTCTCACAGGGTCTCATTGCTTACATGTCCAATTCACAGCTAGTAGAAGTGAAGGCCTGCACTATGCCCACCCAGAAGTTCCATATCTGGTTTAATCAGCAAGATTATAATTTGAACCCCACAGACATTTGAGAAATGTAGCACTATGGTATTTAACAATGCTGGTTTAAATTGATGGTTCTTAATTTAATTGTAAAACTATTTGACAGTTTGTTAATTTCAGGCTTTTAATTTTTTTTTCATTTGTTATTGTTATTTGGTAATGTTTGGACAAGGCCATATGAATACCGAATACCAACTAATTCAGACATGACCAAAGTTTGAGCAATGTTGGAACAGTTTTAAATCACACTTTCAAAACAAAAATAGCAAGGAGACATAACCACTAACAAGATTTACTTAAGACTCTCTCTTGGTCTCGCAGGCCTTCACAGTCATAGTTTATATTTTTGTTACTTGTTGTAACAGCTCGTGTCTTGCCTGCGTTGTGGTGACATTGTCGGCAAAATCAGATAATATTACAGAAAAATAAAGTTACCAATCTCTTAGCAGGGACCAGTTACCAAATGGTTACTCTTAACTAAAAGTAAAGCTATACCGGATAGTAAAAAGAATAGATTTAATGGGTAACTACATGAACAATACTATGACATTAATATGTAAGTTAATTAAGCACGAGGGAGCTTTGTCAGAGTGTTGACGTTAGAGTGCCAGGCGGTTGTGGGTTAATGTGAGATTAGCAGGGAACTGAATAGCAAGACATGCACCTGTTCATGTCTGTATTGGTTGCTGATGCCACTGAATTCGCTGGCACGCAACGGCACCTTGTTTATAACCCTACCAACTGCAGGCAGAGAGAGGAAGCAACGTGAGGGAATGACTGTATATTCAGCACAGCAGAGAGCGAGGATTTCCAATAACAACAACGGAACAGCGAGAGAGCCGGGAGCGAGAGGCACGTAAGTGCTCTGGGCAGGACAGGAAATCGATGGCGGCGAGGGCCTTCCCAGTAGGAGACATTGTAGTGTTTGCCACGGTGATGCTGCTGCCGCTGGAGGAGACAGCAGAGGCCAACGAGCCACGGAGTGATTACAGAGGCTCTCCACACCCCTTCTTATAGATAAGAGCAGTGGACGACACTGTACACACATTGATGTGTATCAGTTGTTCCCGTGGAGATGGCTGTGCTTACCACCAGTGCACCAGCATTGGGGATGGTGGTGTGACCAGCAGCGAAACCTAGAGTAAAGAGCCAGTCAAGCATTGACCCCAGGAGCACCCATTTTGAACTGAGTTTGAGTTTGAGTTTTTTAGGGCCCTGGTTATGAGACTGAAGCAGTGAGGGGCGTCCCATTCCCTCCTTGCTGCACGCTCTGTGTTTTGTCTGCTTGTATGCGCCTTTAAAGTGCCTCCCCTAGTAGGGCTGAATGGTCACTCCGCAGCACGACGGGCTAGGTCCAGGCCCAGAGATGAGTGACAGGGGGTGTGAAAGCAAGCAATTTTACTGTTTACTATAAAAAATTACTGTGATTTCACTTCCTTCTATGCTAGAATGTATGTCTGGGGAGTAGAACATATACACTACTGGATAGAACTAAGGTATAGTAACCTTTGGTGGGTGTGCGATGAAATATTTTCAGGAGTGCTGGGATGCATGGCTAAAAGCTGACATGTTGAGGGCTCAAGGTTTCCACGGATCAGTGGGAAACACAGAGGGGGAAGAGAAGAGCCTATGTGTTCATTTATTTATGGGATTACAAGAATCATAACTTATACTCACCTGCCCTCCTGCAGCTTGTGCAGTGTAGGCAAGGGTCTAACCATACCTGTTGTTGGTAACAGCAGGGACAGGGTTTGAAACCATGCCAAAATTATCATGACCCTAATTGGTAATAATGTGCCATTTCACCTGCTACAAAATGATTACATGGAAATTACAGTAAAATTAGCATGTAACTCTATTAATGCCAGTTCTTATGATTAACTGTCTAAAATGATTGCTTTGAGAAATTACTAATGGTTTTCACATTCAATATATTATTTCTACTGATATTATTTCTATGTTTTCTATTTCAGCATATGATAACTTTACCACTGTTATCACTATTTCCTGCGAATTTATGATGGCATACAGAATTTTGTGTATACATTTTGTACGTATTTGTTTGAGTATTAAAATGACCAATCAGTATTAGCAATGATTTAGATATTAGTAGAAACTCTGAATATATAACTTAATTAATGTCAATGAGGATTGTTTACAAAACAACATCAACATCATGTAGGCCTACATTATATGATTACTTCAATAAGTGGTTCATAATTTGCTGCTAAATTGTCATTAATAAAAGTTCTGCTGGATGATTGACTATTCAATCTACTTGTATATGTAATTACTCAGCCTCATTTTGATTTTCTAAGGCAAATGCACACACACATACAAAATGCCCTGTGAAGGAGGTCCTTTAATAAATTTTCCATTGGACACTAGAGGGCGTTTTAGAACAAGCTATGAAATGCCCGTTGAAATGATTGAAAAGTAGAGTTGCGTAGACAGAAGTTAATAGGAATATATTTTTTCACAGCACCTCTGTAGTTTTATCATTACTATATTAGTCTCATTTTAGTCTCAATTTACAATGATAAATTGTTTAATCTACAGCCACAATGAAAGTGACTTGCATACTTGTAGGTATCTGTAATAATAATAACAACCCATTTCATTTGTTGTGCCTTTCCTGTGCTCAGGACAAGGATAAAATACCGTGATACAATTTATGAATATAAAGATGCAATAAAAGAAGTACATATTAAACAAAACCTATGGGAAAACTTATTGCACATAATCAAGCATTCTACTATACCCTACTGTGCATCAAAAATTCAGTTATAAGCAGTTAAAAATTCAGTATACATTATTGCACATGTACAGGAATTTACTGATACCATGCTGTATATTTTCATGAATTCAGGTATACCCTGCTGCATATGTTCAGTGATTAGGTTACATGCTGAGTGGTAATGTATGGGATTTAATGTTATTAAGATAGCAAAACCGAGTGATGAGCGAAATGGGTTAACTCAATCTTAAAGGCCGTTTTGAAAAGGTGGGGTTTTAAGAGAGCTTTAAGAGAGTGTCATCTGACCTCATGTGAGTGGGTAGGGAATTCCACAGCCAAGGGGCTACTGAGGAGAAGGAACTATCACCCATGGAGCACAGAGAGGTAGCAGGCACAGCAAAAAGTATGCATGCAGACCACCTTCAATCTGCAAATACAGCTTGCTATTTCAAAGTAGAACAACAATTTGAAATCAGCTATGCTGTTTCTTCATTCTATGCTGTTATTATGTGAATTAGCTCTGTGGTTAGCTTGCAATGTGTTGGTAATTAACCACAAAAAAAGTAACAATATTGGGTCCACTATCACGTGTATCACCCAGGTAGCAAGGAATAATCTGCCAGCAATTGGTATGCTGCCAAGATCCAATTGACAGAAATACACCAGACATCATTTTTAAATATTTCTAGATATCTCAATTGCTCTTACACTTCACACTTGGTATTTTGATAATATGTACTGCATACATGTCAGATTATCAGGCTATGGAATATAAGCAGGCAAGAGTATAATGATTTCACTTTGGACCTTATATTGTATTGGATTTCTTCAACAACAAACTGTTGTTTCTGTAATTCAGCTTTAATTCATCTTCAGAATGGTTTTGAATGAAATCATATTACCTATCACAGAGCTTCACAAAGCTAATAAAGGGATATGAATTAAACTTTGACAAGAGAACACTAAAATGAGACATTGGCAGACAGTTTTACTTAGCATTTATTATGCAGCACCATAATTGCCTTTTCATTTGTTTGCACAGCATAACAGGTAATTTCAAAGACACTGATTTGCAGTTAACCACTGTTATAGAATCAGCTCAATTCATTTCATAATAATTAGCAAGTAGAAAAAATTTAATTGATAAGTGATGACCACTTGTTACAAGTTATTCACATTATCACATAGTGACATGTTAAATTTATTGTAATTACAAAGTAGGAACTGAGAAACAGTTACAAATGAATTTCCGTCTAATTACTACGGCTCCTATAATTGCTCCCATGAACCACCTGCTTAATTTCAAATCTAGGAAGTAGTTTTTTAGAGCAGGGCAGTATTTGCTTCCCAATGAAATTGCACTTCTTATGAATGCTTCCAGTAGAATTTAATCCAATGGAAGCAATTTAATCACATAATATTGCTATTAAATAATGTTACACTTGTAACCAATAGCAACATACACAGCAATGGATCCAGTGCCAACAATTTTGCATCTCAGGTTAATAAACAATGAAATCACATCACGCAGCCACAATCAGAAATATCGTGAACGTAACGGCTATAGGAATCCCATGGTCTTGTGTAGGTTTCCAGATAATTGCACCGTAAGTTAAACATTGGCAACGAGGCAAGGCCAACAGGCAAAGCTTGTGATCATTTAGGTCTTAACTAAAAGCAAGTAAACTGTTCAACCTCATCCCATTAACCAATTTTAGATGCATCCAGTTTTGTACACTTTGATGTACAATGACTTTGAATGTCAGAGGTAGAATGATCAATGTAATGCCTTATTTCCTAACTTGTTTAAACTGCTATTTACTTAAACATTATACTTGCAATTTTGCTTACTGTTTTAACACCAAATTTGAAAAATAATTTACCAGCTATGTATTCTGATTAAATGATTGAGGACTGATTGTTTTGATCAGGTAGTATAATATACTATTCTGCATGAATAAATGACATGAACAACCGCGGTTTTCTTTCACCGTAAATATCCAATGAAATGTTGCCGGGCACTCATTTAAATGGGTGTAAAAATATTTTATCCATGATTATTGTGGTATGATTTGCAAAAAATCCATGCATTTTTGGATCTTATAGCAAGGACTTACATGTTGGTAACTTGCAAGTTGCATCACATTAAACTGAAAGTGACTCGGGTTCATATATCTCCCTCATCATTTTGCCTGATAGTCAGAAACTCCCTTCTGCACATTGCTGCAGTGTCACAGTATAATCAGCTTAGTTTTCAACTCTCTGCTCATCATTCCATTTATGGCTTAAACTCTGCTTCTAATTTAGACATTTTGGCTTCATGCTACTTTGGCGGCACTGCCTCTGAACCTAGTGTATTTTGTGGAGATTCAATTTATTTTATTGGCTGGTTTGTAAAAGTGACAGAATCGAATATGACCAATTCAGCCTATGGCATATTCAGTGGAGGCCCTGTGCAGTCCAAAGATATGCTCAGGATCAGTGGGTGGGCCCCTCTATTTTTGGCAGAACTGATTACTGTAGATTTTGGACTGTCTAGATCTATAGGGAGTGGTGCAGCCTGAGACTAACGTCCCACCCTCGTTGTGAAAGTCTCACACCCTGAGGACGCTGTTACGTCATGAGAGACCCTCCCTGTGGTGCCATTTTCTGAAGTCTGAAGGCTTTCGAAATTTTCCATCAGTACTGAACAATGAAAAATTCATGTTTTCTAAACTTTTGCACTGTGAACAAAAGTTCCATATAACCAAGAGCATTTTCATGCTAGTAAATCCTATGCAGTGTTGGAGCTTTCGTAACATTTTAGAGATATTTCTTGTGATGCTATAAATGATCCTAGTACTCTAAAACTCTAAACCTGTTTAATTATTTAATTATTATATTTATTATTATTATTATTATTATTAGTAGTAGTAGTATATTATGGGTATTATTATGTAATCTGTTGTTAACCATTGTTCTTTTCTCTTTACCATTAATTATTACAATGCAAAACTGGCAAATTATACCAAAGGTTGATTACTGTACATTATATACATGAATAATAAATTTGCACAGAAAGTTGCTGTTGCTGCTGTTGGCTGAGGACAAGAGTTTTGAAGGACTGCAGTCACCCCACATTAGGGATCCTTGCAAAAGAGAATGTAGAGGGTGATGCAGTGAAGAGATCCTACTACTCAGGTCAAGGTATGAGGGAAAATGGGGAAAAAAGTATAATTGTCTTTATATAGTTATACTTATACTGCTTTTCTGTTTTTTGCTGTAATTGTTACATATCTTACACATAAACGCAACCTAATGCAAATGAATTTAGCATGAAATGCTTTTTGTTACATTGCACGAGTTACGCACACATTGTCTGGAAACCGCGTCTGTGTACATTTACCTTGGCATTAAATAGGAAAAATCTTATTCAGGTGCTCATCCCTAACCCTTTATTTGCAGATCCCCAAAGGCCCTGCAGCCAGTGAGCTCCACAGTAACACTCCCTGCTGAGACTCAACTGAGTCCATGCCAGCTGTAAGGCTCTGTGGGGGAGGGCCCAGCTTTGTCTTGTTGGTACTCCTGTGAGCTTCATTGACAATGAATGCATATAATCAGGACTGGGAAACAAATTTTCCAGTGGTACACCTTCATGATATGAGCTCTTTTATGTTGCGCAAGATGGTGCTTCTTCATCTGTATATTCTCTCTGGTTATGAGCTGCAAATTCCCCTCGCAGAGATATGCCTACAGTGACTGTGTGCTTGTCTCAGTATTTGTGACTGCATGTGCGTATGTGTTTATTTTCCAAAATGTTACTTGTCTTTATTGTAATTTTTTATGTTTATGTAAAAATGCTGTTGTTGATATAATGAGTGAATCTCATTAATTTGTACAGAAAATGTTTCATTTATTCAGTTTCCAACCACACATAGTAAGATATAAGAAAAATGTTCTATAAATCGTTTATAGATATAGTTATTGCACCCATAAGAAGGATGCATGGAATGCTTTGTTAATATATTGGTCTTTCAGCTTGCTCTAAAATCATAATACCTTTACAAAAATGCATTGACTTCAGTCTCTTTAGGGTATAGCTCTAACTAATCTCCAGAGAAAACAATGTTGTCTTTAATATAATTCTCAGTAAGATTTCAGTACAGTACAGTAAAACAGGTAAATGTACTCAAACAGCAACATTTGAGATGAAGTAACTGTTTATACGCAGAAACAATACATTGCATTTCAAAGCCCTGGCAGTATTTCAGGGTCTTGAAATGTAAAATGTGTGAACAAATTCTACGCTGTTCAAGGTATTTGTGACTCTGAGGTTCAACAGAAGTGTGACATTGTAATAAAACCGTTTTTTTTTTTTCCAGCTAACATGTGACCCTGCAAGATCCTGACCCAGAGGATCAGGAGTCATGCTGACATTGCTGTAGGGCATGGGTCTGACGGTTTCGTAACTGTCAGGCCAGCTCACAATATTGAGTGTGACACAGAGGACTTGGGGAGAACTCTGAAGTGCATTAATACCAAAACGCACCGACCGCACTGGAAAACGATGGTTATAGTGCACCGCACGATGGCAGGCTGAGTGAGGCTTGGGAGGTTTAGGGATCCCTCAAGCTTCAACCCCCATGTAGGAATTGACCATAAGAGGGAGCCCTTGATGGGTAACAGACCCAGAGGAGTGGGCAGGCAATCCCGGATAAAGGAGAGAACATCCAGACATCTGCTTAGATGGCAAGATGGTTAAGAACATGGCTCTTTGAGGGTTAAGGGGGTGTCGTTTCCGGAACATGAGCAAAATGTGAGAGGATGAGGGGAAAATGCCATTGTCTGGATTATGAGTCCTTGCAGTAGCTTTGCAGGGATTCGGCTGAAACTGAAAAATCTGACAGGAGAACAGCAGGAGGGTGATGATAGCAAGGGGTGTTGCTCTAAAAACTGCATTTAATGGACTGCTTTGTACCCATTTCCTAGAGGACAGAAATCAAAGCCGCACCTTGCTGCCTCCAACTTCGTTTTCAATGTGATGCATCCAATCACTACATAATTTATATTTGTGGCTGTGTTTAAAGTGAAATATTCCAAACCAAAATAGCGAAGTGAGACGAGACGGCAGCCCAGCCCCCCGCCACCCCCACCCCCACCCCCCCACCTACCTCGCTGATGAACGGTGCAACGTGTGCGCATTTTAATTACTTCGTAGCTGTAGGGAAAATAAGCCATGCATTAAATTGGAATGATACACATATTTGCAGTGGCGGGAGGGCTGAGAATCCAGTTACTCCATATTAATTGAGTTATTCCGCTGCATAATTAAAGGCGCAGTGAGAAATCGGAGGGGCGAGCAGCGAGGGCCACGCAGAGGCAGCGCTGCTGTACTGGCAGCAACAGACACATCGATGGAATGGGTCCAACAATGTGCCATTGAAGACCTCAATGACATGGCATCCGGTGATTAAAAAAAAGACTTGAAATGAGATTATAAATGCTGCAGTTAACTCCTAGACTTCTTATCTGCGAATCCAGTCTGTGTACATCTGATCTGCATGAATTCGGTTGAAAATTCATATAAACGCCTGTCCAGCGCCAAAACAATTCTGACCCACAGGGTCTTTTTCCAGCACAAAATCCGGTCCAGCGAATTTAGTGCCAGGTATTTAATTTAGGGTTGTTTAAGGACAACGCATCAAGCAGGCAATCAGATTTACAGTATAATGCAATCAGTGTGGCATTTTGCATATTTTATATGAATGTCTATGATAAGCAAATCTCTTTCTGAAGAAATACAAAGATGGGCCATTTTTTTTGGGGGTGGGGTATGACATTAACGGCTGGAGACTTTTGAAAAGTTTCTATGGAAACCGTAGCTCTCCAGTCTCAGTTTCTATTCACTGGTCATTTCACTTTGAAACAAAACATCAAAGGCTGGCCATGTAGTATGTCCAGACAAGGCCAGCTTGTAGTAAACAACCCTTTCAAAGTGTACCATGGCAATAGGTAACCAGAGTGAATGGCCACGGACCAAGTGGAAGTGCAGCAGATTCAGGTTTTGATAATTGTCAGTACTATATCCCTATAGGTTGGGGGTAAAGTGATGGATGGAGGCTGGCACTACTGCACTGTGGATGATGGATAATTTTATAGAATATAACACGGCACACCATGAGAATCAAAGCCTTTGCTGCCATATACAGTCTCCGCAGTCTCTGCAGTCTGCAGTTTAGTTCTACTCATTACAGGCACCAAATAGTATGTTTGCAGGTGTAACATTAGGAAAGTGAAAAAATCAGCACCACATAGGACCATAAATGCCTTCTTCAGGACATCTCTGTATTGGTGTAAAGTTGTACAAATGAGCAAATGACTGCATAATGAAAGGTATTTAAATGTAGAGAGAAGTTGTACATGTTTGACAAGCGAGTCATTTGCTCAACTGTACATCCTTAATTGTATGGTTATTTCTCCCTGCATCATTGCCTTGATATTATCACAATGGGGTTTTCTGGCCCTGGTTCTATTGGCATGCACCAGCTGAAAAAACTGCATACATTCAAAACAACAGAACTGCGTCATTGTTTATGTTATACATGTGGCCAGTATTTGCTTTTCAAAAAGATTTGTGGACATAGGGGCAGATACACTGTATGTTTTTAGAGGGTTTAATAACTACAAAATGGTAATGTTGCACAATAAAATGCCTGAGTGTGTTTACTGACAAGCACTAGTGCATGAAATGTAATTGCAAAATGTTGATTAGCCACTGCAAGCGAAAGCACTCAGATTTAAAATGTTGCATTCTTGCTGCCTTCAGAGCGCACCCTGTTCACATGGCCCATACTTGCGATGTTCGTTCTGTTAAACATGACTATGTCTACCGCTTACCCTCCAGATCATGACACCTGGATCATCTCAGAACCTCACCATAAAACTAGCTGTTAATAGCCACTAATGAAACCCAAATTTTGCAGTTGTCTTCATTTACATAATTACCTTAAGTAAATATGCTGCTAGACTGGGAACAGGAGCATACGGAAATGGTTAGAAAACACATAATAATTTGTGCCTTTTAATTCCTCTCTTAGTAAATTCCTCACAGAGCCTCTTGGCATTCAGAAACACAGAAGTATGCCTGAAACCCATAACAGGGAGCTGCCAGAAGACAAATAACCTGACCTGGAGATTTGAGCGGCCAATGCTGTTATGGGATTAAAGCCGTGGGTGCCAACACGTCTCTCTCTGCCTGTTCCTTTGGCCATAGACGATCCTTCGAGTAAATAATCTCCCCGAGCTTAACTGTTTAGCTTGATTACAGCCAATTAAGGTCCCTTTGCCTTGGCATGGTCACAGAGGCTCTTTAAGACAACTTGAGCTCTTGAGGTCTGTTGTGATTAGAGATGCTTATATGTTGGATAAATATAGTGCCGGGCTGTGGGCACATATTGGATTGTACAACAAAAAGCATCAGAAAATGGCTTTTAACATATAGGCACATATTTGGAGGTATTTGGCCATTTTGTACAGAGGTGCTGTTCAACATAGGCCTACTTCTGATATGGAGCATTATAGAAAACATAGCAGGCCAACCCCCTCTGCCCATTCACCATCCATGACATGCCAAACATGTCGCCATTTATTCTGTTGGCTTGTTTCACTAACACCTCATTTCCTTCACAAGCAATTCCGTGTAGCATTCAACTCTGATATCTTGAACCTGATCAACAGTGTTCCTTCTGGAAAAAAATGTGCCACAATTACCTCTTCTGGACATCCTCTGCCTCCTTTGCAGTTATTGATTACAGGTCTCTGAAACGCATTGCAGTTGCAGGCCCTTTCTTCACTGGGCTGTCCTAAGGTCTCATCAAAATTCAGTGGCATGGTCCTGCTCTCTGTTGCCTCTTATGTCACTTGGGTAGAGGCCAGATGAGAGGACATGATTTGGCCCTTCTGAGGGGAGGCAGAGAGACTGCTGACAGGCCATTATTGTGTACCCTCCTTGCTCCAGGCGACTGGGCTTCTGATCGTCACCCGGGAGACACAGTGAGCTCTGGGACGCTCCTTGGTCACTTGTCCTTTGATCCGGTGGGTCTGATCTGCCAGTCAGTTTGCACCAGGGATTGACCCCAAGGCAAGAATATATGCACCCTCCCCCTCACTCAGACACAAGCGCACCTCCTCTCACTCTCTTTCCCTTGCCACAGCTCCCCCTCAAAGCTTCTTCTCTCTTCTTCTGTCTTTTAGATCCTTCATTATGGGAGGCTCTCCCTTGCGCTCCTGTGAATTATTGATGGGAGGGGAGGGCTTGGGCCCAGTGCTTCATTACATAAAACATTCAGTTGGGTCTTGCTGAAGCTGGAAAGAGTGGATGGTCAGTAATCAGGCCATGGACTATAGGCAGGATCAAGGTGGTCAGTGATCAGGAACAGGACTTGTGGGTGGGAATGAAGTGGTCAGCGATCAGGGACTTGAATATAGACAGGATTTAGGTAAACAATGATCAGAGACTAAACCATGGCCAGGATTTAGGCAGTCAGTGACCTCCAGGGACTGGACCATGGTCAGGTCTAGGTAGTAAGTAAGCAGGCAAGATTGAGTTAGTCAGTTATCAGAAACTTGATTTAGGTAGTCAGGGACTGTATGGTTGAGGTTGAAAAAATGAATGGTGCATTGGATAATGATGGCAAACATAACAAACCTCATGCATAGATGATATAAAACAAGAATGCATGCGATGATCTTTCTAACACGGATGTGCACATCAACAAAAGATTAGCTGATCAAAACATATATATGATGAGACAATGTCTCACTTATATCACTTGTAATTTTGAAATATGCTTTTGGGGAATTCCATTTTTTAAGAACAATACATCTTTATCAAATATGCTTTGTCCATAACTGTATGTTAACTTTATGTTATTATGAATTAATAAATGATATTAAGCAAGACTATATATAATATATACATACATTGTATGTATATTGATATGCTTTTAGAGCAAGTAGGTTCTCCTTAATTGTGCTGGACACATCAAGTTCCTTCATCCTGCTTGGCTGACTGATTTAAATACAGCAAACAAAGCTTTTACTATCTTCTCCCCAGCTGGGGAGGTTTTTTTAAACGAACCATCTTGCCTTTACAGCCAGTGATAAAGAGGGGGGAAATTGGATTCTGCAACTCAGCCTCTTTACATGTTTTAATAATCCAGTGTCATCAGCCACATAAATGCTGATATCATCTGTTGAGCTAAGAGGAGCCAATGCAATCAAAGGAGGTCATGTGTGAGCTATCTCCTCTGTAAATCTACCACGATTACCAGCAGATACTGTAATGCACTGCAGGAACCCCTCCTCCCTCCCTCCCCCTCACTCTCCCTCTTAACCCCCCCCTCTCTCCCCCTGCCTTGCTCTTGGCAGGCCACCTCCCATTCTCTCTAAATCTGCGCATTAATTGCGGGCTGGCCTCCAGCCAGGGGAAGCCTTGCGCTGGGTCTTCCCTACTTGGCAGCCGTCCTGGCAGTGGCGCATAATCAAGGCCGTTCAGCACCTTGCTGGCGTGTGGCCGTGTTTACATGGCCGGGGTCAGGGAGCAGTCAGCGGCTCCACGCTTCTGCAACCATGTGATCCCTTCCCGGGCCCTGGAGGAATCGCCACACGGCTTGGTACCCCGTTACTGGAGTGAGGGAGCGAAGGCGAGAGAGAGAAAAGAAAAGGGAGAGACGCAAACTGTGAAAAGCAGAAGAAAAAAGAGAGAAAGATACAGAAAAAAGGAGGGATACACAGAAGGGGAAAAAAATAGAGGGATAAAACTGGAGACATGGTGCAGGTTGCTAAGATCCGGTTCCTGCTGTGCACGTAACAGCCCCTCACCATTACAGAGACCATCCCCCACCCCTGCAGTGGTGGGAGATCCATCCCCCTCCCCGCCCTCCCGCCTCACTGTCCATCACCCAGTGCAATGTTTGCAGCTGCGCTGCTGTCAGGTTTTCGACAGAGGAGGCTCGGCTCAACACACAGCCAGCACAGGCTCATCCATCTCTATCACTCACATGGCACAGGACCTACAGTAGGCTCTGCGGGATATGTATATTTATATTCCTGGCCTTTCAGGAAAATGAGGAGGCAGGATTTCTCTCCTTGTCAGTATCGCCTTTGCGTCGAGTGATGGAAAGTGCGGTGACAGAGATCTTAAAGGCTTCCAGAGAAGTAGCGATGATGGGGAAGATTGCCTGCCTCTGGTGAGACAGATTAGAGTGCCCGCCCCAGCAAACCAATAACATTCTCACGACACTGAAACATTGTTAACTGGGATGGGGTCCAGTAACAACTTGCCTTGTCTCAAGACGCTGCCAGTCTTAGCGGGACCACACTGGAAGCCAGGCCTGGTAATTGTTGTGCGCTGGCATTCTTGGCCAGGGCTGTCTGGCTCAGTTGGAGCTGGCCCAAAATGCCCTGAGCCAAAGCCACTTATTTTAATTAGATGAACACAGATTGAAACTGTGCAAAGTTTAATCTTGCAGTGCGTTGGTAAAAACACTCGTAAAAAAAAAAAAAACTCTTTCCCAGACTCCCAGACCCAGGTGGCATGCTTGCAGGCCCAAACTGAGAAAGCAGTCACCCTAGACAAATAGTTTGGGACAGTTTTTATTTCACCCGCAGAGGCATGTGGCTTGTTTGACTACCACCTCTCTCAAAACGTGTCTCCAGTTTTATATCAAACATTGTGACAACAAGTAGCCAGACTGCCTCTCAAAAGTAAGGTGAAAGTTTGGACTAACATGGCACTGTGTGGGAGGAGCTAGTCTACCTGACATTTTCAGGGGGAAATGAGTGAATGTGCAGCCTTAGCAGCTCCCAACAGGTCACACCTGAACACTGGCAATCCATCCCCACAGACACTGATACGTGGAACTCTTGGTCGCTCCTTCCACATTAGAAGGAGAAAGGTGACCCTTCTTTCCCCTGGTTCCTGGTGCTGTTTTTAACCATTTCAGTGGAGGAGGGCAGAGCGGGCCTGTTCAGTGTCCGTCAGGTCTTGGTTTTCTGTTCAACAAAACTGAAGGAAATACGCGAACTGCAGCAGTCGTTTTTTCTTCACTGGCAATATTTCCTCTGACCCAGCCCAGCCTTCAGGGCCGTGCTGCATTCCCAGAGCATCTGACATTCCTCCTATTGAATAGCCTCGGTAGCACATCAGACTCGACCAGTACCGCAGCACTGCCCCTCAGCTAAACCTGATAAACTCACAGAGCATCTGTTGTGCTGTGGAAAACGTTGGGCAACATTGCTCCCACATTCACACACATGCCCCTGACCCCATTCCCTCTAAAAGAACTCAGAATAACACATCCAAGGGCTCACAGCCTGCTATGTTTCAGATTATGCATTCTTCATGAGACTTCTAAGGTACGCATTTTCAATGTGAAGCACACTGTGAATGAAAATTCATATCTTATGCCTCATATTTTGAGAGGCATGATAGTTGACATGGATGGACAACCTGCAAGTGAGGAGGCTTTAGAAGATGTTCCGTAGTAACTCCTGTGGTAAATAGTAGAAACAAGCCAGCAACAAGGAGCTGGCTGTATAGTGTGGTGTGAGGGCTGTGTGGATGGAGGAGAGCAGCAGGGGACGCTGTCTGTGTATGCACGCATTGCAGCAGAACAGAGACTGGGGAGCAGGGAGGGGAGGGGCAGTATAAGGGGGGGAGTACTGATGTCCAGACCTGGACCCTTCCTCAGCCCCCTTTCTTACAGAAGCATGAATACGCCACTGGATCTCCATGGCAACCAGTCACCTAGCACTGGGTATTAAGAAAGGATAGGAGTGTATTGATGCCCCACTACAGAGGCTCGGGGGGGGGGTGGGGGGGTGGGGGGGTGGGAAGGACAGAGAGAGGGGTTATATTTTGTGTGCCCAGAATTCCCCTGCCTCTATTCAGAAGCCTGGTCTACTCATCGAAAGCTCGAACCCTAGCTCTGACCACATTCTTAGGCTATGACAGCCTTGTCACCGCAGGCGAGACGCAAACTTTGCCGCGCGTAGGAGGGCACTGAATCACGCTGTTTAATTATTCCCGATCTTTTGTTTTCCGAGACATGCCATGGCTTTCCTCTGGTAATACCCCAAGCTGATTAAAATGCCTACTGCATGCTTGTGGAGGATTGGGCACACACTCTGCTTTTCAAGGCAGATTAAACTCGCCTGTTACTAGATGACTCCGCAATTGCCCTGCCAGGCATCCACAGAGAAACATTTACTACCCTCATGCCACACCAGCTGGCTGCAGAGACAAAGCATGCTGAGGACGTAAACAAGCGAAAAAGCTTGCCTCTGAGCCGCTGGGGCCCTTTTCAGAATCTGTGGATAACCCTCCGAGGGAAATAGAGGCATTAAACATGGCAGTTTATGCCAACTAAAATTCTAGCAATAGACAAATGCTTTTCGTGGCTGACAACGCGCTGTTCATACATCTCAGGCGCAGATCTGCAGTCCATCTCCCGTATCACGTTTACGACGCTGTTTTCAAAACGACCACGACTCTTTTTCTTTCCTCCCTTTTCTCTCTGTCTGGGGAGGGAGCTCGAGAGGAGCCCAGTGGGACAGCGTTGCTGTCTCAGCAGGACAAGGCCGGTGATAAGAAGGAGAGACAGGCGCTGAGAGCGACGTGGCCCCGCACACCCCCCCTACCCCCGCATTCTGCTAATTACACTGCTGAGAACAGGCCCATGCAGAGGCCGCGTGTCGTCCCGCGGGGACCTGGGAAATTAAAACACTCGTCCTTCATGTGACAGGAAACCCCCCCCCAAAAGAAGAGCAGTGTGGTACCTGACCTGAGGCCACTTCCATCGTCAGACAAGACTATTACGCTTTCCATTCATTCGCAGGCCCTTCAAAGAAATTGCCTTTAATTTTGCTCCCTGTACATCCCCTGGCACCCGCCTGGTTCAGCAGAAATGGCACGTCTACTTAGGGTGTGTTTACACCATCCAGAAATCTGCCACACCTTGCGTTGCAGATGCACTTACATGACCTCCACCTATACCTCAGCCTGAGGAAGGACTGGTTTTTCATGACTCACTTCCTGATTCGAAGCTTGACACGCGCAAAACGCTGCAGGCCGAGCAGAAGAAATTGTGTTATTATGGGATATTAATGGAATGAGGGACTTGGGATAGGACTTCCATAAAACAGCAGTAGAGATAGGTCTTTGCATTTTGATTAGTTGCATTACCTCAAGAAACCTCATAAAATAGAGGAAAAACTATACCATGAATGATAACTATTTTTATCCGTTATGATTTAAGTATCATAATAATGTGTTGTTACTAATGATGCTTCACTGGCTGTATCAGGAAAAATGCCCCTTAATGATAAGCAAGCTGCATTCAGCAGAGACATTGATTCTAAAAGCCATTCTGTTGGTGTGTGTGGTCTGAAGGCATAGAACTGAACACACAGCATGTTGTGTATTGATGAAGGAAGGGGCTGAGCATTTAACCACTGACTTCCTCCGATTTGAGCTTAAAACTCCTTTCAAGCAAACTGATCATTGTCCAACCACACAAACAGTTAGGTGTAATTTCAGTGCTACCAACTCTCCAGCTGAGAATCAATAACAATCAATTCCAAACCTTCGTCAGATGCATATGCAAAATGATGTAGGAGAACGGTAGCACAATGATTTGTTCTCCTTCAGTTTCCACATTTGAGCAGCTTACAAGCCAGCTTTCAACTGGCCAAAAGTAAATCACATACATGCATAAAAAAGGTAAAAATATGAGCATTCGCTGTGACATTGTATCAGCTTGCAAGTGGGGGGTAGAGTGAAAGGTAGTTGATCTCAGATATTGTTGGAGGAGGTCAGGGGTCAGGTACACCTACCTACGTAAATAAGCATTTTGAAATGGCTCTAAGCCACCACAGAGCAGGCAATGTGCAGTTTAATGTGGCCAGTGAAACAGAGCTGTACATTGCAGGGGCATCACTTTCATTAGAATAAATAAGAATGTGTCTGTTCCTAATCCTTTTTAATACATTATCCTCAGAAGCATATTCTTACATGTATCCTAATGGTTAACCTTCCCCAAAATGAATTTTAAGAATACAAGTTCTACTACAGTGAAAATGTGTTAATTGAAACATTTGCTGTTTTTATGTTTATTAAATGTTAACCTGAAACAGAAAATATAAGTAACCTCTGTATGCAGGTTATTTCTGATGTGTGTGCTTTTATTTGGAAAATCTTCAGAGGTGGCCAGATTTGAAGTAGCTAGCATGCCGATCTGAGGCTCTTAGAAACACTGCTCAATCACAAAAAATGCTTTTTGAGAATCAGCTGTATAAGCCCTAGAGATGGTCCTAATTAGAGTTACCCACCTTCAAACAAACACAGCCCTGCTATTGCTCAATGCACCTGCCTGAGGGACACATACACAGGCAGTAATGTACTCATTTCAGTCTGTCATAATAAAAACTGATTCCAAAATGTCTTGTACAGTATGCAAGTGATTTTTTTTTCTCACACATTCTGTTTTGAAATTGGAACTGTGATCTCCATAAATCTGCAAAAAAGTATGATAATTTCAGTTGAGATGCCCTCTGGGCAGTAATCAGCATTGATGAGATACCGCATAAAACAGACACACCAGTCCTTCAGGTTAACTTACAGTTGTGACTCATGTTTGAAAGATGCTGTAGTTTACCACAAAGGCGGATTCTGTATATTTAATCAGACATTTTTTTCATAGATAATTACACATTTTGTCATCTCACCATTTAAACAATTCGATATGACTTAGCTCCTTCAAAACATAGATACGCTTATAAAAGTCAAGTCTCTCCGTTCATCCATAGTTTATTCAGGATGAAATGTGTGACCATATTTATATGCTAGCTACTGTAGATCCACCTCACTATATAATTACTGGTATATGTTAGCTGACACCGCCATCTCCTTTCCACCCCTCTATGCAGCTGTAAGGAGAATTTGCATGTTCCACACTGGATGTGTTATACTCATCCCACTCCAACAACCACTGTACTCATGCAGGACTGCTGGCGCATGGCAATGGCAATCATCCAATAAACTCACACACCAACTGTATTTTTCCACAACTGTCGAGCTTAGTTGGGCCGAATGGCCTGTTCTCGTCATAATATGTTTTTCTGTTCTTATGTACACAAGTTGCCCACCACACCGCAGTGAAACAAGAGCCAGTTACAGTGTGAGCGCGACTTCACTGACATCACCCAAGGCTGATGAGTCACTGGGTGCCTGAGAGGGGAGGGTCGAGAGGATGAGCCAACCATTTCATTCCCCAGTGGAATGAAACCAATTTTGTTCCACTGCTGTGGGACATCATCAGCTGATAGTACGGCTGTAATTGAGCCCAGGCTATGGAACTCATTATGCACTCAAAGAAAGCGCCTTAGCCACTGCGCCACTCGGGACACAGCCCCTCCCCCACCCCATCTATTTGTTTAAGATTAAATTTACTCTACCCCTTCACAACTAAAGCAGATCATCAAATTAAAGAGCACAGGGAGCTGTGTGTTTTGCAGGAGGACAGGTATGATAGATGCACAGTTTCTTCCGAGAGTACTGAAGGTTGAGGGACTTCCTGCTCACACAAAGGTGCAGTATCATCCTGCAGGAAGTAAGCCACCTCCGATGGGAAATGATTAGGTTGATATTGTCTCTCTTAACAAAAGGACCCCAAGGAGGATATTGTGCTACTGGTGGTGGTAGAGAGGAGGGGGGGGGGGGGGTTGGTGGGATGAAGGAGAACTTTTCGCTGACCGAGGGAGGCTGGGTACCTGTGGGGCTGACAGTGGACTGATACGCCTCGGTGATACAGAGATCTGCCTGCCAGGGCACTCTGTAGTTCCACCAGTGTGTCCCTGGGTGCTGAAGTCACGGCAGCAATCGCCAGGAAGTTATGCCCGAAGGAAGCCTCTCCCAGTGACAATAACTGTAGCTGGCAACATCACATGGGAGGAGGAAAATATGCAAATATGAAAGTAATGCATACTGGGTGGCTGTGAAAGCCCTCATCACACACATGAAAATGTACACACGTACTTGTGTGCACATACTGTATGCGCAGAAGTATATATACATCTGCTCACAAGCACATACACACACACACACACACTCCTACCCAAAACATGATTACACACACACATGCATGTATGTATGTATGCACATATATACATGCATTTAAAATTGCACTTACATTCAAGCATTCACACATACACACCACACACACACACACACACACACACACACACACAAACAACCTCCTACCCAGGCACACATGTATACACACACACATGCATGCATGTATCCATGTGCATATCTACATACATTCAAAACTGCACTTACATACAATCATGCACACATGCACACATGCATTTACACACACACACACACACACACACACATACACACACACACACACACGGCTTGTCAGTGATAAATGAGTCTCAGCCTGCTGATGAATTTGGAGGCCATGAATCTGCAGTAGCTGATTTGTCGCTGAAGCAGTAGTTAATCTGCATGCATTTGGGTGTAGGAGGTGGGACCCATTAATGTTAATCAAACATAGCTGACGAGTCTTAATGAAAATTTCATAGAGAGGGATTACTCATTTTCTGCCATTGTGCCAGCAAATGCATTTTGTGGTGTTATAATTTTTTAAAAGACGTTTTAAAAAGATAATCAAATGTTCAAAACTCCAGATAACAACAACAAAAATCCCAAAATTTTACACAAAACATGTTTACTTGTTAAACATTAAATTCTTAATCACTTTTCATTTATTTAATTGCTATTACCTTTCCTAAAGACATATAGTATTTTACACACTTTTTTAACAATTAGTGCTTTTGGATGCAGACGTTATTGTCCACATAGGATTTCAGAGAATCTTAATTGATCATTACTACTAGAGCGGCAGTTTATGACAACATGGAGTGGCTGCGGAAGTTGCTGGCTGTGATCACTGTCATGATGCTAGTTGTGGCAGTGGTGAACAACAGTCAAACGTGCCGTGGCATCAGAACAGCTGTGGCTTGGCCGGCAGTGGCTTCAGAGCAGCCACAGCTCAGCTTGTAATAGTATCAGAGCAGCCATAGCTTGATCAGCAGTGGCATTGCAAAAGAGCAGCCATAGTGTAGCCTGCAGTGGCATCAGAGCAGCTACAGCTCGGTCGGCAGTGAGGAGAGACTTGTCATTTGGAGCAGCTGGTCTGGTCATCCAACCTCCCAATCTGAAGAGGTCAGCTGTAGACTCGGTAATCCAAACATTTCATGATGAGAACCAGTGTCAGAAGTCAAATGTATACAGTATTGTGTTACACCAAAAGCACATCTGCACATTGTTATGGCAGTCACCGAGGATATGCCTACAGTGTTGCAGTGCTGTGCTTTATGTTGTCAGAAATGAAAGGAACAAGGCCCGTGGTGGGCACGGCCACGTCCTCGCTGCGGAGCAGGAGAGAGCCATAAAAGAACAGGTCCTAAACTCAGACTGACAACCAAGGCGGGGATTGATTCAATAAACACAGCTGCAAGCTGACATTTTTTAGAAGTCAGCAAATTGTGACAAAGCAGGTCCATTTGGTCCCTTTTGAAAGAAAAGGGGAAAGCATTTTGACATCAATACACCGAAGCAGGAACAAAAAGATTCTTTTCAGAGGTATCTTTTCGTTTCAGAGGTATCAGCAGCAATGGTATGCATAATAAATTGATCTCCATTCTGTAGTAGTTCAACACTCAGTATCTTTCATTCCTGCTCTCTGTTGCTTTTGAAAATTTATGCGGCCGTTTTCAGTTTTGCATAAAAATAGATGTAGCTGTACTTTGGCATGAATATTTCTCCTAACAGTGAATGTGATTTAATGGTCATTTAAAATATACATCTAAATGAAGTAATTAACAATTCAAGTTTAAGGGAACCATCAATGCGGCCTCTTAAAGACTCCATCAGCAGGTTGGGTGATGGGCAGATGAACCGTATTGTTTAAGAAGCAGAATTTGTATGCTTGTAATGGCAGTGCAGCTGGCTGAAATACATTGTTAAATAATTTAAGAGTTTCACAAATGTGACAGCATTAAGACCAGATAAAAAATGCAGCCATATTGTGTTGAGTGAGACAAGAGCAGGCAAGGCAGACTGGCACCCATAAAACACTTGAGATTTTCTCTGCTGTGATTGAGCATCTCTTGTGATAAACTCTCATTGGGCAGCAGTTCCGTACAGGTGTCTGTGCACTTGGCAAATCAGCACAAGTATGTTTCATAAAGGTGTGTTTGCGTAATGGGAATGGTGCTTGACTGTGCGATTCCTATCTCATTGCGCTCCATCTACATTCGTTCTGTAATCCAGCTGTCTAAGGAGGTGAACACTTTCAAACACTGTTATTACCTTCCCTCCTGCACTGTATTAGCCCTCAGTTGTCTAGTGGGCAGGGATGAAAAGTACCCGAGCAGGGGTTTCTTTCCTATTTTTCAAATACAGAAAATAAATGATCTAGCTGCTGCAAAGCTAATCTAACTTAAAGGGATTCAGCTGATAAATCTTTATACATGAAAGTAGTGTTATGGAGATATGGGCTACATACATAGAAAAGCCACGTGTTTATAAATAAAGGATAGGGAGACAAAGCAAAAGGAAGTTTTTTGTCCCTTAAGAATCCCTTCAGAAGATGAATTTCTTAAATCCCTTCAGAAGATGAATTTCTTAATCTATCAAGCAATCCTTGCTTTGGGATATGAGTGGCATAAGGTAGTGTGCCTGTGTTTTTGATAGGTTACCTCATTTTACCAACTCCCCTTTCTCTCTCTTGCTCTCTCTCCCTCTGTCTCTCAATACTACATCCACTTGAAACAGGTTCAGACGAATTTCAGTGAAACCAAAAACTATTGTGAAAAAACGTGGTTTTGCAAGCAGTCACAACTTCCCCTAGAGCACAAGAAGCTGAACTCCAGAGAGTTATGTACTTGCATGACCTGCCCTTTGAACAAAAGAAGCTCAGGTCAAAACAAAACAACAAAAAACAGGCAGATTAAAATAAAAAAAAAAATACAGATATTACAGAACAGAGTGAGAGCCCATTTACAAGTTTCTCAGAGCCCTTCCATTTCAGCTAACTACATGATGAGAAAAAAGATGTTTCTTGATATCTTAATATTCTTGGGAAATATAAATACAAATATATAGCTAATATAATAATATTACTGTAAAATATCCTCCTGAGACCCAGCACACAAACTGAATTTTGATTCAAAATGAAGTGTTTAGGATTAAAAACATATTACAAATAAAAACATATATTACATATGTTACAAAGGAAAATATTTCAAGATATTTTATTCATTTTTTAGTGTGTGCTGCAGTGGACATTACAATTGGGTTAAACATAAATATGCTAAATTTACCTAGTAAGACCTAATAAAATCCATGATGCTTTTTTGGGAAAGCCATCTCGAATCTGTGCCAAAACAGCCCTTCAGGAATACTGCAGATGGAATTGTATGACATGTGCCAACTGAATTGAAATTTTTCATTGTAACCTCTAAATATTCTGTAGGGAGAACAAGATTTCTCTTGCTCTCACCATGCCTTTCACAGCCATGGGCTGTCTCTCAGTGCAGAGCTAATGCATTATTGGGCCATATGCACCATGCTGGTTCCAATTATGGCCTAGCACAAGACTGCCACACTTCCTGATGTTAGAGCACCTATATCATTTTGATGTTGGGGACAAATAAAAAGAATGACAGGTTGCTACAGTGTGGTGTGTGTATAATACGGCTTTGGGTGTATTAAGAGCAGAAGTTTCAAAATAATGTCACTTCAAATGTAAGGGGTCAAGGCCATGTCAGCATCTTTGTTTCTTCCTTCAGAGTTTATTAGGGTCTCAGAGAAGAAATGCCAGATTCTGGTTCCCACTGTGACATTAAAACCAGCATAAAGTAAACACACATACTGTATATGGGTAAAAATTTTTGATATATCAAATATTTGATACCAGGACATACACAATATAATAGATTGGTCTAGTCTGGTGCCTGTTCCCGGTACATAAGGGTGCTGTATTTTGTGGCATTTGGGTTTCCTCTCTGTTGCTTTTTTCATTTTTATTTGATTGTAGAGAGGCCTCATTAACCACTATGCACATACTCGCAACCCCTACAATTATCTACAACTGTTTAGAGTTTATCCAAGCATTCATCCAAGCATTCACAATTTATAAATTTCTATTTACCCTCCAAACACATGCACGCGTGCGTGCGCACACACACACACACACACACACACACACACACACACACACACACACACACGCACGCACGCACGCACACACACACACACACACACACACACACACTCAAATGCCTCATTTTCTTAAATGAAAATGGGGGTGAGTACAGGTCAAAATGCTGAACCTCATGAATGTCATTTGCTTTCAGCACCATTCCTGTTTTCCATGTTTATTTGTGCTTGCCAGGTAAACTATAAAATATAGCCTGTGCAATTCAATTAATTTCACAACTAATAAATCTTAATCATCACAGTACTAATCTGTATCACCTGTATGGTTAACAGAAACAAATTATTTTTTATAAGCTTCAAAGCAATATTCTTGTGATTGATTTATATGGGTCATCATCTTCATAGCATCTGCAATACCTCTGTCTCAGTTTCTGGAAAGTTATATCCAAAACATTGTTTTGCAGTGGAAGTATTGGGAGTCCAGTGTGCATTGGATTATCCACAGTGTAATTCTGAAGGTGAACAGCTCACCACCCGTATGAAAAACTCATTCATTTATAATCATATGTCTGTTGCTCACCATTTAATTTTTGCAATTACAGAATCCACAGTGAAAATGTAAATAATGTTTGTGGTAGTATTCGTTTTAAGAGGCAGTTGTGGACAAAAGGTTTCGTTTCAGAATCTGCTGCACTAATCCATAAATCTCTCCAGCCCTTGCTAAGACCCCAGCCCATCATCGTCAGGATTTCTGCTGGACTGCTGAGGTGGGGTTTTCAACCGACCTGCCTCCATGTCTTTGTTGACATGGATTTCGGAGCATGTTTGCAAAGGCGCAAAGGTTTTTATTTTCGCTGTTCATGGAGTCCGGGATGGCCCTGCCTTAAGCAGCAAAGCTCCCTGCCACGTTGACCCAATGAGTTTTAATAGGATGCTGACGCTCTCATTCACTGGTGGGCCCCTGGAGTTGGGGGGGAAACTGAAGAGCTGCTTATGCTAAGGCTGATTAGGCGGGGTTGCTGACCCTGCTAAATCGCGTCCGCTCGAGGTGGGCTGGGGGTGACCCTCCTCGCTCAGGGGCCTGGGACCCTTGGTGGGTGAAATCTGCTAAGTTTAAGCCTTACGCACCACGCCCCAAGGCACGCGGCCCGGCACACCTATCTCGCCGTCCGTCCCTGTACAATCGCAAAACACGCAGAAAACACGTGTAGGCCCACGCTGTTAGGATGTGTGCCTTGTGAACATACTGACCCCGTTTCATCAAAACTGTCATCTTGTTCTGGGCATGGCTTCTGATAAGTTGCATGAGCCGGCCTTATTAAAGCCATTGCAGATTTTACCAAGACAGTTATTAATGTGACTCATTAATAATAATAAAATTACACTCTAACATCATCTCTTAATAAACCACATGACTGATATTGCTCCTAAGTTCTGGAATGAATTTGAATGTCTTTTGAACTTTTTTTTCTGGTCTAAAATATACTACTAGATTTTAGGAGTTACATAGGTGCCAGTAATGCAAATCATGTGAAAAAAGAACTGAGAGAGCCCACAATAAAAATAAAAATAAATGTCCCTTGTGCGGGTTGAATGGCAGTCTGGTTTTTGTGTATATTGCATTGTTTCCTCCTGTACAGCTAAGGTGCTGTCCCTGGGATCAGTTACATTTATATGAGCTAGAGGGGAGCTTATGATACATTTTTATCCCATTATCAGTGTTTTTATTTCTCTCAGGAATAAGCCTCTTCTCCCTCTCCCTGTCTCTCTCTCTCTCTCTCTCTCTCTCTCTCTCTCTCTCTCAGAGAAAACAATCTACATTCCTTTTGAAGCACAGTCTGAAGAGGTAGGACCATCTACTGAGATTCGAGGAGTAGAGGCACCCATTATGTTTGGACCTCTTATGGGAAAAACTGCAGTAAGCATGTCTGCAACAATCTTGCCAAATTGTCAAACTCTTGTCTTGTAGCTACAAGCCTCATCGTCTGGCAAAAAGGAAAGAATCACGTTGTGATAAGACTCATCTCTTCACTCAGGCAGGAGTTGAGCATTGCCTCTGCAAGCAGCCCAGCAAAGGCGTGATTTTTCTTTGATTGAATCCAGTCCTCGGCCCGTTGCTGAGCCGGTGTCACAGACGGCTCCTGATTTTGCCGCGGGTTTGTGGCACCCCAGATCCTCGGAGAGGACGGGGCTCAGGCTCAAAGAGACCACCTGGGAATCGCTGGACACGGTTGTCAGACATGGTCGGGCCATTGCCACAGATGTCCCGCTGCTGCCAGCGCCAAACACCAGACTGGAGGGCATGAGGGGATTACTGAGCACACACTTCAACTCAAGGGGCAGCACGTCACGGAAACCATGGCAATGGTGATTGTTTGAGCAGTTGGATCTGCTGCACACACACATACACACACACTCACAGAAACACAGCCACAGCAGCTTTCCTTCATCAACAAAGGAATCACCGCAGCACCCAAAACACGCACATAAAATATATTTATATTTTTCCCACTGCCTTTAAAATGAAATAATTTTTTGAGTTGAGGCAGATGGATGGTTCACTGTCAAAAACATTCCATTGCAGTATTTCAAGGCCATTTGTGCCCGTTTTATCAAACACCATATCATATTTGGACTCAAACAAACCCTCAGATGAAGATGCATTTATATGAATCATCTAATGCTTCATCCATGCAACCTTGAGCAGATTGCAGATGATCTGTGCTGTTACTGACCTCACAGCTGTATCTGAGAATAGCACTGGTTGTCCTATAAGGACCGCACAGAATGGGGTGCAATTTATGGCAAGACGCCATGTGAGCATACCGCAGCATAGGCTGGCTGTTAAGTTAATCGCTCCATCCTGTACAATTGAATCAGGTACCGGCGCATGTGGATGTCAGCTGAGCGGATATGTGGCAGCTGTTCTTTAGCTGTTCTGATGCCCTCTGAAATCTTCACACCACTGTGGTGCAATGCAGCAAGCAGGGTGAATATGACCAGGAAAAGGTGGGGCTCTGTGAGCTTAGTGCCAGAACACTCAGCTGTAGAAAATCATGTTGTATTGAAGCATTTTTGCTACCTGGGTTATGGGCCATGAATGTCTTGTTCTTGTAATCGAGCACTAAGTAAGTGTGAAGTATTACACACTTACATAAGTATTTATTTCTTTATATTTTCATTTTGTTGCACAGATTCAAATATTTCTTGACTTATATCATGTGTGAAGTATTCATATAGGGATGACTGAAAGCTGCTGGGAATTGAGGAAAGACAATTTTATCTCAGCATATGTTTTATTTTATTTAAGGCTGAATCATGCTCCTAAAATCAGTTCTAAACTATAGAATCCCTTGGCAAACCAGCATTTATGTACAGTGAATGCACAGCACAAGAGCAAGCAGTTTTATGTTGTGAAGGTTTAAAGATGTCTCCTCTGAAAATGGAAATGAATATGATGAGATTACCAATAAAAGATGAAGCAGGGACGCAATTATGAATTTCCGAGCCTGGTGCCTGATGTATAAGGCTGTTTCCATGAAACCAGAGGCTGACTTTACTGTGGGATATTAATGCTTTGCAATTAATCAACCAAATTCACTTAGCAAAGGGGAAGTGTCTCTTAGCAATAAATCAACGTATATTTGAAGTGGAATTTGAGTAAGCACCTTCATGAGCAAGCATGCTAATAACAGGAACACTACAATAGCCATACTGAGAGATGAGGTGATTAGTTTCAGGTCAAAATGGCTGCAAGGCAAGGTCCTCTCTTTGTCTGCAAACTGTGTGCCCCAGGAGAGAGGAACCTGGTGCTGGAAAGTTCAAAGGAGAGACTGAATCGTGCATGTCAGTGCAGGTAATCTGAAGAGTGCATCTGGCTTGTGTTGTACTGTACCATCTCAAGTTTTTCTTTTTTTTTTTTTTTTGTCTTGAGCCATGCCTCTCAGCAGCTCTAATCCAATAAAAAAACGGAAAGGTTTTCCTCTGCGTAACATTCCCGGGGACCCTTAGGGAATCGCAGGGCTGGAGTGCTGCAAAGCATCTGACCCTTTGCAGCTGCTTTCTTTTACGATCAGAGGCAGTCAGCATGGCCCGGCACTTGTCCCTGGCCGCCGCGGTGCTTTGGCGTGCTTTACCAGGACCTGGGCCAAAGACAACAAGGCGTGTGCTTTGACCCCAGTTTCTGGCCCGCAAGCCAGAGACTGGATTCACCAGCCAGTTTCTTTCAGGGATGCTTTCCAATAATCACTCTTTCTCTTCCTTTTAAACTATTGATCAGACACAGATTTCTTTTCCCAATGACCAGTTTATTTTCATCTTCTGTCCTCCAATGCCCACCCAGACTTCCCTGGAGATACTGTAGCACTACCACAAGCACATATTCCTTAATCAATCATAGACAAGGCTGACAAAATCCACCTTGCAGTGATCAAGGCAAGAAAACATAACAGATACTTTCAAGTGATAAAAATTTGCAAACTTTTTGGAATCTGTAAACTGCAATTCAGCAATACCAGTGAACAAAGGTTCATACAAGAATTTGATGGTTCATATAGGAAAATCAAGGACTTCCTGATTCATAAATTCTGTGGCATGAATGAATTTTTGCCCATGTCTCTGATGGCCTCCCCACATTTTGGTTAAAATGTTCGTTAATGCAGTTGCTTTTGTTTGGTTAGCCAAAGCATAGTAACATGGCATTAATTTGCATGGTCAGTGCTATTCATAAATGTTGTGCTCCTCCATACAAGTTGTTGTTTGGTTTGTTAATTGTGGTGCATATACACACTGCTTTTTTTCTGTCACTTCAGTTACCATTTTCACATGACACCTTTACCCCTCCCATCAGCCAAATGCCAGAAAGAAATGTGGCTTAACTGTAGAAAGCTGACCTATCTGGGCTGCAACTGACTGCTGAAGCTCAAAGACCATAACCAGATCACTATGCCAACATACACATTCAATTCACAGCTATGCGTAAGGCTGAGGATTGATTGTTGACAATCTGGCAAAGAACACACTCTAGCAAGGTCACCACTTAGTGCAGTTTACGTATAATGCAACATTTTATAAGATCCTCTCACCTTTTGTGTAAGGATGTGTAGCACACAAATACCACTGAAAAGAAAAACAGAGCGTGCATTTAGCCTTGATTTTTACTCAACACGTAAATTGTATAAGCTTCTGTATGCATTCTGAGAGGTCCCTTCGTCTGTGTTATTTTCTCTTTTTCTAACAGACGTTGGTGAATATTGGGAGAAACGAGCTCCGGAGGGCTTTGGCTGTTGTTAGAACTTGATGAATTCAAGGTTCCTCGGCAACAATGCAATTACGTAAACTGTCTTCTTTTTTCTATTCAAAGGGCCCGGAGCCCTGTTATTAAATCAGCACCTGCAGCTCTGCCATTGTAGCTCTTTGGCCCACAACACAAACCGACAGGCAGTGTTGGGAGAGGGAATATTCCAGACTGAGTGCCACAGGGAAATAGGACCCTGCTGGCAAAAACCCCCCTTTCAAAACCATCTTCATCTGAAACTAAAAATTCCTGGAACGAAGTACAAAATGTACACACACAAATACACTTGTGAAAACACAGTTCTGATGGAAAACACAGCAAGATAATATCTCTGGACACTGAGATATTTATTTATTGAACACTGCAGGGTTATGACTGATCGCCGAGTATGAAATAGTCACATCATGGTACAGGCTGTTACATATGTAACTGGTAGTTTTAAGAAATAAGAAATAGAAACAAAAATGATCTTGTAGCTGTATTTATGCAGCTAAATTTTAGCAAAAATAAAGTACTCAAATTTTGAACATTGATTTAACGTTTTTGGCAAAACTTTGATTAGTTGATCATGACTGACCGTGATATACTGAAGTGACTTGACTTTCAATTACGGTACATCACAAGGTGAGCCAGAGAAGTGATGGGGCACAGGTGATGAGGTGAGCTTGTTCATTGTCAAAACCTGTGAAAATCAAGATAGGAAAAGAGCAGTAAGTAATATATCAAGAGACAAAGGCCTCCATGCCTTTTGTTGAAGGTTGGAATAAGCCTGCATTCAGAAAATGGTCCCAAATGTAGTCAGTGTGCATGCTGAAAAAAATTAACAGTTCCTTAATCATGCCACCAAAACGTATATTTCAGAAAGGGGTGAGCAAGGAGTTTGGAGGGAGATTCCAAAGGAATATTGCTTGTTGCTGCAAATAACACGTGCCGAAATGAGAAATACACACATGAACACACATGCACACAACCCTTCCCCTGAATCATTAGGCTGGCTAGCCCACTTTTTTTGTTACAACATTGAAAAAATTGTGCATGGTTCAATTTACCCACAGCTTTCTGCAACATAAAAGCTAGCATCTGGAGCACTTGTGTAATGGTAGATGCTCTGACAAGACCACATTCTGAACAGCTATCAACACATTATCACTGCCAGCAATTATCACTGCCAAGTGTTCACAGCCAGCAGTTTCTAAGCTGGCAAACCTTTATGGGCAAATGCAACCCATCAGTGACGAGGCTACCCGGGTGATCACAGGCCACAAAACTTAACAAGCACGCCCCTTTTTCATGTTCGTCTTCTAACCCGCTCAGCAATTTATCTGTGAGAAGGTGGCTGCACAGTCATCAACTGCAGGCAAAATGACCACACAGTGCTCATCAGTGCTGTGCTCGTCAATGAGGTGGAGTCAGTGACGCCTCAGGTGGACTCCCAAGGTATGGTGCCAGGTCCTCCCTCTTTTGTGTAGACTACTGTGATGGACATCAGCAAGTGCCTCACAGATGAGCAGAAGTACATACAAATTGTGGAATACAGCAGAGACCAATTCACTGTCACTATAAAAAAACTTCTTTTAGCGACTTGTTGGCAGCCTGTCTGCATGGAACTTTCCTATACATTCTGAGCAGAAGCTATGAGATTTCACACATTTCACAAATTCAGCTTTTTTATTGTTTGAAGAAGACAGTTGATTGTTTTGTTTTATTTTGTGCTTTCATCACACAGGTTTTACAACGTAACAGAAAGCAATACCACAACTTCCCTATTGCAACATTAACCATAAACTAACTGTCATCCCAGTGTTCTATTCCCTAATGACATGACTGTTCTAGTGTAGCAAACTGTATGTAACTAAGTGACATAGTAAAATATGCTAATAAGCTGTGTGTTTTTGACTAAAACACAAAACATGTAAGGCAATAGAGGTGTCCAGAAAACTTTCATATTGCAATGAAATATCACTTTATTCTCTAGCTTACTCCTATAACTTGCACCTTAAGTATGTGTAGTCCAGAATTTTTCCTGAATAGACATAAATATACCTTTCACAAATGTATAACAGTTGCAAAACTGTTGCTATAACATCAATTCAGCATTACGAGACAGTTTACTTGTGAGTTGGGCTGTACTTTCCTGGAACAGGAACTGTTGAACATCTTGAATGAATGCATTTTAGGGCCGGTGTTTATGTGTTATCCTTGAAATCGTAGAATAACCACCACAGAGGACGTGGGCACCAAGCCAGGGAACGTTATAACATTGTCCAACTGCTCCTGACTGTGTGCCACCCACCCCCCTCTCTGGCCCCCCATCTCCCACACCCCATTCCACTGGCAGCGCATTCAACCCCCACCACCCCCACCCACGTCTACATTCAACCGTCGATCTTTGGTTTCTTCAGTTAAGTTCCATAATGAGCAATTCTCCAGTAGCTATGACAAAACACAGTGGGCACTAATTAAAATCTGGAGTCCAGTCACTCCCCCCCCCACCCCCCCCCCCCTCCCGTTTCCTTTTCACAATCCCTCTCTTTGAAGGAGATTATTGGAGAGAAAAGACGTGTGGCGTCTGTTAATGATTAATGAATGGCCGTTATTTGTTTTCAAGCTTCGCCTGGCGAGGTCCGGGTTGCGCCTGGCGCCGTTTGCGAAGACGGCAGAAACCAGGAGTCAGGATGCAGGGCAGCCCACAGACCAGGGTCCTCGCACCCGGCCCTGACCCCCGTTTGATGGGGCCGCTGCCTGGCGCTGCCGCATCCCCAGCCCAGTTGGGGTTTGGGCCTCTCATGAGAGAGGGCAGACTGCCAGGCCTGCCGCATTGCAGAAGCTGCTCAGGCGTGCAGCGCTGATGCTGTCGGCTAAGTTCGCCCGCTCTCACAAAGCCCGCTGAGCCGACGCCCGTCACATTTACATTCAGTCAAGATCGAAATGATATCCAGGATGAAAAACGAGAGTGAGTTTGGTAAAGTGAACTCATGAGTTCATCTGCCTCCTTTGCATCTAAAAACATCCATTTCTACATGGTGTCAAATGATGTGTATTTCTCAAATGTGTAAGATATTGTCCTAGCCCGGACAGAAACCAATGACCAGTAACCTAGCCACCTCACACTATTGTACTGTGTAAAATGAGTATGAGACATTGACTGTCTGCTGAATATAATTATAACTGCATTTATCACACCACATCAAGTTCTTTAACATTTTGGCTTCGGTCATGTCACATTATCCAAAAGACATAGGCATCATAGTTTTGACTTAATTTATTTAATACTTTCTGTCAGTGTATCAGGTTTCAAAATCAGTATTGTGATCAAATATGGTTTGAAATATAATCTACTATTCAGATACCATTTCCAGGAATTAGGAAGGCAGGAATACGAACATTACCTTCAAGGTCAAACGCTGTCATTGAGGATGTGTATTTCGGCACCATTTTCTGTCTAATCGCTTTGAGAGTATCAGTGGCATTGTTTTACAATGATATGATTCTATATTAATTCTTACTTTTAAACAAATATCATTTTCATAATATTTGTTTTTTCATTATATATTTCTGTTAGCCACTGCCATATGTCTGCATGTGACCTCAAATTAAAACCAATTCCATCAAGGAAGAAAAATAATGGAATGAACACAGTAAAAAGTGTTTTCAATCACGTTTCACATACATACAACACTTGGAGATGAGCAACATAAAACTCATCAAAAGCATTATGCTAGGTTACATGGTTCTGTTCTTCCACCCTTTGGCATCCTCTCTCTGCTCTCCACAAAAGCATTTCTCTTTCCCCTTCTTGTTACGTTTGAATTGCTGATACAGCATCCTGTCATTTCTTTTGCCCCTTACTTGGCTTATTCCGACAGTGAGTAATGTCAGCCTAGTCTTCCGTGCCATAAATCTAACTCACTTCCTTTAATTATACATTAGAGGGTCATTACAATATCTGTTAAGAGGTTGAAGGTCGTTCAACAGGGCAGCAAAGATTTCTGACCCTTTTGGCCACTCAAGAATACCTCTTGATGTTATTTTACACTATGAGGGAGACAATGCAACATTTCTGGTAAAAATCTTTTGTGTGAAAATGGATGGTAGAGTCCTGTCAAATGATTGGTATGGATTGAAGGGATACCACATGTGTATAATAGGGCTGCACTAGAATAAATATCCAAGAGACTGAAGATATTACAATCATGAGCATCAGTATTTTAAGGAGAAAAAAGCCTTTCAGATATCCTTTTTATGGCTGAGATACATACATGCTGTGTTCAACCACACATTTTCATTGGTTTCACACAGAAAACTGCTTGAACTTTGACAGCCTTGGTACCTCAAGCTAATGGCTACATAGACATTTTTCGCCATTACACATAAGCCTTTCATACTCACAATCATTTGATGTCCTGTCAAAATGTCGTTAATAGGGAAGGGCTGATGTGTGAGGTTTCTTTGGCAACACCCAGACCCTTCCTTTGCTTGCTGGCTACAAATGCCAGAGCCTTTCTGCTTTCTGGTCCAGCAACACTCCTTTTCCAATATCGAAGTGACAGCTTCCGTACTAGTCACAT
The DNA here is from genome assembly GCF_013368585.1 of Megalops cyprinoides. Classification (NCBI taxonomy): domain Eukaryota; kingdom Metazoa; phylum Chordata; class Actinopteri; order Elopiformes; family Megalopidae; genus Megalops; species Megalops cyprinoides. Next base: position 28,630,020 of record NC_050587.1, read on the forward strand.
TATAATGGCTTTGCCTGAATGAACGCATCCAGTTATCAGATTACCCATAATGGTCTCACTAGGAAAAAAACAATTAGTCTCTTGCAGAATATTTGCATGATAAATGAACTCACACAGCACAAAGGGAATTTTCACCATGGCAACAACAACAGCGGCAGTCTGTAATTAGATGTGGGTTACAGTCCTGCTGATAAACATTAAATTACTTTTGAGGGGAAAATAAATTAAAACCAACATGCATACAAATACACAGCTGTCTCACAATGCATTGCTTTGTTTGACTTCTGATAGCGGAAGATGCAATGGCACTCTCAAACAGCGGCATAACACAGCAGCACATTGCATTGTGGTCAGTGAACTATAGTCGTAACTATAAGGCTGCTGGCCCAAATCCCAGGTGGGGCACTTTTGTTCAATAGAATGTAACCTGCCTTGAATAAGAACATCTGCTGTGCAAATGAAGGTGGTGAAGACATTCTCTCATTACTCAAAGCAACATGTATGAGCTCAGTGGAGTCAGCTCTGTTTGATTTGGAAGGCATTTTTTAGGTACAGTCTCTGTACTGTCATTTATCAGTTGTGTTCTTGCTGAGGCCCAATTAGATCTTTTTTTTTCTTACAGTGTATTTGTTTATTTTCCATCAAAACATTTGACATAAACTATGTAATATCCTCTGTATTTAAGCAGAACTGAATATATTTTCTGGCTGAGAGATTTCTAAATGTCACTTATGAAAACTTGGTAACACATAACTAAACAACTTAAATACAGGCTTTGAAGTTTTACCATAAACTGTATGGGCAGGAAACTTTCTGTAAAAATTCTTTGTAAATTATTTATTATATTGATATATGCCATATTCATGCCATAAACTGTAATATTAATCAAAAGTTTGGCTAAATGTTGGGTAAACCAACCCAAAAATCAGTATTTATATCACTATTACTTAATAATTACAATTCTCTCATAATGGTAACATCCTGAATTGCCTCAACTGTTGCCTTACATTAGCATGCAATGAAAAGAACAGGAAAAGCAGGTGACAAAATTTCACTTTGAATTTTTTTTCCACCCCTTTTGTGGCTGTCTCCTCCAGCCCACCCTCCACCTCCCCACCAAAAAAAGATCCCATTATCCCCCCTAAAGCCTGTTTGCAGTGTACCATGGCACAATGTAAATAAAGGGGGGAATCTTCTGATGGAAAGCAGCGCTCTCTCTCTGCGGTCCGCTGTAATGTGCCATCTGAAAGGACCCATATGCTAAACTCCCTCGCAGTGCCCACCACCTGCAGAGTCCTTTCATTGCCTTTCACCGTCGGCGTGGCCGCAGACCGCATTCACATTCAATTCGATCTGGGGGAGAGGAAAAGAGAGGCAGAAAGATTCATTTCAGACATGCAGGTATTTTTTATTTATTTATTTTTTTTTTTTTTGCGTTTGGCATTAATCTGCTGTTTGAAAGGCGGCTCCTGATCAGACTCCAGCTGACACCTGGTCCCGTATTGTTCTTGACCTCCCCGGGAGGCCCCGTCCTTTTCTTTCGCGCCCCTCTCCGTTCCCTCTCTCCCTCTTTTCTTGTTGGTGTTCACGGGGGTTGGCTGAATACCCAGAGAAGCGGGCACTCTGCTGGCACTCTCCGTGGGCCCCTCAAAACCCTCTCTGCCTAGAATACCAATGCCTCTCTCAGGCTTTGCTTGGGCTGGGAGAGGTGCACTTCAGGAAAAAGATTCCACCCCACAGGGGGACGATGCAGGAACATCACCAAACACCATACCTCATCACCCAGTGATGAGGGATCCTCACACCATCAGATGAGTCCAGGTAACAAACAGCATTTTCAGCTGAGGCTCAAATGCCACAGTAATTTTACTGTGAGTTTATGTGTGCAGTAGATTCTATCCGGAGTGCAATGTTCATGGACAGCAGTGAGGTTAACCAGCGATGGATATCTCAAATCCTGGACAGCATTTCATTGGATGATCTCATTCACAGCTCAGATTACCTACTTTTTATTCCAGATGTTTAATAAGTCCCTACTTGATTCTAACAGCTGCAGACTTGTTTACGGCATAACAAACCCTTTATGTGAGAGCTATTGAAGCTCTGAATTGAAAAGCAGTCTCCAGCAATGTCCTGCAATCTCTCGAAAGAGAATGAACCCAGTGACTTTGAAATTGCAACATCCCCTTCTTCTGCTGACATATCCAGCCCTCATAAGTTCCTCTTTTTCCAATGATTGAATGTGTTTCAATGCGTTTGTTCTAGACATTAATTGTTTTCAGTGTAATTCTCTCCATCAGCCTCCCTTTCTGGTGATGGGAACACATGAGATTTTAATTTGCCAATTAAATATATCTGAACACATAAAAATCCTCATTGGATTGGACAAAAATAACTTCACTTGCCCTTTAAACACTGGTGATATTAAAACCCACTCCTGATCAGTATCAGTAACTTACCAGTCTACGTCCAGTCAGTGTTCAAGGGAAAGGAACTGTTCAAACATGGTTCAAGAATAATCTATAACCCAGCTGCTGGTGTACAATGAAAACCAATGAGTCGAATTCAGAGACCTTGAAAAATCACCCCAGTAGGCAGCAAAGCTTGGAGAGGAATTCTGATTGAGCTCAAGCCTTAATGAAACCGAACACAATCTACTCGCCTGCCGATAGCAATGTATTATTAATGCATTGACTTCTTGTATCAAAACATTAAACGCTTTGATGTGCCCTCACCCAGCGAGGAACCTGGGGCTGGTGGACCACGGTGTGGCAAAAAAAAAATCAATCCAAATGCAAGGTGAGTGGAGGAATCTCCAAGTGCACTACACTAACCTCCCAGGCCCAGATCCTCTGAACCACGGTGAGTGCATGCTGGTCCATCACTGAGCTGCAGGAGGAGAGAGATACTTCTGAAAGTATTCACTCACTTCATTCTCTTGATTCTTTTCCACATCTTGGTGAAAAAGAACCATTTCAGCTTTAAAGGATTGAAATCACAATCCTACACATAGTGAATCTTTCACATTAAGCCAGGGAAAATTCTCAGCGCATCTTGCTTGACAGGCATTTTAATGAATAGTTTGCTGGTGAGAAAGCAACAGGCACCAAAGGTGTAGATCTGCAACAGAAACGTCCCTGGAGCCTGGCCCTGGAGACACACAAAAACCCCAGGTCCAGTTAATACAAATTTACTCAAGACAGTGGGTTGAGAAAGTTCCAGGAGGCAGCTGAAACAAGAGTATGCACATTGCTTCCCTGCCCAGCAATCAGAGTGCTTTGTGTCCGATTCACCCCACCCAGGCCCTTTTTTCCGAAAAGATTTGCTGCAGTGCATTTGTGAAGGAACGTGTGCTGAAAAGCACCCTTTGGGAGTCAGGGACGGTCATCAGTATTCTGCCACCAGCAGCAAGAGGGCCCCTTGCTGTGAGGGAATGCTCAGCAGGTGACCATTTCCACCAGAGCTTTTTCCCCAGTATGGATGTTATTTTTGCTTTAGCTAAAAAAAAAGCTAATTTTCCTGCAGACACAGTACAGTGCATGTGTATACTAATAGTTGATAAGAAAAGTGAAGAGCATGAAAAACAGACTGAGTGGTTCTTCTCCCGCGCCTCACGCATAAACCCCAGCCTACAGGATACTTTGAAGCCATCCGTGGCAAACCATGGCAGGATGTGATGCATCACACCCTCCTAATGTTACATCGCTGGAATCTTTGAGCCGCTTCAAAGATGACTTTAGAACATTCAGCATAGCTTGTACATACAAGCTTTAAAGGCGAGCATGGCATTGATTGTGTCAGAATTGAATGATTATCAATTTAAAGCATGAAGTGCTATCAGTCCAACACAAAAAAAAAAAACCTAGGATGCCGTCTGACCAACCACACAGCTCATCTAGCCCTTTGCCCAAACTGATGCGAGCCCCCCCCCCCCCCCCCCTTTACTGGGTGTGTACAGGGTTAGCAGAAGGGGAGGGGGGGGGGGGGTAGTATCAACACCCAGCTCATTGTTCTGAAAGCCGACCCCATTCAGGGTCACTGGGCATGTGACACCAGTTGGGGCAAAGCTAAAGGGGCCCATGTTATAAGCCATAAAAACGCCGACCCTCGTTTGCCTGCGGCAGGACACCATTTGGCCTCCAAGCAGCTAGGGAGAGAGGAGACTCTGACTCTGTTGGCACCAGAGCTTCTCAGAGCCAGGGTGCACTGGGCCAGAGATGAAAGTTGTTGGCTGGTGACAGGTTAGAGTGCTCCTTCCGACCGTTTTCACCCAGGGCTCCCACAGACAGCAGACGGAGCCTGGTGCCATGCCTGACCCAGACTCAGGCTACCAGCTGGGAGGGGGAGGAAGGGCCCACACCCTCTCATCAATCACTGGTGCCCCCCACCCCCACTGCATCCCACAAGTTTGTGACAGGCCCACTATGTTCTTGCGGTCTTCAACTCTTCAGCGGGTGAACCTGGATAATATCACTCCTCAAGCACTATTGGGAAGTGAATATAGGTTTGTGGAAACTTAACTTATTCAAACTAATAAGCGTTGCTTTAGGGGGGACCCATCCCTGGTGAAGTACAACAGATGGCAAATACATGAGCATAAGCTCTTAGGGAGGGAACTGCAAACCACGGCCTCTCTCCCTTACTGGCTCATATCTCATTGGGTCACAATGGCATTTCCTCCCGACTAAAATGAAGCTAATGTTAAGAAGATGCTCTAAAGACCCAAGAGGACATCATTACAACAGAACTGTACCTGTGAAAATGATCAAATGGCACTTACAATTATGCACTCATTATACAGACTATGCACTCATACAAAATAAACACACAGGATTTTTTTCAATCAAGCTTTTTAATTGAAAAGATCATAAAATAACAGTTTTTTTTCTCATTGCTGTACATTAAGACTGCAAGATTGTGAATGCTGTGATCAGCTCACCTCTTTACACTGTATTAAATTTTGACACATTGAGTTTTGAGCTGCATGCTTCATGTAGCTCTGACCTGAATACAAGCTCTCTGAGGAGTTGAAACATTCAGCTAGGGTGTTGCCACGACCAAAGCATATTCAAGGCTAGGAAGTGTGTGTGCATACTGCTCCACAAAACATTCATGCTCAAAACGCCCTTGCAACCTCAGGGCTTTTGAACTCCTGCATCTTGTGTCCTGCGGTAACGGACAACCCAATCCCGCTGTTGAGCTCAAAAAAACTACCATCTTTGTTAAATTGTTTTCTTTTCACACGTTTTCAAGTACATGTAAAAGATTAGCAGCCATGGTTTCTTCTCTCGTGTGCGAGTATGTTTCAATTGCCCCTTCAGGAGAAAAGGAAAATGACATCAGGGACAGCATCCTCGCTTTGTTGGTGAGCAATACATTCTATGCTCTGAGGAAATGTAGAGGAAAAAAATAAAAAAATAAAAGATTAAGGTATTGTCGGAGAGTCGCAACAACTGGACAAGTAAATGGAAATAATGACACTATACTACTGAGATGTAAATGACGAACACTGATGGGTTTGACTTGACACCCTCATGTCAAATCAATGCTGAGGTATCAGGTGTGGAAGCATATTGTACTGTAGATATGGACAACATGGGACGGCAAGAACTCTTGGAGGATCACTTGGCTGAGAAATCACTGGAGCATATTAAGTAAATATTTATGCACTAAAGCTTTAAAAATGTGTCTGGGAGCATCGGGCACACCATTGACTTGATAGTGACCAAGCGCAGGACACACAATGTGCTAGACAGACAGGGTATTAAAGCTGGCTTTGGTTTCATTTGGCAACGAAACTCGATGAAACAAGCTCGCCATTGGGGGTTTCTGGGACAGGAAAAAGCTGGGTGCCAACCATTCAGACAGAGAAATAAATCTACTTTAATCAAATTTAAATCGTAAACATCAGAAATGGGTACAAGATGCTACCCAGACTCCTCTGATGTGGCATAAGAAGAGTCGAAGCCAATGATGTGAATTCTGCACATACACAGGGAAGCTAAAACTTAAATCCCTGAAGTTGTCCGAGTCACTTAAAGCTTAGCAACGCTGATAATGATACGACAAATCAATGACCCTCTTAACGGTGAGGTATTGGAGAAAACTCATAACAAGAACCGATATGTGCCAGTCAGGGACTAGTTAAAGACTCAACATAAAAAAAGTGCATTTCATAAAGCTATTCAAATCCACACCTGTACAATTCATTGCTATACCTAGGATGAAATGAACAAAGCAGAGAAAGTGAGGATAGAGAATGTAAGAAGGAAAAAAAAAAAAAGCTTTGGCTTTCAGAAGAAACAGTTTGCAAAGATGAACCATTTGTCTTCTTGAAAACAGTTTGTTTTAAAGAAGCCTTAAAACAGTAGCTTGGCAACACCCATGCTTTCAACGTAGAATACACATACCATATTCTACAAGTGGAGACTATCACGAGTCCTTAAGTCCCATATCAACAGATGGAACCACACAGACAGGGATACTGTGTGTAACTTACAAATGAAACAGTCTTTGTGTCCATATGAGGGGCACACACTACTTTATCCAGTGCACAGAGATCACCAACATAGATTGCTTGTACATTATAGCTGAGATAAGTGTACATTAGAACTGTACAAAGAACTTCACAGGTTATGGTTTATGGCTGTTGTGTCATTTTTCTCTCAGCTTGAAATTTTGTTAAAAAAAAAAAACATTTAAGAATAACATAAGGACCCTGTGAACACCTTGACTCACACACTGAGGGAATTCTTAGCAAAAGTGAAAACAGGATCAGAGAAATAAATACATTCATCACTGACAATAATAGACATTTGATAAAAAAGAACACTGTCAATAAGTGTTTGCACCAACTTTGTTTGGAGTGAGGCCAGTCAGAATTGATTTGCTTTCCACCTCTACAGACAGTCAGAAAACCAGAGAAAAAAGAAAAAAAAAAAATCAATAAAAGGGACAGTCACAGTAAGACCCCACCTGATAAAAATGTTCACATGCAATACCACAATTACATCTGATATTCTTAAAGGTAAAAAAGAATCCTAAATGGATTATTCTGAGGTACCACTTTATTTCTCTCATTTATGTAAACATTTTACATTTTTTTTCTTAACACCCAAGTAGTATTCAGCTCAAGTTATGTTCGATGAAAAAGTTCCTTAGGGACTATTTCCTTGTAGAAATATTGGCAACACCCTGCCCACCCCCCCCAAAAACAAAAAACCCAGACTCTTGACTCACTGAAGCCTGAGTGTAGCCAGTAGACAAGGCCAGTTAAACCTCATTTCAACATTGGTGCTTTTGTATCGGCAACCTTTGGAAAAGCAAAAGCATCTCAGACTGGTCTCACCTAGCTTGAGGTCTGAAACTGTAAAAGTTTTTGTAAACAATGAGATAAATACATACGCGTCTATTTTGAGCCACACAAGGTGTCATTCATTCAAATGTGCTTTGGTTTAAAAAAGTTTGTGGATTTGGGTATGAGCTATTCTTTTCAAAATTTTTACGTAAACTATTATTTTCTTTAACACGCTCTGGAACTTAACTAAAAGTGTATCTATCTTATTTAGAGCTGCCCTGCCTTTGGTGAAGGCTCTTTGCGTTCACTGAAAAAAGGAACCCACCTCTTAAAGTCTTAAATATGAAACTAGTGTTTTGCTTTTTCTTTGACAAAATACAGAAATTGATACAATAAAATGTCATACAAATGTAGTTGAAAGTCCTGCATTCAAAGACACAGAACCATCCCTGAAGTTTGTATAGTAGTATTACTGTCACAGTTTGGAGTTTTTTTTTTTTTGCGGTCCTTTTAGTCATTCTAAGTCAGTGCCAACATCTTTGTGAGAGACTGACAGATCTTGCTATACAAAATACCTTAGCTTCACAGACATTATGCTGTACTAAATAAGTGCTGAGTAGTACACAACTGTTCTAAGGCAATGCATCCTGGCCTCCTGAAGTTTTCAGATAGATGGGGGGGGGGGGGGGGGGAGAACAACAAAAAAAAAATGTGTTGCCAAGCAACTGGACACAAACGGTGTACTACTTGCTTTATCAGGAAAATGAAGCAAAAAAGAAACAAAAAACACATTTAACAGGAAATACATGCTTGATTCATCAAAAAAAAGAAAATAAAAGTACAAATAAAAAACAAGGGGACGGGAAGCGTGATCATAAAGCTGCTGGGAAATTAACAAAGTACCACATGCCGCAAATCAAGTGGAGGCCCATAAACTCGGTCTGCACAGTACTGCAAGAGTTTTTCATTAACCTCCTCCAAAAGGCCACATATGGCCCCTGACACAAATAAAACTGGGACAGGAAGCTAAACTGGGAAGGGTCTGGTGGTTTGGTAGCAGACTAAATCAATGGTTCTTTTTAAATTGTACAATTATATTTTAAATATATTATATATTCGCATGTACATATGAATCAAACAGATATGGTCTCTTATTTCAAAAGAGAGACCGGAGGGAGCCTCTTTCAGGAAAGCAAGTGAGAAAATGGGGTGTGATGTAGAAAGATCAAAGAACACCAGGATGAAGTTGCCTTAAACCGCACTCAATAGCTCAGAATGACCGTTGCTGCATCGCAATGTGGACATACATTTCACAGAACGAAATTGGGGGACTAAACAAGCATAAAGGAATGCTTATAAGACTTGCATTGATGGTACCCTCTGCAGAATTCTGCTCGGGACCCGACACACTGGATCTTGTGTGAACAGCCTGCTGGAGCAACTGTATCATTTGGAGAGCAAAATTTTTTACAAGGTTTTTCCTGACTTCACTGTTATTCAGTAATATTAAGACATCTAACAACTATAGGGTTCATGGTTTGTAGTTTGTATGATTACTTGCAGAATTTTGAATCAAACAGTTGCATTGCAAACAGTCGCATTTGCTTTTACAATGATTCTGTGGCAGTGGTCAAAATGGGAGTTAAATCTACCCCCCCCCCCCCCCCCCCCCCCAAAAAAAAAAAAAAAAATGTATTCTGTCAAAAGCGAGAGGCTAGATGTCCAGTGTCTCTGTTTGCCTTTCAATGCAAGCTTCACAAGTCTGGATCAAGAAAAAAACCAAACCTACAAGCCTAACTCCACACCATTACATTTAAAATTTCACCATTTTCTTTTTTTAATTCTTTTTTTTTTTTGGTCTGCACTGAAATTAAACATCCTGTTGAGGACAGGTAACATTACAACAAGGGAAATAAATGGATTCAAGGGAACACTGCAAACTTCTGAGGCTGAAAGTTTACAGAATGACCGGCCCACCAATCAGCAGAAGTTTTACTTGCAAATACACAGACTTTCATTGGTCATAAATACAGTGATGCATCAACATTCAAACCTCCCACTACAGAATTCTTGGTCTAGGATAGATTTTTTTTTTAATGTACAGGAAAAAAAAATAATTTAGTCAGCTACACTGTATATTTACTCATTTTTAAAACTTTGGTTATGGACTTTGCTAGTAAAGTTTAGTATTTATTGTTAGTCAGATCCTTGACATTCATTATCTCTTTGGAACATACTTCTGCAAAGCTACCCTACTTTAAGATGTTTGCTCCAGGCAAGGAAATTACAGTACATTTTGAGGAGGGACCTGAATACACAACACCAGAAAAGCTATCCTTTCTTTTGACAAGAAAACAACGATCACCGGTATCAAACCTCATAGAAATCTAGCATTAAAACCTTTGTTGAGAGATGGGCAGGTTAAAGCATCATGTTAAAATGTTACTCTACAGACTTTATACATTTAATTACAATTAGGACACCCCTACATTTCCACTAATCCATATATTGTTCTGAAGGATGAAGAGGTAGCAAGGTAACAAGTCTATTCGTATAGACCTGTCTTTTTTCTTTTTTTAGTGAGGGGAGAAAGCTATACAAACACAAAAATAAATGGTACCTACTCCAGCCTATAGCAAAACCCACCCCCAGCCCATACCTCCACCCCCACCCCTACAAGAAATATTCCTAGAACTTCCAGTTTAAACATTCACATTAACATTACAACAAGTTTTTCCAATAACATGTACCACTATGTTTAATTTTTCTTTGCTGGAATAACCCATTGACTGTAAATAAACATAACTTAAGACCACCTTTCTAAAATCCTATTAAAAGGACCATGAGCAAGGTGGTTGTGTATGTTGGGGTACTACTTCAGACCACTGAGGCTACCAGACCAGATCAGTACTGTAACACAGAGTGTGTTTCTGCTTTACTTACAAGTTAAATTACTTCAATCTATTTTGAGGGAAAATGTATTACCTACATGAACACTAAAATAATGTCACAGATATAATATTTGACTGTTTGAATTATCACTCTTTGCAATACATTCAGGCAGATATTTTGGTAGTATTCTGGTGTACAAATTTCCATGGACAATATGTTGGATGGAGAAAAAGGGCAATGTGGGTTTTGGTCGTCTCAAGTGGTCATGACACAACAGCAGCACCCCAGCCATGTTCACAGCAAGTATTAATACTTTGCCAGTTTGACAAATCACCTGCTCAACCGCGGAGCTCTCCGAAAACAGAGACGCCCCTCTCTACATCCCAAGTTTCTTTGTGTGTTGGGTTGTTTGAGGTTCACGTTCCTGTCCTGTCAGGAATCCACGCACACACCAATCTCATCACAGGAAGGGGAACAGGTTTTGGGGGGGGGGTTGGGGGCACAGATGTGTGTGCGCGCTTTCCAGAACGAGGATGTCTCGAAGTCTTTGGCTTATGACGGGGAGGTATGCATTCGCAGGTGGCTGATGAGGTTGCGCTGCTGGGTGAACTTGCCGCCGCAGAGCTGACATTCGTAGGGCTTCTCACCCGAGTGGACCCGCATGTGCTCCGTCAGCCGGTACTGCCGCGTGAAGCGCATGCCGCACTCCTCACAGGCGAAGGGCTTGAGGCCCAGGTGGCTCCGCATGTGGCGGGTCATGGTGCCGCGCTGGGTGAACATCTTGCCGCAGATGTTGCAGGGGAACGGGCGCGTCAGCCAGTGGCTCTTCTCGTGTTGCCGCAGGGTGGCCGGGTCCTTGTAGCTCCTGCTGCACACTGAGCACTTGAAGGGCCGCGACTCGCCGCCGAACGCCGGGGACGTCTGCGCCGACAGGTCCTCTGCCGCCTCCTTGCCGTAGGCGTCCTCCTCCTTGATGTACAGCTCCTCCTCAGTGTGGGTCTCCACGTGGGCATTGAGCTGCTCCGAGCTGGGGAAGCCCTTTCCGCAGGGGATGCAGACGTAAAGGTTGTCCCCGAAGGCGGGCTCAAAGCCCTCCTGCCGGTAGACGTAGTTGGCGCTGGTGTGGCCACCCTCGCCCTCGCTCTGCCCGCTCTCATCGCTATGCTCCTTCCCGTTTTCCACGTCCTCCTCATCCTCCCCCTTGCAGCGGAATGACTGGTCCGAGCTGAAGCTGCCGCCGCTGGACCGCTGATCCCCCACTGCCTTCGTCCCGCCGGCGACGCCATTGGGCACGGGCAGCTCCGCCTCCTCCCCCTTGCCGGCCCCCTCCTTCTTGGGCCACTCCTTCTTGCGGGCAATCTGGCGTGAGCTCTTGCGCAGCTGGCCTGCGTCTGGGAGGGACTGGCTGTCCTCACCCCCTCCTTCTCCAAGGTCCATGGGCTCACCGCTGTCCAGGCTCTGGGAGTTGGTGGCGGAGTCTTCGAATGAGGCACTGTTGGCTATGGATGCTGTGGCGGACTGGGGCGACTCCTGCGGGTTGCTGTTGGGGCTGACCTCCTCTGTGGCCGTGCTTACTGAGGGGCTCTTCTTGGAGAGGTCTAGGCCCAGCTCCTGGTCACCGCTGCCACCACCACCGCTACTGTTAATGTTGCCGTTGCTGCCATTTTTTGTGGCTGCCAGGCTGAGGGAGTTAGCAGAGCCACTGCGCTGGGAGCTGCTGATGAGGATCTCGTCATCTGACAGCTTGTCGTTCAGCAGCTCGCCCTGACGTGGCTTTTTCTCACAGTTTTTTGAACCTGAAAAGTGATTTGGAGTGACCGGCGTGGAGGACAGCCTCTGGTTACGGAGTGGCCGCCCAACACTCGGGGTGGTGGGCTTGCTGGGTAGTGACTTTCCGCTGCGCTTTAGCTTCTTCCTACAGAGGGCAGCCAGGTCGTGGAGTTGGAGGTAGCTTGCTGCCGTCAGGAGGGCGTTGAAGTTCTGGTCGGTGGTCTGGTCGGACGACAAGAGCTTGCCAGTGTAAATGAAATCCAGGACCTGCCGGAACACAGACGGGTTCACCATGTCGGTGTCAAGGTTGATCAAGTTGTCGTGGAGCATGAGGGACTTGAAGTATATGCTGCTGGCCGCCAGGATGTTCTTGTGCGCTCGAAAGAGAGCATTCTCCACCACTATGATCACATCACACAGGAAGCCTTTAGCTCTTTGTTGATTCAGCTGCAGCAGCAATTGTTTGGCATGATTTGGCAATTCCATTTCCACCTTCTCTTCCCTCACCTGTACAACCTGAAAGAAAGAAAGGGAAGTGAGTTTCATATACATAAAAAATGCGCCTCTGGCTGATATTAGTTTTTTTTCTACAAAAGAGCAAAAACCTTTTAATAAGAGCACCCAAATGTATCCAAAGGGCCTTGTTCTGTCTATAATGCATTTATTCATGAGTGTCATGAATAGTATCAAAAAAATATCAAAGCCATTGTATTTCATTTTCCATTTTCGAATGAAAACTTGCAACAGAGCACGGAAGGCAGATTCAGATCACTACAGTATTCATCTTAGACAAGCTTGGCTTGGAGATAAAATTCTTTATAAAAACAGAGGCCAAAGAAAGAGTTTTTCATCTTGCCATTTCTCTACTCTGGAAAATATGATGGATACTGTGAAGTATGGTTTACCTGCATCTTCACAAAAGGCAGTGCTGCTTTCAACAGGCTACAGTATACAACAGAAATATATTTGAGAACAATACTGACCACAGCCAAAGAAAACTATTTTTTCACATTTCTTTAAAAGGAACAGCCAAAGAGATCTTCTTGAAATAAATTTTAGAAACCCTCTACAAATAAATACACAAACAAGCAAACATATTGGTAGTTACACAAGGAAACACCCTGGGCGGGTGACAGAACTGGTTTCAGCACACAATTTGCTCCAGCGCAGTTAAACTGAAAAAAGGATAATTATGTTTTCCTCAAAGAGGTGTGAAAGGGAAAGCCCCGCAAATATAACACATTATCAAGGCCACTGACACAAGAGCCTACTCCTGGGGCTGCTGATGACATGCCTACTATACACACTGGCAAGTGGAGGATAGAATACAAGAATACAAATACAAGAATATCACCAGTGCAACAAACATGTGGGACTTGTGTGTCCATTCATTTACCAAATAAAAAAAATGAAAACATTTGCTGTACAAGAGATTTATAAATCAGCTGAGGTCTGTTGGAGATCTTTTGTCTTTTTTAAACTAAGTGCATGTTGGCACATTTTGTTATACAATCGTTTAAGACATTCTTACACTTTGGCTTGCTTTACAATAGCAGTTAGACAGCAGCAATAGCAGTTAACAAGTAGCTAGCTAGCTACAATAACATGTTGCATAAGGTTTAGGAGCTTGTTTCCAAATGATGACAAATAAAAGGTGTGTGTGAGAGTGTGCATGTATGTGCATCAGATACAAAAAGTTGTACATCAGATTTCTACAACTGCTTCCCACATCACTACAGAGGGTAGCCTGATATATCCATGCCATATTTAGGAAAAATTCATGCAAGTGTAAAGATTTATCTCTCATCAACAGGGTTTTCAGGACATGTGCAGTCTATAGTAGTTGGTCATTGGTCAGAGCTTAATCTGTTAAATATTACTAAAAGGCTACCACTACAACAGATCAGCAAAAATGGCATCTATATGGTGCATAACACATTCTGTGGTAAACACAGTCTAGACAGGGAAGTCTATACTTCCAACTGTGAGTAATATTACTTAGCTACTTTTAACACACCAAAACAATGGCTGATAGCCTACTATGTGCCACTGACAATGTATAGTCAGGATACAGAGCTGTATCTGAAGTCTTGACGAGACTGTGCAGGACTGGGTGGTCTGATGGGGGGTTTGAAATATGATGCACAGACTCATTTATAATGCAAAAACAGAAGAAATAACCCTGGCTGCTCATTTCATTTAGCATATAAAGCAAGAGAGCACCGAGCGCTTGCTTTCTGATGTGCAGCACACAACTGACTAGCCAATGTACTTGCAAATATTATTACAGCATATTAATGCAAATCAGATGGTTGGTCTGTCAGGGCTAATGGATGAGATACTGGTGATTAATTAGGCCCTTGTAGTAATTTTCTCTAGTGCACAAGCAAGGCAAAGCAGACAGAATCTAAATAACCCAGCACCCCCTGACCTGAAAAAATATCTGAAACAAGGACAGAAATGCTTCAGTGTATAACAGTAAAATACGCTGTCCTAAAATGAAGTAAAACAATTAAGTACAACAACCATAAATAATACTTAAAAATTTTGCTGCCTGACACAAAGTATGTGGCACACACTCCACTGCTCTGGGGGAGCTCAAAGGCCTTCTCCCATTTCAAGCCCACACAACACACAGGTATCAGGTTCTGTACTGTACGTGAATATACTGTTCTGGCACAAAGGGGAGGAACAGGAAAGGCGTGACGGCACTTTTTTCTCCGATCCCCTCTCCTGACGCACCACTATAATTTTTCAAAGTGCTACAAGAATACTTCTGGCACCATCCGCCAGTGCCAGGTAACATCAGATGTTACGAGGTGGGCTGTGGGTGGGATCAGGCGCAACCTGAGCTAGGAAAAACTCCTTAACAGGGCTAGGGTGTGGCGAGCAGTCGTAAACCAGCCCCCGATGGCCTCCTTCTTGGCAGGCCCTGGCTTGCGTCCACAATTTGCATAGGCAAAAGGGGGAGAAAAGGGGGGGGGGGGGGGGAAGCATGTCTGGCTGGCATGCACACGAGAGTCAGGTTACCCATCGGCGGTTTGCCTGCAGTTGCCACCCACTTCTTGGCTCATCACTTATCAGCTGAGTATCACCCGCCATGCAGGGTGTTGCCAAACCACATCAACCACTTTAGAGTGAGACAAGACAGATCCAGAATAAACTAAGCCGTGCAGTTCCTCAGGCGTTTGCGTAATCTGTTTACTACTTAGTTAAACCAATACTTAAGTTTTTTTAAAGTTTGACTGGACACACTCTAAAGGTATTCAGTGCTATATAATGGCAAATGGCTGGCTGCGTTATGAGAACAGCATTTTCTACCCATGTAAGACCACAATAATGGTGTCATGGCTATGCAAAAGATTATCATTTATCATTACTTTCCACCAATTTTAAGGGGTGAATCAGAGGGACAAAGAATGACAGACAAAGGGATACACTGGTCCATACCATGGGTAGAACAGGCCAAAAACTTAGCCCTTTTTAATCCAGGGCACATATTCTCTTAACATTAGAAGCACAATACATCCACCAGCTCCATGAGTCACCAAGACAAAATGAGCATGTTGAAACCATTCTAATTGTAGTATAACTGCATATAGTCCCTCCTCTAAAAAACACTACTACAGATGCAATTCAGGGGCTTGAGGCATCGTATCTCTTTGGGTGCAATGGATTTTGAACTTTCAGACTGAAAGGGCACAATGGTGGTAACTGCAAGTGCAGATAACACCGAGATGTATGCCCTATGTAAGGCTATCGTCCAAGGCTGCACCCCAAGCCAGGTGCCTCAAGGTGTTAAAAAATGGTTTGTGTGCACTTAGAGACGCAAGTGGCATAAAAACAAAAATTTTCACATTTTTGTATATGGGGTAAAGTTGTTGGTAGCCATTGTTTACCATCAACATCCTACCCCCACAACAAATTTCCCTCAATCCAAACCAAATTAGATCTCAGCAGACCTACGCCTAAGTGTGCATTCTTTTACAAGAGCAAACCTTCAACAGGCTTCCATAAAATCAAAAATACGAGAAATCTTCAATGAGTCTCAAATTTCAGATTTTAGGTCAACTTTCTTCTTATCAAGAGTAAGGGAATAAACACAGATCATGAAAAGCTGTCAGAAGAAAGTTCAATAAATTCAAGTCTCCATCTTGTCCCTGGGTAAAATTTCTCTCCAGTACCCCAACAAGGGTTTCAATATCCCAATACCTACAGCAGCTATTAATGATATTAATTTTGTCATGTTTCTGCTTAACATAACTCCTAAGAATAAGTAAACTACCAGGCAAAATTATTACTTCTTCATAATGTCAATTACTAATTATATTCCTGTAGTTTACAGTTTTCTGCACTTTCCAAAAGCAGGAAATAATATTCTGCGGGCTATTCATATTCATTTATCAACACTGAAAATCTTTTATCATATAAACTTATACAACACACATCTGTGAATGGTCAGCACAACAATTATCACGCAGGTGTTGCTGTGGTTCTGATATCAGAAAGGGTTACGGTATCACAACTGTAACATATTAGAAGGCCATGTGGGAGGAAAACAGCCTTTAATTCAAACAGACATTTCACCCTGCGAGGCCAACAATCTGCTAGCAGATCAGTAAATTAACTGACTTTTCTCAAGAAAATGATGACACAAGCGAGCCCCTATTGCATGGCCCCTGGCAGTCTTTCAAAGAAGAATTTGAGGCAAAAAAAAAAAAAATTGCCCTGATAGCCATCTTCATTATCAGGGCAGCCAGCTTCACACAAAACGTTTTCTTTCGACTGTGTTGCTCCTTTATCAGTGTCTCCAGTGAGATCTGTCTTGTGAGATGGCCTATAAATAACCCAAAATGGGGGATAAAGTGCTTCTCATTTTAAAGGCATCAACGGCAAACTCAAAGCCACCCATTATATCTGCAAACGCAAAGACAGTGATAGTCCTATTTTTGTTTTCAAGTAGCGGGAGGTTTCATTTCATAATAAAATGTATTAAAACTGCTTCCTATCCTATCAGTTCCTTGATTTATTCTTACTAATCTTTTCCCCTCTGAACAGCGAGCATAGCAGATGTGAGATCTCCACAGGGATGGATGGTGGAAGCATCGAGTATTCAGTAATTCCTTCAGTTTAATCACGCTGTTGCCAGAGCACCACACTGCAAAAGTGGTTCCTTCACTCTGCAAAAGACTTCGATACAAAAACCTAAAAGATCTTCACTAACCTTTTAAAAAAAAAAAAAAAAAAAAAGGGACAAAAATGAAAAGATTTATCACTTTGCTCAGTGGTTGCATTTGTAAAGGGGCTGCTAAGTGACACCCTACATGACAGGAAACTTAACAGAGAAGCTGCAAGCAACATGACAGCCTCTTGCAACGTTGTCAGGAAAGTCGAGGGCTTAAACAACCTCGCTGAAAGGCACCTTTGATCCTGATTGCATCTCATCAGACAGCACTTCTCCTATTCGAGTCTGTGGAAGGAAAGCAGGGTAGGCTCCCAAATTAGCCATTACACAGAACTAAAAACCTTTTGGCAATGCACAACAGACAGTGATAATACAGCTAAAATCTATTTACGTTTGGGCACACTCTCTTCCTGCTGTCCAGACACATAATTCCCTCAATCACCAAAGCATGCAAGAATGCTTAATAAGAGTATGCCTGCTTTGGCCATGCATTCATCTTTGTTTTCTCATGCAAAATAAAAATCTGTACTTTTGGTAACAGTGTTTCAAGAGTTCCTACATTAAAACAAGGTCAGCAATGCTGCAATACAAGCTTGCCAGCTTGAGGTCGTTAGCATAATTCCTGAACGTAGTTTCACTATTGAGACTCATCGCTATCACATCACTCTGAGAACTAGGTCTGTATACCTTTATATTAATACTGTATCTATCAGACACAAGCCATCTCAAAAAGTGCCCCCCTCATGCACTCTAATCTGGTCCAGACAGTTCCAAAGGTTAAGTTAATTTTACAAATGAAACAATCATTTTACCAACATACACAACGATCCAGGTTTTACACACCTTTCATTCATAAAGATATTCAGTAAGGAAAGTCCATTCAAGTGCTTCGGGTTCAACATCAGCTACCGAAGCAGGACTCAGCGTTTCAAGCT
Organism: Megalops cyprinoides; assembly: GCF_013368585.1. Taxonomy (NCBI): domain Eukaryota; kingdom Metazoa; phylum Chordata; class Actinopteri; order Elopiformes; family Megalopidae; genus Megalops; species Megalops cyprinoides. The sequence continues at coordinate 28,648,099 of NC_050587.1, forward strand.
CACACACCCAGGTCCCTGACCACTATGCCACAGTACCACCTTATTTTAAGCAATAAAATAAACACCAATGTGCATGCGGTGATAACATCTGCCAAACTGTGGTTACAATCTCTGTTCATAATTGCCAACAAACCAGAGAGAAAAAAAATACTCTCTTTTGGGCAGCCAGTAGCAAGGGAACCACAAACCGGACACAGGTGGAGATGAGTAAATGAGTAACTTGGACAGGACTGTACGGCGGTTCTGGCCAACTGTCAGGCTGAACCTGCGGTTTCAGCATGTCCACAGCGCCGGCACACAGCTACCATGCGGCTGCCCAGCTGCCACACCGCTGAACCATGAACAACCCCAAGATCTGAAAGCCAACTGCACCAGCAATTAGAGCTGCGAGGTCCGGATGAGAGAGAAATTAATGACAGGGGATTAATGTGCCAATTCAAATTTATCATGCCACAGAATTAGGACAGCCGGGATTTCTTTCTTTCTACTAATAAACCAGCAGAAGCTGCCTTTTAAGCATGGCCACACAGCATGATCCAGTTTCCATGCAGACATGCCTTTGAAATGCCTATGTCTGGCATGCCCTGAACATATCTGGACATTCAGCACACACTGGCTCCTCTCTTAGCCCTACAACCACAGGTGATTTGAATGTCTTCACAATTTGGACTGAATCAAAAAAAAGAAATCAGAGGTGAAACAAAATCATCCTCATCAGCAAGCCTCTAAAATGACAGCAGCAGCATGTATTCAACTGCATAAATGGCACGTATATTCAATTTATTTGTATATTCAAAGGAAGGTCAGCATCACTGCCTTATACTCTTAAAAAAAAATCTTTGATGAAATTTAATTTGAAAAACATTTCTTTTTTCTTTCTTCATCTGAACACTGATGGTGAAACAAAGATTTCATTCGTTCCAATGCACCAGAACTTCTGGCCAAACATTTGCAGTCAGCAAACTGGGAGGTGTACAGTGCGACCTGGGTCCGACTGCAAACTCGCTTCCATGTTGCGTAAAGCGCAACCCCGCCCCCACTCACCTACACACAGGCCACTCCGGTCGCACGGTGTGACCGTGGTCACTACGCTGGTTTTCATTAGGCCCTGGGGGCACTGTGCAGAGGAATTCAAGCAGCTTTGCGCTGGGCGGTAATGGGGGATGAGCTGAAGGAAGCCAGCTCAGGATGGAAAGGGGGCCAGCCCCTCCCCAGTTTGCCTGCTGGATATGGGAGCCACTGATGGACTGAGGCTGATCTATATGCAGCCTGGTGACACGTGGGTACAGAGCTCCGCTAAGGGCTGCATAAACAAGCTCGCCGTCTGGTCGGACGAAGGCTCTCCTGTGCGCCGTTTCTAGGGCAGGGCCACGTGGTGGAGACAGCGCTGGGAAGGAATTCTGAACACACAGCTCCACAAGGCCTTTCCATAACTGGGGAATACTTAATACCGCACACTGCCATATTTTTTCTTCTTCCCTGCCCACCTTGACCACCTTGTACATGAGGCTTAAATGACTACATTGGTCTGGAATATCCTATAAAAGACCCCACAGCGTTTGTTGCAATTACTTTATTTTGTTCCCCTGTGTCCCCTGTGAAACTCCCCAATCTAGGCATCTAATCATTCTTCATTTTAATTGACTGGGTAAGCCCCTCCCTCTCCACCTTAGAAGCACGGGTGAAATGAGGGTTCTGGCACAAAATGGCTGCTCTGAGTCACCCGTGTGGGTGCCTAATACTGCTGCCGCTTGAGCTAAGCCCCTCCCACCACATCAAAAGCACTTCCATATCCTTGAAAACACATAAGTGCAATTAAGAAGAATTATAATAATTATGATTAGCACCTTATGACATACAGTATTAGCACACCAAAACAGAACTTTTTCTTTGTACTGAAGGTGCATATGTGAATAAATCCACTAGTTGCCAATTTGAGGTTTTCATCCTGCGACCCAAAAGATTTCCAGCACTTTCATTTTGCTCCATCAAAAATGGAGTTTTATGAAGGATTAAGCCCGTACAAAACACCACAAAATTTTGCGTTGTGACACTACCACATTACATACATTATTTCAGGGGGAAAAATACATTAGAATTTTTTCATTTAAATGGATTAGTATAAGGTACATAAAAAGTCATCTTTAGCGCAAAAAGAAAATTTGATTGAAGTTGTAGGAATTCTAAATATAAACATTCTTTCACAGTATCAGTTTTGATTGACTTCTGTAACAATCAAAACTATACCAATTTTTTTAAAAAATCAAATATTTAAGAGATTGACGATTTAGGTTGTTCTGAATTATTCCACTCAAATATTGGAGCAAAAGCAAAAGGAATACTTGGTAGTGACATGTAGTGTTGATTTGCATTCGGCTATATCCTGACATGTTATGATCCCCTGGTACCTCACCGCATCCTGCATGTTATCTGTGGTTTATAGATATAACAAGCAACTACTATTATATCCACTCAGCACTCACAGTAGCAGTTGCAAATTTGCATGCCATCTGTCTCTCACCCGCTTTAACATTTTTATCTAATACATTATGATAAAATGCAATAGCAGAATAACAGAAACAAAATCTTGAAATATAACTATTTTTGTGAACTTTGATATGAACTTTGCAGCACTGGCCAAAGCCCACCTGCACACATTTTATATGAAGTACTTACAATATGAATGAAATTCTCCTCCAAGTTCCTTTCCCCTGGTCAAAGAATGATACTTGAAAATCAGATCAGCTGCTTCTCAGAGGAAACTATGTTATGTCAAGCATATCTCCAAAGACTTGTCTCTCTTGTCAAAGAATGTGGACAACACAACAAAAGCTGCAGGTTCCCCAAATTTTAGCTTCAAATTTCTTTGATTCTACTAGCTAACAGCAAATAGGTATTAAAAGCCTTGCTCAAAACTGGCTTGGGGTTAACACCTCCCTCCACCTCTTAAATTTTTCAGCACATTTTGTTTTGCCGAGCTTCAATATCACATCACCCCCCACTGACAGTATACACAAATACTATGACATTCTGAGTAATATTTTTATCGGGGAGTTGCACACTGCAGTTGATAAGATGCTGCCAGTCTATTTTTGGCAAAGAGGTACGCCCCCAAGCTGCTCACCAAGTAGTCCTGATCATAGAGCCTGTGGTCTTGTATAAAGCAAGGCCAGGCAAAGTCCAGAGTAAGGTCAGCGCAATATCTCCTTGTGGCAACATGGGAAATCACTTCATGTCAAAACCACTGCTGTATTAGTTAATAACTACATACCACAGCAATCCCACATACAGATTAGTGTCATTGGGGCTTTACATTCCCTTTCCACGCAACATGACTGTACACAGATAAATCTCTCATTGTACCCAGTGTAACATAAGTGTTATAATGGGCAGACTGTATAATTACAATATAATTATATAATAATCTGATGAGCTTTGTGTGAACTTTCCTTACCAACAAAGTGAAATCTGCAAGGAAGGCTCGTTTCTCACTCGCCCTTCATCTTAACAGAAGCTTGTCAAATACAAGAGAAAGTGAAACTGAATTAGTAAAATCTCAAGTAAAATCTCACCAATAAAGCCTGAGTCATTAACATTATCCTTAATGTGATATGAAAGGAACATATTTGCTTGGTATCCATATCAAGATAACATCCCGATAAGATGACAAAAATATTTAAAAAACAAAAAAAAGATTCAGTCTACCTCTATAAGAGGGTGAGAATACCCCAGAATATTTTGTGTAGTGCACATGGGTATATTGTTCTGATAGTTTAATATCATGTTGGAAATCAAACACATGCAACCCATAAATAAAATCAGTGGCAGCTTTAGGTGGCATGTATGTCGCCAGTGTAATAGCACCTCATTTATGCTCCACATGTCTATTCTATTCCAAGCCCAAAAATTATGGCGAGAGATGCAGCTGACCCCAGAGTTTCAGAAAAATTACCAAATCCATCATTTACACAGCGGGCTAAATGAGAGGAGTCCAATTAATACTAATTTCTGACACACCAGGCTGCCCGTGTTTTGGTTCTGCAGTGTATTTCCAATACAAACACCAGCTCGTCTGGGAAAATAAAGGCGTGACACATTGAAACAAAACCCTCAAGCACAGAAGCGCGCTCCTTACGTGCAGCTGTGCGCGCGTGCGCGGTTTAGCACGGGGAGAAACGAAACATCCTCAGACGAAATGGTGCCCGAATGCAGGAAATACTGGGAATTCCTGCCCGAGTACGGAGCACCTGGACTCTGAAGTTTGCAAACGGAAGTGCATGCCACTGCAGGGAGCCACCACCATTACCCAACCCCACCCCCCCCACCCCCAAACCCACTAGGCCCTCCACCCCTTAATTTTAATTTATACTCCCATTCTTCACAAAGGGTCTGTACTGATAATTAGCAATCTCATCCTTAAAGTGAACACATGCTACACAGCAACAGTATCCCTCACCCCCCAGCTCCCCCTGATCCGCAGGATTCCTTTTGTGTCTAAAAACGGAAAGAAACAGGATGATAAGACATCTGTTGAACATACAGCATTATCTCTTCTCAGCTCCATCAGCACTTGAAAATGAAGTCCTCCATCTTTACATGGCGGTAATATGACATTCAATTAAGCAAGTGGTAAAAGAGAAGAAGAAAAAAGCTGCGACTATGCCAGACCCTTTTAAATTGAATTGCCAGAGTTCCCCTGCTGTGGTGGGGTTTTCAGGAGTGGTGTCTGTGCCAAACCACAAATTAAAGCTTCAAAACTGTAAACATACTGTGGTCAGAGGACAACCTTCTGTGTGAGGAAGGTCGCAGGATCAGTAGGGGGTCTCGAACTGTGTAAAATCAAAATATGTCAATTCACAAAAAAGTAAAGTAAAAAATCATTCAAAAATATGACTGCACATTGTGATGGGGCATCTCATCTTCCATGAGTAGAGCCATACATTCAGCATTCAGTCAATGCTGGGGTTAAACTAATATTTAATGTAAACAATCAACATAACATTAAATATAAATAGATTAAATACAAATAATATTTAGACTATTCCATTGTCACATTTCAAAATTTTAAGCATTGAGAAAATATATTTTTTTTAATCCTTAATAAATACTTTAAAAATAATAAACACATTAGTACACAAATATTTCAGAAAACAAAAAAAAAAATCTATGTCCATAATCTATATAATCATACTGATTATAGTCAATGGTTGATTTACTTTTTTCTCCTCACTTGTGCAATTTTATCTCTGTTTACTGATATTATTGCCTGCACTGTGCACTACAAAGGGAGTTACCCAAGCTACTTTAACAGTTTCTTCCTTTTACAGCGACTGCTAGAGCTATACTTTTCTACTTCATGTGTTTGTACAAGAAGTAAACTGCTTAAAGCAGTCAAGCATCTGTGCTATAGATGCACAGTACTTCATTTACCCCTTTTCTGGTCAGAGTAAGCCAGTTTAACAGTAATAAATAAGGACTACTTTACTCTATCAATAAGCAAAAACAGCTATTCATATATTTTATACAACTTAAAATAAACACTAAACACAGATGTGTTTAACCCATCTCTCACATCTAAAAATACCACAGCTTAAACTACAAAGTTTTTAGTTACACTTGTTTTTATTTTACGTGCAGTTTATATAGTCTCAGCCTAGCATGCTTAGAAAAACTACATCTTTATCATGCATCCATGATGTGATTCTTTTTCGTGTCCAAACAATCTTGAAGAGAGTGTAACCACTGGGATACATACTTAATGACTGTGTTTAATTTTTCCCCACTGAACTCCAATTAAATAAGAATTAGTGTACAGTAGGGATGTAACGATATCAAATTTCGTGATATTACGATAAAAAAAAAGTCTCGATACCGTCATGAGACTGACGAAATCTACCAGGATATTTCATGGGTATTTCGCTAGTATAGCTGCATTCTACTATGTCTATTTCTCCTTGTCAAAATTGCAATTGTACCAGGGGCAGTTTGCTCCTTAGGGCAGTCAGGCGACGCATCACCAAAGGGGGAAAGTGAGGGAATTTTTCTATCACATTCTATCACAGTGTTACGCTAGCTGTGACTGTTCTAGACAGTTTGTCCTGCCTCTGAATATCACAGTCCAATCAGCGTCAAATCGTGTTCCGTGGAGTACTGCCCCTTCCGGGCGATTACAGTCTGGTTGAAAATCACCCAGATTGCTCTGATAGACTCTCATGCTAAGGCAATTTTTTTTCAAACTGCAGGCACTGCAATGCAATCTGTATGGGTTCCGGGTGGGCTTGCACTAACATTCTTTCGTCATACATAACCTGATGTAGGGATCGCCGGGGCAGCCAGCGATCTTGTCATGTTCAAGGCCAACATGGCTAATGTTACCTCAACTCAGAGCAACTCGATCGTGTTATTAAGAAAAATACCGCAACTAAAGAATTAGGACCACCCAGAACAAATTGAAACATCACAAGTATTTACAAGGGGTGGGGGGGGGATTTTCGCGGAGCTGGTATGAGCCAAAAACGTGGCTAGCAGGCTGCAAAGTAGCTAACACTTTGTTTGCAATGTGACAATGTCTAGTTAGCTAGCTGTTAATTTACCCATTGAACAGGTCACCTTAGCCATCATCGCAACAACTGCAAAGCTGCACAAGCTACAAAAAAAATAGGTGGTTAGGAACCACAAGCATTCATGATCTGCTCAGAAAAATGTAAGCAAGTAATATGTATCATTATCAATTCACACCATATTTACATTTCAATGTGGGTAACATGACTGCCAAAAAATGTTTAGGTATGCAGTTCATAAATAAAATCATTGGCAAAAAGCAGTTGAAGTAGCCTTTACAGAAACTGCTGCCTACAAAAACCTCCACTATCATTTGCATCATGTGTGCAAATATATCGTAACTGCAATCAGGGGTGTTGCAGGGCCTCTCCTGCCCATGTGGAAGTAAGGTCATGAACACAAGTGGTGCACGAATCATTTGCTGTGTACATAAGCCGCGCTCAAATATTCAATACCCATGACAAATACAGATGTAATTCAGAGGGCCTACACTTTATTATGTGATTTCCCCTTGCAAATGACCTCATCAGAGCATGTATGCATTTTAACCTATCACTGCTGCCAGTTTTTATATCCTTACAGCTTGCTGTGTGTGCGTTACCATTACGATAAACATCACAGCACATGCTCGTACTTTGTGACACATAGTCCTTGCAACATCTTCTCTGGTGCATTTTCCATGAATTCTGCCATAGTGTGGGGCTGCTAGCAATTTGTAGATGGGCAATTGACAAGGCTTCTTCTGTCATGTGATCTCACGCCATTTCAGAACCCATGATACAAGCCTTAAAGACACATTTAAAATAACACCCTGTTTAGCTGGACATCCCATGCACACACTAAGTGAATGGCCTTTTCAAAGGCAGATTGATTAATGTTTGGTGCATCCAACCACGCATTTACTCTGATTTTATTTTTCTCCCCATTTGGCGCCCTTTAAGGACTCCAATCAAAATTTAAATTACGTGCTGCTTTAATGTGAACCAATGTGAAGTAAAGGCAAAACCCTGAACCATGACAAGGCACAAAGGGACCTAAACATCACATCAAAGTGACACTTTTACACACTGTTCTTAAGCAAGCTACCCTGAACAACCCTGAATCTTACAGCCTTGTTTTGAAGACGAGCACAGTGCTTGCTTTCACCCAGTTTGTTTTGTTATCTTAAAGTACAGTCTGAGCAAGAATCTATGGTTTAAAGCAAAAAAAAAAAAAAAAAAACAACCTTAGTACTCAGACTCAAACTGCCTGCAGGAGAGTCCTTAGCATTCAATATCATAAATAATTCAAATACACAGAGTGGACGAGTATATATGTTGAGAAGTCAAGAAAGTCACTGTTCCACTCAGAGACAAGTGGACAAAAATGCACACCACAACTACGTACACACATAACCTACATGGACATAAAATATTTTCTGCATTCATCGCCCGGCTCTTATTTTGCACATCACAGTCAGCCTCATGCACGCCCCATCACGTGCACTCTACGTTGTTCTCAGGTTACAACCCACCAAGCTGCATTAGGTGAATCATATTGAGTAAGACTGAAGAGAAAAAAGAAACTGAACACCAGCCATAGACACAGCATTACTTGACGGGATTCATCAGAGGAAGCAAAAGGGCCCGAACAGCAATTCCACTATGCCAACACTTTCTCCACAAAGAGAGATTTATGCCCTAATAGGTAGTCTGTCATTACTCCCTAATGCAATATGCTGTTTAGGTGTGGTAGCTCTTATACGCTACTTCACATACTTGGTTGCCCATAATCTTGCCCACACCATTTTTAGTGTATTGCCCCATGCTTTGTTCTAGTGCTCATGACACAATGCAACTCAAATATATATTTAAAAAAAACATTCCAGCTAAACTAGCCAATCTAGATTTGCTGTGGAATTTTTTTTCCTCCATGCAGTTTACTACACTGTATGAAAAGGAATGCTCTTACCAGGGAGGAATATTGTCATACATATTTGTTACACTGGCAAGAAATGAAGACCCTAAGAATGGAGTATTTGTGGCTTCTTTCATTAGTCTTCATAAATCATTTGTGAAAAGCCTTATATGGTGAAGCTCCCAGCAGCCTGAGAACCATTTATGGAAATCACCACTGGAAACGGGCACAATCGGCTACAGCTCTTACAAAACAGTTTAATCTGCGATATAATTGCCTTGGCTGAAAACATTGTTAATGCTGGCTATGCAGCTAAACGGATACTTACTCTAAGCCTTACGTCATCTTTGCACATTTTACAAAAGGGGTCTGGTCTGTGCACACCTTACAACGAACATCACAACCCACCAGATGCATCACACTAGAGACTTTGGATTCAGATTCACCCAATGCTGACGTTTCTATGCACTTCTCATTTTTGTGAATGCAGGTTAAAGGATGACAATTAAGGCACAAAGCTGTCCATATATTTAGATAAATATGCAAAATAAATGCTTTGACATTTACTTCAGAAACATTTGCTTTTACATATTTAACTATTCAAGCATTTTTTTATAAATAAATGCAGCCCACCTGGAGTTGCCACTCTGCTCTACAGACACCAAACCCCACCCCACCCTTGTATTTTAATAATAAAATTGAAATTGAAAGATATCCAACACAGTGGAAAAAATACAGCAACAAAAGCAAAACAATTTACTTAACCTGTAATCTTAACTGATTACACAAATAATCTGCCATAATCCTGGCATCAGTGGTACAAGGGATTTCTCTAAGAACGATTATACCCTTTCACATGCCTGCTGCCAACTAACTGCACAGCCATAATGACACTCTTCTGACTGTTTGCATCTGTTAAGCAACTGAATATGTTTGTGTGACCCAGCGGTAGGTCTAGTGGGCAGCAATGTGCTAGGGGCCCATTAACCCAGCTATTTGTGTGCCCCGTCCTTGTGACCAATTATATCCATTAAGTCACTAATATACTTATAGTAAGTACAAGAGTCCCCTATTCCACTGTAAACAACTACTCGCTCTACCAACTTTGGCAAATCAGCACAGACTTCAGCAAGTTTTACCCTTACATTAGACCTGAGAGGGGGGATTTGCCGTACCAATTAAGCAAGTGGAAGCTGATTCCCAAGCCTAGAGACACCCAGTAAAAAGAGCACCGGATAGTTTGATTCTATCAAGTTCCTGCCTCACAGCTGGGAGCATCACAGTACAGTGTAGACATGTTGTGACTCTACACCGAGCAAGACGCTTCCTTCACCTCCTTACCTCCTTCAGACCCTGGAATATTTAAGGCCCATTAGCCCCCCCCCCCAAAAAAAAAAAACCTGGAGCCTTTGAGCATTCACAACTGTGCCGTACATTTCTCCTCACCAAACCATTATAGTGCAATACTTAATCATCCCACGGTGAAAACATCAGTTAAACATTATTTACACGTTTTGTTTCACTATTCACTATGTTAACGACGCATTATTCAGGGTCTGCTATAGCATAACGTGAACCTATATTAAAATTCTGGGTAAAAATGCAAACGTTCAGGGTGATGTACAGGACGTGCGTACCCTGCTTGTTGTATAAATTATATCTATGTTAACCTGCCGTCTGCTTTTATTTTGGCAAGCGCAACTGCCCAAACATATGTCAGAAAGACAGCTTTCCTTCCGGTCAATGAGAAACAGATACAAACCACAGATCCCCCTCTCTCCGGTAGGCTACAAGAACTTGTCATTCATACAACTATTCACAGTTATGAATGAACATGCACAATAACACATTTTAACAGTAACCTGCTTGTGCATCCATTAACAAATCTTCCGCAAATGATCGCGCTTCAAATACAATACCAACATATGCACAAATGAAGACAGCGTCGACAGCAACTACGTCGTGTATTTTCTACCTAAACTTCCGACAACAAAGCGCAGAAAATAACAATTGTTAAACATATTCGCAGCAAACACGTTAAATCAAAACCCCGTCCCTGCTACATTGAATTACCATGTTACTATCTATCAAAGCATGGAATGGTCAAAGATAGAGAATGCCAGAGATTACAATGTTTACACTTCGTGCTGTAATTAGGGTAAATGTATCGAGGAAATAAACATCGCTTCGAATGAAGCACTCAAAGAAAGCCGGTGTCGCCGATTACTGGGCTTAAATTCAACATTAACAACACGAAACAATACCTGATTCGTAGCATACTGAAATTCAATCATTCAATTTAAAATGATGCGCGATTGTTTGATTACCGTTCGACCACTGTTTTCATTATATCTTGTCCACCGAAGCGATTTCCATGCCAACCTTGCACTGCGCATTCGAGATTTAAAGACACTCTGCTAACAGATTTTTTAAAAAAGAAAAAAAAAAACGAAGAAAACAAGGGCTTGATAATCGCAAAGCACGAGATGAAATGGATCCTTGGTTGATCTTAATTGAATTTGCCAGTTCACCTAGCTATGAATTCACAAATATATATTCCTCAAGGGAGAGTTTTAAAAACATCAATTAACGACAATAAACAAACTACACCTCACAACAGAACACAACATGCAAGTTCTAAGCAGCCAACGGCAGCGGTGTGCTTTCCGAGCCCGCACTGCTGCTAGCGTTTGCATTGCGGGGTTAGCAAGACAAGCCGAAGCGACCACATCTTGCCAAGCGGGTATTACTGGCTCTCTAGGAGTAGGCATTAGACAAGAGAAGCCCCTTTTGCTGGCACGCGATAGCAAGCAGAATATGATAAATCTCATATTTCTCACACACAATGCAAGCCGATCCGAACTAAGATTGCATCCGACACCTTTCACATTCTGTAAGATAACAGGAATAATGATTTGATACCTTAATACATCGGCAGGAGCGTTCTCAATTTACCACCCTGTTTTCTCATCTCACAGCCTTCCGAGCGCCATCTTGCAAGCTTGTGACGTTGGGATCCCTCACCCCTGACCCAAATTTGAATGGAAGCCGATCGAAGGGAGTGGGAGAAAAAAAAACGCAGCCTGTGCCAACGCAGAACCATTTATGCGGACAGATATCCCTCAGTGTTCCACCAAGAAAATGGTCTCTGTAGGCCTAACTCGTAGCCTGGGTTAACACAACGCACAGCTTAACGCCAGTAGGTCATTACACATACGCCAATGAAGTCAATGTAATCAATGTAAGGAATTAAGTTCCTTTTCAACAACTACATAATAACTGCATCGGTGAAATTCGTCGTTAAATGACTACACTTCTAATTCCAGCTCGTAAAAGATGAGGTGAACAAAAAAATAATATTCTCAACTTGAACATGGAAAAAACCTCCAGTTGGCCTTCCCATAATCCCACAAATCAATGAGAAATCAGACAGTATTTGATGAAAAAATCCAAATATGACAATTCTGACAGCCGTTGGGCCTAATTCCATCATGGTGTGTTGAGCATTGGATAGCAGCCAGTCAAGCCAGTGGCCTTGAGTTTTAAAGGTTCTTCTTTTTTTAACTGAGATGATGTGAAAATGCTGCAATGGAGATGCAGTATCAACACTTCGGTATTTATGTTGGCAGTGTACAATATTGTTTTGCCACATTTGTCGAATTCAAGTAGACAGTTTAACTCTATTTCTGGGAACTTTTGAACCTTACATTAATTACTCTTAACAAAGCACCCAAAATAGAGGACATAGTGTGCCATGAACTTAAGACTGTTGCTAGTTAAAAGTCCATTTTTATTATCTGGCACTATGCAACCTCTGATGAACAGGTGAATGTGCATTTAGACATACCTTTTTGGGATGTGTTTTTATGTTTGATATATTGAATACAGAGTAAGTAAAAGTTCAATTGCAGGTCACCAAGTCTGAACAGAACAGACCTTGTGTTGACATCTGTGCAATTTTGATACCCTTCAATACACTCACTGTAGGTTATGTCACCTCTGAAACACAGAGGTGACATAAGGTACAGAGGTGGAGGACAAGGAATAATCACATTTTCTAGACACTCAGCATAAAAATAGAGTTAATCCAGAGTGTGTCTTAATAAAATGCTGTATGCTGAAAACACAGGCATTGAAATACCATTGTTGTTTACCTTAATGACTTCTCAGAAGAGAGAGTAGAGGAAGCTGTAACCTTAAGAAAGAAGAAGAATTACATAATGATGAAACCCACAGACTTACAAGCAAACAACTCTATATAATCAGTTAGGAATGAAAAAAGCAACCTCTGCTTAAACAGCTGTCAGGGCTCAGAACAAACCTCAGAGCAGAGGGATTATATTTTGCCAATGATCACATTTTGGTATTGTACGTTTTGAGTTGTTTTGTGTGAAACATCTTGGCCAAGTGTTAAAAAAATCTCAGCATTTAATGCTTTTACCTGAAATAATGCTGGAACTACTATCTCCATGCATCCTCTGATATTACAGTGCTGAACACAGAAATAAGGGAACAATGAATTGACTCTATCAGTAAACGGTATTTGTTGGAAGACATGTATAAAATATTCCCCTGACAGTCAACTGTGCTTCAAAATGATCAATTGATCAGATGCACTTTGCTCTGCCCCACAACAAAAGAAGCCCATGTTAAATGTGTGTGGAGGAATGGGTTTATTTTCAGGATGAACAAATGTGTGCTTCCCCCATGCTTTGTGGTCAAGATGTATTACAACGAGTGTATATAGTATCTTAGCTCAACTGTTCAAGAATAACGACAGTTAAGTAATGAGTTATTTATACAGACAATTTAAATGTGTCGCTTATTAAAAAAAAATTCCAAAGAAAGTGTTTATCTTTTCTCAGATGGGTCAACCAGGCCACTGATTCAGTCAATCAGATATGTTCTTGCACCAGCTACAAAACTGTGGTTGTATTTTACGGTGTTAGATGCTGTTCAAATTTACTGACCTTAGCACTATGTGGATTGGCTGAAACAGTAGACACAGTGAATGAGAGAAGCCATTACATTTGATCAAAAGCTTAATAAACTTGCACAGAAACCATGCAACATCTGCCTAGTGCAGCTCCTTGTTTGGACTACAGTGAAGCATTATACAGTGATTTATTTGATTCTAAAACAGCAAACTTGGTGCTGGCTTGTTAATAAGATCAGGTATCCTGTTTTAATACAAATAAGAAGTCTCTGTCCCTTTGGGGTCATTCACCTGGGCTGTAACTGAAAAGGGAGGTGAAGACTGATGGAGCCAGCTAGTATCACTATTCATTCATTTTAGTTATAGCATTAACATTGACATTATTTTCATTCAGCAGACACTCGTATCCATTGTGACTTATATGGGTTACAATTTCTACATGTTATCCATTTATACAGCTGGATATTTACTGAGGCAATTCTGGGTTAAGCAGGGAATCAAAGCAGCAAACTTTTGGGTATAAGCCCTGCTCCTTACTACTATGCTCCACTACAACCCTTATAAATTCATAACTGCATGAAAGGTAGACACAGGTAGGTAACTCATTTTTTGAACATGTACATGTACATGTAATGTAGGTAGCTGGCAATGATGCTAAACAAACTGCAAAAATATGAAAAACAGCCTGTGACATCTCACTTTAATTGTAATGCAATTTCTGTAAAAATGACACTTAGTGGCTGAGGTGTCAACGAGATACTGCAGCATATTTACTGGAACCTAAATACTTTATAGATACAGCAAATACATCCAGGCATCACCTAAGTTAATTATATTTTTAGTGTTTTATTCACACTCCGTCCTACTACTATGGAAGGCCTTTTTCATATATTGCAATGAATGTGCAACATGCATCAACATATCAATGATGTATAAAGACAAGGAAAATAACATGAATGAACACAAATGTACATTTTTTATGTTTACCATAATGTAAATAATTTAATGTATGATATTTGGTAAATATTCAGTTACTTACCAGTTAATAAACCCTTTTGTCAAACGGAAAGAAGACTCAAATGGATTGGAGATTAAAAGTGTTTTTTCAAATGTGTGTAGGCCAACGGATCATTAAATTGATAGCTCCATTGGCTCTGTGTCCCATACAAGCATCCTTACTGATATTTAATTTTTGACCAGCCCACATCTGAAATGTTTTTAATGTGATGTAGTTATGTTTTGTTCTCTGCCATCTAAAAAATAGTCATCTTATTCAAACAACTGCAACATACAATATGTACATTGCAGAGTGCTATTCAACTAAATTAGGAAAGCTAAATATATCTACTGGACTGCTTTTTGGAATAAAAGTCACAAAATGACACTCTTTAAAGACATATAGCCTGTATGAATTAAAAAAAATATATTAATTAGGTGCCTTTCACATTTGGATTTTCCTTTTTAAAATAAGGTGATAGAGACATTTTAGTAATATATCCTATTTATATGAATCAATTGTATATTTTATAAAATTGTTTATTACATGTTCAGCAATGTAAGTCTTCAGTTGGTTTGAACATAAGATGTATAACCCAGGATGACTTCAACTCTGCCATTTAGGTTACAAAATATTAATTGGACCTCATGCTTGTATACTAATAGGTGGATAACACATATTAGAGATATTCATGAGAATACACCATTTCCCTCCCTTTAAAGAATAATGTGTATTTTCCATGGATGTGATCCGTTTTTCAAGAAGTTTGTACTCTGAGTTTATACCATGTCTTTGAGCGCCATCTTGTGAGTATTTTATATACACTATATGGACAAAAGTATTTGGACGCCTGACCATTACATTGTAATGACATTGTATTCAAATACATATACTTTAATATGGAGTTTATCTCCCTTTTGCAGCTATAACAGCTTCCACTCTTCTTGGAAGGCTTTCCACAAGATTTTGGAGTGTTTCTGTGGGAATTTGTGCCCATTCATTCTGTAGAGCATTTATGAGGTCAGGCGCTGATGTTGGATGAGAAGGCCTGACTCGCAATCTCTGTTCCAGTTCATCCCAAAGGTGCTCAGTGGGGTTGAGGTCAGGGCTCTGTGCGGGCCAGTCAAGTTCTTCCACATCGAACTCATCAAACCATGTCTTTATAGTCCTTGCTTTGTGCACTGGGGCACATTCATGTTGGAATAGAAAAGGGCCTTCCCCAAACTGTTGCCACAAAGTTGGAAGCATAGCATTGTCCAAAATGTCTTGGTATGCTGAAGCGTTAAGATTGCCCTTCACTGGAGATAAGGGGCCTAGCCTAAACCCTGAAAAACAGGTGTGGCCAAATTCCTTTGTCCATACAGTGTACTGTATATGTGTACGTGTGTGCCTGATCAGTTATCACATTAGTTGTAATAATAATTTTAAGTGAAGGTTTCCTTAATGAAGTACTTATTTGTGTTATTTATGTGATTAGGTGTAGGCATACCACTAAAACTATATATTTTTAACAAAAATATTTTAATATGTACAGTAAAACCCAAACACAAAGCAGATATGCAGCATGTTATAGGTCAATATGCAAGAAAATTTCTGCACTGAGTCCCTAAAATTTCCAGTGTTCAATAACAGCATCCATTCTTTTAAGCAACACAACTGTGTTAGAACGCCCTCTAGGGGCTGAATGTAATTCCCCTCCAAAAAGCCCCCTTTTCTGGGATATTTAATGTCAGTTCACATGAAAAATCTTGTCATAATCTAAAATGAAGTGAGATGTCTACAAATTAAATATAATGCAGTCAGAACTATGCACATTTTGTTGGATTACATATTGATAAATTGTTGCCCCTGCATTATATAGGTTCTTCAGTTGTTTTAAGGTGCAAAGAAAATCCTACCTGCCCTGTAGAGGTCATGTTTCAAGACACTTCCATCTGGAAAGGTCATGCTGATACAGTCTTCTACACTGTGCACTTGTATTCTGTGCAAAGGTTATGATTGTGGGAAAGGGCGAGGAAAGGCAGAAATGCAAGAAAATTTAGCTGTTGTGACTGGACCATATCTCCAAAAGGCCATTCTATCACAGGCAAGCAACATCATGTAGCTGACCCATTATGACATATAATCCTCCAGCAAACCAGTCCGATTGTTTCCAAACTGAAGTAAGAAACATGTCATATATATTTGTCTGGTGGAAAGGCTACAACTAATCACTCCTCTACAACACTGTTAATCAAGAATATTTGACAGTTTCCCAACTAATGCTGCCGTCATACCCAGTTCAAGGGATTGCCCTTGTAAATATGACACTGCACCATCCTCAACTCCGCTTTTTTTCCATGTTCATATTTTAGACATGGCTGCTACACCTGTAGATATGAAACTAACCTGAGGCAATGTTGATGGCCAGTGCATTTTGCAGTCAGGGGAGAATGAAGGGAAATAGCTGCAAAAAGGAGTTAATAATATTTAAACTCCAGAAAACCTAAACAACTGCTGCCCATCCAAAAGATAACCCTGCAAAAACACAGAAAACTGTGACCCTCCAACATTCTCACATTGTTGACTCTGGTGGTGCATTAGGTGCTTCATATTTAAAGGGAGTCAACACATCACAGAGCTTGTAAAGTAGTTAAACTACTACCCAACCTGTGCAAAATAAATCATTGAAATGTATTGCTCACATTGGTTTAGAGTTAATCATTTCTTGCAGGTTATCCTTAAATTTTTAGGTATTTTTAGTTCCTTTCCAAACATTCTGCAACCATTTGCCAACTACCAAGTGTCTTACACCAATCTGTGTCTTACATCAACCATTTTGATCTTGCTTCCATGTTGGTTTTCATGTCACACATTTCACATTTACCATGGAGAGGGGAAAAAATCATGACTATGCATGATTAAAACCCAAATGTTAGAACGCTTGGTCTAGCTAATAATAACACAAAAGCTAGAACGCAAGAATTAGCAAGTGTGTTATTTACTGTAATGAAATGTTACACTTTGTGGAAATCCCTGAGGTGGTCTGGTGTACAATAAAGCTTACTGGCTCAGTCCTCTTTTGCACTTTTTTTTATTTAGAAGACATTTCTTGATGACTTCATTTCCTCTAGTTGAGTACAGTTCTATCTAGTCAGTCCTGCTAGAAATGTTCACCTGATATCTGCTGTAATTGCCTGGGGAGGTTAAGCAGGTACAGACATTTCTAGTACAGACAATTACACACTTAAATGTATGTAAAAGGTGACCCCAGAGGCTCAGATATCATTTGTATATATGTAGCTTAATAACTGATAATGACCACATAACTATAGTGTTACTGTGTGTGTTTAGCAGTTGTTTTGATATTAGGTTTCATTTCAAGCATCATTATAATTCCCAAAACTTCACCTTGAAGATTCTCAGAATTATCTTTTAACTTCTTTGCAGCCCTTGTCCCTGATGTTGTCTTTCCTTCGCCCAATTATTTGCTTGATTTAGACCGGTTTGGATTACAAGTTCTATTGGCTTGTTTTACTAATGATGTTTAGACTCAATTTTCTTTTCTTTTTTTTTTAAATCAATGAAGCTTACTCAGTGTGTGTGACTTTATATGCAAGCCACTAATGGTCCTTAAGAGGCCTTACACAGTTTAGCATTATCAATGGAGAGTTACTGTGCTAGGGGAGACACTCATTATGAAACTGAGCCTCTGCAAAGTTCCACCTACACTCTGCATGTGTGGTTGAATATCTATGTCTAATAAGGATAAATACGCTGTCAATCAACGTGAATAAAGAGTTCAAATGTCTAGCTTTTTTGCTGAATATAGAACATATAATATCTATGTGAGACCTTTATTTAAAAAAAAAAAAAAAAAAAAAACTTGGAAGTTCTCTGATAGTGGATTCAGAATGCAGGCTCAAACAGGAGAACAGGAGAACCCTACCTGTTAGAACTTAGCATATGGGCATGAACCACAGAATGTCAGGTATAGACTTGAGATACCCTTTTACAGGTGTCTCAATCCTGAGAAGATCTATTGAGATTGCTTGACTATTTACCTGAATTATCACTAAAGTTAATCTTCCCTGACAGGATCCACACCGCATATATCTTTTACTTATATTCATATTGGTGTGAACCAAAATATTCCTAAAATGGTCTGTAATAACTCATTTCCACAAACCTTTGTCCAGGTAAACTTGAATGTAACCATGATGGTAAGGCCACTTCTGCCTATTTCCAACTATAGGTTAGGTATAGGATTTACCAGCCTAAAACCCTTCACAACTGTAGCCCATTAAGTGAGTGAAGGAGAGAAAAAAACAGCATCCATTTCAAACTGAATTAACTGGTTCAAAATTATCATGTGACATACTAAAATTCTGTAATAGGTACACAAACATGAGGGCGCTCCTGCGCAAAGGATATTCGCGTTGTCCCTGTCATACCTAAGGTTAGAAGCACCACACCAGTGGAGCAATGTCTTTTTGGCAAAGTATAGGTTCAGCTGTAAAACATAATGATGACTACATGGATGGGACAACGCACGTCAATGCACATTATAATTAATTATTAGAATACTGCATTTTCGAAAACATCTGTCACTGTAAGGAATTCAGTAGATTCTTGCTGTTCAAAAGATGTAGTCAGGATGCCCTGCTGAAAATTACATCTCACCCATTTTTTTTTTTTTTACATGGAATTCTAAATTCAGAATGACCGTAGTTAACTGATGGTTGTTATACCCATACTTAAATGTACCTCATTAGCTAAGTAGGATGCAGATAGCTCTGGTCCCAGGTGTGCTTGAGCACAACGTTTATCTAAACCCAAGATCGGTGTGTACTGGTAAATGGCCGTGACCTTGCGTGACGTTTCAGCTAACCTTAACCTTTACTCATCCACCGTTTTGTAACGTTAGGCCAGTTACGTTAGCCAACTAATTCGCCAGCTCATGTTCTAAGATCTCTCTAAAGACGGATCCATGGCGTCAGCTATTTGTGTTAATTGCCGGAGATTTAGGGATGCGTTGTGCTCTAGGAAGAACTATGTAAACATACCTGCCAAATATAATGCCATTCAAACATACGTTAGTTAGCTACGACTATCACTGTGGCTTGGGCTACATCATATAATCAAGTGGATATCATGAGAATAGCATTGCATTGGGACAGGTTCCACTGTGGCAGAACTGATCCTCTCGTTTGAGAAATGTCTCACAAGCCTAATCTTATTGGTAGAAAACATAGCCAACGATCTCCAGTGGTACGTCAGTTAGGATCAAGCAGGTTTATCATAGGCATCTTTCAAAACGTAGCTTTTTGGCTAGCTATGTTGATAGATGTGTTTGAATATTAGGTCTTAAATCAGGATGCTGATACAGTGATGTACAGATCTGTCTTGGAGCAACCTATGATTGTCCTTTAATAACGCTACTGCTCCCTATAATATAAAGCTAACTTGCTTCCTTAATACCCTGCTACCTTGCAGTAGGAAGTACAGTGGCTTTAGCCGTTCTGCCGCCGCCGTGTATTCTGGGATCATTCAGTAAATGCAAGATGGCGGCGAGCAGGAGGCTGCACAAGGTAAATCTCGAGATCAATCCATTTTCGGTTCTTTAAAACATAGCGAAAATTTTGTCATCTTACTCGATCGGTTGCATGTGTAAAACAAAGAAGAACATTCTATCCAGCCTCGATACTTGTTTTGCCCCTGTAGAGCAAATAATTAGTCTTTTGAAAGCGCTAAATATAGCTAGCTGTTGTGGCAGTGAGTAAGCTCGCTAGTCTAGGTAGGCACCGGCATATTAGGCCGTGGTCGTAGACTCCGGGTTTTTCGGACAAGGGAAGTGTCTTTCGTTCCTAGCCAAGACCGCAAACTGATTATCCAGTTGGTTGGAATATTAATCTGTCTGTAACATTATTTGAAATTACGGCAATACAATTTTTGTCCTTAAAGTATTTTCATTTTCATTTGAAAGCGAAAGTGTTAGCTTCCTAGTTAGCTGGACGGGGTAGAGGACGGTTGGGTTCGCTACAGCTAGGTAGCTGGCTACTTTCTGTGACACAGGAAGTGCAGTATTTCAAACATTAGCTTGTTAAATTCGCTAACAGACGATTGTCTGAATTGTTGTGGTTTTATTACAGATTTGTTGTTGTATTGAAAGAATGCGAGAATATTAAATTAGGCAACATTTGTACTACTTTAATTAGTGCAGTCTGCGTCATTATACATACAAGGTAACGTCAACTATAGCCTACATGTTGTTGCTTAGCTAATCAGGTCTTCAAAGATACGCCTAGATAGTGTCAGTTCACAATGGGTAGTTAGCTGCCATGTTACCTCTTGATCAACCTAAAGAGTTTGTGGAAAATGCGATTTCAGAACTTTTCTTAACCGCTGTTTTTGCACAAGTACAATTGTAGCTGTTTGCGTTTGGCGAAATTAATATGCTCGCCTTATTTAAAACGCTAACTTGGAATTTGGAACTTGATACAGGCACCTAACTGAGACAATTTAAAAGTGGCTGCCTATTTTGAAGTGTATGGTTTTTTGTGTGAAATGTTCGCTTTTTAGGTTGTTTATATAATTTAATGAATGTGTTACCGTTTTACTTCTTTTATTTAGGGTGTAATTATTTTCTTAACCAAAACAGTAGTCTAGTTGCCTTTTTTTGGGGGTTCTTGGAGTTAAAAATGGTATAGCAGTCGGCGAGCAAAGCGTTAATGTAAACGCTGACATATGTAGGCACATCGAACTTATGAAGGTACTGTGTGTACGTATACGGAACTGATGACTGTCAGTTATTTATGGTATGTGTTCACCTCAAAGAAGATAGCTTAGCGAATACATTTCGTACGTGTAACCAGGTTTCAAATGCTGCAGTACAACCAGGGATCTTATGACATGTAAAACTCATAACCTAGTTCCTTATCCAGTGAGTTCTTCATACACTTACAAAGAGGGGTGTGGTTTTTGTACATACTGCCTGTTGCAATAACATTTCAGTTCAGGCTGGTAGACTTGGAACGATTAAGAAAGACAATCTGATGTGCGAAGAGGTGATAAATGAAACGTGTCCTCAAATGAATAGCAATACGTCGTTTTATGAACACTTTTTTTTTTTTTTACATATAAATAATTGCTTTCTTTTTTTTTTTTTAGAACAAATTAACTAATGAAAAAGTGAGATAGTTGGGAAAGACTGTCTTTGTTTTTATAATGATTTTTATTATTATTGACGGCCATTAAAATTGTCAACCTTTTGGAAGTATGGCGGCTAAGCTTTGTCACACTAGCATTGGCACTGGTATTGTCTTAAAAATGGACATAGCAAACTACCTCGTGTTTTATAGCAAGTTGCAGATTGAAAAAAAAAACAAAGCAAGGTTCATGACATATGGTATGTTGTCACGAGTGAATTATTTGAGTGAGAATACTTATCAAGTGAAAGATTTATAAATGTCAATTAGAGGCTAAATGAAGTCTCCATCAACATTTGCCCAATTGTTAAATAAAAGGTGAAAAATGTATGTAATCTGCTACACAAAATATCACCTTGGCTTAGTTTAAATGCTACCTTTGTGTGCAGCACCTTGTTTGACTTAAGATCACTAGGGCTTTCAGGAAGCCCCTAATTCATATTTGGGATGCTTGCCGCTAAGGAGCAAATGACAGTTTTTTTTTTTCCAGAATGCAGCCTCACCCTTTGTTCCTTGTGCACTGCAGTCGAATGGACAACTTCAGGAGCAGCAGCAATTGTAGAAGTGTATGAAATGTAGAAGTGTTTTTGTATAATGATCTGTTGTATTTTTTAATTTCTAATAAAATTTAATAAAACTGGAAAATTTTGAAGAGACAGTGAAACAGTGGAAAAAATATGGGGGGTGATGGTTTTAATCCAAATGATACCCAAAAACCGATAAAATGGCAAGACCTTTACTGATGTTTCATGACCTCTGGGTCACTTTCATTTAGGCTGAGAGTACCTGGGCTAGGTCTGAGTTCAAAAGGGTTTTTAATTTTTGTATTAAACATGAAGTACAATCAATTAAAAAAAATTCAGCTGGCCGTAATCATGGACTTTTCTTGCAAAAGCTGAGGACGTAAACAAACCCTTTATTGATTGAGTTTGTGTGGAATGGCTTCTTGCTGCATTTGGGGCAGGCCAGCATGTCTCTAATTAGGTGTGTGCATTTGTGCTGCAACCACAACAGTGCCTGTCTGTTGGGGACCAATTTGTAGCCACAACTGTGACGAAGAAGCAAGTGGTCCCTCTGGGGTGGTTTTAGTGCGAAATGAACTGTTGCTCTGAATGTAGCTGCTCTGACAGGGCCAACAGAAAGGGAGGTCAGCTGCAGTGGGTACTCAGCTCTGTCAGTCAGAATGGTCAGCTTGAGAAGGAGATGAGTAAGCTTTTTTTTTTTGTTAATGTGGCTGCTCAGCGATAGCTTCATTTCCAATATTCCACCTTCACTGTAGCCATGTCTGGGGCAAACTGGTAGTGTTTCTACTGGAAATTGACCTAGCCAGTACTTGTTGTGATGGTTTTTGTCTAAGTCCCCAGTGAATCAAACAGAAGTAATCATGTTTGTCGTGTGGAAATTACTGTAGTCACCGAGTGTCTTTAAATGTTAACTCCTTGTTTGGTAGTGAGGTCTTATTCTCATGTTATCAATAATTTACACTACAAAATAAACTTAACAACCTATATGCTGGAATAGTATATAATCACATCAGTTGCCACATTATTTTTCTAATGCTCTCTCCAAAGCAGGAATAACAAAAGCAGCATTTCTTGAGCAAATACACAAATTTGGTGAACAATTTTATATACAAGGTGTTTCAGTGTCTGCAGCACTTGAGTATAAGGTGAGATTGTCAAATGAAAACATGCCTCCATGTTCGATTGTATTGAAGCAAGAACAGCCTGCCTACCAGTGGCAGCTCGTGCCTTTCTTGGTATCTCGGAACTTTTCCCCTGTTTTCAGACCCTGCCCTATACGTCCATATGACACTTTATCTTTATTGTCAGAGCATACATATTAACTCACTTAGACAGCTCTCAGCAACAGCAGTGCTGTGAGTATCATGTTTAGTATGTTTAACGTTATGGTGTGATACACCACTATTATTGCAAAAGTGCGTTATGCTAGCTGTGACTGTTCTAGACAGTTTGCCCTGCCTCTGAATATCATAGTCCAATCAGCGTCAAGTTGTGTTCCGTGGAGTACTGCCCCTTTCGAGCGATTTCAGTCTGGTTTAAAATCACCCAGATCGCTCTGATAGACTCTCATGCTAAGGCAATTTTTTTTCGAACTGCAGGCACTGCAATGCAATCTGTATGGGTTCCAGCTGGGCTTGCACTAACGTGCTTTCATCATATGTAGCCTGGTGTAGGGATCACCGGGACAGCCAGTGATCTTGTCACATTCAAGGTCAACATGGCTAATGTTACCTCAACTCAGAGCAACTCGATCGTGTCATTAAGAGAAATACCGTTCAGTCATCGTAGTAATCAGGATAAATGGGAAACTAAAGAATTAGGACCACCCAGATCAAATTTAAACATCAAGCAAGTATCTACAAAGGGGGGGGGAAATCGTATAACCGGGGATTTTCGCAGAGCTGGTATGAGCGGAAAACGTGGCTAGCAGGCCGAGAAGTAGCTAACACTTTGTTTGCAATGTGACAATGTCTAGCTGTTAATTTACCCATTGAACGGGTCGTCTTAGCCATCATTACAACAATTGCGCCCCCCCCCCCCCCCCCCCCCCAAAGACAATTCATGCCAATTTTTGCACATGCTTAGGTCATGGCTGGCTACTTTTATTTTAGTTTATTAAAGAAGGGAAGCAGAAGCACGTTAAAAGGAAAAACTAATTTTATAGAAATATATTTATATACTTATAAACATTTTAAAAAAAGCACATTTTTTCAAGTCATCATTTTCCTCCGTTTTGTAATATCATGATAAATATTGTATCATGGACATGTTATTGTGGTATTATCGTACCGTGAGTTTTTGGTATCGTTACACCCCTAATTAGGACTGTAGAAATTGCTTATATAGGTGAGTAACACTAACAATCAGATCAGTAGGGAGCCATACTACATTTATAGTTCATAGCAAGGTACATATCTAGCATACCAGCTAGTATGTCAGTAATGTCAGCTAGCTAGTTATTCAGTACAACACACTGTTCAGTTTTGATGAACTTAGTTTTACTACACATTAAATTTATAATATGAGCCAGAAGGTGTGTAAAGGTGTTGCTGAACATGCTAGTTACAGTGAGTCACCAGCGATACCTAACCCTAAACATTATGCATGATGCACAACATCCCAGTGAAGGTCATGTAAACCTGTTTGCACGTGCCACTGAATTAATATTACAAACATTACAGTTTTTGAATTTTAACGTAATTGTAAGATTTAGCTATGATCTGTACAAATTGAGACATAAGCAATAAAGTATTTGTTCCGAGTTGAATATTTGTTTGTAGCTTTGTTGCGGGCTTGAGACTTTGATGCAATAACTGTCTAGCATCTGAATAAAATGTAATATGTGTGTGAACAGTCTCACTGGCTGGTTCTGACATGTATAGGAATTGCAGTATAGGCATGTACTTACTCTTGATGTGTTCTTATTTGATGTTTTGCAGGAACTTGAAGAAATCCGCAAATCTGGAATGAAAAATTTCCGTAACATCCAAGTTGATGAATCAAATATTTTGACTTGGCAAGGGCTTATTGTTCCTGTAAGTATTCCATATTTTCAATAACATGGAAAGATTGTGCAGCAGTAAGTCTTTAGGGCCCATTATACTGCATTCAGGGCTAGACTGTCCTTTTAGAATCATAGAAACAGCTTATGTTTGAAAGCTTTCCTGTTAGAATTTCATCTTTTCTTACCTGAACTGCAGTGATGCTGGGATAGAAATAGAAATGTATGCTAATAATATCAATAAAAAACAAACTTTCTAAGTCCTTCAGCATTTTAACTGCAACCTGACTCAGGCCTGCAAATGAAATTAAAATGGCCATCATTTTATCACAGTGAAGTTTGGAAGTAGGTGGTGAATGGTTAATGCTAACTACTGTTAATGCCTATCCTAATCTGTGTGTCTAGGAAGTGTAGTTGACTAGTAGCTACATAATAAGCAACTGTGCAAATGATATAGTAGATATAGATATTTCAGCTAGCTGAGAATAGTGTTTTTTGGTTTTATTTTGTGGCTAAATTTGAAAGAAAAAAAAGAAAAAGAAAAAAAATGAGCCTGTCAGTCTCTGAAAGAACAGTGGCCTTAATGTTGGCATTGAACTATGGAGTTAAATGCCTTGCTTATTGGCAACATATTTAGCAATGAAGAGGCAGTCTTCAGTTGTTTCCTGAAGGCTGGCAGGTCATGTTCATAACAGCTGGGCTCACCATCAGTGAAACAGGACAACATACTTGTGGTTGTCCAAATCATGGAAGTTCAGTTTCTTGGGTGAATGGGGGGAGTGCCCTTGCTCCTGTAATACGTGCTGACGAACAAACACACTCCAGTGCCAAGGCCTATTCCTTACAACCACTGTTTGACCAGAAGGTGTGTGTATGAGCAAACTCTCAAAGTAGTGATCAGAGCTCGCCTGTTCCTGTGACAGCATTATTACTATTAAACGCAATGCTTGGTGGGACCCAGAGCTACAGACGTTTGAGGGAGTGTTAGTGTATTGTAAATACCCTTCTTGAAACTGGCTTCATGACTTGTAAGCGGGCAGAACAAGTCTGAATTCGCCTCTTTTATGCTTTAGTGTTTTTGAGATTACATTACTAAAAAAAAACAAGTGAATAAAATACTGAATAATACATGAACAATGACTATATTGTATACTGTAGCACTGATGGTATTTTAGCCTTTGCTGGTGGATGAGGCAGGACTGCTGGATGTTTTTTCTGCCTGTGCTCTGCCTACCACCCAGCACCCTGTTCCAAACCCTACTAAAGTGTAATGTTAGCTGTGAGTGCATTACTGTAATTGAAGGTAGTATCATTCTTACACATCACTGTTTTGTACACAGTGAATCAAGGTCAGCTATATTTAACATGACCTTTATTAGGTTGTGTGTGCTCAATCACCAAGTTCCTATCTATTGTGCAGCCCTGCTCTTGATCTTGTTGTCGTGAAATGCATTTAATCTTACCGTGAGGACCTTATAGGTTGGTGCAGAAAAGAGCATCTGTCAAATAAATGAATGAATGAGTGAGTGAATGAACAGGAACTCACTTGCATGGAAAGACTAACTACCTGTCCCAAATATAATTCACAAAAGGTACAAAGTCACCTAGCACTAATAATCTGGAGGTAAGTCAGACACATGTGACCACATTCAAGGAAATCCATGCCACCATTGTAGAAACATGCAAACTGTTCAAAATCAGTCTCATCAAGCTGGGTACCTGAGAGAGCAGCTTTGCATCCTGCATAGTATGATGCTTGGGAGAGTTGTGGGAAAATTAGTCTGCACTGAATAGGGTACCTCCTGGTTGGTTTATTAAGATTTTGATACACTTTAGATGTGTAATATGTCTGGTTATTCAGAAACATGTTCAGTTAATTGTGTTATTAATGAGACAAATATCAATGGTAATTTTGTGTAACTAAGTAGCTGCACCACAGCAAGATACTTAATGTAATTGTATACGTTGCAGGGCACCAAGTATTTTTTATTGTCTTCTGTTGAACTGTAGGGTACCTTTTTCTGTGATTTTTCCTAATTTACCTGTTAGACCTCAAGACATTTTCTGTTCCATTATTACTGAAATACTGCTTCTCGCTTTCTACTTGCTCACTAAGTGGAACACCTTGTCTACTCTTCTGTGTTGAATTGGCGTGTGCAGTTAAAAAGCAGCCCACCTTTCCGTAGTTAACTGAACCTACTGCTGTCACAGCAAAGCTGTTCCCATATGTTGACTAAATATGCAATGTGCAAAACAGAATAGATCCTCGGGTTCTGTAGTTTTTCCCCCTTTCGGTTCTTTTACAGTCTAGCCATTGTTATTAAACATGCTATGACAATTAGCTGAAATTTTGTATGTTTTTTGGTTGTCAAAGAAGTAGCTGTACAGTTTGATAGATTCGGCTTACTAGTTTTTTATTGTACTATTTGAGCTATTTTATTTCTGTGAAATCCACACACTTAACTTCTTCAGTCATTTCTACCCAGATTAAATTTTCAATGTGTTTGAAGCATATGTCGTTAGTTCTATGAATGTATGAATGCCTCTTTTGCTTGCAGCAAGTGTTTGCACTAGAATTCCCACAGTCCAATCTGACCCCAGCAAGACAGAAAATGACAAGCAGACAAACATGCTCAGAGAGATAGAAAGAATGAGGTATTAGCTGATAGAGTTGGTGGGTATTTCTGTAATGTCATTTAAAGAAAACACATGCAGCTGTTTTACAGATGTTGTTACAGCCAGCCAACTTAAGTTATCAAGATAAATGGCAAGCATTTTGCTTGAAATGATTATCAGGACCAGGAAATGTTAGATTAGTTAATCCATGATTATTATAATAGTAGGGCTGTATGACATCATCTTCACTAATATGCAGTCTTTTATGAGGCTCAGGTCACTTTCAGCCTAACACCGGGAATGTTGCAGTTGTAATTGAGAAGTTGTTTACTGAGTAAGGATATTGGCTCGTGTTTTACATTTTATCAGGTACAGTGTAAAAAAGGCAGTCCTGAAGATAAATGATGAGGAAGGGTCTAGTCAGGAGGACATAGAGGAAACTTCAGAGAGGAGTCAGATGGGGTTTCAGTGCTTTGGAAAGGTTTAGAGAAAGGACAAGGGAAATTGCTGTGTGTAACACCTATAAAACTAAAATTATGTGTTGGGCAGGAAAGGCAAAAAATCCCAGAACTAATTCAGAATCAGTTTCAATAATTAATCAGTATTATATCATATTGAAGTGGACTCAAAAGCTGAAATCAGCAGCTCAGAACTGCTACCCATTGTAAATGACATGGAGCTGGCAATGTTTATTAGCTTGTATAATTTCATTTTACTGAGACTCAGGTGTGGTGGAAAGGCAGACCTCAGGACTGATGTGTGGTCTGGTGTGTGTCTTCTTTAAGGACAACCCCCCTTACGACAAAGGAGCATTCAGGATTGAGATCATTTTTCCTGCTGAGTATCCTTTCAAGCCCCCCAAGATTACATTCAAAACAAAGATCTACCACCCCAACATTGACGAGAAGGGCCAGGTCTGCCTGCCAGTGATAAGTGCCGAGAACTGGAAGCCAGCTACCAAAACTGACCAAGGTAGGTGCTACTGATGCTGCTGCTGCTGCTTCCAGCGTGCGGATCAGTTTAGAAACCTTTTTGGAGTTGTCTGCCATTGCACCTTTGTTATCTTGCTTTTTAATCAAGGTTATGTTGCGAACGCAACAAAAGAGTTGTGGAAAGGAGTTGGCTGAGGATACACTGACATGATGGGGGAGACTTGAGTTTCAGGGTTGTAATGACAGCACCTCAGTCACCATGTGGTAGATGCTGGGAAGACTCATGATTTTAACACAAGTTTTCATTTTCTTTTCTTCTCCACCAGTAATCCAGTCCCTCATTGCCCTGGTCAACGACCCCCAGCCAGAGCATCCCCTGAGGGCTGACTTAGCAGAGGAATACTCAAAAGACCGTAAAAAATTCTTTAAGAACGCAGAAGAGTTTACAAAGAAACATGGTGAAAAGCGACCAGTGGACTAATAATTTGACAGTGTGAAACCCCCCTCCTCTCCTTTGCCCTGTTCCTCTGCCCCTCTACCCTCTACTTCCTAGCCTACCCATCCACCCACACACACACGTCATGCTAGCGGGCCCGGAGCAGTGCATCTCAGTCGCACCTCAATCTTGAAGCAGGACTCTTTGTGAATCAGATGAATTTTACACCTTTTGGTGTTAGCTTGAGGCTGTTACTAACTTTCTACTGTTTTCTTAATGTAAAAAAAGACAAAAAGAGAACAACCTGTAAAGATGGGGAACTAAGAGGAAAGAAAAAAACGCAACATTTAGTTCCACTTTCTTTGTTTAAAATCACTGCTTGAGTATAGTACACTGCATACAATTTTGACTGTTTTCGAAGCAAGATACTACGCCCTTCAGGAAGTGATGTTAATACCATTTTTTCTTTACTGTCTGATGTTATTTCTCTCCAAAAAGAATATGTCTTTGTAAAAAAAGGAAAAAAAACTTAAGTAAATTACAGGCACTTAAAGCAGCAGGGTCCTGGAGGTGTGTGACAAAATGTTTTGTATTCCTTTTTACTTTTGCCTAAGTTGCACTGTATTCTGTGGAACTAGCTTTTTAAGATTTCCTTATCTTCAGTTTGTAACTCATTGAATAATCAAATTGCCGCCTAGTCACCATTACTGTTACCAATTACAAATGTATAAAAAGGAAAAAAAAACGTGTGTGTGTGACTGAACATAATTATATATTTTTAAAAGATTACTGCAGAAGTATTTTTTCACTGCAAATTCTGGAACTTTCTTTCATCTGACGTCACTGAAGTATTATCTGTTATGCCTTTGTCTGTGGCCATTCTTAGGTAAATGATTGGGCTTATCACTGTTCATAAATCTATTGTAGCCATGGAAACCTTCCATCAGTTGTGCTTAACTCTCCAGTTTAAAAAGCAAGACCAGTCATAATATAGGGACATATTGTATAGTTGACTTCAGTATGAACTAGAAGTAGAGATTCATCAAGATTATATTATACCTAGATACCTATTAGTAGCTTCAAAAAACACAAAGCAAAAACAAATCATTCAGGACTTCATGTTTTATGTATAACCCCCAGCATTATTTACATTGAGCACCATACTTTAAGTACTAAGTACCTGAGTTCACTGCCATTAATTGCTTTAGTGTGATTAGATATGGCCATCTACTTAATAGGTACACAATTTCATTTTGCTTCCAAGTGCAGAAGTCAGTGTCATATTTATTCATTTAAAAAGCATGCAGATACTTGGTTTACTTTCATGTGCTTGTGCAGTAATCTGTTTTGTTTATATATATAACAAGCTTAGGTGTGCAACACCTACTTTTGTTGGTTTCTTTAAAAAAAAAAAAAAAAGTTCATCAATTTGACCAAATTGTGCCAGTACATACAATTGTATGGTTACCTAAACATTTATACACATATACCAGCCATTTTTGTGAGCTAACCAGTAGGGTATAGAGTTTACTTGTGTAGTTTTGACATCTCAGTCAGGTGGTCCAAAAGGTGTTGAATGGGACGTTGGCATACACAGAATAAATTGTCGTCAGGCCCAATAGTAGACAATAATAGTGGGTTAAGCGCTTGTCATTTGTTATGAATTTGCCATTCAGTACAAATGACCATATCGTAGTAAACCTATTCAGATGCCGTCATATTGTGCAAGTGATTGGGATAGCTTTCTTTTTAAGCAAGCGTCTGTTAACAAGTGTACCTGCAGTCCTTTGAACACACTGTATATGTCTGCAGTACAGCCGTAGGAACGCTTAGAGTTTAGGTCATAATCGGCAGATCCTGATTGGGTCTCTTCCATCTGGTCCAGTTCCACTTGTGTGAGCCACAGTGCACAGGTAAGGTGGTGCTTGCCCAACGACACACAACACTCAGAACATCCACAGTCTTTTTCTAACCATGGCTTAAATGCGCTACCCCAACATTGCCTGCATGTTTGTATTGCCGAGTGTTCTAACAACATTTTTAAACTTAAAATTATTACCAAATAGCTGGCAGGTGAGGGCTTGTGGGTGCTAGGAAGCAATTGCTACTAAACGTATGAATATCTGACTCAGCCCTAGTTATGAAATGCATTTCGGGCCATACAGTTGGAGTAAATGGAAAGTAAACTTTTAAACTCCCCCCCCCGCAGTTATGAATGTACATGCCTTTAAATACCAGAACTTAAAAAGGTATCAAAATCAATATGGAATAAATTCAAGGATGGAGATGAGGCCACTATAGACAATGAATTTAGGTATTATATTTCCTGTAGACTGGAGAGTCAGTGCATTGATGATTAACCCCTCACCAAAGTGTACATGTGCACATACCTACCACAGGGGGCAACTTCAGCCAGTTACAAGCACAGGTCCAAAGGTTAGACAGGGTATTCAACCTATTAAAGTATGACTTTAAATGAATGCCGTGTGTTTGATTCTTGTATCAGTAAAGAAATGGGAGACAGCAGCCGATTCTTAAACTTAACAATGTACAGCTGCAAGTAGAGGAAATGTTCATTACCGTGTACTCCATTCTGAATCACAGAACTGAGAGCTTGTTACTACAGATTAATGGCACTAACAACAGATGTTCCCCCTCAGGAATGTCTCGCTTCCATTTTTTACCGATGGTGTCCTTTCTCAATCAGTCTGCACCTTGGCTAATATTACTGTGGTGCTGGAGGGCTTCAGTGCTTATAGCCTTCTGTGTGGAGTCTGTGCCATCTAGGTGCCTAACTACCAGGCCATATTAAATGTCTTAATCAAACCAAGGAGATTTACAGACCTATAAAAATGTTCTTGAAGCAACTTTTTTTTTCTTCCAGTTCTGAGCGTTTTAATGAAAGGTAGAAGACTAACTGAATTAAAGCCCACCAGGATGGAGTAGCTCTACTATGGTTTACTTGGCACACAGAAACTTTATAATCAGTCCCAACAAATCCTGACACCTTCCTTATAAATCACAAGAGAGCCTTTGAAAATGTCAGTAGTCCATGTGAAATGTATATTGAGCTTCCAGCACAAGCCTTTCAGCAACAGGATTTTACAGACACATATCTAACTATAAGGTATCAGCACAGCTTAATTTTGTTTTTGTTCTAAACTTGTTACTAAAAGAGGTTTGATATTGGCATGCCAAAGTAGAACAATGTTAGGGAACTGTCAACCTAGTTGACCTGCTGTGATATGCACCCTGGCCCACTTTCAGATTTATACCAATTTTTAAACAGGGTTCACTTTGACTCGTATTAAATCGCTTAACAAAACTTAAATTTGTGAAGTAATGAAAGTTGAGGTCTACATGCCCCTAAACATGGACCAGAATTCTGTTGGTTTCATGTTGCAGCTTTCAGTCAAGCTTTGCTTTACATTTGTCTTAACTGGGCATTTCTATGAAGAGCATACAGATGTGATGGAAAACACCCTCCCCATGTCCTCTGCTCTCACTTTTCCAGCATGTTAAGCCAGTATGACACACTGGTTGATACCACTCATTTTGAGACATTTTTTTTTCCTTCACATCAGGTCAAGCTTGTAATCAATCACAGTTGCAGTGTTGCCCTGGCTTCATCTGGTGCTTTCACCATTTAACTGTATTAGAAACGGCATAGCTAAGAGTGTTGTGTCTCTTTGAGGAAGATGCTGCTTTTGAAAAGAAAAAAACCCTTGCAAACACATTTTGAGTGACGATACATGAGTAATTTTACTGTATTTGTGCACATTTACTAACATTTCTGAAATCTGGCCAAGTATAACTTATGCAGTTTGGTGCCATTTTCAGTATTTGTTTTGAATCGAGTATGAGTATGCTTGCTTTCATACTACACAAATGGTTCGTGGACCAAACCACAGGAAATTAAGTTCCACACAGTCCAAGGGTAATCTTGGTTTTTTGTCTTTATTCACATCCTGATATCAATCAGAAGTTTCACAAAATAGTTCAATAAACAAACACATATTCAAAGCAAACAGTAAAACACACTAGGTTTTACACTTGGACAACTGTTTAAGACAAAAAGTTAAAATTATCTGGGTTTAATGGAAACATATTGTTCCTAAATGTCTGTTTCTTAATGAATATGAATAAGTGAATAAGACGTAAATTAAACATGCAAACCCTTTCCCTTTTAACTGATATAGCTATTGATATGGTCTGTATTTACTGTCAGCTGTAAGGTGGATTTAATACAAGTTGATTTATATTGTTTATTAAAAAATGAAAGAAAAAAAAACAATCCTCTGGTCATTTTTGTCCAGTGATGCATTATTGGCAATCATTCAGAATTCAAACACCATCACAGATATTCAAGTCTAATATTGCATATAGTATTTAAAGGAAGAAAAATGATACAATGGCTGTCCCACTCCAAATAAGTTGTGCCTTCGTTCACCTCTCTGGTGCTGCTTTGTATACATGCTTGATGTGATGTTCTGCTGACATCACCAAGTTCACCCTTGACTGGGCAAGGCAGTGACAGTGGGCTGAGGAGGGCATTAAATCTGAGGACACTCGTCAGCAACTGTCCTCAGAAATCCATCCCCAGGAAGCATGTTCACCAGAGTCCACGTGCAGCAAAGAGATGGCGGTAGCAGTGATCGGCTGTTTGTTCACTGAAATCAATTTAGGACAAGCACAACATGCATCCATTAGCCCAGTGATCTGTTGACCTGAACAGAGGCTGCTCTTATCTGATGCTTGCCATTGAGTATCCAGTTTGGCAAGCTGTGTGTGGCATGTAATGCAAAAACCTTTGGAACCATCATCCATAAACTTCTCTCTACTACCTGACATTTTAGTATCTTTCACAAATTGTTTTTTTTTTCCCCAGTTGTATCCTAGTAGCTCCTGTACTGACCTTTTTAATATTTTATTTAATCAATTTTGCTCAAAATTGGGTTTGCAATTAGGAGATATATCTCAAGCACCTATATATACACCTATATGTATTTTTTCTAAACTTTGATGTAATCAAATAGATCAATTTGCTTTAGACAAATTTCAGCTTCATGTACACTTATATTTACTTAAAATAAGAGTACACAGAGAGTGTTTATCTTTGATGAATGCTAATTCTAATGCCAATCACAATGCACAGTAATTTCACTCTCCCTTCATGGCTGAAGCTAGTTATGACATCAAGGCAAAGGCTTACTATAAAGTGAGTTACATGACATATGCTTTGTCCTATCAGTATCATTAGTCAGAAACCTCACAATGTGAATTCATTTAAATACTCAGGTTTCCGTAACAAGCATTTTATTTCATTACAAACACTTGCAAATTGTGCAAAGTGCTTAACTATTTGCTTTTGATCTGATACAGACTTAAAGGAAATTCTAAAGGAAGTTTTTAAACTACAATCATGTC
The DNA here is from genome assembly GCF_013368585.1 of Megalops cyprinoides. Taxonomy (NCBI): domain Eukaryota; kingdom Metazoa; phylum Chordata; class Actinopteri; order Elopiformes; family Megalopidae; genus Megalops; species Megalops cyprinoides. The sequence goes on from NC_050587.1 coordinate 28,682,612, forward strand.
TGAGCCATCAGAAACAAGCCATCTTTAAGTGAAGTTATTCTACAGCCTTGATATGAAGGAGAAAATGATAGCTGGTGGGATCTGGATAGCCCTTAGGATGGTGACACTTCTGTCAGAAAAGAGAAGTTAGCAATTAATCAGACTGGGATGCAGCCAGTGTATTGAAATCTCAGAGATCTCTATTCTCATCTTGTATACTCAAATGTGGCATCTTATAGTGTTAATGTGTTTGAACCACTTGTACAATCAAAAAAATTTGACTCTGTCCTAAAAGTGATTCTCCAAATGCTAACATCCATCCGGATCTTCAGCTCGTGATGGCCAACATCAGATCATGTTACCATCCTCAGATGGCCATTTTGCCTGGCTATGGTCAGTGTTGTTTTTTTAATTTAGGCAACAGGCCTTCTCTCTGTTGTGGTCAGAGGGCCATCACTCGGTTGTATCATTATTTATGGACCTCTCACACGTAGGTCTTTCAATTGGTCTCATATCTTTGAGCACTCCAAACACAGCGACACCGTTCATTACAGCAGTTGGAGTAAAATTCCCACGTATCTCTCTGGTAAACATGCACGATTGCTTAGCAGTCAACTATCCATCAGAGCAGAAAAACAGCCATTCGTTTATTGAAACTTTGCTAATGAAACACCTTTTTATTTGGGAAAATAAGTAATTTCCAAAAGGGTCACTTTGGCTCTAAATGATTTTGGGTGCGTTACGACATTAACTAGGCTCTGCGTCCTTGTGGCACCAAAACAATCAATGTCAAGGTCAGTATTTTCCCATATCACCTTTTAACAAAAAAGGAATTACACTGTCTCAAAACTGAAACACCTTTTGGTACTTTTTGGGAGAGGGAATTTCCAAAGATAGCTGCTTTATCATCAGATCTCCTTAATCATATAAAAGCTAGAGCTGTAAAGCTTATGAATATTTTGTTTACGAGAGCTCACTTTACACATAGTTGCCCCCCCCCCCATTATCACAGCATCCCTGCTGGCAAAGCACTTCTACTGTCAATGCTGACAGCGACTTCAGTTGTCTTCATTTAAAAATCCATTTTATTATTACATTATCTAGCTGCAATATATTCAGTTTGTGAAATTAGCCAATCTGGTTGGTTAGTGTTAGTTCCTCCTATCTGTTGACCCCTGGAAATTCTTCCAAACTGAACTTAACAAGAAAACAGTACCCTTCAATCTATGAGGGAGCAGTGTGAATATTTGAACATCACTGGAATTAGTGCCTAATTTAGAGCCATATAATACCCATTTTCACTTAAAAATACATCATGATAACCTAACAAGTTTCCTGCCTTTAATATTTGCGTACATTATGTCCTGCCAGTATACTTTCAATAGTGTCAACAGACACATTCATTACATGTGGTTTCCCAGCTGTTCAAGAGCTCTCCTATAAGCAACTATAAGCAGTATTCTACTGTGCCTTCTTTAGCTGAAAGCAAACATGCCACCAGCAGTGTGACCTGAAGCTGATTCATATGACTAAACTACAAAATGAACATAAGCTTTCTCACTGCAGTTTTCTACATATATTTGTCACATTTTATGACAGGAAAAAGAGCTCTGAATAACATTTACAGGTACGATTGTGGTATGATAAGACTTGGCAGGTCCAGTGGCATCCAGGCATCTGATGTTCCTGTTCCCTTCTAAAGTAATGAGTTTGACAAAACTACCAGTGTGATGGTAGGCATTCCATTTAGTTTTGTGATGTAGTGATATGTAGCTCAGTTTTATGTCTTTCCAAGGAAGGGGACATCAATGCTTTTTAGCCAAGGATCTAGTCAAATTCCCAATGAGCTACAGAAACCAAAACTTTAGCTTTTCCAGAAAATAAACACACTACCATGTGTAACAAAACGTATAAATACTAAAATCAGTGTTTATTGTATGGATTAAAAAAATCTCACTACATGCATAGGTGTACACCATGAATAATTGTCATGCTACTTTCAAACACATGTAGTCATTTTATTGTTCTTTAGCAATGTAGATAAACAATTACTTAACCCCCCAATGGCATGATGAGGTGATATCAAAGTAAAATACTACTTGGTAAGAATGGCCCCCAAAAACTTGACTACACCACTTGCAACACTAAAAATTAGTCGACTAACATCACATCCTCTCATCACTATTGCTACTACACTATATTTCATGTGAAATATAGACCTTCTTTTAAGGCTCTTAAGGCTCATTTCTAGAAAAAGTGTAACTTGAGTTTGTCATATGACTTCTGGTGAGAAGTACAGGTATTGTATAGTGCTTTCATGTTTCAATACAAATCAAGTCTACAAGCTCTTGCATTTTGCAACATATTTACCTTCATAAAGCAGCCTCCTTTCCGGGTAAGCGTAAAACGGTGAATTGCTGAATGGAAGAGGAGGAGAGAAAACCTTGGCAGCTAACTTTGAAGCTGACTGGAAACATTGCGACTATGAAGTTGAAGTCTGGATAAGAAGTGTTACAGGTGTGCACAGGAGGTAAACCAGGAGCCAAAACAGGGCTATAAGCATCCGTTGTCTAGGGGTAAAGAAATGTAATGCCTCATGGAAACCCTCCCGTGCGACACCCTAACATTCCCTGCACGCCTCCCTCAAACCCATGAAAGATATCCCGAAGAATTATCCTGGGCTTGAAATGGCAGTCAGTAAAGATAAAGGTGCTTACCGGGTCAAGACGCCACGCTACCCACAATATGATCTCTCTCGTGTCCCCGGGCAGCTCCAGCGTGCAGTCCTCAACTTTGACCGCGCCAGCTCCGTCTGCGACTCCTTCGTTTGTTCAATGTTTAAATAGTTTCTAAAAGTCAGCTACAGTCCTCCTTCCTTTCGGGCATGCACCATCAACCCTGTGGTTGGTCTCCAGGTTGCGGTGAGTCCCCGGGTCGTGGTTTTGGAAGTCTTCTGTTGTCAGACGCGGCGCTCAAACAGTGCTTGCGACTCTCAGGCCCCCGAGGCGGCCATGACCAACCATCTTTATGCCTACTGGCATTCAATCCCTCCGCCCACTTCCCATGAGACCCAACCAAAACAATTAAAGGGACAGATGCACTTTTACAATGACTTTATCTCAAGCCCAAGGATAATTACTGTTATGAGGATAACTTATTCTGCAACTAACCACTAAATAAATATTTATGGATCGTTATTAATTTTAACAAATTTAAACAAATTTGTGACCCTAAATGTGCACACAGGATCCCAGGCAACGACCGTGGCCGTAACACTAGTGGACAACATTTGTTTGGGGGTTTACAACTATTAAGTCATTTGCAAATACTGTTTCTGCTCGGACACCAGTATACAGTGTGTGTTGGGGGCCTACCATGACTGGAGCACTAGGTCATTTGATGTGCTGTTTTATGTCACTGGAACTCACAAGAATGCATATTTGGGAGTCACCTGTTTGCCATCAGATTCATGAAGCCGACCACTGAACTGTTGTCTTTGTGCAATCATTTTAAAAATAATCTAACTCAACATCAAATGACCAACTGCTGTGGCTCCGGTGGCTGTGAGAGTCCAAAAGACATTGCTCGTGTAACGGGTGTGGGTAAGCGAGTGAGTGAGTTTCGAACCTAGGTTCAAAACTCGCTCACTGCCAACCCCTTACAGTCAGCGTCGTTGCCAGTTGAGCTAAAGGTAAATTGCCCCTAGCCTGTTAGCAACAATGCTAGTTAACCAGGTCTCAGGGAGTGACATAACCGCTGCAACCACTCGGCTACCTGCTACCCGCTACCTAAGGTTTTTACGCAGGACTCACACGAGCTATTCACTTCAGCTCTGCTACACTGGCCCGTGAGGAGATCCCCAGTGTCGGTTAGTTCATCTTTGGCCACCTTGGATTGGGAAGTCTGCCTTGTGGTGCTTTTGGGTTTGTTCATTTGTTTGGTCCTGTGCACTCACACAATTACTCTAGATATGTCATTTTATAGCCAATTATAATGATTTGTTTTCGAGGCAGGGAAGCTTAGTCATAACAATATTGTATTTGATACATTGCATCGAATAATACCTGTCACCTCATAATAAATAATAAATTAAATCCAAAAAGGCTTTTTATATTAAAAGTGGAAAGACTTTATACATATACTCAGAACAAACCTCATGTCCCTACTGTAATGGGACATGTGAAGACCTTTAATATGACACTACAATTGTGTCTGCATCATTACGAGAGTATTAAAAGTGAGAAACCCCAGACAGGCAAAAATGGCCCAAGTGCTGAAACTAATCATGACTAACACACAAATATGAAACTTTGCCTCAGTTTCCACCACAACAGTACAAATGAGAGGGACATGCCAAAATGGCCTAATTCCATCTGTAATTACCCTTAACCAAGTAGAGGTACAGCCAACAGCAGTAATGCACAAATATCAGCTACTACCATCAACGCCCAATCGTGGAGTTGGGGTATAGTGATGGCTGGACAAGCCTAACAACTGATCACTCCTTGCCACTGTGCAATTTGACTGTGTGGTCCATGCTGTCTTTGATTATTTGCATTGAATTAGCTGCATCATTACCCTGCAGGAAAAAAGAGAGAAAATCTTAGATCCAACCCACCACTGACAAAACCCCTGGCCATTCAAAGTAGTGTCATTTGATTATTACCATTATAATATTTATAATTATTATTACTGACACTGCCAAGGTAGCATTTACTCTGATTGGCAAAACTAAATAACAACAGCCCATTGCCCTTATAGCAGACATCATGAATGGACAACATAGATGAGATCAATTCTATTTTAGTATTAACTTAAATACAATTTATGAGCTAAATTTTTCAATTAAACAACGGAATATGAACTCATTTCCTAAATTGACTGAATTGAAATGGAATTGACCCCAGCTCTGATGAACAACATCTGTGATGCCAAAAACACATCATGAAGAGTGGGTTTAGCAAAAATAAATAAATAAATAAATAAATAAATAAAACTCACACCTGACTTGTACTGCGTTGAGGAGGTCCTGGTTCTGACAGCAGTGTCTGAATTGCAAGGTTGCCAGCATCTAAGAGAGACTGGGCAAAACCAATGTCAGCGGCAACAGTTTCCTGGAGCAGGAAAAGGAAATAAGAGGAATTCAGACCTAATCGTAACTGTGGCAAACATTTGTCTTTGAGCCCAGTATTTATTTTTTTTTAAGAACAGAAGGCCATATCGCAATATTCACAACATCACAATATCTTAGAACATCGTTATAACATCTCTGCACCATTATTCAACAATTATTATCAGCATATCATAAACATTATGTAGAATATATCCAGGGATATTCAAGGTATGCATTCCAGTCCATTCATGGCCTGTACAACTGTAATTGTACTGGTAGAAGAAACACAGAAAATGTTATACTCTGTATAAACACACCCGATTGTTATTCTTCCCAGGGTCCTCTGCTGAACCAGTGTGAGCTGTTGAGCTTTCAGCGTGATTTTCACTGGCCGTGTTGGCCTTGCAGGCATCCCTCTTCCATTCAAGGATTTGGCTGTCCCAGGACCGACTCATCTGTTTCAGTTTGTGAAGGGTGCTTCTGCTGGAGACACAGATGCCGAGCCTGGCCAGTCTCCGGAAACATCTCTTCTTGGCGCCGCCGTGGTGCATCACGAGCGAGTTGTGGTACATCGGCGCACTCATCTCCCTGGAACGCGCCCTCAGGAGAGTGACGCCAGCCATGGCCATCGTGTACTTCTTTGTGTCGTCTGCCGCCTTGTGCTGGCCCTTAGCCCCCTTCTGCGTGGAGACCGTGCTCGCGCACTCCAGGAATTTAAGAAAGTTGGGCGCCGTCTGCTCCCACTCTTTCAAAACTTTGTCCCATGTGAAGTCAGCCAGTGCAGACGGGGTCTTCTGCCGCAGTACAGAATCAAACTTCTTGCTGGTCAGCTCCTTGCACTCCTTGTCAACCAACTTTAGCACTTCATTAGTGACACAGTATGCCAAACCTGGAACAGCCATAATTGACCTGGGCAGATTTTTGTAGCGTCCTTGTACGAGATCTTCTCCGATTTTTTCAAAAGGGCCGCGGAGGACTCGAGTCTTCATTCCTGACGACGTCTTCAAAATCACCTAGGAAACACAAAGGAAATGCAGCGGTATCAGAGATACAACTAAGTGGCTGTCCATGAAAGCTCTATATCTGGTAGTGGGTTGTGTCATATCACTTGGAATTTATACAGGGAATCATAAATATCAAATCACTGTTGCCATTTTAGAGGTCTTCCAATAGTACTTTTCTTCAATAACCAATGCACTGCTGGTGCACAAACCTTATAATAGCTCTAAGGTAACAATACTGTGCTGTAACAATAATGCTATTCATAGTAACTTAAAAATGAAACAATAACTGTAATGGATATGATGCTTGCTCCTCATTGCCCATAGTTCCAACTCAGAAAATGTAAGACATTTCCTTGTCCTTTCACAAACTCAAATTTAATTGCAATCAGGCACCTTGAATTATGGAGAGGCTCCACAGTCAACAGCAACCACGAAATCAATTTCTGACGTGCCAGCTTACGTTGCTTTGCTTTTAAATGGCATGTAGCCTAATTCATACTGGTCACATTGACAGAAGGCAGTGCGTTACATTACACAAGACTGAAATGGTGTAAGTGACCACGAAGACAGTTCCATTTGTATTCTATTTTGTTGATGGCCAGTTTCAGTGTCCTTGCTCTCTGTGAAGCGGGTGTAATCTTCTATGCCTTAACTGCTCACCTTGGTCTCCTTTGTGTCTTCAGCTTGCTGTGGGTTTAGCTTGCTGGAATCCGCAACAGTTCCTTCTCGTTTTAAATTCCGGGACGCCAGCAACTCGCGTACAGTTTGCTGTTGCCTGGGCCGCGCAGGCACAGTACGCGTGATCGCTGGGATTGGTACTTTAACGCTGGAAGGTTGCTGGTAAGAATCAATGGCGAGTCCATCTCCAGACAACTCCTGCTTTACCGCGGGGAGCAGCACAACGGCCGGCTGAACCAGACCAACTCGTGCAGAGATCTGTTTAGAGGGTTGTAGTGTTAGTAGTGTGGAGTTCACCTGTAACGTTACTGTGTTACTCGCTGAGTTTGTTGGGGAGCCACTGACATTACCTGGTAGTGAAATGCCCTTTGCATGTAGTGTCGTACAGGATTTGAGCTGCTTTCGGACAGGTGCCACAGTAGGGGAATTCCCTGCACATCTCTTTCGCCGGAGATCGACATTAGCGCTACACTGCTCCTTGACAGCGCTGCCTATTCTATCGACTTCAGCAGCACATCTGTGGTACCGTTTGAGCTGGGTCCGACAAGAGTCACACACAGCCATCGGCTGGCCATCTCCCGCCGTGACTGGGCCAGTTAAATTCTCAAGAGCTTCTGTGAAGTCAGGCCGCACAGACAGGTCCTTGCCCTGCAACAAGTTGTGTTTTCCCTTTTTGCTGGCAAAATCGTTCCCACAAACCCTACACACGTCAACCACAGCCTTCGCAGGAGTCATGGCATTTTTCTCAGGAGAGTCACAAGACATCGTGCCTTAAACAACACAAATAAACAACTAAACTGGCAACTTAAGTTATTGTTCACTACCTTAGTTACTAGACAGGCACGCAATTTTAATGTATAGATCTCGGCTTCTTAAGATGGTGGTCACCTACTTCCGGTACTTCCGCCCTTGTCAGACCAAAGTAATGACGTCATCAAGAATGGGTACATTTGACTCGTCGCTCAAAGCCAGAGTACAGCCTCGTTTTGTCGATGACTTCGCAGTGTCAATCTCAGAATTGTCAAACAAAATGTTTGCCCAAAGGACGCTGTAAGACACCTGGCTCTGTGTATGTGACACTACCAATTTAAATATCAAAGTGCTCTTGATTGTATTTAGAAAAATAAACACCCTTGGGGGCATTTTTTTTTCAAGGAAAGAAAGACTTTTGCACGGTGTTTTAAAGATAAAGCAATCGGCCTGATATGCATTTTGATCATGTTTTATATAAATAATTGACGGAGCTGCAGTGTTTAGTTATTGTGAAATAATGCCTGCAGTGTTATTACTGGGTCATTTCTCATGACCTTTCACATGCATCATTTGAAACATGGATAATGTTTAGAATAATGTTTAGATAATGTGTAGAAATAAATCCCGTTGCCCCTCAATCTCAGATGTTTTATTTTTATATGCAATCCAATTTGACATCATGTTGCTTTATGTACTTGACGTATAGGATAGCCCACAAATCACACATGTATGCAGTGATGATAAGTAGAAAGTGGCAAATCTTGACAATTCTGACTGTCAGGATCACTTATTGACAATATATTCATTCCATTAACAGTTCAGTGCTTTACAGAGGTGTGGATATACAAAATTTGGCCATTGCAATTTTTTTGCACCATACAATGTAAATTAATCGATGATTTTATTTAGCAATATTACTTAGAAATGGCATAATAATCCTGGACAAAAAGTGTTATTGTGAGTTACTGATTATATCTCTTTTCTCCTTTCTCACTAAGTAACACATCGAGATCGAGATTTCTCTCTAGTCTGTATGTCCAGTTCAACAACAGTGTATAACATCCTGACACCGCAGGCCAAAATTTCTTGGAATGTACTGGAAATGTTCTGTTACACTAACTGGCTAACATTTGATGAAAACTTTACAACCAGTAAGTTATGCAAATGATTGTATTTATACGGTCACAGACTTTCATAACGCACAAGTTTCTGTGCCTCTCTTGATCACCATATTCATGTTCGGTCACTTCCCTGAACATTATTCCTTTTACCGTAAGCAGTATTAGCTACCCCGTAACCAGCTACGGTTTTACCCAGCAGATAATCGCAAGAACAATTTGGAGCCAATCAGAGAGAGAACAAGACTGAACCATTAAGATCAACGGTTGGTTCAATACCGGAAAGCACATCAGCCAACCACCGAGCAGCATGTGGACCACGTTCGCTTCCTTGCTTCTAGACCTGTCAAATTGTGGTTGGTTACAGTCTACCCTGCAATGTGAATGTGTTGTTTGCTTTCGCGTGTCTTTTCTCTGTTTAAAGCACTAAAAATGAATTTAATTCAGGCGATCCATGTGCGCATCCTTACAGTATTGGTCGTGACGATCTATATTGGACTACAGTGCGATTGTCGAGAAGCGGAGTTCAACTATGTCACATGCGGCTCCCTGGTGAAATTATTGAACACACGGCACAACGTTAGACTGCACTCCCACGATGTGAAATACGGCTCAGGTAAGTTGTGCATCAGCACTTTTCTGTGACAGCTGTGTGCACTTATCTCTGAACAGACTGTATCAGAACCGAATGGTTAAAGAAATTTTGTCATTCTCGGGAAGTCAAACGTGACCACCCCGTTCACCCATTCTGGTGCTCAGCAGACCAGCTACTGTAGAATCTGTTCGTTCATGATTTACCTGCACAAAATGCCCCTACTTACAACAGGCTACAAGAACAGCGCAAATAACGCTTGTTAAAGCTATGAAAACAAGGCAAGTGTGTCTTCTTGTACTCGTCACATTGGCTTGAACTCTTTTAAATTGTGTACAAACAAGTCTTGCCCTTTTGCCTTGTGCCAAATGTGGGTTTGTTAGGCAGCGCAATGTAAAGAATGTGACCACCTGCCAATGTCTTGGGAGTTAACATTTATTTTTTAAGGTTCAGCCATAAACTGTGGAAATTGTTTAGTGAAACTGAAATTCATTTCAACCTCCAGACTGGTATCTGTATTAAATGATTACTGTACTTACTTCACAGAGTTTTTTGATGAGCAGCCTGGGTGCCCTTTTTCTTGTCATAACAATGCATGATCCCATATCTGCATCCAGAGGTTGACGTATTTTAGTAGTATCTAAAAATGTGGATGCTACCAAAAGGGGAAATGTATCTTTTTATCTTTGAGCTAGGTGTCTGTCAATCCTCAGGAGATATTGCACTTCCACAGCTGGCAGTTTCAGAATATGTAACAAACTGCAGCTGCAGTAAAAACCCTCGAAAGCGCTCTGTGAATTCCTGTCAACCCCACCTTACTTCAAGTTGGGTTTGACTCAAAGATAACTTTTTTCCCTACATAAATGTAGCTTTCAGGTTAAGACCTGCTGTATGCCCGTGCAAAATGCCCTCTCTTAACAGAATTTGATATGAGGTGAACAAATGTCACTCCAAAGTGGCAGAGGATGGTAAAACGGTAATTGTTCTCTTCCACAGGAAGTGGGCAGCAGTCTGTCACTGGAGTGGAGAGTGCGGACGATGCCAACAGTTACTGGCGCATCCGGGGCAAGCCCAATGCAGATTGCCAACGCGGGGCACCAATCCAGTGTGGTCAGGCCATACGGATCACCCACATGAACACAGGGCGAAACCTCCACACGCACCATTTTGTCTCACCTTTGTCAGGCAACCAGGTAATGCGTGACCAAGTGCAATGGACTATCGCACCTTAGTCTGGGGTGCCTAGAGAATTAGCGCCTTGCAGTCCAGGAAAGGAGGTCAAATAGTAGGCATGTAACGATATATCGAATTTTTCAATATCGCGATAAAAAATGTCTTGATACCATCTTGGGACTGTGACGAAATCTACCAGGATATTACATGGTTATTTCGCTAGTATAGCTGCATTCTACTATCTCTCCTTGTCAAAAATTGTACTGTTTTTGTTTTGCAATTGTACCAGGGGCGGTACAATTGCAAATATACATCATCACAACAATTGTCCCCCCCGACAGATTTGGCAGGAGCCGCCACTGAATTGCACATACATAGTTCAATCATTCATTGCCAAAGACAATTCATGCCAATTTTTGCACATGCTTAGGTCATGACTGGCTGCTTTTATTTTAGTTTATTAAAGAAGGAAAGCAGAAGCACTTTAAGTTAAAAGAAAAAACAAATTTTATACAAATAAAAAAATGCTAATTTAGTATTTAATAAAGGACATTTTTTCAAGTCATCATTTTTCTACTTTTTTAACATCGCGATAAATATCGTATCGTGGACTTTTTATCGTGGTATTATCGTACCTTGAGTTTTTGGTATTGACATCCCTATCAAACAGTTTATATTAATAAGGTTGTTTGAATCCAGTGGCTACCGAAGTTGAGTAGCTAGGCATTAGACACATTTATTGGTAGCCACAGTCATACAGGTAGGTTTTCTTGATGACTAAATATACGATTTAAAATAATTATAACAGGTATGCATTTACACAGTATTCTCTGAATTCCTAATGATATAAAAAGTAATGTGCCCATAATGATAGTAATTTCTGTATTACTGACTAAGAAGTATGTTCTAGGCTGTCAAAAATGATTTGCATAAGTGTACCCTCACTGAAAGGAGAATAAAATGAATAGAATTACCCCAGCATTATTAGTCATGTCAGGCAAGTACAGACTCAACAATGAAGAAATGTTGAAGTGCTATTCTTGAAGAAGGGATTTTGTTCAGAAAAAAAAGAATCGCCTAGTCACGTGTGCCCCTCTGTGTGATGCTGTTACTCAGCAACATTGTTTTATATGCACAAAGCGTGCCGATGTGCAACTGCCTGCTCGCACTTGTGTATGGTAATATTTGTCCTGCTGTGTGTTGTTTCCCTTGGATTACTTTTTTGAGCATGCATATATAAGCACATGCCATTCTGGGTGAAGGCGTCTATTCAGAAATGGACAATAAGGAAGCCTCTGGCACTTTTCAGAACAATGTTTCTCTTAAGTGTAAGGAGGAAAATAGAATGGTTGTAATATGTTTAGACATATGAATAGAATATTAATTTTTGGGCAGACATCTTGCAGGCAATCCTGATGTATCTGCATACAGTAAGAGCAAATCACGATGAAAGTGAGGTGTAGCCCACAGATGGTCAACGGACCTTGCTGCAACCAAAAGGTCACCTGGTGTCTGAATGAAAATTCCAGGTGCTGTCAGAAACGTAATTTAATAAATGTGTGAATGTGTAAAATGTGAAAATGTGTAAAATTTGTTTCTGGATTTGAATGCATGTTCGTTTTGGCTGCTGTCTGTGTCCGCTTTCACTGCTGTCTGTGTCACTGTCTGTGATTTGTGAAGTGTCTACAGGTTGCTGCCCTCTAGAGTTGGGTGATGTCCAGAATTTCACATCATGAAAGAACATGTGATTGTATATGTAATCTCAGTAATACTTCATGTTTTTTCATGATGTGAAATAATTTATAAATTCATTCTCTAGTAACAATGAATACTCAATAATCACTCTTCCTAGGCACCACCAATCAGCTTTCAGAGATGCGTGTCATTTATATCCCTAGTGTCAAAGTCTCTGAAGTTTATATATTTATATTAAATACTGTGGCGATACGGTCATCTGATGTATCTGTTGATAACCAATGGAGATTGTTGTGTACTAGGTGCGTCTCCCACTGTTAGTGAGCAACTTGTATGACCCGATGAGTTGCCAGAGGGCACTGATGAGAAGTGGGACAGTTTACCCCCCAAATCAAGTGTCCTCATTGATAATGTTGAGCGATATCTATTACAGTTTCTTGAGCTGCCTTTTTTCAGCTCAGCTGTTCGCATTCAGAACTGGTGAAAGTAAGCCTCTGATGCTACAGATTTAACCCCACATGCAGAAATAATCTTTGTATCAGAGGCCCTCAAGGCTGTGCTCAGAAGCCAAGTTTCAAACCACTAGTTTCCAATATAGTTACCATTAAACCTGTGCACCTAATTAGAGTTTGATATTAATGTAATTCCTCTGGAGAAACCAAGGATTTGAAAATGAACCTCACTGAAAGAGTCTGGTTGTACTAAGCTCACGCAATGTGTGTGGCCCTTTGCAAGGCTAATACTGTACTGTATGTCCAACCAGACATTTTCCATGGGTTTTATTTCCTCATCATCACTGCTGCATCAAAACTGATGATTTTGTGATTGAAGGCCTTGGCGATTTACATTTGATTTGTATTTTTGTTATTTTCTTGTACAGTGCTGCTAAAAGAATGAATCCTGATAAACTCAGCGGTCTACTGTACAAAATGTTGTTTTCTCATCAGGCACCATACAAATGGTTACATTTCAGTCAACTGCAGCTGAAGTTTAAGCAGTGAGACAATTTATTCAGCTGATAAGCAAAAACATAGAAGTACAGGACCAATAAGGAGATCTTTGTCAACTAGTTTTAGTACCTTGAGCACATGGTCACTTTAAACACTGACAACCGCTGTTTGTCCCCTCAGGAAGTGAGCGCGTTTGGGGAGAACGGGGAAGGGGATGACCTGGATGTTTGGATGGTGCAGTGCAGCGGGTCCCACTGGGAGCGGGATGATGCTGTTCGATTCAAGCACCCCAGCACCGAGGTCTTTCTGAGCGTGACTGGGGAACAGTATGGCCACCCCATCAGAGGACAGAGAGAGGTCCATGGTATGACCAGTGCTAACCATAACAATTACTGGAAAGCCATGGAGGGAGTGTTCATCAAGACCAGCCTGGAGCCGCAGCACCATGACGAACTCTAAGGCTCTCTACTGGCAGTTTCCTGTGTCTTTATCCTTTATTCCAATATTTTATCAAAGGAATTAATGTTTTTTGTAAACTGCTGTTATTCTGTCATCTGTTCTTTGGATTCACATCTGTACAGAGACCCTGTAGTGTCTACACCTTGTCACTGAAAAAGTTACAAGCTTTTGGCTTAATGTGACCTTGCTGAACTAAAAATTATGAGCTAAAATTATTTTAAAATATTGCACAATATACAATGGTTAAAATATTACATGAGCGTTCCATTTTTTTGACATTTTTGTGTAATGCAAAAACAGACATGATTTAGTTAACTGTATTTATGCTGTGTAGCTAAAATTATGCTTTTAGCGACACTGTTTATTTTCAGCTTTGCTCTTAGCTGATTTGAATGGTTCAGCTAGTTTGGTTGAATATACATTACAGTTGTACAGCTGCTCCATTTTGATTTGACAGTATCTTTTTGTCTTTCCAGTGTCCAGTGTTCAGAAACTTGTTTTGTGGCGCACAACAGCAAAGGGAATGTCTGTACAGAATGTATTTTATCAAAAATGATTATTTTAGTTGTTTTTTTTTAATCCCCTTTGGCTTCTCAGAGAAAGAAAAACAAGCCAGTGCACATTTATTGATGTCACTTTGTACCTGTCTTGGTGTTCCTGCACTGCAAGTTACAATACATTTCCTCCAGTATGAGGAAATATGAATGAAACCATGCTTCTCCATTAATTCTCCATTCATTTATCCAGCGCTCTTTACTGCTAGCAGACTTTAAGCATTGACATGTTCAACAGTAATGATCCCGTATGAAAAAGAAGCATAAGTCATCATACATTAGGAAATCAGTCGCAGTCAAAGTCACATGGTTGGTACCCTGTAGACCCGGGTTTGAGGCTGGGTGGGGTGACTGCTCTCGCCCTTCGCTACACTGCAATTGACAAGTAAACCTGTGCTAAATTGGTCATTGTTTTATACGTTTCACCAGCTACATGAGATTTTGTTCTGTAATCTCAGTTAATTCATTTTCCACGGTTGTGTGTTGGGGTGGTAATCCTTTTTCCCCGGATTTCTGTTAAGTGAGGTTTGTCTTTCACTTGTCATTATAGGATTATAGAATCAACCATGAGAGGATAGATTAATTGTGTATTACCACTGGATTTGCAATTGCTGTTTTCCAGTACATGTGATACTGTCATATCTGAGAAATGAGCTTTTATTTACATTGTATCCATGTTAATTTACTTTGACATGGGCCCTATTTCATGATGAATAGTGTTTGTTACAAGCCTTTACCTCTACTTAAGACATATATGTCATGTGCTAAGAGGCCACTTTCAAGTGTACCTGGCCTGATGTCATTCAGATTGGTCTGCGTTTCTGTTTTTGTGCCTGACCCACATCCCTTCTAACAGCATCAGAAGTCAGCCATACCTGGCACCAAATGGATTTTTGACAGATTAGTGCTCATTAATTTCCTTTTTAAAATGTGTGCAGCTGATATACATGTGGCCCTGTGGAAGTTGTCTTGAATTCTACCAAAACCCAAAAAACTGAAGGAAAGATATTGATTATGGTGATACTCCTCTAGGTAATTTTGGATACCTCTCTCCCTAGTTTTTTGTCTTTATTGTTATTGATTACTGCTGCCATATTTAAATTCCAGTTCTAGATATGATGACAGCTAAAGAATAAATGGAAATTTGTAGTTGAGTAAACAGTAAATACACAATAATACGATTCTTTGAAATGAATCAAAAAACCCTCATTTAAGGAAATCTGGGTTTAATGTTTGGTAACATGAATTAAAGTGCATGAAGCTTCTAAAGATGAGTTTCCTATCTTCAGGCCCTCCAGCTAGCTATTTATTACGGATTTATTTGCATTCTCACGTGGTTGGGGAAATGTCTTTCAATACAGTGACCCTGGAACAATAAAATTATAGAATGCTTTTCCTATACCTTTTGTTCTGTTTTTTTTTTTCTTGTCTAAGTTGTCTTTATACTATAAACTAAAAGAATCATCTGGTGCTAACTCTAACTCTAACTGACCATTACTGACTATTCAGCTACTTTACACAGGCATTGCTGAGTACTAATGTACAGTATCTATATCCATGCTATTTTGTCCTTGCAATAGAAAATCGTAAATAGAATATAAATTCATAATCAGTTCACACTAGTTAAAATATTACTAAATTATCAGAACCGTGTTTCTATAAACAGCTGATTCCTTTTCATAACATTCACACCATTTTTTATTTGACACTTCATCAAAAATTAAGTGTCAAATCTGTGATGGTGTAACATATTTTCAGTATACTTAGAAGTACTTGTTTCTTTCTTAGTTTGATTGTTTCTTTGTCTGCTTCTTCAATTTGCGTCTACTCATATGCAAATTGAATTGCTGCGCTTTCAGCTTTGCATTAATGAAAATTAATACAGTTGATTATATTCCCTCTCCTCAAAGCAATTTACGCTCCTCTCTTTGCAAGTAATTGAATTTCCCCTCTCTGCTTTGCAGCTTCAAATACTGGTTGGCTGGAGGCTGAGTGAGTGCCTAGTCTTTGTGGGGAACAAATGCACTGGTGAGACAAGTGTACTTTCCAATTACTGGTGTAATCCTGATGTTCTGGGATCTGGGTGTGAGCTGTTCACAATCACTGAGAGGTCATATTTAACCATGGAGTAGGTTAGTCTCTTCACAGTGTTGACTGAGACAGCAAAAGGGCTCCTTCACTGTGTCAGCCCATCATAAGACAAAATATGTTCACTTGTCTGAAACGACCTTATGTGGATTATCTATGCAGTTGACATTTGAGAAGAATAAGCGTTGAAAGTAGATGCATTGAAAGAGATAAAGGTGATATAGTATGCCCTTACTTTACTTTTGCACAATTCAGTCATACATGAGACTTCTGCCCCAAGGTAGCCCTGTTGTGCGCTGTTTATCCCCTCTGCCTAGTCTTAGATCAATCACTGGTGAAATATCACACAGGGGAGGTGTCTCTGTCAATAGCTGAACATGGAAGATGTCCAAGATGTCCAGATGTCCTGCATCCAACTTTACAAACACAAACCTTAACCTCACTTTCATATAAACTGACCTTGTTTTAATAGTTGATGTGCTTTAAATTAAGTACAATTCAAGTTAGCTTATAATATGCTGTTGACAAGTAGCATATTTGCTGTTCATTTCCTTTATCTGCGGTTATAAACATTCAATCAGTTTTGAAGCATGCTTTTATTGTCCACAAGGTGCTTAGACAGAACTGTGGCTGATTTACTGTGACATTCAAATCAGAACAGCGCTAGATTTTTAAAAAATGATGGACGTTTGATATATTGTCCGTATGGAATATCACATGGTATGCTTTAACCATGACCAAGTGAACCTGCTATAATTTGCTAAAAGGTTGGACTGGTTCCCACAGCCCTGAACCAGTGAAACTAGAGGGCGCTATCACATCAGTTTAAATTTACATGCATGTTTTGTTGTGCACTATTCAGTGTCAATACAATAGAACATGAAGTTGACTCCAACTTGACCCAAAGCACCAAAACAACACCAATGAGCACAAATTAGCTATCTCAACTTGAAAATAAAATATTTTGCAGTTGTATGTGTTTAAACCTCACATATGCAATTGTTTCACTTCCTTTCACTTACATTCTTGCAGGCAGAGCACACGAGGCCGGATTAACACAGTCCGCAGGAGGAAGACGGGGTTGGTAGGCATCAGCCATTTTCAAGACATATTTTGCAAGTGTGCAGCAGGCTGAGTTCAGATTGTTATTAACATTTGCTTCTTTAAATTCTGCCCTTGTCCAAAAGACAACCACTGGCAGGCTGGCTCAAGCCCCTCAGTTGTTGTATGCCTGTAAAGGAAGATCAGTCTCCCATTTATTTTGGCTTGGAAGCTAGATAATGAAAATGTGAGAATAAACATTTAGACAGAAAGAAAAAGAATGTCTTAACTGTCCAAACACAGAGGCTACACAATAGTTACAGTAATCTCTCATCCCTATGACATTTTGCATTATTTACAAAGAAATATTTTGTTGACACTGTTCTTTCTCACATTACATCAAAATATATAAAGTCAGATAAGTTGGTCCAGTCGTACACGTTGATTAAGGAGCGAAGAAGAGCACTTTAATAAGTGGGTAGTATTTTGTGTGCGGGGGTGGGGGTGGGGGCGCCTACAAAACTACCTACTGTAAAGGACCGCATCAGGACGTCAATGGCGGATTTAAGAGAAATTATGGTTAACTGAGGTGAGAACAACGGAAACTGAACGTGCTAGTTAGGGCGCTCCCAGCCAAGGTGCTACGTGTACAT
Organism: Megalops cyprinoides; assembly: GCF_013368585.1. NCBI lineage: Eukaryota > Metazoa > Chordata > Actinopteri > Elopiformes > Megalopidae > Megalops > Megalops cyprinoides. The sequence continues at coordinate 28,700,462 of NC_050587.1, forward strand.
TAGTCTTAACGTAAACATGGTTATCATTTAAGTGTAAAACTTTTGGGTTTCTTTAATGCATTGACGTCTTAACATCCATCGTAAACATATAAACATATGTCTGGGGGTGTTCGTTTCGCATGTAAAACGCTTAGCCTACTTGTCTGAAACTTTCACTGCCAGACAGATTTTAAAACATGTAGGGCATATATTTTTCTAAACTGGGGTTTGTGTCTGTGTAAGTGCCAAATCCATCCGGGGCAGTTACTGAAAGTGGTAGCAGTCTCGTGCTGTTTATCCAGTTATATTGACCACCTACCGGTGAAACTGGTTCATTGCATATTGTATTTGCTTTTTTATCCACGGACTAATTTACTGAGATCTGAGAACCGTTGATTTCACGAAAGAATTGTATAATGTTATGGTGTACTTCCCATATGGTACGGGCTTTTGACATGTTACCAAGAAACGAAAAATGCCGTTTGTTGCCGTCATCCACAATTAAATCCCAGTCAAGAGTCCATGCGTCTCTTGTCCGGAAGGTGGCATTACAACACAGTGTTTTAAAACAACGTAAGGGCGGTTTTGCTTTTAAATTTTTATTATGTTATACCCTCCATACAGAAATTTCAGTTTGTTATTTGTATTTGTCACGACGATAGATAGGTAAGTCCACTTTGTCAGCTTTTCAGATCCCGAACAATTATACTTGGAGTATTCCAGCAAACATTGACATCAGGCCATACTAGATTTTGTGCAATTTTCGCCCAAACAAATGCATTCCAAACATCTAAAGGGACAATACGCTGTGTAAAGCGAACATAGGAAGAATTTGTGTTTTTGTTTTTTAATCGCAAGATAAAAACATTACTGAAATTGTTCAGCCTTTGAGTTTAATCAAAACATGCGTTTATTGCAGTGAGTTGGTAACATTTTGGTGGCTGTAGATACTAACAACTGCGAATTAACCAGTCTAGCGAACCCCAGATCCCCTTGCAGATTTTTCGTTTTACATTGATATATAAAAACGAAAAAGGTGTGTACGCCATGACAGATGCAACACACTGAACCTGAAATTCATTTTAAGTGCACCCCTCCCCCCACCCTGACCATAATTTTAAGAAAATAACTTTTTATTTTATTATTCATTATTTCGTGGGTAGGTTTGTTGTCAAACGTATTCATGATATAGCCTACATATAAAATATGACGTTCAGAATTTATGTAATAAGACCAGGCAAATTAGCAACCTCAAAATATTAAACAATACAACTACGTATGTTGATAATACTATTTATTACACAGGAATGGTCTATGGTGAAAATGGAGAGTAGGGTATAAGTGATATTTGTACGTTTCATCCTCGTCGGATTATAGGATCAGATTACTTGATTACCTCTAAGGGAAATCTCAAATATGAGGATTATAGTAGGCCAATGGATACTCTTGACAAAGGTACATAAAATGTAAAAATGTTAACACATACCACGCTCTAACTAGAAATCTACAGTTATACATGTACACGTATAGCCTGCTCTGTGCTAGTAGACTGGTTCAGGCCATTAACTCAACACAGGACCTACTGCAAATGGTTAGAGAGAGACACCTGCAATTAATTATTCTCATACTTGAGCTGTTTGCATTTGTATGACACATGGATGTATACGTAATATGAAAATGTTAAGCTCTTGGATAAACAAAATATTTTTGCGAGGTTTGCAGTGTGATCAAAACTGTAAACTTAGTCTGGAAACAGGCTACAGCCAGCCATCACAGGTTCCGTTAACGATTACATTTCCATTAGCATTGTAAATGGCGTACCAATTTGAAACGAATTATTCTCATTAATGAGCAGAGTTCCCTGCTCAAAGTTAATTTCCACGTGGAAGTTATTATTTGTACATCTTATATTTTGGGGACAGAATCTCTATGCTGTTTGTTTCCGTAAGGAATTCAATATTTGAAAAATTTATTCCAGGCAAAAACAGAATATTTAAGTTAACCGTAGAAACCTATAGTGCCAACGAATTTGTTTATACGGTTATGGCAGGTTGGTTTGTGGTGTCGCTGTAACGCCAGGGATGACGTTGCAGAACGATTGCTTTAAAAGGGGCATTATTACACATGTCGATACGTCATTCGAATGTTAATTTGTGCGTAAATTCACAGTATCGGCAGTGGAATATAGCCTCCCACTTGATAGGTCGTTTTATCATTAATTTTGGTACATTTAATGAGATCCTTCGTTGTCATTCGCTGCGAGAGTTTCTTTTTATTTCCCACAATGTCTAGGCTAATAGATTATGGTAGTGGTTTGACGAGATGGTGGGCTAATGTCAGGAAACGTGGGTTAGAGGTTGTGACACCTCCAGTCTTCCAAGACGCAGCTTCCAAACCGAAACGGTCACGCGCCTAAAAGGTCAGGACAAGTAACGTGTCTGTACAGGTCAATCATCTTCGCGGGACGTAACCCCATTTTAAGATGACACCGCCGACACTTCGAAGACCCTCGAGTGCTGAGGGAAGAGGTGAAGTAGCGCTCCGCCCATCTCCTGATGGGAACTAGAGGAGGGTTTTGCAGGGGTTTACTGGCCACCCACGTACGCGCATTCGTATAAAAAGGATTGATGAAGAAGGCAGTAGGTTTTATAAAACATCCAATGCCAAACGAAGCGTGATAGTGTTTAAACTGGCAGTCGATTCATTCTGTATGTGTTTGAACTTGCAGCTATGAAATGGAAGGCTAATCCACAACAATATATCACCATAATGTAACGTTAGGATATCTGACATGCAGTGGGATGCAAAAATCCGCACTAATCAGATACAGGTTTTCTCAGGTCTGTTTGCGTAAGTGAATACGTTATTAAATAGTCTACACCTATCTCAATTCTACTCTAAAATGCAAATAATATTACGCAAAAAGAGGATTGTCATGGTGTGTCCTGCGTTAAACCCTAATATGTCTATTGTCGAAGTGTGTTGTATATTCATTTCTTGCTACTAAAGTGAGCTGTAGGTTTAAATTTCACACTACAATTGCATTGAGATCGACGGCTTGCAAGCTGCAAGTGGGAGTGGTGGGTCAAGTTTTGTGTTAATTGCAGAGCCGCGTGGTCCTTCATCTAAGTCGCCGAGGAGGCGTACAATCTACGGCACACCTGTTAGTCATATAAACACATCGATGACAAATCATTCCACTTTTGTGCGCATGAAAATGAGCGAATTGGTGCAAGTGCCATGTCACCGGAAATAAAGTCATGTACATTCCGTCTTACACGTTTTCACAGCACGGTTGCCATTTTCATGTGTGTTCGTATAATCACAACTCGAGACAAGCTCTTGAGCCTTTATTCTTTTTTATTATTCAAAGAACATTTTCTTTACATGTCCATTTCATATCACATAACCTGTTTTGACATTCTCTTTGCATTACTTCATTGGAGGAGCAGCCTGACTGACCGATGCCCTTTCATTATTGCACTGCTAGCTGCAACTCCCACAGTAGTGCAACAGGGAAAGAGTGCCTGTCAACAGACTTTATCTCAGTGCACACAGTGCGACCAACATGTGCCGTTTCACTGTATGTACTTTACTCTGATTGAAGACAGCTGTGACAAAATGGGATAAGTAATCATATAGCAATAATGCTAGTATATACTCAATGACGGTAGAAGATTTAACAAATTGATGATTTATCGGGGCATCCGAGGTAGACATTGTGTAAGTCCATCTGATGTTCACACCGAAGATTAACCACTAAGCATAACCCCAAAGATGTTGCTGCAATAATTGAGATTATGTTGTGCAGTTAAAATTTTATCTTCCTCTGGAAGCATGTCTATCATGTCTGTCTAGTTGTTAAAGGCATTCCAAAATATAGACATCTCATTTTTTTCTCCAAAGAAAAAAAAACATAACTGCGGTAGATCTGTTTCATCTGTGCTTGTGTAATGACAGTAACATTATGGACCCACACAAATGGACCTACACTGTCCATTCCTCAACTTCCCCATAGCTGACAAAAATAAAATTGTCATTCTCTCAGTGTCTAACTACAAAATAGAACATTCAAAAAATTCAGGAATACAAACATACTGTATTTAAAGACAAGGCAGCACCATTCTTCCACTGTGATTGGTGGCAACAGGCCAACATTGAGATTAGAGAAAATACATTTGAGATCAGGACTATCTGGTGTTGGGATGTCAGGTCCACCCACTTGGAAATGAGACTCCTTTAAGGAGCAGTGGCCTCACTCCTGGGTGATAAATGTATGGTCTTTGAATTCACCATCAGCTAAGGAGGGATTTTAATCCTTATTGATTTACAATGTGCTACTGCAAATGCTTTTTTCTATTAGCATTTAATTATTTTTACAGGACCATCTCCCTCCAAAATGTAAGTTTTAACATCATGTATCCAATATAGACAACTCTTTTGTAACAATTTTGCCCCTTACAATATTTTTGCCCAAGCAGGAGAGGAAAAAAAACACTTTATTTGACCTCTGTCCTATTTCCGCAGCGTTGTCAAATCCAGTCCTGACAAGTTTCTGTAAACAGTTTGGCATTCACACCACCAGACCTCCACACAATGCCCCTCTGAAGCTTGGAGTTAGTAGGTAAAACTCAAGCCTAGCCCTTTGACATTTAAAGGGGAATGTAAATATGCCCCAACAGTGACAAAACAACGAAAGGCATATGTGCAGATACAGTTAGAATAGTTACAAGAAAAACAGTTACTGTTGAAAGTTGAAACAGCAGAAACAATCCACACTGCAAGCTGAAGAGAAGTCCTGAAAGCAAAGACCCTATAAGCAATATTGCACTACTCCTGACCACAAAAAAGCAGAGGCAATATTGATAGGGTCTTGTCCATGAGGTTACTTTGACACATTATGTTATGGATGTAACAAATCCCTTGTACTGGGTCAGTGGAGAAGGGAGGTAAGACAACAGTGAAAATACCCACCTGTATGACTTTGAATACAGAGCATTCCCAAAGGAATTCTGCACATCTTCTCACAGCCATTGAGCAGCAGATTTGCTGATGTGCAAATTCCAGGCTCTGCAGAGCTGCTGATGGGCAGAGAAAGGTTGTGTTCCTGAAAAACCAGCCGTCATTTTGGACATCCCATGCACGTGAAGTTCAAATTGCAGGTTGCTCCTCTATGCGGCGCACACTTCTAGTTAAGTCAGATGCTAACATGGTTTGGCACCGATGTTTAATGGGGATACCTGCTCAGTTTTGTGTTTGCTATGTCAAAGCATTACAACAAAATTATGAATGGATACAATATAATACTGAAACATAATATACTAGGCTGACAAACTGAAATTGTTGATCAAATTTTCTAAGCAGCATATACTTTAGAGCCTCTCTTGTGCATAGATTATATAATTTCACATACTAAAATACATATGTGCAGTCCGTCAGTCATCAACAGAATCCCACAAAAAAAAATGTAAGCATGGCATGTGGCTATGTTTTTACCACAAAAATTTCACATTTCTCACAAGAAAAGTGTCAGGGTATAGAAACAGACACATCCACAGAAGCAGGACTTTCTGAAGTAATATGGTCCACGGACATGACCTCAACCTAACATCTTCGTAGAAAATCACCACAAGAATGGAACATTTGTGTTCAGGACACTGGACAAAAATGATTTTTGGAAAGGTCTGTCTCTGTCATCTGCAGCTGGCATCTGCTGCACAAGATAGCCAATATGTTGCTGTTGTTTGACTGTTTCATTGGCCAACTGATAACCTGACACCCAGGGAGGAGAGGTCTGCAATAGTCAAGATTTTACCAACTTTACCACTTTTACCAACATGCACCAAAAGTGTGTAATTCTTCAAAATGTAAAACTGCATTAAGTAATGAAAAGTCACAATGTAGACACATGCAGGAGATCTGAATTTTTAAATTAAATGAGACAGCTATGTACAATGCATGAAGTAAAAAAGTTACAAAGAGCAATGTAACACAATAAAGTGCCCGTACATTAAAGTACAATATACACGCATAGCCTATAGCTGCACAATTTGCACACAAAACTAATTCTCACCTATAGCAATTGTATATTTAGACTACACACATTATTGTGTCCTTACTCTTCTGAAAATTATTCCAAATTTGCAGTAAAAAATGGGCCTAACAAACCCATTAACTGTATTTGCACCATGTTTTTCCTATTTAAAAACTATATGAGAGGAAGCATTTGGGTTATTCTACACCGAAACACTTCCAGAAGGCACCATTATTTTCAGTGGCAGAAACATTGAACTTTGACCCCTATTAAAAAAGAAACTTTCAGAAGATTGGGGGAAAAACAGATGTGAGAGATTCTGTTTTTAATTATTTAGAAGGGCGGTGTAGATCTAGGATATAACCACCCCATTTTGGTTTTAGAGTGTGTTGCAGTTAAGACTGTTGAATACTTTCTGCATTAACTTGAACCTACAGTCATATATTTAGAGAATTGCACATACTGGAGATATACTTGAATGAGGTCCATTAAAGGTTACCCAGGATATTGTCCCTTCATTTTACTGTTTTTTCTAAAAGAAATAAAAGGGCTAATAATTTCATGAGAACTGTACCTACTCAAAATAGATCAAAATAAAAGTGAAACCATCCTTCTCAACTTGATGCCCTTGAAGTGTCCCATTTCCTCAGGGAGCAACCATCACACTACATGCTCTGTAATAAAGTTAATGCTTTATCTCAACATATTAAACGACAAACATTACAATTCTACAGTCTTTCAAGGCCCCATTTTTAGGGCTGGAGTTTGGATTTTTTTTTTTAAGTAATCAATTTTAATTCACGTGTCATACAAAAATGTAACAATCCCTAAAGCTAATAACAAGCTAACCATAATGAGTATCTTGCTAGCTAGCGGCATCATGTGGTTAGCTATATATCAATTTTAGCAAAAAATGCTAACACATCAATTTATTAATTTCATGTCATTTCAAATCGTTGTTGGAAATATTTACAGAAACTTTACAGAATCATTCATTCAAACCAAACTGGTTGTTTATTTTGCTGTCCTATCATTCTCTTATCTGACACAAGATAATCATTGTGCTGCCTTCCTCTCAAACAGCTACACATTAACCTTCCATTATATGGAATGGTTGTTTTCTTACAAGGAACCTACAGTATCTTGGTTTTGGTGCTGGCAAGATATTGTTCCCTGTGAGTACTCTTGAAGGAGGAACAGAATGTATGTTACACAATGAAGCTGGAATGAAGTGCAAAGTGTAACACATTGAAAGCAAGACACACAGGCCATTGAAAACACAGTCCAAATACAGTTAACACTAATATTGAAGCTAATATAAATCTACAGCCGAGCACTGAAACATTACTAAATGGACATGTATTAATCTCACAAGTAACTTGGATACTCAACCAAAATATGTCTGACATTGTCATGACATTTTCAATATGTATTGTAAGACAAGACATTGAGAACCTAAACATATCTATATCTATACTAGACCTGTAAGTCTGTTGCTGCATTAAACTGGAATCACACTGTCAAGAGTAATTTTGCAATGTTTGGTTACAAACATTTGATGTATTTTCAGAATTCTTTCATTTATTACAAGATATGGAAAACTAGTAAAACATTGTGGCAACACACAGGTTTGCTTCTCAACCCCACTAACATACATTATTCCTTTCTGAATGGAAATTTCCACAAGACATATAAAGCAAAGTTATTACATAAACTACCAAAAAATATAGATGCTTTATTCCATTAACAAAGAACATACAACCAGAGGTTTTGAAGCCCACTTGCTACCAAATAAATCACAGGATTGTTATCTATCTATAAAACTACCTAAATTAGAAATGGTAGTTAAAAATACATGCAGCTCAAAACTTCAAATCAAGCACAGTCCTGCATTACAAATATTCATGACTATCAAGATTTTTTTTTTTAAATCCCTGAATTTCCGTATCCTCTAGATCATTTGTGCAGGGTAACCTCATATAAAATAATGAGTCTATTGTGACATTTAAAATTTTTATAATGTTATTGTACACAATCAAACATGAATATGGCAGAAATTATGTGTAAGATAAAAATGGGATACATTTATGAATACAAGTGTGTCATGTATGACTGCAAGACTAGGACTGTTCGTTCTGACTATCTGAAGTCATTAAATCTGTCTTTTTTCTGTCTGGTGCTCAACTGTTTTTTAAATCACATGATCAGTGGGCATGGCTGAAATGTCAGACAAGGACGCAAAGAAAATTACCTTTTCAGAATTTTTTTTCTTTTTTTGGCTTTGTTTTACATCAGCCCACAAAAAGTCCTGTCAGTTGTTAAATGTAATGTTGACCCTGAGAGTGCTGGTTATCCATCTGGTCTATTCTAAGCAGCTTGTATATACATGTAAAATGTGTATTCTGTAAAATTTTATTTGTGGTGAATGTATTAAACTGTATGTGCTACAACACATGCAGAAAAAGCTGACCTTGCTGTTCCTTGAATTTTGATCTTATGGAGCTTAACTACATTGTTTCTATATTTAAGCATATTACATTAACCAGTGAGTTAATTGATTAGATAACTAGCAGTTATGTTGATCTACCAACCCATGTCATATTAATATTAATTTGTGAGAACTTGAAAAAAACAAAATAAAACATAATATCAAAGAGATAAATGAAACTGTGATTTCAAACAGATAATTTTACAATTGATTCATATTCATGGACTGTTCGATACCTACTCATATGAAACTAGGTGACTAAAACCAAGGAAAAGTGGTCTCTCTAAAAATAATACATGACCAGCACAAGATATTTCAAGATATTTTACCACAGTGCAACATATTAAAATTCACAAGTTGATTAGGTCCAGTTGTGTATCATAAATACTTCAACATAGAATCAGAACATATCACTTTTTGCATTCCACTGTCCTCCATACTTTTTCACTCTTCAGCTCTGTCAGTCCTTAAATGAGTTTAACAAATTTAAGGAAATGCTACATTTTTTTCCCATTTCTTACAAAATATTTGCATACTCTTTTGTGTATCACTGTAAATAAAAGAGGCCAACAATATGGCATAGTGGTTAAGGAACTTGAAATGGTTGCAGATTTGAATTCCTAAGCAAGGTTATGCTGTACCCTTGAGCAAGGCACTTAACCTGAATTTACTTCAGTAAAATATTACAGCCCTATAAATGGATAATATGAAGTAATGTAAGTTATGCAACCCTGCTACATAAATAATAATAAAAGTGGATAAATATGCCCACAGTAAAATGTGACCTTACAATATATTCAGCATGCCTAAAATCCTATGCCAGTTCAAAACATCCAGTGCTCCTGCTGTGAATACTGTCCTAGGCTGAAAGGTACATTATGCCTACAAACAGATTTATATCACCACCTTATGTGTCTGAATGAACTGTGTAAATAAATGAATTGTGTAAATAAATCAGAAAGTGACAGTTAAAACGTTAAGTGGTGGCCTTAGTCAATGGCATCTCACTTTGTGGTTCCAGTAAAATCAGCCCTCAAAAATATCTTCACCAGAGCAACCACCTCTGCCAGGTTCAATGCCTGATGACCTATTCACATCTACTGCTGACATAAGTAGGGACACTTTGCTGTCTTTTTAATTCCATGCATTCCAATATTTTCTGAGGCACATGCAGCAAGCTTCAACAAGTCAGTTCTTTTGCTTAGGGATTCCACACCAGCAATTAAGATTTGACTTGCCTTCCAAAGAACTGCAAGCTCTCTGTTTTTCATAAAATAACAAGAACACTAAAACCAAATTTATCTTAATTTAAAATGCATTTCCAAAAGGGTTGCATTAGTATGTTGATATGTTCTTGCTGGTTTACAGCAAACTGGATAGGTACATCACAAATGTTTACCATTTTAAATCTAATCATAAAAAATCCTATAGTTCTTCACAATAAAATGCACTTTGCCAAGTGAAAAAGCATGAGATCTTACTTGCTGTAGCTTCTAGATCTTCATCTAGAAGGAGGTAAAACGAAACATCGAAAAAGATTGAAACAAAAAATTAAACACCTCTATGCGGCGTGCCATACAGCAGTATGGTGCTGTATGTGCAGCGTATAAGATTCGGCCTCTTAGCTGTCCAGTAGTCTGCTTTCGTAGAACAGACACTAAGAGTATCCAGATGTGAACACGTCATAGATGGCATGCAGCAGGAAGCAAATCAAAATACAGCTCACCGATTTACCTTGAATCTTAAAAATGGATTCTCTGAAATCTACGCTAATCTTGCACACGGGAGGTAAGGTGAATGTGCCGTTAATGGCAGGGAAATTGTGTTACACTTGATATTGTTGGCTGGATGAGGTCTTTGGAACAGCAAGGATGAAACTCGAAGCGTTCCCCTCCCCCCTTCACCCACAGCACAGAACCTGCCTCCCTGCATTCCTCAAAAGTTGTACCATCCCCCAACGACCTGCCTTTAATACGATGGTCATCCCCTTTTTACACACATACACGCACGGTTGCAGTTCACTTCATGTTATTTTCTTTCTGCCATTACTACACACACTACACAGCTAATATCTTTTCAGATACTGTGACATATATGGTCATGTGTTTCAAAGAATTGGACCTTGTGCATGCAGCTTCAAATCACAAAGGTTGCCTTCAAAATACCTACAAAAATTGTTTGACATTAAATAATCATTCCAGGAGTTCAATTAAAATTGATGACTGAAAAATTAATCGATTGCACTATAGTCAAACAATGTGAAGACGTGACACATATTTTATTTCCCAATAACTGGCTTAATTTATATCAAAAATGTTTAGCAAACAATGAGGAGAATTAAATGATTTCAAAATAATACCAAAACATTTGTGTTTGCTGGGTTTACTAAAATAAACACATGTGGGAATATAGATATATTGTTTAAATTCACAGAGGTGGAAGTGGTTTTTACTCCAATATTAAAACTAGGTTCACAGTTAAAATTCATTTTCAACTTGCACCCATGTGTAGTTAACTGCCAAGTTAATCATTATTTACTTTGAAAAGTGGGCAGGTCAATGCAATTAATATTTTGTAGAGTTATCCTTCATTTTTTAATTACAGACAGACGTATGTACAGTGGCGTATAAATGATGTCCAAGATTATAAACTGCTAATTCTAATGATGTCACCATAATTAAACAACCATCCTGTAGGCTAAATGTTTTGTTTATGAACAATTAAGTTTACATTGAGTTATACTATTAGCACAAATATCTCCAGCTCACATGAACAGTCAGAAGAGGAAAGCGGTTATTTACCCTACATTTTCGTGTACGTAACAATTTACGGTAGTACTACTTATTGGTATTTGAGCCATTTTTCTGTATTTCACACATGCTTTCCACGGTATGTGGATACGCCTTCCTGTCGAACAAAATGTATCCGTTTTGCGTAGGCGTGGTCTAAAAGCCCACCCCAGATATATCTCCCCCCCACCACCATGAACAAGCACGTTCGGTTGTGTATAGGCAAGGTCCCTTTTATTACCAAGGCCCAGTTGTCTGTCTGCTCGGTTTACTGTTAAGTCCATAATGTGCCGTAGTACAACAAACCACACATCAATACGTTTGTGAAGATAATGGCAATTAGTTGTTCCCTCATTCGTGTTAATGAGTGGATACGTGCCACAGTGAAGTAAGAAATAATGTTAGGCCCTGTCAGGCTTCACCACCAAGACCTACCCATTTTTTTTTTTTTAGTCCACCACTCGCATCAGTACGGAGGTTCTCCACGAAGGCCTAATGCTATGACAATACTATTGCACTGCTTGAGTAGCTGGAACAGTAGTGCAACATCGTCAAAGCAACTGACCCCCGCTTTCACAAAGAATGAAAACGTAACGGCAGTTATCTTTAAGAATCTTATATATTTTTTTTTACTATATGAGAGTGAGTAGGATGGATTTCAGTGTTACGTAAAGCCTCAGATCCACATACAAGCAATAAACGTGGGTTTTTGTGGCACAAAAGTCGGTGCACGACTTAAAAAAAAAGATCAATACTGACTTGTGTAAAACGATTGAAGATATGACAGTATCCACGTTTACATGAATCCGATGCATTGTACTTTCGGAGTGTGTTGATCAGAGCAAAGGTTTAACCATTTAAAATGACTCCATAGCTAAAACATGGACAGGCATTTAAGCTACACAGTGTCGCAGCTTCAGATAGCATATGTCTTACCATCACAGAAGTTAATATTTTCTCGTTTTACAGCATTTCCAGTCCTACCCTACGGGTTGCGTAAACCACGTGAATGTCTATACGATAAGGGCGGAGACATGATTAAGCAACGTTGTGTACAGTATTTCAGACCAATAATTCAGCAAAAAAGGAGCTCGTTGTTTTCGAAAGTGCCATCAAAATCCAACCAGACTGGAAAATGGTTCCATTAATCAATGCTTCAAATATTTGAACCAACACACCACGTTAGATGTGGGCCATGCTGCATTTAAAACAAACACAGACATCACAAAAATGATACTCACGATGCCAATATTCCACTCAGTGTTATTGGACGTAACATATAATTGTTATGAAGTCAGTCTGTAAAATCATGTGCATGTCCATAAAATTACACCATACAAAGATTGTCAGATCCTTCCAAGCGAGGGCACGGAAAGTAATGGAAGGCTGGGTCGCATTTCTGTCAGCCAATGCCCTTTTAATATTGCACTGCTCATCTGATTTTCTAGTAGTACAACAGAAAAAGGGCTATGGACAACAAAATGAACAGTTTCACTCCATTTCCTTCTAATTAATTTCGGTCTTACCACAGAAATAAGTAAACAGACTGCACACGTTAGCCTCAGTTTTTCGAAATCGGTTTTAAGATCAGCACTTCATTATAGTTAAACTTTTCAAAGACAAAATAGAACGTGCTTTAACACAACTTAATACACTTCGTTGGCCTATTATGGACTTATATAATCACACCTGTTACACACCGGCAAAGTTTTGTCTGCGGTAGCCTACATGCCATTTATAATAATAAAAAGAAGTCTTTTGCAACATTAGCGTGGTTGTATTTTTTAACCGTATAAACGGTACGAACAGAGGTATTAAGTAAGCGGTGACTTTACTCACACTGCAAATAGATCATATTAACAGTAAGGGCAGTAAAAAGACCATTCGAGGTAGTTCATTGATTTATTTAAATTCTAACGATTATTTTGTTCTGTTAGTTTAAAAGCCATACATCGAAAATCGTACAAAAAACGGACACTGTAATCTTAAAACGGAGTATTCAATTCTGGTATATGTTCCATTTACGAGTTTAAAATAGTACAATATGTAATGAATATAATCCCACTAAAATAATATTTAACAAGTTAGAAATAATTAATAAATTGTTCATCCTAAAGTACACCCTTTTCATGTAATTTTGATCAAGTTTACATTTACCTCCGGAAGAACAGTTTAAATAAATGAAGATCGGTCCTGTTGTTTGCAATTCTAATAAGAAGGCAAGATCACTTCTTGCCGAAACAAATAATAAAAATAATAACGCGGGAATAAATGGGCCAAAGTGCACATTCCATGACACAATACCAAAAGCTTTCATTTAATACGTACTATTCTTGTCCTTTTTGCCAAAGTGGCAATTTGAAACCCTCCTCCCCGTTCGGGAGAGAAGGGGTGGGGGCGGGGCACTTAGGTAGGTTGTTATTCTCACTGTTAAATCGTTAGAATCGATAATCTAGAAAACCAATAAAGCTTTATTAACATAAATAACGTTATTATAGAAATTACTTTAATATTATACACTTCACAATGCTTCATGAAATCCCCTTCAGTGAAACTGTCTGAAAATGTGGAAATAACCCCATACCTCGACAGACCCACACTGTAACAACATCTGGATTCTAACACACGCTGATATCTATAACTTGACATAAAATAAAACAATTAGCCATGCCTTTAAACTTATCAAAATGAAGAAACGCCTGGACGATCAGAAAACGATTACTTAGTCTGTAATGACAAATACTTCTACATATTTGGGCATTACCTATGCGTGGAAAAAGTAGTCCTACGCATTCTGATTTTCCTTTCTCAAAAATTTTGATGGCCCCGACATTAAACTATAAATCTTGCAAAAACTATTTTTTCCCCCCAAATATTTACAACACTGCAACAATTTGAGAACTAGTCAGATGAGTAATGCTACACTAAATCAACTATGGAATAAAGACACTTAAGACACATGCGAATTGAAAATATGTTATAAGACTGTGATGAAACATTATTTGGATGACACATCTTGATGCTCTGATGTAACACATAACCACTCTACTCGTACACTTGGTACTGGCTTGTAGGACACCAATTCAGTGCACGCTGTGAAATTGTGCAGCTAGCTTGCTAGTCGTTCTCATGGGTTTGACAACAGAAGTACTCAATATCTACGTGGAATTCACAGCACTCTTAGCCAGTATTTGCTTGGTATCCTTCTAAACATAAACTGACACTCAGAAATGACATTTTTGACAACTCTTTTCGCCAGGGAAGAAATCTAACTCTAATTTTAAATGGCATTCCTAGTCTTTTGCAGGCATCTCCCCTAGGTTTGCATCACAAACACAAACGCAAAGCCCCGTCGTGCCAATCCGCAGCCCCATGTAATGCCTTAAAATGACCCTTGTTCACTGACATCCCCACCCCCTCCACCCCAACTTCCCCGTTTTGCCATGAGCTCCCGCCATTTCCGCCCAAGCACCCGGATGCTACTCACAAACAGAAAGAGGACCCCCAAATTTCATGAATGGTACCTAGCCAAGGGAGGGACAATCCGTAAGGCAAAAAGGGAAAAGAACAAAAGTTGACCAAAAGATAGGAAAAACACGTCTTGCAAATGACTCAAACTTTTTTCTCGTCTTCCTTGATTTTACTCCGTCTTGTCTATGAGCAAATGTAGTGTTTCTCTTCGTTTAGTCTTGGAAATAAAAATTGTAAATCGTCCATGGCCAGCCTCACGGCCTCTCAGCTCCAGACTCCATCTTTGACTAGTTGACATTCAGATCCTGCTGAAGCAAATTCCTTATTTGCATGCCTTTCTCCGATTGGTCCCTTCTTGCGCTAGTCTTTGCGATGTGATACGCTATTGGTTGGATTTTGGGGTATTTAACAATCTTATCCCTTGCGGGATTGGTCACATTCCAAGTAGCGTCATAGTATATTTATATTTTAACAATGAGCGCCCAAACGCCGTCTTCCATTCACAAATTCCTTATCGACCCCCCCACCACCACCAGCACCAGAAGGCTGCTACTTTTTCATTTGTTAGTGTTGTAGCCGTGCTACACCCCCACGCCCCCGCTGCCCACCAACACAGACAAACGTGTAGTTGGAGGTGTGTGTATGTATGTGTGTGTGTGTATGTGTGTGTGTGTGAGTGAGTGAGTAAGATTGTGCTGCAAAGGCACAGAGAGAGGTGTCTTCCTTGAACCTAGTTAGCTATTCGATTTTTTTTCTTCTAACAATGTATCATCCTGTATCAAACTGTCATCCAGTCCTTCTTATTACAACCTATATCAGACTGAAACGTTTCAGTTACAATGAGTTGAAACAACTGTAGGCTCCCATCCAATGTGTGCACACCACACACATTAGCCATGCTTTAAAGTGTAGTATATTCCCATTTTCAACCGGAATTCTATGAAAAGTATACTAGTGTACAAGTGCATGTGAGTGAGTGCATGTGTGTGTGTGTGTGTGTGTGTGTGTGCGTGCGTGCGCTCAAACCCAAACTTACATTTAATTTGGCAGCATGAGTTAATAAAGAAGAGAAAAGAGTGTGTTACTACATTACTGCTTTGTCCAGGGTCATTTCAGTACAATTAAAGTGCAGAATTATGTATAAGACATAGTGAGCATTCTTGTTAGGAACTATTTTTTGTAGATTATTCCATTTTGAAATCAGATGTAAGTGTTCCTATTCATTAAATTTCAGCTACCTTAAATGTGAATGCTAAGGCCAAACTACCTTACACAATGTTGTATTGTATGTTGTAAATCATCCTAACTGTTTATTTTGTTAAATAGTGTGGTGATTCAACAGAAGCATATTGGTTGCAAAAAGGAACAGGCCAAAAAGGAAGAGATATTGAAATTTATTATTGAAAAGCATTGATTGAATCTTTGCTTAATCACCTACATTTCTTTTATGTGAATGCAGTGCAGAATTGCAGTGATGCTCATTTGTGTTCAAGGACAGTGGTGAGCTCTATAGCACTGACAAGAGTTGTGGGTGTTTACTGACAGTGTACAATTTTACCCAAAGTATTACATAAGATGTCAATTTTAATATTAGTATTAAATAACTTCTTTTCCCAGTGGGACTACTGCGATGTTTATTAGAACTAATAATAAGAAAATTAATGTATATATTTCTTGCTTATGATTATTACACAGTTGTCTCAAGTGGAAGTGCCCACTGAAATTTACACAGGCATGTATATGCTTTAGGACAGATAAATAATTTGGGTGGAACTAGGCAGAGGGTGTTCGAGGGCAGCCCTGCTCAGAGCTTTGGTCAATGCCTGGAGGAGAGCAGTGGGTTGTGAAATCTGGCATTCCTGGCCAAGGGAGCTGAAATAATGGTATTGTCCACTGGAAAAGAGCCCGCCTATTGCTACCCCACTCTCCCCCTGATCCGCGGGGACCTGACTGTGCAGTTAATCGGCAAAAAGCGTTTGATGTAAGGCAAGGGCGTGAATTCAATTGGATCCAAGATACGAGGGGGACACGTCTGTCCGACTCTCTCTCTTTTACGCTCTCTCTCTCTCTCTCTCTCTCTCTCTCTCACACACACACACACACACACACACACACATGCACGCATGGGTTAAAAGTACAGATGGTTACCGGATTCTTTTACTTTACGTGTACAGCAGTTCATTTTAAAATCCCTCCAGACGTTAGTTTGAAATAATGATCGATTAATTTGGCTAATTCCTTTGCAACACACGCGCACCCGAAACTCGCGATCCGAGAATCTTTGCTTTGGTGGCAATTTTCGAAATGTGGATTCAGTTGAATTCAAATATACCCATCTCTAACAAATAACAGGTAAGACGAGTTTTAAAAACTTTCCATATCCATTTTTTATATACAAATAAAATGCGCCTGTGGCTGGAGAGAGAAAGACACCGAGAGAGAGAGAGAGAGAGAATGAGAGGGCAAGGGAAGGCGTGGGCGGAGCGGAGGCGGAGTCGGGGAGTGAAAAAAACATGGCACGCGGGGGCAGGTCGGTGGGCCAGGTGGAAAAAAATAAGCTGCGATATGAAAATATGTCATCGTGATTGATATATGTAGTTTACATCTCCCAAAACACTCATAAACTGTTAGCATTTTGAGAATTATTTGATGGACAGTGTCATCGAAATTAATTCTTCTGTCTGAAGGTCAGATCTACAGAGAGGTCTCCCAAAACATTTTTGCACAGGCTCAACCATGGGCAGGAATACACTGTTTTCTTAGTTATAATGTGAATGTTCCGGAGCTCATGTAAAATAAGCATGATTTATCAGTGTCTGTGTAACATCCTAATTCTGCACTATTACTGTCACGTGCTGTTGTTTTAATACACACGTGACTGCAAAACTCTACAGACTTAGTTTTTCAAATGGTAGACATCTCCAGGAGGCCTATGAACCTCCTAATTTATTTGGAGAATTTATGTCAGTTTCGAATAATCCAACATATGTTTAAAACATTTCTTCGAAAACAAAGGATTTACTTATATACTTCATGCAAAGGCTGGATAGGCTGCACATTACATAATAGTAACAATTTCAGGATTTTAAAGCAAAGAAGTGTGATGTTTTCAAACGGAAATTCACAATTTATATTTTCTCGGTAGCGTCACAATACTTAATTGAAGAATATTTTCTTTTCCAGATTGAGGTACAAAGTCAAAAACAAGTAAAGTAAGTTTGCTAACAAATTGTCAAATAACGACTAAAAGACACATACCATCGATAAATTTAATTTTACAAGGGAGTTACAATTTTCACTATTGATGACCAGCGTGTTATTTTGCTGTACTACACTAAGCTGTGTGTCCTAACAGGGAAAGAAAGATAATTTGCTGACGCGTGTTTGGTGGGTTGAGGATTTCGGAGGGGAGGTGGATTAAAGGCGGGACATCCGTTTTTTTTTTCAACAGTGACAACGCCTGGCTCCGGATGATTAAAAAAAGACTGGGTGGCTCAAATAAGAGAAGCGCTAATACCGAGGAATGTATCTGGCGCAAAGAGAGCGATGTGGTTATTAAATGAGTGGTGACAGCGGGGTTTGTATTTCATTAGATAGCATACTACACCATCTTTGTGTTAGCTGAAGAGTGAATTCTGGAGTTTTGGTTGTTTTTCCCATGCATTTCTCAGTCATGTGATCTGCATTGCATGTCTTGCAAATAAAAACGAAATTTGGGAATCAAAATAAACATTCCCTGTGTGCATGCAAAACGTGTTTAAGTCTGCGATTCATCATTTATAACATCCATAACATGCAGTTGACAAAGAAAATCTACTTAGATTACACTAACCTCTGTGGGGTAGAGTGAATGGCTATTCACCATTACAAGCGTGTACAATATTACTAATATGTTTGTATCAACATGCGCACACTGCATCAAAAAACACCATGCATTCGGCACAAACCAGCATTATTTAGACTTGAAATAGAAGTGAATGAATACAACACTGTAATATATTAATATTTTAACTCCTTACTTAAATAACCCAAATAAGTAATATGCTGTTCTACAATAGCTGCAATAGAGCATAATATGTGGAGAAGTGTGGTTGTGAAGGTTGTGGGTCCCAGACCTGGACTGGCAGGCATTATGTGTATGCCTGAGGAAGGTGCTTGACCTGACTTGCTTTCAGTAAATATTCAGCTGTGTAAATTGTCAAAATAACTGCTGTTTGGCTACAGATGACTGGTTCACCCCCAGCCCAGTGGTGTGGTGCGCTGGGCTTGTAATTGGAGTTCTGCAGGTTTTAACTTGAACTACCTCAGTAAATGTCCAGCTGTGTAATGGACATGCAAAATATAAGCTTTGCAAATTGCCCAAGATAATGATGTCTGGTAAGTAACTAAATTATTTTACATTAGGCCATGTGTGAAATAAAATTTGTCACCTTGACTCGCCTTAAACAAGGCATTTAACCACCTAGGTATATTATTGCATCTTGAAACTTGGGGATATATGGTAGAGTTGTTCAACAAATTGTTCAACAAATTGGAGGCAATTGATTGAGAAAAAGTCTTTTAGTCCCCATTCTGATGACTAACTGATAAGAATCTAACAGGCCACACCTATGCTCTGAAAGTGATTTAGTGTCTTCTGGATGGCGAAGGCTCCATTCTTTCCAGAGAATAGGAATTTGGCCTCACTGACCTCTGTCCAAGAGTATCTTATTTTAACCAACTACCAACTCTAAGTCCAACTAAAGCACTTCCCTGGATAACTTCATATCAAACTTCATATCAAATCATTTTTTTTTACATTTATAAAACATAAACAGTTGATGAAAAAACATCTGAGTCACTTGGTATATTTATATGATATATTTGAAAAGGATACAGCATCCTTTTAATACACAGGCTATGTTAAAGTCATTGTAATGTCATTGTCATGTAAATTTTATCATTGGTATACTTATGAGGTTATTCAAATTGTAATCATTAAGGTAAATACTAGACTAGTGTTAAAATACATTTTTAATAGTGAGTTCTGTTGGAAATTGCACACCAACAATGTAAATTTGAGCTTTTTTTCATGTATCAATTCAAACCATAACAGTATGACAAATATAATTCTCAAGAAGACCAATTCATTACTTATAATATACTAATATAGGTACCTCAAAACATTAATGGCATCACAATCTAAAAGTATACGCATTAAAGACAAATAAATTTCTCAAATATGTTACTATTATCATTATCATTATTACAATAATAATTGGAGTAATAATCATCCTTAATCATAACAACATTAATAAATATGTATAAATCCAGAATTAGTGTTCCAGATAAATGCAACATTAAAATGCATACACTGTGAAATATGTTACAGTGACATTTGTGTGTTTACTTTAAAAAATAAATCCAGATAGAAAAAGTCAAACCTGTATAAACTAGGTCAAAATTTTGTTATTTTCAAGGTTGAAAAATGGCAAAAAGGGACTTTCCAAATCAGCCCCTGCTGTTGTGAAGCTGTTGGAAGAAAAGGGAGTGGTTTGTGACATCACAAGAGACTTGAAGGATGTAGGCTGGGCATGGCCATGCATAACTAATGACCTAGCCTCTGGGTATTTTGAAGGAGTCCAATTTCATGACAAAATAGGACATTTTTTTCATGCATTTATCTGCACAATTGCATAACTTCAAATCATTCATTTTTCCATAGCACAATAATTAATACATTTATAATCATTTGATTGTCAGTGCAGGCAATTAAACTAGTTTTTTTGGTGACAAAATAAAATAATACATCAAAGGCAATGGACATGAAAAATATAAATAGATAAATATAAACAGTCAATGGGGGACATATAAATAAACATAGACATTAGTGAGGAAATGGTGGAATAGACCGAGCCTGTAAGCATTTCTACCATTTAATGTCTTATATTCATCCAGATTTTTCTTGTCTGTAATCTGCAGGCCAGATTTCTACCATGTATTATGATAGGTAACTACCAATTTCAATGAATTGAGTTGAATGAATGACGATAATAATGTTGATGATTATTATTTACATCCCTAGTGTAAGCATTATTGTAGCAGAAGTAATGATCATTCAATATTGCTTAATTTATTTATAAACCAAGGTATTGGTATTAGTACAATCTGAGATGATGAGATGGCAATGTTATGCAATGTTGGTCATAACTGGACAACATTTTCATAACTGAAAATGATGAGCAAGAAGGTATCTTCATAGAAGGACAGAAAGTTAAAATCACCACCCAAATAATCCCATTTCCATTGAATCGGAAATCCGTAGGTTTTATGTATTTGAAATAAAAATAAAGTGCAGATAATTCAAAATAAGAATGGAAACCCATGTGAAGGGAATTCAAAGTGCCTAAAGATTTTTTAAAAGGTTTTTTTGGACAGACAGAAATAAATGAAAAGTGTTCTGACTAAAAATAAAAATGCCATTAAAATCATGGACACTCACAGACTTTTTTAAAGGTGCATTCAAACTGAATCACCTTAAAGTTGAAGGCTGAATTTAAGGTAGGCTACCTACACATGAAACTTTCAAAAAAAGAGAACAACTTCATATATAAGGTGGTTTCATAAGAAATCCAGAGATGTGTACACAACTGGAATTAGGTAAGGATATGAAAAATAAGACACACTTTAGCTGTAGTTTTTGTATGGGAATAAATGTAATTGTTTTATACTGAGGTCTTTTCTTTTACTATTAAATTAAAAAATGAAGCCGAAATTGTTAGCTACAATGAAAAGAAAAATATGTATATTTGTAATACCATTCCTGTGTGGTGTTTTAATACACATTTTATACATGGAAAATGAAAGTTGTATCAATGTAGAACCTTTTGTTTTACAAATTATAAAATATTTTTTAAATTACTCTTGAGTTACAACTCATTTTTTAAAATGGGCAAGTTACCCATAATTGTGTAATTACTGCTTTAGAGGGGAAAATTATAGGGAGCAAACATTTCTTTTTACACTTGAATCTGAAACACCAAATATGAATTACGGACATTTTAATATATTTTAGAATGAGACATTTCTCATGAACAAGGATCAAGTGTCAGCAATATGGTATTAGCTAAAGCAATGACACTCTTCTCAATATGCCTTTATTTCGGGCTGGAGCATTTTCACAGAACCTGTTTTTTTCCCTCATCATCATCTAAGCCCTGATTATGTACAGTTATAAAGGAGCTGTGTGATTTAGCCTTGATAAAACCTTACTAATAGTGTCTTTTCCTAAACACTGAAAAATGAAAAATAAATGTAACGGTTTTTGTTGTTTTACATTATTCACAAAACATAAGTTCAGTGTGTGGTAGAAAGTAATGAAAAGTAAGCTATGCTGTAAATTTGACTGAAGTAGGACAAAAAAACTGGACAAAATGCAATGTAGCAGGATTGAATCTAGGCCTTGCATCTGGAAAATGAACAGTCCCTCTCAGAAACGAACACTGTATGTATGTAAGAAAGTGTTTAAATGAGTAACTGTACTCTTTCAATCTACAAACATTTTACAGGCTTATTAAAGCGTTTAAGGTCTCTTCATAACTAGTAAAATCTCACAGAAGTTTAATTTTTTTCTGTCTTTTGCTGAAACATAAAACATTGAATATAGAAGACTTTCAATAGTCTTAAAATTCACATATGTGGAAAAGTCTTTGATCAAAATAAAGTTACATTTTCCCCCCAAATTGTGTTGCATTGGTTAAGATGTATAGCACTATGAAAGAGTGCGTTCTCTCAAAATCACTTCATACAATGTGAACTCATACTCTGTGATAGTATGGATAGAGTATAATATATAGTCATAGTCTATTTAATCTATAGAGAATTGAAGCAGTTCTCTCAGTCACAACAATCAATTTCCTGTTGTTTTTGTTTCATTCTCAGTGCAATATTAATATTAAACAGCACAAAGAAATTATTATAATGTAGAGGGTCAAGATGCCTGAAAAGCACAGAAAGTAAAGTTTTTTCCATGCATTCCCATGGCCAAGTTTCACACCCATGTTTGTCTGGTCTGAAGAGTTCCAAAAACACCTCACTCCTTTCCTGTGGTGGCAAATGTGATTTCGCAAATTCCTCAAAGATTCATTTATAAAGATGAGCATGGGGTATGAGAACCAAGGAAGCCCTTTTCAATATGTTAGAGAGGTACTCTGCAGCTATCCTCAAAGGAGTAGTTCCCTTTATTATTTCTCAACAAAGATAATTAAAGCTCTCCGTCGCCTCTGATTCCCATTCATCCGTTTCCTTCCTCTTCAAAATGTTACTCCTTTCTTCCCTTTCCATACCACCTCCCCCCCTTCTCCCATCCAGTCTCCCTTTCAGTCCCACCAGAGGGAGGGCTATTGACTGGAGGCTGATTGCCATTGATAGGTATTGATGACTCTGCAAAAAGGTTAATGGATTAGTTTTTGGTGGGAGGTGTGTAGAGTCCAGTAGGTTTCTCTCTTCTACTTACTTTCTTCTTCTTATTCTTCCTCTTTTTTTTAAACTATGCCTTAGCCCACTGTTTCTCAATCCTGCTCCTGGGGGCCCCCTGCTCTGCACGTTTTCCATCTTTCTGTGCTCTACCTACCTGACTGAACTCATCAGTGGCACTTTTGATTAGCTGGGCACACCTGATTTAATCAAGAGCATGCACACTAATTTCAATCAGGGGTGTTTGGAGCAAGGATGGATAGAAGATAGGCAGGATAGTGGGCCGCCAGGAGTAGGATTGAGAAACAGTGCATTAGCCAACCCAAAAAGCCACCCCCCACCCCCAACCACCCCCACGACACAGGCCCCCTCTCCTCTTCCCAGGCTGCAGCACCTCCCCCCAGCCCTACAACAGGCTAATTGCATGCATGGCATTCCAGCCGAGTGGGTGGCATGCGTTTTTATAGTCTGTACTCTGTGCTGGGAAGGGTTTCCACAGGAACATGCACACAAACACACATGCACGCACACACACACTCACACACACACACACACACACACACACACACACACACACACACACACACACACATTACTTGACAGGACAGAAACATTTTGCGAATATTCTTGTCTTCAGCAAAGCTTATCTCCTTCTTTAGGCTTATCATGTACTCAACACTTTGTACATAGGTCTAAGAGCAACCTTATAAAGGTGTATAATCTGAAAAATACACATTAACTCTGTATTCCCCAACAGAATCAGGTCATTAGAAATTAATGCTGAAGTTCCTAATAAGCATGATAATGTACATTTTATAGCAAAAGCAAAGTTATAGGATAAACAGCAACAAACCAAAATCACACCAATGGCAATATAATAACCACTTTTCATTTTCCCAAATGCCGGTGCAAAGTCAGCCTACTTCAGGAGTTCTCCATAATGAAAAAAAAAATCATTTTGAGACAGCATTGGTTTCTGTTGTAACTTGCACAACACTTCTAGTCTTATGTCAATTTGAAAAAGCAAAAAAATTCTAGTGTTCAAAACAGCCATGTTTATAGAACACAATGAAAGCTAGTGTTTTTTTTTTTTAAATACACATCAGAACAATACACCTTCAACCTCTCAATCGTTGTACCAGACTGGACTCTCACAGATGAGTAAATGAAAACCGTAAAGTTCCTGTCAGTGTTATCAGTGGCTTAGTACAGGTATGTTTAACATGATGCACTATGGCGCCAGCTGCAGTAGAAGTGGCAGTGACAGGCATTATCATTAAATAACCGCAGACAATTTATTATTATTATTATTATTATTATTTTGTTTTACAATTGCACGATTAACAAGAAAGGCTCAGGAGCAACAAGACCTGGGAAATACACAATGACGGATCAAACCAGAAAGATGTAAAACCAAGGAATGCAAGGTGACAATTCAGTTCTCACACTTTACAATGTGTCTCTGATGCGTTTAAGCAAGTGTTCTGCTTCACCCATGCTCATGAGTCAAAATGAAGGACATACCACAACGTGGAAGGACTGAACAGCCCTTAAAGTTTCATCTATCTATTTAGCAACAAAAGTATTTCAGATGACTCCAGAATTGGTCTGTGTGCTACTGAGGCAAGTTTTCTTATTTTATATCACTCTTTGTGTGTGTTTTAAAATGCAGTCCTGATGTATGCTTGTGATATTCTATGTCATAGCTGACATACAGAGTGGCATGTTAAGAAGAACATATGGTGGAAAGAAATTTGCCAATAAAGTTATTGATTTGATTTGACTTATGTTTTTAGCAGTTCATACTGAGGCTCTCGCCATAGGAATGCTACTTGGTTTGAGGAGTGGCAAGCAACTCAGAATAAAAGGCTTGAAGCCTATGACTGGGAGTGTATGAAGATAAAAGCTGTCTGATATAATAAGAAACGAGATCATTAGAGGAGTTAATGGTTAACAGCAGAACTTTGAATTACATGCTGAACTCAATGGGGCGCCAGCACAAAGACGCTCATGACGTATGATAATAGAATCTGGTTTTCCTTGGAAACCATGCCATTAAATTTCAATGTGCTGAGACGGCTTCGGAACAGACTTGAAGCGGGTTGTCAATCAATGATAAACTAGTTGTTAATTCAGAGAAGCCTCCCCGCACTTCATTCACCAAAACTGGGAAGAGAATGGCTCATAGTATGAGGATCAGGCAAAAGATCCTTTATTTTGCAGATATTTGCTTCAAAGGTGGTTAGGAAATAAAACATACACAAGGTTGAAAATGGTTTGGCTGAACCTCAGAGTCGATCACAACTAACAGGAAGTATCCATTGTCTTATTGTTTCACCATGGAGCTTCATCTCTGACTGACAGCATTCAGATGTTCAGTATATTGCAGTTGATGCTAAATTTGGTTCTTACTGTCTAACTTACTGTCTAACTCAGGTTTCCAGCCAGTAAGGATGTTGCAAGACCGAGGTCTGGGGTCCATCACATGTGCCATCTGTTTGCAAGCCTGGCTGGAGGCAGGCCTAACGCATGACTGGTAACCAAAGCCAGTGGGAGTGGCTTGCCCATGTATAGATTTGCAAGTTACCATCACAGCAATACAATATAATGTGTGATAACAAACATTAAAACAAGTACAATTTGAAATGGCAGACCCTCACATCTTTGATTCCATTGAACAATAAAACGTGGTACTGACCTGTACACAGACAGATGTACATATAGAAAAACCAAGACAAATGCAATATTTTTGTGGTATAAGTGCAATACTCTCATAAATGATACCTAAGGATGTGCATAAGATGAGGCATGAAAACTGGAGTCTTTGTTTGAACAAGCATGACCCAGAAGTCCAAAGCTTTCCCAAATCCCAAAGCAAGGGGGTGGCGTGGTCATTTGACTCACCCTTCCTGAAAACCCTTTCTCAGACAACATGAGTATCTGATTGCCTTCAAAAGAGAGGAATATCATTGTTTACTCCCTGCATCTTCCCTCCATTCAGGCTTTGATGTTCTGTGACAATATCTGTGCAGCCTGTCAGCATTGTGTTTTTTTCAGACAGATTTCTGTATCTGGTTGCCATGGACTCAGTGTTACAGTAACCACACATGACAATAGCTATAATGAGGTCATTATGGCCAATGTCATGTGTGAGTTGGGGCTCAAAATAAAATCTCACTGCAAAGGACTTTAAATTAGGAATGTGTCATATCACACAATTGAATCAGTTTTTTCATAGTTTACTTTATATTTTTGTTTCGAATAGACAACCACCAAGCTCCAAATTCTTTGTAAGTAATGAGAAAAAAAAACAACACTGGCTTGATTTTGTTATTTGAAGTGAAGTTCAAACCAGGAGGACCACCAACTTTTATGTTCAGCAATTTCTAATCTCCATGCTGAAGATGTAAACATTTCAGTCAATCCAGACTCAAATATTTTTATGTCACTCGTAGCCTTAGTTTGAAATATCACAGCATCTTCACACAAAACTGAAATGCCAAATATATTACTTCAGGTAACTAACCATTTGCTTCAGGATTCTGGGTTAAGAGTGATATCTTTACACCCTTGCTGCTCTATAATTCAGGCGGAATTGTACGTTTTTAAGAACTCTGTCTTCTGTTTGACATTCACTGACCATCATTTCTCCGTTATTTGAGATTACAATCTTGTGAGGTTCCTTGGGGGTCTAGATTGGAAACTCACCCTAATATTAATTGGATTCTCCCATATCCATCCGGAGGTCTGGTGTCTATCATATATTCAAACCTCCAGTAAAAAACAAGTAATTCACCATTACTAAAGCATGGAAAAACACTTGATTACAGGCACTGAGTCAGTTAACCGAGAGGCAGCATGGGTACATAATATGTTCCATGCTTTGGAAAAACCTGAATCATCCATGGATTCACTTCAAATTATGTCATAGGATGTATTGGACGCAGCTCTGGAGATATAACAGTAAACAAACCTCAAATCCAAACTGTAATTTCTGTCACCATGGGACACTTGGTGTTTTCAGACATATGATATAGGGCTGTCCAAGAGTTTGCAGTTTACACATTTGGATGGAAGTGGCAGCAGCTCTAGTAAATATGATTGAAAGTGATGTTTCCTTAAATACAATTGCACTTATCCTTAATGACAACACAAATATGCAGTTAAATAAAAAAAAAAAGAAGAGAAGAAAAAACATGTAAAGTTTTACTTGCTGGTTTGACATCAGCTAAAAGCTAATAGCTCCACCATGACTACCCCCTCACACACATTTCGTATCAATAACTGGTTTTTATGGTTTCAGGACATTGTCATGTTGGATCCACAGCTAGAATAAATAAAGCCAGAGCTACTATGCTAGAAACTTGGGAAAAGGCTGGGTCCAACATCACTAAATTGCTTTGAAATCATAAATTGGTGTAATTACTTTCTTAGTAGTATTATTGATATACTTTTCAAGATGGGACTCATTTGTGTAACTGTGCACTTTAATAATTTTTAATTTAAGTTTTTTAGGTAGATTTTTGATGTTAGAGCTGAGGTTTAGGGAGGGTTGGTGGGATTGCCAAAGAAGTGGGAAGTGGGGGAGGGATTCTCTATTTTTTTCTGTTTTCCTTTTCTGAACTGTTGTTTCTTTAACCAATAAAAATGATTTGTCACTAAAAATAATGCCACAACAAAGCATATATATTTTCCTCCACAGCTAATGTTTTCTCAATTAAGATATTAGCCTCTTATATTTTCCTTCACAGATATTGCTCATTGGCTTGTTTTGTCTGAAATGTGCTGAGGAATATTGCATATTAATTATATTTGTGGTGGATATTGTACTTTTTGTAACTGTAAAATGCATGCAATTTAAGTGACCCATGAGAAGATATTGGCATGTGTTAAATTACATGTAACTTCTACTCCTGATAATAATATTGCACTCGGAATAACATGTTGAAAAATGGGCGGATTGAAAGATGCTTATTTGATGCAATTCCAGATGCAATTACTTATACTATATGAATTGCCTGTTTTGGTGAAAATTGCTTGAACTCTACTTGGTCGATCTCTTTTCGGTACATATAAGTGAATGAAAAGATATTTGGCTTTTCAAATCTGTCCATTGCCCTCTACCACATTGAACAGCTTAAATATTTGAGGCAATTATTCTTTATTCTCTTTATTCTTATTCTTATTCTCTTCTGCTGAATCAAACAACACATGCCACACGAGAAGGGAATATATTAATATTAATTAATAGTAATATTTTCTGTTAAAGAGAGTGAGAACCTGCAGAGGCCACAGACCAGGTCTGAGGAACCTGATTTGTTTGTTTGTAATTTACCTGTCCAGTTCCCCTGGTCATACAGGAACAGCGTACTCAAACACCACTTCTCTTTGTCTGTTAGGGCTGCCTCAAATTACACAGATCTCTCCCTCACTCATGCAAGCATGTATAAACACGCACAAAATGGCTAAAAGAAAAAAACAAGAGATGAATTTCCCCATTTGAAGCATTCCCGTGTAAATTGAAGAATTTATTATAATTACCAGAGAGTTTTAAATTATTTCCCTTAAATGGCCACATATTTTATTCTTAGTCTGTAGGTCTCCACTGGTACTGAAAGAGGAAACTGCTTGACCCCGGGGTGATCTTTGACCCTCAGAGGTCAGCACCCATAGAATTCCCAGATGTTTTGGTTCAGAAGCAGAGCGCAGACTCTCAGGTTTCCCGGGCAGCATGGCGCCAGGCTCCGGCAAAATCTCGCACATGTGCACCTTCAGCTCAGCTGCCATACATACCTGACATCCACCGCAATCCCTTCCCAAGACACTCGCTCACGTGCACTGTGTGGCCAGGGCGCCCCCGAGGTCGCTGCCCCGCACAAAAAAAAAAAAAAAAATACACACACACACACATGCACTCGCAGGCAACATTGTTTGAATTTAGCCGTGCAGTAAATGTGTCTTCGTGTGCTGTGGTTTACGGCAGCAGGTAAGAATGTCACAGGAAATGTGGCAACTTTTAACAGCCTCTCAAAATCTGACATCTCACATCTCGGTAATTTCCACTTGCGTTTGATGTTTGAATACCAAAAGTTTTCATGTAAAAAAAAAAAACAAACAAAAACAATGGCAACAGTTTCTAACAGGTATGCAGACAATAAAGCATGATACTGTTACGCAGAGATAAAAATCTAAATATACGATTAAAAACGTCGCTATTAATCTGTATTGTTTGCTGTTTATTAAAATCAGTCTTCAATGTTTTTTGGCTCCTCATATAGCCTAATACAGTTTAAGAGGTAGTGTTTAAACTGTCCTAAAACATACACATTGCTTGAGGTCAAGGAAAGGTTAAATCAAGGAGGTTTAAAGCTGGTTAAATGTACTTCACATCCCTGCCCATATATGGGTATTCATACATTTTCTCCAGTTAAAACTTCGATTTTCCTGTGGAGACACCACAGAGCCCTTTCAAAGGTTAAGAATATTAGGGCACAAACTAAACGTATGGAAAATTTTAACTTATGGAGATGTTATTTAATGATTTGAACGTTTGAATGCTGATTCCGTTTCCGACCCGAATAAACCAATGGCGTTAGCCATGTATGAAGTAGGCAGGGTACAAAAATGAGGAGTATCCTAAAAGAGAAAGGGGCGTGGGCGTGAGTAGGCGTGCCATTCACTACCGTTTCTGTCAGCCTCATTTTAGGATGTTTGCCGCAGTGAGTGAAATATTATGCAGTCTACTTTTGTCACATCTAGACATCGTTTTCTTTGCCGTTGGGAGGTTAGTGAAAGACCACATTTGAGTGGGCAGCCTCCTTCCCCGAGTTAATGTTTCACGATTGTTAAACTTTAGACATAGGCTATGGAAAATACAGACAAATAACCTATAATTTCGAGCTAATAATAATCATTTAACATAACTGAATAGGGATAAACAGAACAGACAGCATAGGCTACTGATCTAGTCAAAATATCCCAGCTGCATTGCCAAAATTCTGTTTGTTTTTCATGTTAATCGAACACCATACAAAATTGTTATTTAAACATTTCTCTGAAGGAGATCATATGGAGTGCGACTTTGAACGTTCATTTGTTTTACGTGATTGTTTAAAATACTTTTCCGCGTCCTAAATATATTTTTTTACATTTGATTACAGTGCAATTCAGCTTTTGTTTAACTCCACCTGAAAGTGTTTAACTACATAACGGTAGCAATTCATTAACGATGTCAATTAGTATTTTCGAACCTAGCACAGTAGAATTTCCTAATATTTTTATTTGTACAATGTTCATTCAAATTAAACAGCAATTCAGATTAATTCAACCATCATTATAATGGAACAGACAACATAAAATGACACACATTTGATTAAAATATATAGTTTGTTAACGACTAAATTCTTAACTAAAATTCTTCTAGCAGATAACAATACGCAGTAAAGCCAGTGTTTATATTCAATCCCAGCAAATACTAAATAATTATTTCTGAACTTTCAAATGTTTTAGTGATGTTTTGTGTATTAATGAAAACCGTATTTTGAAAATAGAGACGTGTGTGAAATAATTGCTGAATATATTAGGCCCGCATGTATAGAAGTATAGGCCTACACAGGAATAACAAAATAAATGAAAAATAAACTTTTACTAACAGAAGTAGCAACGTGGTCCTCCCTTCAACCTACTTTTAAACAAGTAAACATTAAGATATGTTTAAACCGTTTTAATATTCAAGCAAAATTTAAGGTCACTTTAAACTACATAGTATTTTGAGAAACTACTTAAAATGTGTAAGACGTATAAAGAATTTAATTCAGCTCGTTCCAAAAAATAGGATTATTGTTCATGCTATTTTGTCATAGAAATGGCTTCTAAAATGATTTTTATGTGATAGACAGGAAGTAAAGGTTCATATTCATATTTTTCCACTATTTAGAGATGCGAGGTAGTTTTAAATATACATCTATATTTTAAAGAAAAACTAAAAACAACTAAAATGCATCAGAAATAATATGTAAAATATATTAGAAACAATAGTATTCTTTCTACTTCTAATTGATCATCATTACATTATATTATTTAGAATAATTTACATAACATAACTGCTGTAACATTAATTTTAACAACTTAAAAGGAGAGAGAATTTAAAGAAGTGGCTTCCATTTTATAGTTTCATGAATCCAATAAACATCATCCAAAATTAATTTAAAAATAAGACACTTGGAAAATGTGAGTTTAGTTGAAAAGTATGTTACTAGATATATCTATACAAAATTTAATATGTATAGTAAATAAGGAAATAAAAGTAAGTTTAAGTAAATAAAAATGTTTCATGTATGTTTTCTTGAAGGGTTTTGTGTTGAATTGTACCTATTATAATTGTGAAAGAAAATCAAACAAAAACATGTATTCATGAAATGAATTCAAAGGTGTCGTTTCAACATTTCTGATTTTGAACAATAACTTTAAATACTGAATGTTTACAAGCATGAACAGATAGTTTTGCAGATGCTTGTAGGAAGACTTTGCTGATGTATCCTTTAGGTACAGTAACACGTAACACTTTATCAAAATCAGAAAAGAGGTGAAATTAAAAGTTTTGGTGGTTGTCACAATACCAAAGCTCTGTGAGTCTAGAGTTTTGGGTTCCAGAAAAATGGCAACATCAGGCTTCACATATCTGCTGGCTGAATAATGAATTCAAAAATGATATTTAAAAAAATGTTTTAAGCTTTTTATATGTTGTTTTTCTTCTATCTCCTTCCTGTGGCCTCTCCCTCTCTCTTTTTCCCTCTCTGTGACTCTGAGTGTGTAAGTATACAAATTCAACTTCAGAGGAATTCCTGACTTTACTCCTCTGTCTACATACCTAATACGCAGAGTGTCAAAGGGCAATGGGCCAGAGGCAAATGCCTCTCTATGGCAAGCAGGCCTTATTCAAACAATCCTGGAATACCAGGTCGAAAGTCGGGGGAGGGGTGAGAGGAAAGTTCTAAAGAGACCTCTACCCATCAGATAACGTGAGAGATGAGACCGAGACAGAAGGGCTCCGGAGGGTAGCCTGCTTCGTTTCCAAATCTGCCTGTAGCCCCCCCATCCCACCCGACCCAGTCTCCACCACTTGCAATTCTCTTGTATCAAAGTGTCCTGCAACAAGTTTGATTCTCACCCATTTCCCCAATGTGAGAGACTACTGAACTCACGATGTTGTGTACGTTTTGATTGAAACTCACACTTCCCTGCATTTGTTGGTCAGAGTGAAGGATAAAGCACTTTGTTCTTAGATTGAACAGAAGCCTGAGTGCTCAATATTGGCAGGCAGGGTGGGTTTCTCTGTTTACGTTACCCCTGCTTACCTTTCTTGCAAATACATGCGACAATCCATATGGCCCTGGTGGAATCGGCCCAAGCCCAGACCTCCATCGTCTGCATACTTAGAAAACTAGGGTGCTGTTGTGAGGAATGCACCCTGAATGTTGTGGCCATTGGTAGAAGGGGAGGGGGTCGGTGGTGGAGGAATAGGGCCATCTGTGACCCTTTCCATTCTTCTGGTCTGTGAGCACGCTGACCCCTGTCCTCCCACCGTCCCCTTAACTCTGGCCCTCACCAATTCCCAACCAGAGCCATATCTCACCAACTCCCAACCTTCTCTCACGGGCTCTCTATCTCATCTCTAAAAGCATGGGACCCTGACCGCTATTTACACCTTGTTTTCCTTGAAGTGAAAAAGGTGAAAATCAAATGAAAACCAAGTGATAGACCTCATTGTTTAATCATGATGTGCGTTTTGGCTAATGACTTTTAAGGCTCTTTGCTGGATGGACGAAGTGTCTGCATAACAGTTCTGTTTTAGTATGTTTTGCTTTGTGACTCCTCCTTGCACATAAAAAAAGACACTTGCTGTAGCTGTGCTATTATAAATAGTTAGGTTTTTCAGAATAAACTCTAATGTTAGGGAATAGCAGAAAGCAAAAGGAAAATGTAATGTAAGTAAAAGGAAATGTTAAACAGAAAAAAGTGAAGGACAGGTTTGAAAATTCAAACCAATCGGTTTGCACAGCAAAGAAAAAAGCACAAGAAGAATGCATTGTCAGGAGAATGAAACATAAGCAAAGTGCAAAAACAAAACTTCTTTGGGAAAATTTAATTGGTTTTTGTTTTTAAAGATTGATGTTGACATTATTGCCCCTCCTGACCCTGTATATTCTACACACCACACTCCACAGTCCATTTTGAAATATATATTTTATCTATGAGTAAATGTTCCTGCAGACATTCAGTTATAGCAGAAATTATAGATACAAAAAAACAGATTAAGCATTTTAGAAGTGATTGGGACACAACATACATACAGATCCAAAGTCTATGCATAAAGTGTACGTTTAACTAACATTTAAGTGTATGTTTAATTAAAACATTTTTTTTACATTCACATTTATTTAATTAAACAGAACTGTGTACACAAAGCACAAAGCAACAAATCAATTAAGCTATGTTTTAAAGGCAAAACCTCTGTTTCAGCTATTCTCGGGAAACTGAATGCTATAAGCAATAAGTTAATGATGTAAGAAAGAAAATGTCATCCTGTATATCGAAAGGCACTGTAGTGTTAAAAACACCACTGCTTGTTTGACTTGTCTGTTTGATGACATTGTTTTGTAAAAGTATGTATTTCTTTGTGTCAGTGTGTTCTTGGCATTAATTATTCTTACTATAGTATTGTTCCCAACTGCTCCCACATCTACCTAAAGGTAAAACTGATTTACACCTAAAGTTTATCTCTGTCTGCCAGTAGGGGACTGTGTTTACCCCTGATCAGCAAATACTTTGACTGATTCATTACAGAAAATCCCTATTTGTTGTTCTTTTTTCTCTCAAAAAAAAAAACTTATATAGCAATAACATATTGAATACAGGACATCTCTCCTATTTATTTATTTGTTTATTTATTACTTTTTTTAAACTACATATAGGCATAGTTCAACTATAGTTTGAATCCACACCCTGTCACAGATAGAAAGCATTGTTACTTTTTGTGGGACTGTGAAATGTTATATTTTTTACTCCTGCTTTGTGTGTCTGCCCATTGTCTCCCTGCTACACTTTGGTAACTTGCATTTACAGAACGCAGCCAAAGAAATCAGCTTGGTGTTGGTGTAAAGAGAGAGAAACTGATATCAAGAGGAAATCTTAATGGGACCTGTGCAGTTTCCAGTTTGTAAAGGTATCAGGTGTCTGTGTTGAAGTGTCCAGAAGTTATCAATGTTGGCTCGTTGAGCTAAGATACTTTAACACAAAGACCAAATGAGAGGACCTTCACTGCTATGCAGACTTGGATCTCCAGAATTTATTTTTTTTTTTTTAAGCAGTAACAGCCCCTGCAGCTAATGGCCTGGATTGTAATGATTCTGAGAGCAGGAGTACTGATGAGCTGTGGGACACCCAGGGGGCTACCTCCTTCAGGAAGAGGGAGACTGTGGTAGCAGGGGAAGCACACCCAGGGGGCTACCTCCTTCAGGAAGAGGGAGACTGTGGTAGCAGGGGAAGCACACTCAGCAGCAGCATAGCATGCGCATGTGAGAAGGAGTCCCTCATGCTGTGCTGCCTCCAGGCCAGAGGTGTCCCAGGTGAATGAACCAACACCTGAGCGGGGGGAGAATCCAGTGGTCATGGTACACAAATTGGAAGTAATGATATGGGTATGCTTTGTGTGACACCCTGTGGGAGAAAATCACTGAGGCAAAGTTATTATTATTATTATTATTATTATTATTATTAGTATTATTATTATTATTAATAGTAATACGTTACATTTGAATAATGCCTTTCCAGGGGAGGTAATTCATTCTATCCATGACTGATATGTAAGACCGATCTGGGTGATGTATGGCGGCCATTTTGCGCCAGAACACACACCAAACATCAGCTGAGGTGGAGAGGGAGGAGCAACGCTGTTGCAGGAAAGAGAGGCTTACCGTTGGTTCATGGATCTGGCCCAAATTCTGCACTCTCTACAGAGCTAAGTTACCCATTTACTTTGCAAATGCCCTTACATAGCCTACAGCCACTTACATAGCCTACATTTTTACATATTTTCTATTTACACAGCTGAATACCGAATCAATTCAGGTGCAACAGTAGTGCCCTGCCTGGAAATGAAACCTGCAGTATTTTAGTTACAAGTCGAACACCCCATCCTCTGGGCCATATTGCTTCACACAATAGGAGTTCATTTGGTGAAAGCTGGACACTTTGGAGTATGTAGCTGACCCACCGCGAAATTATTAAATAATCGCAATAATAAAACATAAAACATAAAGCTGGCGCTGCTTGACTGTAATTGCGTAATCATAGGAATTAAAGCAATTACACTGATCCTACGTACAGCTGCACTGGAGAATGCTGCCATTGGAAGGTTCTTGGAAAGTCTAGCAAGGAAGAGGAGGGAGAGAGATTAGTCTGACTCTGTCCTTCCAGCCCCGTGTTGCAAAGAAAGCACGTTGAGCTGTGGTTCCCATAACTTTGCACACATCTGACACTCACTGCTGCAATTCATCTCTGATATCTAACTTCTGTAAGAAGGGAAAAACATGATTCAGCGTTTCTGCTTTTCATTGTCTCCCTTGTGTGCTCTGGACTCTTTTATTTCCACTGTCCCTTTAAAAATCTCTGACTCAGCATCCTTTAGGCTTGACTGGACCAGTTATTTCCTATATCAGCTGAAAAGGCACCCATGATCAAGCAAGCTTCTGGGAGAGTCCCTGAAATGGCCCGCGAATGGTTAAAGCCTGCCGCACCTGAGAGTGATACTGTGAACGTCTGCCCATTGGAAGCGCCCTTCAGACCCAGGGTGCAGAAGCAAACTGTGTTTGCGTGGTGAAATTGCACCTCTAATCAGCATCAACACAAATGACATGAGTCTCGGGTCCGTATACATGCTGAATCAAAGCTAGAGATTCTGTCACGCTGCTGTTATGGAAAGAAATCCGACAGCACCAGTAAATGAATTCAACAAAGCACTGTTTCAGTAATATAAGTAAGAATGGGTGGTATCAATCCACCAAGAATTTGGACTCCTTGTGATGATGTTGTTGTCTATTTTTTTCACTGTGCAGGCAGTGTGGCTTGCTGGGACACTAGCGAATGTATTTATTTGATGTAGTTTGAGATTATTTTAACTGAGTAATTGAAATATTTTTAACATTCATCTTAAAATCAGAACTGATATTTTGCGCAGTCCAAGTCCTGCTGGAAACACAGTCATTTCTGTGCTCAAGTGCTGAGAGCCTGCATCCCTTCTCTGATGGATCCTTGAAAAGAATGCTCGATGTACTTTAGGAGAAATGAACATTTAAGACATAATATTTTATCACTGAAACATTTCTTGAGCTGTTATGGATTAGCAGCTGTGAAGGATGCAGCATGGTTTACAGCTGTAGTATGTGCCTTCACAAAATCAGACCACAGTGAACCTAATGTCTCAGCTTATGTCTTCTCCAAACGCTATGAGCAACAAGTCCATAATACATTCCCTTAGCATTTTTACTAACCTAAGATGTAAAACATTTTCTGGTCAGCCATGCTGTGGTTGGTTACTAGTAGTTAGCCATGCAGTGTACATAGTGTGCTTTGATTGATTTTTGATTTGATTTTAATGCCTGTGCGTCATAGATGACCTCTGTGTAGGTACACACACTTACAGAGTGAGTTCCAGTAATAGCCTATACGGTTTACAGCCATAGTGTATGTACATATCTCCCAGGATGCCCTGTGTATTGTGCTCTTCTACGGACAGTGGCGGCTGTCTTCCCACATCAGTCCAGTTGGCTGCCCCTGCGTCACTGCCCTCGTCCGCCCTTAGGAGGTTCATCCCCTAGGGAACCATGCTGCTCTGCCTCCTAGGAAGCAGTTCTCTTCCCAAATCCTTGCCCTGGTCTACATTCTATTCCATGTTCCATAACCCAGTATAATTCTTTCTGTAGTCTAAATGCTTGCCCTATCTGAGGTCGAAATGCTAGCCCTTTTCCTCTTAGCGTGTTCTTATTCCTTTCCCAAGTTTCAGCGCAATGTCTTGTCCCTGGTCTTATTCTTCTTGTACTGGGGGACGTATGTGGATTAATGTTTTCTTTTTTACATATTGCCACAGCATTGTAACCTGCAGTCCTCTGGTTGGAAGGCTTGTTTATTAACCTTATGAAGGTTGGAAGGCTTATGTTTATTAAATGCTCCAGGTTTGCACAAAACAGTTTAATCAGGATTGACATTACTGCTTCATGTTACAATTATCTTTATGTTTCTCCAAGCAATAATTATGATTTATACTTTATCACCTTTACACTGCCTCTTCTGATTACTGTATGTCTTCCACTTATTATTATTGACATTACTATTATTCTTGATAATTCCTACAGCTTCTTTTATCTTATTTTCATGCAGGATCCACCTGAATGATAACCTGCTTTTCTAAAGAAAATACTCTTTTGTGTGAAAATGCCATTCTAAACTGAAGACTCCTATACAAGTGTGTGAACTGTACGGGTGACCAGACATGGAGGGAGAAGGAATTTGTGTGACAGAAATAACAGTCAGTGGGCTGCCTTCGTCGCCTCAGCGCAAACCTGTGGTCAAGTCATTGGCTTGGATACACCCAGCCTACACACCATGAGAGAGAACATTATGTGGTAGCTGGACAGGTCACGCTGAGCAGGGAACAGTTCTGCGTGAGCCACTGAAGGAAACCTTCAGACATGACGAGGAATGCCAGCCAGCCCAATGAGACAGTGTACTCTACCCATTCAGAGTCAGGTCATTTGTTTGATAATGTAGAATTCAGAAATTGCAATGGCAGAATTACGTAACGGAACAACGGGCTACACCCTTTTAAGCACAGATCCCATCTGTCTCTCTCTCACCCTCACTCCCCCACACACTCTGTCACCTTTATTGGCAAATTTGCTCTCTCTGTTTCCTTTCCCTCTCCCCCTCTGTTCCATATTTAATTGTGAGAAACAGAAAAAAAGAGCATTCTGGAGGGCAACTGATTATCATAAATAAAAAAGGGAAGGGAACCTCTGCATGGCAAAGGGTGAACATTTAATGATTTTATATCTTGCGCAAAGCTGACAGTTGCCTATGTAGTGCTCAGCAAAAATCAGGCGGAACACAATGGCTCAGCTCACACCTGATCGTAAGTTTAAGCAAAGCGCTTCCACATCAGACTTCATCAGGTAGCAATAGTCAGGCAGTCAAGTTTCCACCTTTAGCAGTAGTCAGGCAGCAGTAGTCAGGCAGGCCTCAGATGTTATTTGACTTTTATAAGCCTGTGATTTTGAGTTTTCTGATGATTCCTCCTTTAAGGTGCCGCACACCACTGTAAGCAACACATAAGAGAGGGGGCGAATCTCAGTTTACAGCGCAGACACCCTCTCGCATGAGCAGTCCGTGTTGACTTCCATCACCAGCTGCCTTCGCGCTAATCGCGGCTCCGCCCCCCGGGTATGGCGGAGGCTGGGGGCTGACGGCGAACGTGTGGGAGGAAGCGAGCGCGGTGACTAACAGAGGGAATGTTTGCACTCCTACCTGGTTGTGAGTGTTGCAGGAAACCAGGTTGCTGTTCCACACTTTTTAGCTGGGGGGGAAATCGTGTGAGGGGAAAGGGAGAAAGGGTGTTGAGGGGAGGGGGCTGTGAACCATACACGCCAATATAGATACGCTCACGT
Source organism: Megalops cyprinoides (assembly GCF_013368585.1). Classification (NCBI taxonomy): domain Eukaryota; kingdom Metazoa; phylum Chordata; class Actinopteri; order Elopiformes; family Megalopidae; genus Megalops; species Megalops cyprinoides. Next base: position 28,739,396 of record NC_050587.1, read on the forward strand.
ACATATGTGCACACAAACATGAATGTACTTACATACACACACACACACACTCACACGGATTCATACATTAACACATCCTAACGCACACATAACTGGTCCATGACGCCCATAGCACGGAATCAGTAGGGTGGAGTGTCTCACTTCGCTAAGTGATGGACCTCGAGGCACTGATATAGCCCTCTATGCTTTACAATGCACATGTTCAAGCTGATACACACACACACACACACACACACACACACACCAAAATCACAGTCTTCACCCCCTATCTGAAACAATACTGAGACTTCCTGAGCACCTTGATCCCCCACATCTATCTAGCACATGTGATTACTCAGGGCAATGGGTCTCTCTTTCTTCCAAACAAATAAACAAAATTCCTAAGGTAATGCACAGTGCAGACAGAGGGAACTAAACGAGAGCTTACCAGTTCTGGAGGACCCAGAAAAAAGGGCACAATGACACGTCAAACTTAAAAGAAGAAATGGCCCTGTTTGGCCTGTCCGTTGTCCACACCCCACCTCCACACAGACAGGGGCTGTTTAGAGATTGTACGGAATGGGCTCATCTGCTGGGATCCATGCGTCTGAACAAGCATACAGCCCAGCTTCACCCATACACAAGGAAAATAAAACTCATATCTGGACGAAACTTATTCAAACACTACAGTCAACATCTTCATAATAAGCTCTGATTGCCAGGGAAACAAAAGTGAGAACCAGTCATTTCTACTGATTTATCATTTTGCATCCCCAGAGTGCCACAACAGAAACAAGCGTACTTGCTATTGTGTAATCATCAGAAATATTCTACATGTATTTTTCTAAATTTTGTGATATTTTTCATTATAGAAAACCAATTTAATTGATTGAATTGCAAATTGGTTTAATTCCTCCGTGAGAGCATAGGGCTGTGTAAACAACAACCCTTCCTTGTTCTAGGAAAAATATTTTTCGGCACATTTGCTGTTTTAGGCATAGCTATAAGTCTATTCATAATACAGCCAAGGAGGTTTACTGTATTCACTTTCTTAGTGAATCCTATTTGACAGCACTAATAATCTTCCCAGGATGCACTGCAAAACAAAAACAGGAAAGATAACATAAAGGTGCATAACTTGCATAACCGTAGCCAGAGGACAGGTCTTTGCTTTGTACATTCTAATGCCAAATTTAATTAACTTTTGTTAAAATACATTTTGTGCCAATCATGTCTGACTAACCCTATAATTACAGCTACAATACAATACGACAGCAATGCTATAAGATGGCTCTAGTCAGCTGGGTTGTTAAATACTGCTTTCTCTTTGATAAGGCACCAGGATTCCAGCTTCACAGAATATTCAGTATTGCCTTTATTGGACAGGACTGACATCTTCACCTTTGCCTCTCGTAAGGTCAAGGACAGGTTCTCTACCGTTCAATATGCATTGCTTTCGAACTCATGGTCTCCTGCAGCAGAGATTCCAATATCCAGTGTCACCACTATCATGCTATAAACTCGGCCCACTTAACAGAAAAGGTTTTTATTTAATGTGAGCCTAAAACAATTGCAAATGTCCTTCCCAATTACAAAGTCTTTGTTACTATACTCAATGAATCACACCAGCTGGATATATTCATTAGTCATACTAAATCGTGTGTCCATAGAGGGAAGTACCAAGAGGGGTTTAGTGGGAAATTCTTGGGAGGAATGGATGAAATTAGATTTTTAATTATGACTAACACTTTTTTCTTGAATCCAAAATATCTCCAGTGTAAGTAGGTTCAATTACATAATTTCATACTTAAAGTACTGTCTTTGGTAAAGACTTTGTTAATAGTTTGGAAGGCAGTATTTAAACCACGATTGATACCCATCCATACAATGCCAAGGCCATTTCCCACTATCAGCTCTGACAGTACAAGTCAACCAGAAAGCTCAAATACAGGTAAAACAAAGAAACGATTTGGGGTATGACATAGTTCTGGTTACTGAAATGTAAAATTATATAAGAAAGTATCACTCCAATATGAGTCAAACACAGCGAATCATTTGGATCTTGGAGTATGTTTGAACAAAGCGAAATTATATGAAACACAATAAAACCTACCTCCGTTTTGGGAGTCTACCTCAAACTGTTTTTTTAGATTTCTCTCCCTATACCTGGGTTGCCAAGCAACTCATCAGGAATAAACAAACAAAAACGGGTTAAAGCTCACTTGCATTCTTTATTCCAGTTCCAAAATTCATATTCCAGGCTGAGCCCTAAATTACACACAAGTCAGGTTCCAGACTGGGTTCTCAATCAAAACAGGCCGAAGACCTGTAGGTCAGGTCCTCTCCAAAACATTCGCTCTCTGGCACCTCACCAAGCTCCCTCCATGTTTTTTCCTTTCCCAACAGGCACTTCACAATCAGGTGTGGAGTGGCACAGCTTATACAGGTGAATGATGAAGGGATTCAGTTCAGGTCTGGACAATTCCAGCCATCTCACAGTTTAGGTGGCCTCTTTGGCGCCATCTGGTGGAGCTATCATGCCCCCACAAATCTCCCTTCAGTGGCTTGGCCCCTAACTTCACCTCACATTATCCTGCCCACCTGGCCCTTGAAACAATACAATACAATAAAATACAAGCTGATTTTACAAACAAAATTTGCTGTTCACATTTCTGTGTTGACTGCAAACAAACTGGATTGTGTTAAGAAACTTTTGATGATTTTCATATGAACAAATGTTATAAAAAAATGTTATAAAAAAGGTTAATCTCATCTCATCTGAAAGCAAGGTTGTAGAAATACAGTGAATGATAAATGACTGATTTTCCTTTGTGCTGTTGTAGCTAATTAGATTACTAAAATAGCTGCTGTCTTTGTTAACTTTTGTTTATTGCATCTTATTATTTGGTTTATCAGTGTTTTAACTGTTTTGTACAAACTGATATTGCAGGTCCTGTGTCCACATTATGCTCAGTAGTTACATGCACTTTACAAGCCAGCTTGATTCTGTGACTGAAGATGTCTGCTCTGCCTCAGCCGAGGGCTGATGATGGCACACCTTACTCCGCAGCACAAGCTGAATATAAGGTTTCAGCATCATCTTCTATATGATTTTTTTTCCATAGGTGAGAGAATCAGATTATATTTGTTAAAATTTTTTCACTTACTGCATTTAAAATCTATAAAGTCTCTATAATTTACCCTATAAATGGTTTACTTTAACATTGTTTTGTCAATAATCTATATCTATTCTTTACAATTCTTAAATATGCATCACTAAATGCTGTGTCTTGCCTCTGCTCTTGAGATTTTTCTTAAAACCATGCCTTATGTAACACTTTAAATTTACTTTCCTCTTGTGTCAATATAAAACATGTTATTCCTTTCTGTAATAGGTCATGATTTTTCTCAGAGTCAGAATCAGAATAATATAAACTCATTGCATTTCAATTGTACATTTACTTGAGAATGTTCAATGCTTTCTTCATCAATCCAAATTAAATGTTTTATCTAGTTGTTTGACACTGTGTTATGATTCATTCATGCAGTTTATGTCACCATGGGTGAAGGCTTGTGTTACATTTCATAATAATCATGTTGTTGCCACCGACCAATTATGTCCCTATCAAGTTCATTCCCTAAAACAATCAGATACTGTGTACATGTTCTAGCCCACTTTCAGAATCTATACAATGTAACTATTGTTTGTTCAAGTTTGCAAACTGATAACAGAAACGTGTGAGTATTTGGGTCTCATTGTACCTCTCTCCCCTCTGTGTGCCAGATGTGAAATTAGACATAACCTCTTTAGCTGTTTTCCTCTGTGCACTACCACTTTAAGTTCACCCTTTGGAGTCTTGATTCTTAAGATGCTGCAAGTAAGCAGATGGGTACTGCCAGGGTATGTGGCCAGAGAAGAGTGATGCAAGTCTTATAAGGCCTTTGGGGACCTCAATGTCACAATTCATTGGAATCATAAAGCTGAGCTACCAAGTGAACATAAAGCTCTTCAACACCAGCATTCACACAGCAAACCCCTGCAGGGACAAAAAAAAAATAATAGGGAGATCACAGCTGCAAACAGGACTGAGCAATCTGACTACAGCAAATACGGTGTACACCAGCACAGAAGGATCATGTGGAGCTTTGTTAGAGGAAATCTTCTGTTGCCTAACGTGATGTGGATCGATCTGTTAGCAGGACACTCTCAGATGTACCTCACAAACACTCAGATAGCATGAATCATTTTCCCGTAGCTCTGGTAAGCTTACACTGTTCCATCAACTATCTCTGGAAGGGGAGTGGCTATGAACGTAAAGGCCGAGATCACTCGGCCCCCACCAATCAGCTAACTTGATTTAGAAAATTCTACTGAATTAGGTTGCACATCCCCTCTGACAGCCACAGTAGCAGTCCACCGAGAGAGAAGCAGCAACGGTAAGCTATATTTTACTATTTCGTTGCGTGCAATAAATTGATAGAAACGTGCATGAATCCTTCATCTCAGCTGTTGAATTGACACGTGTTCGGATGTGGTGTGTCTTCATTTGTACATACTGTTGTTCATGTGGCCTTATTATATACACGCTTGTAAATGTTTTGTAAGTTGGTCTGTATAAGAGTACCTGCCGTGTGACTACATGTAACGTAAATGTAAACCTCTACCTACTACATAACATGACAGTATGTGTTTCTTTTTGGGCAGCCAGGTGGCTCTAATAGAGCTAAAAGATCGAGCAGTCAAAAATCTCATTATTAAATCAGCAAAGGTGAGTTGTTGTATAAACTACCCTATCCTGTTACAGCCTTTGAACGTGTCAGCAAGCTTCTTTGCCCGGGAGATCAGGATCAGGCCCTTGTTTGGTAAAGTGTGCCAATGTAAACGTCTGTATTAGAAACCTGATGTAAGGGACAAACAGGGATGACTGGAGGACTGATGCTGTTTCTCTGCAAGTGGGCAGAAACTTTAGTGCGGACTTCCAAAATGAGGGAAACTGCTGAAGGAGCACACTGAAGGGACACAGTCTAGTGCTTCTCTTGAATTCGACTGGCTGCTGGGAAAAGGTGGGCCACAAACAACACAGCCAACACAATTGGAACGGTTTTTCATTATGAAACAATATATTGTGCTGTCAACATCTATCTTCCTTTGCTGTTTTCCACATGAAAATACATAATGATATGTACAAGCTGCATAAACATCTGTAGAGTGCAAATACAATATATTTTCTTCAGATGGGCATATGATGAGTGCAGTTTTGTCAAGTGAGTGTTGAGTTGCCAACAGCTAGGATCAAGCCAGCCTGGGAGTTGCGCATATGCATGCTACCACGACGCTCTCGTATTCCACTGAGTAGGTGGGGCAGCCGCGGCTTTTCCTGAGAACAGGAACCCGGATGGAGAGAGGGATAGTCTCCAAGCTGATGGAGCTCGCCACGTGCCAGCAGGAGTGGCTGGTAAGACACTTGGCTTCATGGATAACTTGAGGCACCCTGTTTAAATCGGTCTTCTCCCTGGAAAAGTGGAAAACATGCATAAAGACATGTTTCAGAATAAGGCCTTCCGGTGTTCGTCGCAGTTTGAGCCTGCTTTGTACTTTGAGCCAAATGCAATGCGAGGGTGAGTTCTAATGCTCCATTCAGGCACATCTCACACACAACATCCTCACAATGTCGCTGTGATAAAGGTGCAATGTGCAAAGGTTTTGGGAGCAGCGTGTGTCTGAAGAGGGGGCGGAGGTGTATGCCACTTACACGTAGGTCCAGGGTGCTATGCTCCTCTCGTTGAGTTTGTTGGCAATGTTGCTGAGCTGATACTGGTACTCCTCCAGGGTCCTTGTGCAAAATTTCTCCTCCACGCATCGCCCGCTTACTGGTCCATAATGGGTGGCACCGAGGATCAGCAAAACCAGGCAGCAGCTCTGCACATACTGAAGGTAAAAGATCTTTTGGTTGATGATAAATTTTAAAAAAGGAGGACAATGGGAAGGTAAGTCGACCAGAACAAAACCATAATATTGTAGTGAGACTTCCATTTATAAAGTGTGGCACCGGGCTACATGAAGATCGAAGAACAAAGAGGTTTTTATATATATTTTTTATTTTTTATATATATATATTTTTATATATATATATATATATTTATATTTATATATATAAATACACACACACACACACACGTATATATACACAGGTAATCAGTAAGCCTAGCTCCAGAGTGTTTCAGCATACACTCATCCTCAGTAAGATAAATGACAAATTAACACATTTAGTTGCAATGCTACCAGATTTTTTCTTTTGTTTTAAAAACTTAGAAAAGCACTTGGACAAAGTTATGCAGGTCCAATAACAGGTGCTCCATGTGTACAAGTGCACCCAGTCCAGGAATGAACTAATGTAAATAACAATGATATCATCCGGTTTATTAAAAAATATGAATGGCTCAGACTGCAGTGAATAAAATCCCTTGTTTTCAATTTGTTTTATTTGGGAAAATACATTTACGAATAAATTTAATCAAATAGACTAGAAATGCTCATGTCTTATGTAGAAGCAAAGATTATGGCAATCATAAAACCAAGCAGTTTGCCATTTTTCTGGCAATATATTTTAACCAGAAGAACTTGAGATCAAACAAGAAAGTAGTCCTATGTAACCTCATACATTTGCTTGTAAAGTCAGGCTTACCTTTAGCTGGATCATTCTGTGTGCTGCAACGGCTCTGACCTCTTTGGCGTGAGTCTTGAAAATTGTGCCTTGCGTTGATGCTCTGTACCCCTCATAAAGTGGCCCTTTTATACAAAAATCCTCAGTGGAAACAAATGGAGAGACAACGTCATGAGAGAATGACCAGCTTTTCCCCTCTGTGACCTTGGAAGGGCCTTGAATTAACTGCGTCATTCGTTAAAGCCTCCCTGGTCGTGATTCTGTTAATGCAAATTTTGGATCTTTTGTTAAGGCCTAATGAGCTTCAGAGTATTCTTGTGAGGGAGTGGCGGGTGTGTGGTTGTAGACTTTTGGGTTGTGAAATAGGATTTGTTAGCTTCCATTGGCAAAAACAAGCATACACCTGCCCCTTTATGTGGTCCGAAGGGCAATATCCAATTTAATTCAACTTCTCATGGATTACTTGTGGATTTTTCCCCCCTCTTACCCAAGTCCTTGTGTTGGCTTTGACCATTTCTCACTTAGATTTTTGTAAGCCTCCATGTTGGTTCTCTTTCCTGTGCTCTTCATCAGGCTCAGCGCTATGGGGGTGCTTAGGGGTGCACTGTTCCCCCAGACAGACCTCAGTGCATGCCCAGTTGTCCCCTTATATCCCAATGTCTATATAGTATTTTTGACTTTTTGTGGATTGCAGTTGCAGCCCTCTGTGTTTTCTTCTGGCCCCGAGCCTGCTCTTCATCCCCCTTAAGCAATACAGGACACACGCCCTCTGCCTGTCCGCTCAAAATGTTTGAGGCAATTTCTCACTGCAAAAGCACAGCCAAAGGGGGAAATCGTGACATCTTGTGGTTTCAGGCAGAAATTGCACCTGCCAGTTGTGGAAGGTGTAACCACCTCCCCGAAAATTGTTGGTTCAATTTACCGCCAAGGTAATCTGTAAAACTGGCAGACACAGAGGGCCGTCAAAAGTCTGGACACACATACTCAAGGGTTTTTATTTACTTTTACTATTTTCCACATTTTAGAATAATAGTAAAGACATCAAAACTATGAAACAATGCAAATGGGATTATACAGTGACCAAAAAGTGTTAAACAAATCAAAACTATCGTATATTTTAGATTCTTCAAAGTAGCAAAATATTTAAAATATTTATTTATTTATTTATTTGGTAAATAGCATCAACTTCACGTCATTTAAGCATTAGTCTTTAGATCAAAATGTCTTTGAATGCATGTTTCACATTACCTTAATCAGTTGTGTCCAAACTTTGACTGGTAATATATGTAGTAGAGGCTAGTAGACCCCCAGCCTAGAAAGGGTTTCCCTATTTTGCTTTGGTGTACTCCATCATGGATATTTATCATTACAGCCTTAGGGTGTTACTTACCCACGACAGAATTACAAAACACACAAAAAACACAAGAAAAGAAAAGAAAAGAAAAACCAATGGCCTTCAGTCCTAATGGAGCTGTTCTTACATATCATGTCAGTGGGGAAGGTAATAGGTCAACAGTCAGACCAAAGACTTTGAAATAGGTGTCTCCTGTCTCTTTGATTGATAGTCAGGATTATATAACTCTACCCTATTTTTATCAAAAACCTACCTATTGCCTGTCCAGCAAGTAAGACGTCCTGATGACCATGTCCAGTGCACTGAATCGGTTGAACCCAATGTAATTCCATACAAACAGGAAAAATGGAAGCGACAGGGGAAAAACACGTTTTGCTACGCTTAATGTTCACACTTAATATTGATGTCCTTATTAACACACCTAATTGTTTGTTTTATGTAGTTTACCAAAGTTTTGCAAATTCACAGCCTCCTTGGTGCCATTTGAGGGTAGCAGTACTGTTAGGAGCTCACCTTTTTGGCTGTGGCTTCATTCCCACTGCCGGAACAACTAGTGCTGACTGCAGAACCTTCAAAATCCCTCATTTTGTTCAAGTAAGACATCTGTGACCCTGCGCTAAGAGAGCTACAGGGTTTTTTTTATTGTCTAAAATGAGGTCAACTGGTCTAATCTGGCCACGCCACAGTAACAAGTGGCTGGGTGAAAGGAGAGTGGAGACACGCCAACCTTCTGGAAAAGGGCAGACTGAATTGTGTGAGGGCACACCTTTGTTCCTCTGTTCCTCCCTGTCTGTATTTCCAATTTGAGTCATTAATGATGAACATGAGCACTATTTACTCATATTCATGCTAAGTACCCTGCAATTTGCATAAAGCGGTTTGGGCAGAAAGAAAAGAAAGAAATGCATGTCCTCTTTTAGGAGTGATGCATTTAAGATCAAATATTCTGTATTATCACAAGTCAAAAGTGGGGCCGTAATTAAAGCCCACGGTGGTCGCATATTTTAGGCGTAGGAGAACATTACTCTGATGTAACCGATTCACAAATAAGGACAAGTCTAGTGACGCACGTACGGTCAGCAGACTTAGTAACTGGTGGTTGTACCCAGCCGCTAATTGTGCATGTCCTTCGCCCATTTTTTATTGAAAAAGCTTCCCGATGGCTTCAAAAGGTTGCATATGCAATGATGACCATTTGTCTATGCCTTACATTAACCTAACAGTGGCCGACAGGAACTCAGTGTTTTTTGTTTTGTCATGAACAAATTGCTAATGCCAGAGCGCACCACAAACTTTGCTGTTTAATCCCTGTGCGGTGAATACACTGAGTTCGAAAAGATGCACATCTTGAGTTGCAGCAGATTTCTTTTTTGCTGCTTGTTGCTTTGATGCAAACAATGTCATGTAATCATCTTATCACATCTGCCAGTCCCCAGTTCAAACCTCCACTATGCTCATGACTCCTAATCCAGAGTAACTTTTCCACAGCCAGACCTTGGTCTTCAATTTTGGAAAAAAAAAATGCAGAAGTTAATACAAAAGAAAATAGAGTAGGTGAAAAATTCTTCATTATCTTGAAAGAATACACCAGCAGTATTTACCAACAGCTTTCAGAGGTACAGTAAGCATCATACTTTATTTATACTGTCATCCTTATATCCACAACTGATCTTTGTGCTCTGTTAATATTATAAGGTCAGACAGACAAAAACCTTTAATTTATTAGCACAGTGAAACTGTGCTGAAGTTATGCAACACAGCAGGCAGGTAACAACATAAAATGTTATTTCACATGCTGCGTGCTATTCTAGTTTTGTACCCTTTGTGTGATATTTGGAATGCAAATAATGGTAAGAATAGTGTTTGGTTAATCCTTTTCAATTATTGAAGGTTATCTAGTTAATCTTTGACAATGATAATTGTGTACTACATCATACAAATGGTCTACAAAACCCAAAATGACTAAAAACTAAAGAGAAACCAGCCTTGAGGGAGCCGCACACATACAGCTAGCAACCACTTATGTGCTAGTAGCTTCACACCTACAACTTTACTTGTCTGTGTTCATTCAAGAGCTATTGGCTTGCTGAAAATAATACATATTTGTATTAACTCATATTGTCAATTCCAAGATGGAGGTTATTAAGGAATATGTCATTACCATTAAGTAATGTGGTGGTGTAGCACAGTGGTTAAAGGAGCAGGACTTGTGATTGAAAGGTTGCTGGTTTAATTCCATGCTGGGGTACTGCTGTTGCACCCTTGGGTAAGGTACCTAACCCACAATTGCCTCAGTAAATAGCCACCTGTGTCAATATATAACATTGTAAAAAACATATGCTAAATGGCAATTATGTAAAAGTACTGATCATTTTTCCATTCATAAAAAGGCAGTACCTTGATTGCTCTTTATCTTCATTTATTGTACATTGTACAAATCTCAATTTTAGTGGTTGAGGATTAGGGATTAGATTTTTTGGGCCCGATGGCAGGTGTGGCATTACTGGTAAGGAAGATATTACTCTACCTTTCCTGGAATTTCTTCCTTTCTGTGCGAGGGTGTTCAGAGTTCATAGTCTCCAACAGTCATAAAATCTTGCTGTCTTGACTCGTTTCATGTTGTCTTCAGCGATCTGCAAAGGCCTTAATAAGACCAAACTGAAAAGGCTTCGCCGAACACATTTCTGAGAATTGGTGAAAGGCTTGTTTCCAAAAACCCCCATCACAATGCAATATCAATCTGCCCCTCATCTTTTGGCAAGCTCGGATGCCTTTTTGCAAGGCAACCAGGACAGAGCCAGGCCATTGAAATCCAGTGAGGAGCAAAATGAACACGAGGCAGCTTTGGTTCTGTTTGGCAGTGGTTTGCAAATGTTCCCATTGTCTGAAAGATTGCCACAGTATATTAATTACATTTTTCCGAGAAGCTAATTTTCCACAGCACCTTTTTAAAGTAACCTTCCCCATCTAATTCTAATCATGTAATAGGCCCATTACCCTTGATGTTGCTGAGCACTTTTCCTGCTATTATCTTTTGGCATACAATACTGTATAAACTACCCAGCTGTACTGAAGTATGCCATTTATTTTCTTTCAAAAAGAATTATGGGAAGGATTCTCATACATTGAGCCAACATTTAAACAGCTTTAAAAATGAATTTTTGAAATTCTTTATTTAATCAATGTTTCCTCATTTTTTCTTCACATGAATTCCAAGTAACTTCCAAAAACACGTCTTCCAGCTTTCCAAACTTCAAAAATAGTAAAAAAAAAAAAAAAAAAAAACTTGACTAATTTGAGATGACGAACTGTGTGCACTGTCAGCTTTAGATGCCAGCTGTACCAATTAATTTAGAATTAAATTAACTCTTAAAAAATATAACATTCTTTCCTTGACAACACCTTATATACCTTATTTTACCTTACCTTATTTTGTACTGTTTTTCATTTACCTCACTTGCATTGTCCCAGAGCCAACCTTTTTTGATACCTTCAAGCAGTCTCCGCAGCACAACAGAATTAAGCGAATAGAAGTGTGCATATGCACTCAGGTACTGATAATTCGCTATACTGTAACCAGATAACAACAATGCAGTATTCTCATTCACTTTCAGCAAAAAGGGAGCAGCTGCATCATATCTGAAGTCATCTAAGATCAAAAATGCCTTCGAATACCTTAAAGCAGACATAGAAAGTAGTGGTATCTATGGCGTTGGTTTGAATATATCTGAAGAATTTGAATTGTTCCCTGATTAGAAGCCTTTAAAATGTATGCATGTTTGAAATATGGAAGCAGGAATGGATTTGTTATGGATCAGTCCAGAAGATGGCACAATTGTGCTGTAAGTGGCTTCGCTTCAGTCAACGTGTCTTTCCCCACTGAGCCTAAGTTGCTTCCCTGAACACAGAACAAAAAAGGGCTGCCAAAGACTGATTATTTAAGTGTCTGAATTTTTAATTTACATAATTGATTTGCATGTGAAACAAGACTGTTAGCAAGAGCTGTAGCTCATGTGGTAGGCCAGATTAGTGTTTGCACAGTAAAACTGCTGTATATGCTTTATATATTAAGGAACTATACATTATGTGCAAATGTATCATTAAATATCACAGAGCCAGGAAACTATGTAATATGTTTTATAAAGTACTTTGATGTTAGCAGTTGCTGTATGTACTTGTACTTAATGTGAAATACACTGCTCTCCAGATAGATTTCTTTGAATGTCAGATTGGCAACAGTATGTGTAATTAGGAGTGAAGTTGCCAATAGCAAATGCTTACCTTGGAACTTGAAAGGCTTGTATTTTACATAGCAATACAATTGCTAGAAAATGCCTGAACCAACATGGCTCACCTTAATAATCTACAAATATTTAAAGTCATCTGAAAGTGTTTACTTTTCACTTCTGTATTTTGAGTTTAATAAATGTATTGAATAGTTAAAATATTACAGTTTTCCGTTGGTGCTGGCATCCCTGTCCGTAAAAGGTAGGCTACTCGCTGAACAAACTCCCATGAGCTGCATATGACCAAGGAATGCAGATTTAGAGATATGACTGCATACAGCTGTTCCACCTCTGCTAAATTCCCTTCCCATCCATGAGAAAGAAAATTGGCAAGCCAAAACTGTCAATGTGCCAATGACTTGTGTTTAAAATATTCAGAAAGAGTCAGATGAGTCAATGACACATACTAACATCTTCAGTGTAAGACTTGCCAGTCTTACAAACCTTGAGGGATTCTGAAAAGAAAAAAAGTCTAGGCAAATAAGGTCTTTGAGGGTAAAAAATTAAAAGTTAAGTGCGTCTCAATCCTAATTACATACAGTATCTGTGTACTTTTAAACTTTGCTTTTATTATTTCATTAGATGTAACGTAATGTAAATTTTGTCACTATTAGAGGCTTCTGGATTATCTGTAGGTGGATAAGTACCACCTTAGGACTGTAACCTTTGAAATCCGTAACATATGAAATTAACATGTCCCATTTTTATCATATTTAACCTATTAAGATACAGCCTGTTTTGGAATATTAGCAAAATATGGCCCTATCTGCTATCATTCATGTTTATATCTATAGTGTTTTAATTACTTTCTTGTCCAGAGGTATACGTACAATGCACCCATAGATATGTGTAAGATTTGTAAGAGATTCTGTATTCTGAATCCCATCTAAGAGGCGTCACTAATCTGAAATCTGTTGTGGTACTTTTTGTTTCTTGTAATGTTTTCTATTTGTAGATCTGAAGCACCACAGCACTTGAGCATCACATTAACAAAATATAGAAAGGTTTGTAAATGCTATTGCCTTGCGTACAGATGTACAGATTAATCATACAGTGCTTTCTCCATTAGCTAAGGGAAATTTGCTAAGATATGTATGAGTGAAATTAAATGCAAATGAAAAGAAACTGAAAAATTTAATTTCCCATAAAAGCCCAGTTTGCAAATCCAATATCCCTGGTATGTTTCAATTGCAATACAAGCTGGTGTTCAAAAATATATAACTCCAGTTCCATTCTGAATGGACCTTAATTCTGCTATATAGAACATTTTTTCCACAGAGAACAAAATCAGAATTGTACATTCAGCTAATGTGACATTGACAAGGAATATGTTTCAGAATTTGGGTCCTTGGGTGTTGGGTCTTAGATGTTTTATGCAAAACCTCTGATATGAATTTGGTGGAAGGGGTGAAGACAAGTTCCATGGTACGCAAGACAGCTAATGCAGTTAAATGGATGCATGTGGGAGCAAGCAGTGAGTGGACATGACATGTATGCATGTGATAGCCAGTACCACCAGCTCACTAGTGAACCATAGAAGAGTATGTTAGCTGTCAACGCATCCCATTATCACACCGCCCATGAACTGGATCTTGATTTCCATCTGTGATACTCGTTTTTCTTTTGGGTCATTTTGAAATCAGCTCACACGCCACTGGGAGCCGAGCTGAATTTCTGGTCTTGTGCCTCCTAAACTAGATTTTGTAAATTCACATGTATATGCATGCAGTGTGGCATAGAGGTAAGGAGCCATGCTTGTAACCGAATGGTTGCTGGGTTGATTGCCTGCACTGCTGTTACACACTTGGTCAATGTATTTAATCCAGAATTGCCTCCAGCTGTATAAATGAGTAAAGCTGTAAGTTGATCTGGATAAGAGCATCTGCTGAATGACAATAATGCAATGTATATCATATATATATTGCATAATTGTATTCATAAGCATATCTTGCTTTAAGTCAATACTGTGACTTTGAATGGCAAATGTAGTGCTGTTCTCTGACTATATGTTGCTCACTTCATTGCTGAGGCCTCAGTGCTATATTTGCAGGCCAAGAGGAAGAGGAAATTGGATGTCAGTTAAAATGTGGGTTGAGAAGGCTGGCAGATGGAGATTTTTCTGAGGTCTGTTCGTGTCCCTTTATCGAATTCATGCAAGACTTTACAAAGATGTTTTTTTTTCACTCTCATCCATAGGGTAGCAAAAATGCTGCTTCATATGTTTTTCCTCTGTGACTCCTAGAGAGTTGAAAGGTCAGCTTTGTCAGTTTAATGGTGAACAGGCAAGAGATCGCATGCTGATACGTTGTGGTTAATGATTTTCCAAGAAAAATCAGACTGGGTGCCTGCACAGTGGATATGCTCCAAGAAAATGCAGTTATACACAATAAAGGACATTTTTTTATCCACAGTGGATTTTTATCTGGTGAAAAGGCACCAATGAGATCTAAAGTGAATTCATATATGATGAGACAGTTTTTTTGTGTATAACTCTATTTCTCCATATTGAAAAGTTCTTTTTTATACTCAGGTGTGCATGTTTTCTAGTGATGACACTTCTATACTTTCCCACCTGTAGTCATTGTCAGCTAATGAGCCAGCACAGAAATGAATGCAATGTCTTTGTCTGTAGGAGTCAGGCTGCACTCAAAACAAGGTTCATTACTGACTGAGCCACGTGAAAGCCCAGGAGTAAAAAATTTAGATTTTTTTTTTTTTATTTTTATCAATTTAATTATAAAGGGTTGGATGTGCCTGCAGGCTAATTCAAGTTGCCAGAAGTCACAGATGTTTGAAAGCTTTGTATTACTGGAAACCTTTTTGGTGCTAAAATTTAACCATGACAGTTTAACAATTTCATTTACTTTATTGTCTTTTGTTGAGTTTTCATGATATTTTCTAAAAAAAGGATGCAAGTGTATGTCAGTGTAACTTTTCCAAAATCCTTGGTATTGTCCTTCCAGTAACTGCAAATACCTGTTTCTACACAGTGTTGTTCTGAAGATTTTAGAAGAAAATGAAAACCAGGGAAAATGGATGAAAATTGACAAAAATAGGCCAGGAACCTGGCAGGGCTGGATGGATGATGTCTAAAAGAAATACTATAACAGTCTGTGATTTCCACTCAGCCGAAAAGACAATTGTCAGTGAAATTCCACTGCAGTGTTCTGGACATCTACAGAAAGCCACTGCCTCCTCTCACAGCCAATTGGAGTATTCATGCCACATCAACTATGCCACTCTTAATTTTTGCAAAAAATCAATTTTGATCTGATTCACCATTTCAGCACTACAACATTGCTCAGCCAGGTAGAATGTTGTGCAGGCAAACGAAGATATAAAGCTATTAAAATTCTCATCTGTAAATTTGAATTCACTGGCAATGTGGATATCATTAGCAGTGCACTTACAGGTAAGATGTGATCATTCTCATTGCTGTGGGTATAATTAAAATGTGAGGTTCATGGAGACAATTAGCAGTGGAAAATTACAGTGTCTTCAGTACTTTGCTTTCTCCCTCTTGCTTTCCCTTATGGAAGAGCGGGGAACAGACCTTGGTTAAACCACGTGGTTGGCTTAAGAGCTAACTATTTATTTGATGGATGAATGTGCACACCTATGCTCACTGCAGAAGTAATACAACCTTGATGTAGCTAGAAGTGATAAATGTATTCTTTACTTACTGTTATCTCTTTGGACATTTGCCAGTTGAATTATATATTTCTGAAGAAACAAAAAAGCAAGTAGTTTTTAAGCTGGTTTACCAAAGTTAAGAATACATAGCATTGCAACTGGATCGAATCCAAGCAGTCTGCATTCTCTGTCAGTAGACTGTCTTTAGGAAGTGCAACATTTTCAAACTGTATATGCTGACTTTTTCAGAAAGCAAACATGCATGCTGGGTATCACAGGTTTGATAATGATAGCAATTTCATTCTTGATTCACCACTGATCCCACTCAGACCACAGAGTATGTAACTAGTAACTTTTTTAACCACCTGAACTCTGGGGCTGGAGAATTGCTAAGACGCTGGAGGCACTTGCTCCAAATGTAGGCTAAGACCTATGGCCTAGGTTCAAAGTTGGCCATGTCACTCGCAGACAATGACCGGGAGCCCACAGGAGCAGAAAAATCTGCATTATCCTGCTAGGCATAAGGGGGGCTAGTTCAGTTATGCTCACTTTGACACACCACTCACAGGTACCTTGGTGTCTTATTGGGCACCTGAAGGTTGCTCAAATGATATCAGTAGAGTAACAGTCCTCCAGGTAGTGCCCACTTCATTTCAGTGCACTATGGGACTTCTAATGCAAAAGTGACAGTGGTGTGCATGGAGGAGTGCATTCATGCCCACATGAGCGCAGAGTCTGTTGTGTTAACCGCTACATCTAACAATACCCAAAAGCTGGCGGAAAAGGAGTAAGAGAACAGGAAGGAAAAGCTTTGTAGAGGGCTTCCTTCTTGAATGTCGCCATGCAGTTTCTCACCCTTGGCTGTGTGGCTGAAATGTTTTGCTGAACAGTTTCTGACCCTCTTCCACTTTTGTATCATACTCCTACTCCTACTCCTACTCCTACTCCTACTCCCTTCATGATGGGAGAGCTACTCTCCCCAGCAGATCCACCAGGTCTTCGACTGGGCAGCATTCACTGTACTGGAATGCTTCTACACCAGCGCCAAACAAATGTAGAGGACTGGATAGGGCACTTTAAAAATGCATATTTTTAAAACAATGTCTACATGAAATGTAGCTAGAAGTAGATTTCTTTCTATGTAAACAACCTTAAGGTTGTTGCCATATAATGTCAATGATTATTGCTGTGCTAGACTGTTAAGTCCCTGATGACTTTCATATATGCTCCTATGAGTAAAGACAGTTGTAAATCTCACTTCATTTTTGATATTTCTTGTTTGTTGTACTTGGACTTTAAAACATTATCCAGTGTTAGAACACAATGCTTTTCACTCATTGGAGGTTGAATTTGTTCCCAATGGTGCAACCAGACAAGTGGCCTCAGGCAACTGCACCCAGAAGGATAAGATTCCAGGAAGTGTCTTACAACATCAAACTCATTCTCTCCATCTACCTCAAATGGGAAGGAAATAACCCATGCCCTTTGCTGTCCTAGTAGAGCTCTTCTCCCGTGCATCTGGGGATGACAGCAGGACCATGATCCTCGAAGCTACGATGACACAGCACTGTCCTGCAGACCCTCACTTTCGCCTCATCGACACATGTGGGTAATCACCTGAGGACAAGTGGCCACTTCTGCAATTCTGCAAAACACCACTCGTGCAAAGTCTTCGTTTTCATGTGCTTATTTAGCTAACTCTTGAAGGCAGCGTTCAGTGGAAAAGTCAAGATCAGTTCATTTTGCGAGCCAAGGTAAATGAGAGTGCACTGAACTAGCAAAAAAAAAAAAAAAAAGAAAAGTGAAGGACATTGACCCGGATGAAGCACTTTCACACAGTTTTCTAAAATAGCAATTTTAGCAAATCAAATCAAATCAAACCTGTCCAGTTTAACCAGTTGCAGTCTAAAATATAATTACGGCACAACTCAGAGTTGGGTTCAATCCCATTTTAATTCAGTCATTTCATGGAATTAACTGATTTTCAATTCATGAACTGCATTTCAACGCATTGAAATGGAACTAACCCCCAACTTAGGAACAAGAGTGGGCCTGTGTTTGCTTAATGTAATACTGCGTGCTGATGATGTGGTCCTCTGTGGGCTTGATGTAGACCTGTGTGTACTTAATGTGGTCTTGCATGTGGTTAACCTGCGCTCAGAGGCGACAACAGCAACACAAGAACAACAGAGGAATCTCAACACAAAAAAGACAAAAACAACATGATGGCAACATAGTGCTACTTTCTCAGTAGATCCCACAGGAGCATTAATGTAAAGAAATATTCTACACCAGGGGTGTCCAAACCTCTCCTGGAGGGCCACTTGTCCTGCATGTTTTAGATCTCTCCCTGCTCCAACACAGCTGATTCAAATGATCAGTTTGTTATTCAGCAGCTTCAGGAGTTCATAACGAGTTGATCATTTGAATCAGTTGTGTTGGAGCAGGAAGAGATCTAAAACATGCAGGACAAGTGGCCCTCCAGGAGAGGTTTGGACACCCCTGTTCTACACCATACTTTTTTTCCCTACAGGCACCTCCACTTGCACTTCACAGTTTCAGCTGAAATCAGCAGCAACTGAGCCAAGAGATTCGATTACATGTTACTATTAACAGTGGAAGAGGATCTATCTGGGCAAGAGCTGAAGTCATAAATCTCCTTGTATGACAAATAAAAGGCTGTTTGTTCCAAACAGGTCAGGTAACATTACAATGACAGTACGTCTGTCCATGGGGCAAAAAGGAGCACTGCTTTAATCATCCACTGAGGTTTAATTGAATGGGTGGTCTGAAAAGGTTATTTATTTATGTGCATAGGGGACATCTTATTCAGGGCTACTGACACAGTTTTCCTGATTGTTAGTTGATACAACTGGTTATTTACAGAATTCAGGTTAAAGCCTCAAGGGGACAATAACAGTACCTCACCTGGGAGCTGAAGCTATAATATTCTTGTTACAAGCCTAGTTTTCTAACCAGAACACTATTCTGCCAGGTTGGGTGTAACCCCTTGTTTGTAACCAAAGTGTTGTCTGGTCAAACATACAGAGGACTTTGAAAGAAAGCTATCTGCATGTATGCTTTCAGAAGCTGTCCTTACCTCACATACTGTATCAATTAAATGCTTACAGCCCAAGTTTAATTTCTTTCATGACTGACTGTGATACATTCTAGTGACTTAGAGTATTGAAGATGCGCTACAATGTAGCACCGCATTAGTTAGAAAGGTGGTTGGGGACAGGTGAGGGGGTGACCCACTCAGCTCAATGAAAAGCCTGGTCAGAATCAAGCCATAATAAAAACTATTCAAGCCATCTGCATGTTGGAAACTGGACTGCCAGTGCAGTGTCACTCACCATCTGTGGGGTGCCATAGCTAGCAACTTCCAGCCAGATAAGCCATAACAGCCAAATGACAGGCCAGGATGTGGGAGACCCAGAGCCCCAACACACCACCAACATCCTGGCATTTTCATGCTCCATCTTGGTGCCTGATCTGACACAGCCATTTCCACCAGGCTTCAGTGCCCATGATCAGCAGGCTAACAGGAGGAGGTTGGCTACACAGTCACCGTTTGCAGAGCAGAAAATCTCACACTCCTCAGCGGTGTTCATCAGAGCTAGCGAATGAGGTGAGACTGCAGAGCCTCAGGTACTATTCTGACGGACATCAACACGTGTGGTGCAGACATACAACACATTACAGCAACAGGTCTGTCCAACAGACCAATCTAGGGGAAGATCCACGTGTGTTTAATGATTGATGGCAATCTGGCCTCAATTTAAGGTTCTGGGACTTGCTGGCCTTACTCTGGGTTCATCTAATGCAACACTGCAGCTGGACAACACACATTCTGCTTGTCAGATGAAGACTATTTTATGAGAACAGAATGTAACTCATCACAGTTTTTGCCAGCACTACCCCACTACGGGAGGCTGAATTCCTCAGAAAATTGATATGTATAAGTTGCTGGGGCGTTTCTAGCTATTGAAAAGATCAGGGGCTATGTCAAGTTTGCCTGGGGCTTGTCTTTTTTTTTTGAAGGGAGATCAGCATCGGTAGGTTGGGGAGGTTATATCTACCTTTATAATAAATAGATATTATCACACCTTCGGACGCTGCAATTCAAGTTCCGCTCTGTTACAGCCTGTCTGTTGTTTTGCTATCAACACCTCCTTTTTCAGGGTGACAATATTCCGGGCTAGGCTTAAAATATTTGGGGCTATAGCCCTGAATGATCGGACCTAATGATGCCACTGATAAGATGTATAACTGGACTGTAAACAATGCAAGTTACTCTGATAAGAATAAAAAAAAAAAACATAACAAGTGTAATGGTGCATAAAACACTAGTAGGTACTGCCCATCTCCAAACTAAAACAAGTCTGTCCTACTTCTTTTACCAACAGTATGTTCTGTTTGGTATAAAACATGCTTAGCAATGCGCATGCACAGAAACTACTACTCCCTTTGCATTTTCACAACCTAATAAACTTTCACAGCCTTGGCCAAGAAGGCCAAGAACAGCTACAGGGAGAAGCTAGAGGGCAAGCTACAAAAGAACAGCACCAAGGAGGTGTGGGATGGGTTAAATAGGATCACTGGACATAAAAAAATCAGGTCCAGCCGTGGAAGGGAGCCAGGAACGTGCAAATGAGCTAAACCTGTTTTTCAACAGGTTTGACTCAACCCCCACACCTCAGCTGCTGCCCTCCCCTCTCCACGCCCCCCCCCCCCCCCCCTGCCCTACTGAGGACAGTATAAGTGGCACCACAGCCCCTCTCCTCTCCTCCCCCACTGCCACCGGAGATGACCTCACGACCGACACCTCCCCCCAACACAGTCTGTCCCTCACGGCAGAGGACATCTCAATGACCTCCCCTCCCCCCACCAGCCCATCCATCACATCCAGCCAGGTGAGATGGGAGCTATTCAAGCTCCTAATCAACAAAGCATTGGGCCCAGACAACATCAATCCCAGGGTGCTTAAGGCGTGTGCAGGACAGCTTGATGTTTTACCAGTCTGTGGTAGCCAGCACACTATTCTTTGCTGTGGTGTGCTGGGGAGGCGGCATCAAGACTGGGGAGACCAACAGACTTAACAAGCTGGTGAGGAAGGTCAGCTCTGCTGTTGGACTTAAACTGGACAGTCTGGAGGCAGTGGTGGAGAGGAGGATGAGGGATAGAGTCAGGACCATCCTGGGCAACCCCTCCCTGTACGATGAGCTGTGGCAGATGGGGAGCACCTTCAGCCACAGGCTCATCTTATCTTCCCCAAGTGCAAGACGGAGCGATTTAGGTACTCCTTTGTGCCGATAGCCATCAGGCTCTACAACAGCGCCTGAGAACCCCAGCCAATGCCTTTTTCCTTAGGTGCCACCCCCCCACCTATCATGCCATTTTGCACTACTGGTTATTTGTCTATTGCTCTTTTTTTGCACTATATGTACAGTTGCTTGCTCATTTGTTGTTTTTTATTGCTTAATACTATATTGTACATCATAGTATATTTATTGCATTGTATTTTTATCTATACCTCTTCGCCTGTCTTTCTGCTGCTGGTAACACCCAAATTTCCCTGCCTGGGGATCAATGAAGTATTATCTTATCTTGTCTTACTACAGCCACGTCCTCCCCGTAACCATACCAACCACCTTTTAACACCATCTCAATAATCTCATGTTCAGTGTCAACAGATTTTTGGTTGATCACAACCTCTTTTACACCGATATTGCCTTTTTCCTTTTCAGAATCAACTTTGCAAATTCATATTAAATTACAGTGTCTCAACATCAGCATAACATTCTTTTTCTACACATAATGGTGCCAAACAAATATGCTTGCAAACCTGCTCAACTAGAGATTATGCTTTATATTGCAAATACATACAATGGAACCTGTGAGAGATTACTGGCACCCAACTCCTTTGCATGCATCATTGAGCAACTTAATTTGGACACAAGTACGGTATCAAGCGAGGCTGTATGTTTAGTGTCAACTTCCATGGTGTGTTTGCTTGATAATAAATAGTGTAGTGCTTGAAATCAACACCGGTAGCTTGACATTTTTATACAAGCATGTTCCTGAGATCAAACTTTCTGCTGACAGTATCAATGAAACCTTGTTTCTCTTTAATGACCTCTGTACAGCTTGCCCTAGCAAGATAAAGTGGCACTTCCTTAAATCCATTATAAACTTGCTGGACTATCTATGCATAACCTTGGTACAGGCAAAACTCATTTAAATATGTACGGTCCTGGTCCTTTACACAGCCCTTGAAGGACACTTTTTTTAGCCTTTAGTCGGCAAAAACTCTCACTACACACTTCAATAAGCAAGAGGGCACTGATTCCAGTCTGCATTTGACAAGTAGGAAGAAATGCATTCAGAGGGCAGTATTAGAAACCTAATGTTTACACAGGTGAGTAATATTTCATTATGGCCCTGAAAATGACCAAAAGTAGAATACATGTAGTGTACTTAATTATGTGATGCTTCACCTGATGACACCACCTGAGTTCAGCATTAAGCTGTAAATTTCAATCCATCCCCCTTCTAACTGTATCAAAATGGTAGTTAGTAGTTCAGCATTCAGACCTCCTCAAAGAATAAAACTCTTCAGGAAATCAAAAGACACAAAGCAAATTGAAGCGGAGCGCTTACAGTTAGAGTCATCTTTATTTACAGTGGAGTCCTGACCGGATGGGGTTAAAAGGAGATGAAATGTTTTAGGTTCAGTTCATCAGGATCCATGATTCACTACACAGTTGACTTTTTTTATAACTTTTTTTTTTAAACTTTAATACAGAATCCATTCAGCTGTAATGTCAATGTTTCAACAGAGCCAAAGCCCTCTGCTGGAAGGGAGTATAGGAGAAAAAAAAGGCGTATAAAATGAAATCTAACCTACGGCACAAAGAAAGTGTGAGAGGAAAAAAAACAATACAAATATGGGGATAAAAAGAAACCACTCTTCCATAAAAAAAGAAACGTTTGTCTTTTTTTTTTTTTTTTTTTTTTTTAAATCATTATCGTCCTCATCGTTATCATTATCATCAGTAATATGTCCATAATGAAGCGGAGGGTGAGTGATGGGGTTGCAGTTATGTAATAGTCAATAACGCATCGGGTCATCACAGACGCTAGTCTCTGTCCGCTCGGATTTCTCGCTGCTTGGCCAGGGCTGAGAGGAAGTGAAAGCAGAGAGTGCCCCTCCAGAACGGCCAAGCTGAGGGTCGGACAGTCCAGAGAGGAGGGGGGGGGTGGGGGTCCGGTCTGGTCCTAGCCCCCTCCCCCCTCAACATCTGCCCGCTTCGCAACCTCTCTGACCCCTCTGCCACAGGCTGGAGGGGGAGGGGTGGAGGGGGCGGGGCGGGGCACGACGCGGCCGCGGTTGGCCCGGCAACGCAGTCCGAGGAATGGCACACACTGTACACTTGGCATGCAGGGCCAGAGAAGAATAAACCGGTAAAAAAAAAAAAAAAAAACTCAACAGGCAACTGAGAAGCCAGCACCGTCTCAGCTGACCTCAGCTCAGTCCTTTCTGTCTCTCACACGCATACGCAGGCACACACGTCCAAGAATCTACTGGTCCAGTTTTCTTTGAAGCTATGAAGAAGATTTGCACCACAGCATTCAGAGAGGAATGACAATCCAAGTTAAGTCCAAATCTGAGGAAAATAAAAGAAAGCGGCCGGCCCAACGGTCGGCCTCCACAAACCCTTCGGGGGGACCGATTTCATTTCATCGCAGTCCGTAAGTTAGGTCCGACAGACAAGAACCACCTTATCCCAGTCGTGAGTGAGATTTCCTCCCACAAGCCTAAGCAGACTTCATATAGATGCAGCCACATATTTACACACACACACATATACACACACACACACACACACACACACACACACACAGGCAGGCACGCACGCACGCTCACACACACACCTCTAGAAGGTCGTTAGTATTCCTTTGCCTGCAACTTAAAAAACTGTCGGTGCCATTTGCTCCGAGAATACAATGGGGGCATATCCACAGGCTGACCGCTACATTTGACAGTGGTGTCACCCACTGCCCTTAGGCCAGAGTAGAGGTGCAAGACCTGCAAAGGTTCCATTTTTCCCAGCCCCATCTTTCTACCATCCTCTTCTGGCATCTGCACCAGTTTCCAAGCTGAAGGCAAGGAAATTCTTTAAGTAACTTTATATTTCTACACAAACAAATACCAACACACTCCAACCCCAACATGACTACCCAAGTATGTGTGTACACATATATACATAAAGGTGTGTCCGCACGACGCATTATTGCGCAGACACACACACACATTTGTATACATTTCCATATATTCCAAGAATAAAATCTTCTAAATAAAATACATGTATTTGTGAGGGGGGGAGGGGGGCTGGGTAAGTGAGTGGGTGGATGGGTGGTATACAGACAGGATGGAGCAAAACAGAGGGAGAGTTAGACAGAGGGGAAGAGGGAAGAAGATAAGGGGAGACACGCTGAGCAGGGAGAGAGAGAGAGAGAGAGAGTGAGAGAGAGAGACAGAGGGGCGATGGACAGGGGAACGAGAGGGTTCATCCAAAGATGGCCTTGTTGTCTTGAATAAGCCGCTGGCGCCTGGCAGTGTCCACACTGTCCTGCAGCGCCCCCACGCTGCTGCCTCACCACAGCCACGGCGTGCCCCCCACCCCCATCACACTTTTCTGCCCTCACACTTTTCAATCCGGTAAAAAAAAAAAAAAAAATAACCAGTCACTTTCCGCAGCTTTCCATTAGGGAGGCTTCGACTGTGTCCTGACAGTGGGGAGAGTTTAGGGTGGGAGGGAGAGTGTGTGGGAGGAGGTGCTGGGATTTGGGGGAGGGGGTGAATGGATGAACAGGTGAAGATGATCTTTGTAGCAGAGGAATCCAAAATCCAGTCTGAGAGAGAGAGATGCACGTTACAGACGTGGGGGGGGAGTGAGGTGGAGGGAGAGAAGGAGGAGTGTCGCTCCGTCTTGCTGCGGTTGGATGGGGAGGGGTTGGGGATTGGAGGAGGAAATGAACGAGGGGGACAGAGTGCTGGGGGGGGGGGGGGGGGCGGCCCCCTCCACTTCCCAGTGCTTGCTCTCTCGCTCTCTCTCTCTCTCTTGCGGTTTCTCTCTCTCAGCAATGCGGGGATCCCTCTGTTCCCCCGGCGAGGGGCAGTCCGCCGCCCACGCTCCATCATACCTCCAGGAAGCGCGAGCTGCTGGCCTTGGCGTGGAAGGGCTCCGACCACATACGCCGCAGGTCCCCCTGTAGAGAGACCGCGGGTCAGGGCAACCAAAACCACACAGGGGGGGGGGGTCTCCCCGACTCACAGCAGTGTGGTGCAGCGCTAAGAAGCAGGGCTGGTAGCCTAAAGGTCAAGGGGCTTAACCCAAATTTCGTCAGTAAATATAAACATCCAACAGTATAAATGGGTACCTAAGCCACGAGAGCTGTCGGTAAGAGCGTGAAGCAACTGTAATGAAATGCAAAGTGTCACAGAGATGTTGAGTGTGACAAGCACAGCCAGAAACACCCAGGACGAGCTCGCACACACACTGGCCAAACTGAAATGAGCGGGCTGGACACACTTAACACACAGAAATGTGCTCACTGTACACGCTGCAAGGCACCCTGAGAATCAAATATAATAGGCAGCTGTGAACACACAAAGCACAATGCATACACACCATACACAATGCAGACAAGACAGACACATTAACACAATTAACACAGCGGACAGAAACATACCCGACAGAGAGACAGACAACTACACACCATGAACACAACAGACACACAGTCGCAGGGTGCTGAAACATGCACAAGCTGGTAGGCACATTTATAACTACACTGAGCCTGCGGAGACACAGACCGCATGAAAGCCCACCCGAGCAAACGCAGAGGAAACAGACACACACAGTCCCCTAAGGGAGGCATACGGGACGCATCAGACACACCGTCTGTGTGCAGCTCTCAGATAATGCTGCGTGCAGTATCTACGGCGTGTGTGTGTCTGTGTGTGTGTGTGCGCGTGCGCGCACCCCTGTAAAGACCTGAGCAACAGTGGCGAAACGCTCACACACACCGCAGTAAGTCTGCAGTATCGATGTGCTTAGCGGACTCCCTTATCTGGGGGTTACTCGCAGCGCTTGTGGCTCCAAGAAGGGGAACAGATGCGGTGCCATAATCTGCTGAGTGAGCTGGTGAATGGGTCGGGTGAACCGCACACTGGCTGGGTGCTCTCGGTTTCAAACAGGGGCACGTCGTAATCCGCCAGATCGGCCGCTGCATCGACGTACCGGCCAAAAGTGGTGAGAGAGCGCGCCGCAAACTCAACATCGTATTTTCAGCAAGGAGCGACGCGTTTGAGCAGCGTCAGAGATCGGGCTGTTTGGGAGTGTCCTTTGTTGTAGAGACTGCTACGTTTGCCCTCCTCTGATTTTTCCATTAAGCAAACTAGCCCTTGCTTTTACTGCTTTTTAGTGTTTGTTCACTTGATCCTCCTTTCCTGTGGACTCCATTTACCTTCCCTGTCATTATATACAGATATGGTGTATCCATGACACTGACGTTGACTACCATGGGCACTCCATGAAAAAAAGACATTCAAGAATGCTTCAGCATATTATAAGACAACGTACAAGGACCTAAGAACACAATTACATACTACACAATTTTGTAGAATATGATTAGCATATTATTATTATTATTATCTATTATTAGCATATTAGAATATTAGCATATATTAGCATCCCTTATGACAGATCCTACAAAACAAGGATTTGACTGATTAAGGGGATGCTGCAGAAGCTCCTAAAACCCAAAAGGACATTTCCCGTCCCCTCCCCTGCCCTGCACCCCTTCCCCAGCCCTTCCCCCCCAGCAGACCTTCAGGTAGGCCATGGTGAGCAGAGGCAGCAGGGTGAAGGGTACGAGGTACAGCAGGGCGGGTTGGGCGGCGCGGTGAATCCTGGAGGCCACGGTGGCGGTCAGTAGGCCTGTGGGGGGGAACGGGGAGGGGGAGAGGGGGGACACGTCAGCACATCATCGGCAGGCCGCGGCTTTGGCCTGCGGGGCTTGCAGTTTAGGGAGAGCCAAGGTTAAGCTGGCTAACTCTACCATGCGTTCAGCTCTGGGTTTTTTTGCCTTCTATCCTTCTGCTCTCTACTCTTTATCGTTACACGGTGACCTCTCCCAGTGCTCCACCCTCACTCACCTTCAGGGGTAACAACCTGCGGGTCATGTCTCGACTCAAAACAAGCACATGATTCCTGACCTTTGCACTGACTAGTACTGACTGAAGCAAAGATAAAGAGAAAATGCAGCGATGCACAATGCTTGCATTTCACTAATGTAATATCTACTACATACATCTCACTCTTCCATCCGCCCACGCTAGAACCGAAAGCCATACTAAAACCACTGTTGTGAGAATGCTGTGCGAACATAAGAACATATGATGACAAGAACAGGCCATTCGGCCCAACTAAGCTCGCCATTTCTTAATTAAAGAGTATCCAAAACTGCATCAAGTCTAAACTTGAACACAGCAAGGGTCTCTGCCTCAACTACATGACCTGGCAACCTATTCCATGTATTGATAACTCTCGTGTAAAATAATATTTCCTTATATCAGTGCGGAACTTACTCTTAACTAGTTTCCATTTATGTCCTCTTGTTTTACAGACTGAACTCACCCTAAAGAATCTATTATAGTTAAGAACGGATCCCTCTACATTCCCATTCACCGTTCAACGCTCCCACCCCCCGCGTTCCCCCTCCCCGGAGCTCACCCACGAAGTATCCGATGAGAGTGCAGTGGAAGTAGGAGACGCGCTGCATGCGGCCGGACATGTTCCCGGGCCCCACCGACTCGCCGGTGGCCTGCTTCTTGTAGTTGTCGTAGCGCAGCACGAAGCAGAGCAGCAGCCCTGGCATCACGATGTCTCCGATCCCCAGCATGGAGAAGTGACTGCCCGTCGAGCTGGGAGGGGGCGTAGACAGAGATCCACATCAGGTATTTCTAAGTACTATTACATATTGTAAGTACATATCTTGTAAGTATATGTCACATATTTGGCGGTGTATTTGGGGCGGCAGTGTAGCCTAGTGGTAAGTAGCAGGACTTGTAACCGAAAGGTTGCCAGTTCGATTCCCTGCTGGGGCACTGCTGTTGTACCCTCGGGCAAGGTACTTGCAGTAAAACAGCTGTATAAATGGGTAACATGAAAAAAATGTAACCTATTAAGTCTCACTGGATCAGAGCGTCTGCTAAATGCCAATAATGTAATGTACTTGGATGAGGTTTTAAATGCACAAACTCCCCCCTTTCCCTTCCCCGTCCCCACGCTGGCGCGTCCTCCTCGCCCCTACCTGGGGAACACCAGCTTTCCGGGGAGGGAGAGGCGGGGCACGTCGCGCCCCATGCCGGGCCCCAGGTGCAGCTTGCGGGACAGCACGTCCAGGGGGTTGTCGGCCGGCTGTGTGGCCACCTTCACCATCACGTTGCTGTTGAAGATGTAGGCGGAGAAGAAGACCTGCGGGAGGAGGACGAGAGGAGGGTTTACTCACACCGGACCCCACTCCCCCCCCATACCACAGCAGCTTTAACAGCAGAGCCCCTCTCCTCCACTCCCCTGGACTCCACGCTTTCACATTGATATGCGTGCGGAAAGGCTGGCTCCTCCCTCAAGGGCTCTGCATCCCCCTTATTCGCTCGGCAGACAGCCTTTCCAAGCGGGCACGCTAATGCCTGCGATTTCGCACCCTGCTCATTCTGTGATCCCTTTTCCCGGGGCCGGCCGAGCTGAGCCTCTTTCTGAAATGTGAAGCGGCGGTGTCCTGCTATCTCCACACTCCAGACGCCGCAGGATCGCGCGCCGTGCCCGATGTGTCCCACTGCCGGGCTGCGATCAGCTTCCGGCCCGCGAAGCCAAACAAGGCAAACTTGCATGGTCTGCAGCTCTTTCAAGGGTCTCAAGCAAAAGCTGGCCATCATAGCCGTAACTTCTGAAGTGGCTTTAAGGATGCTCTTTGGAGAGATCAAGAGCCCTTCACTTGAAACTGAAAAAGATTTTAAAAACTTGCACAGATGGACCACGTCCGCCCGCTTTTATCATGTTATGATAAAATTATTAATCAGAAAGGATCCATGAAAGTGCATACACTGGCATGTTTATGTGATTTGCTGTTAAATGGCACTCAATCTCAAAAAGCCTGCTCTAAAGATTCATTACAGATTTCGCATCATCTCTATAATTAAACCGACCACGACGCTTGACACTTTCATCATCATAGCCTCATACAGCGCTCCAGCTCCTTTACATCATTAGCAGTGCCCTTGAAGTCATCCGCAAATGACTATTTAGGCCCAGCATAATAGCTACCGAATGTCCTATATCCTAAGCCCATACAATTGATGTACTGAAGCAAACAAAATGTTAGAAATATTGGGATGAGCACATATTGGCACAGCAACTTGCTTAGCGGAGCCACCTACAGACCTAATTATGGCAGGCTGCCTTCCGTAATGAGGTCATCCCACCGCACATTAGCATTAGCACTCTCTTCAGAGCAGGAACTAGGCTGCATCCTGGAGGTCATGGAGATCCTCCAGAGCTGGATGTGTCTCTTGTCAGTGCTGGTGGATGGGTCATTTGCACTGCCAGAGAGTAGGGAGAGGTGAGGGAGGACTATTCACCAGTCCTCCCTCGCCTTGCCTCTCCCCATGCTCCACAGTGCTGGAACAAGGGGAGAGGCGAGGGAGGGGTGGTGACTGGCTGAATTGTGGTGACGATGTGGGGATAGAAGGGAGGGTGAGCTGGTGAAAGTCTGAAACACAGTGCTGATGTACAGGGAGGGGTGAGAGAAGGCACCTGGCGCAGCGCTGTCATGGCCCGGTAGAGGCGTGGCTCTTACCCAGAACACGTCGTAGATGAGCAGGCCCGACAGCAGGAGGCAGGACACCTTCAGGCTGGGCAGCCGGACGAAGGCGATCATAGCCACACACAGGCCCATGGCCAGAGCTGTGGGGACACAGAGAGCTGTCACACGCAGGCAAGCGCGCAAGCTCCGATGCTCATGAGTTATTGCAACATTTCATTGACACTTTGATTGGTATCTTTAACTCCCAAGATTTGCAATGTCTTGTTATCTGTCAGAAACGGTGGTTCGGACACAAACACAAACACACACAGACACACACACACACGCACACAGACACACACACAGACACACATACACAGAGAACGCACCGTCCATCAGCAGCCAGTGTCCTGTCAGCACCCAGATGAGCACCAACATAACAGAGAGGGAGAAGGAGAGGAGCTCGGCCAGGGTGAAGCGCCCGCAGCACCCAAAGGAGATCCTGTAGGAAGAGCACGGGTTACAGGGCAACCAGGGGAACCAGAAGAGTGGTGTGTGGTTTTTACGCAAAAGTCAGTTTCGTTTTGGATTAATACAGATAAACATTTGGCAGCCAGTGTAACAGTGAGGGTTAACCTGTTTTTCTTTTTTTTTTCCCAAGCAAGAAAGTAAGAGGTGGCAGGAGTGACTGGCACAAACTGGTGCAGACTAGTGCTCACGAAAGTCCAGGAAAGCTAATTCATGCTAACCACATCTGTATGTAGTCTAACAGGAAACATCCCTCCCCCGTCACCACCACCCCAGATGACCTCAGAA